>NC_142501.1:125833787-126433787 GCF_057876585.1 Rhinolophus sinicus
TTGTGGGGGGCGCATGTAATTTAAATTTGGAGAATGACAAGGTAATTTTTAGTTTTTTAATTAAAAATAAATGAAAGCAATGTGAAAAATGACCTGGAATTGAAGGAACTGGAAATGAAGAGACCAATAAAAAGTTAATTGGAATGGGTTACAAAAGGGATGTGGAGGGCCTGATATACAGAGGTATCAGGCATACAGAGGTAGGAATGTATTCTAGAGAGCTATCTGGGTTTGGCTTGAAAATGAAGGAGATAATGGATTCCAGGATAACTGCTGGTTTTCTGATTTGTGAGACTTAATGGATTATAACACAAGCCTGAGAGGGGAAATATCCAGTTCCTTATTCTGGATAAAATACCTTTGAGATGCACACAGGGCACGTAGGGATGCCAGTTTTAATTGGCAGTTGGGAATCTGCATGCTCTGAGGACTGAGGTTAAGTGGCTGGCCACATGGACCAGGTAGGATAGGGAAAGATGATAATGGGATGACAGGATGTGAGCCTGTGTTTGAACAAGGCGTAGGTCCAGTGTAAGTTAAGCGACCATAATTTCCAAAGCCTAAATTGGGATATTTATTCAGATGAACATATACAAGTTCTGACAATTCAGTTCACAAACTTGTTGCAATGATGTTGCTAAACTTTTTTGATATCAGAGGGATTATTCATTATGAATTTGTACCAACTGAACAAACAGTTAACCAAGTTTACTGTTTGGAAGTGTTGAAAAGGCTGCATGAAAAAGTTAAACGACTCGAGCTTTTCGCCAACAATTCATGGCTCTTGCATCACGACAATGCATCAGCTCACAGGGTACTGTTGGTGAGGGAGTTTTTAGCCTGTAAACAAATAATTGTATTGGAATACCCTCCCTACTCACCTGATCTGGCCCCCAACGACTTCTTTCTTTATCCAAAGATAAAGGAAATATTGAAAGGAAGACATTTTGATGACATTCAGGACATCAAGCGTAATATGACAACAGCTCTGATAGCAATTCCCGAAAAAGAGTTCCAAAATTGCTTTGAAGGGTGGACTAGGCACTGGCGTCCATGCATAGCTTCCCAAGGGGAGCACTTCAAAGGTAACCTTAGTGATATTGAGCAAGGAAGTATGCAGCACTTTTTCTAGGATGAGTTCGAGAACTTAATTGTCGTACCTGATATATACTTCCAAGTGTTATGAGACAAATCACTTCGAGTCGACTGTCCCAGAAAATTATGTTGTTTTGTAAGTAAACAAACAAGTGGTCAAAACAACCTGAGAAATAATTGAGTGAGATTACCCTGGGGTGGGAAGGAGACTTCAAGATTCCCACTATCTGAAAGTAGAGCACTCCTATGAAAACTTTCATAAGCAGAAAGGACATAAAGTGAAGAAGCAATTGCCATTTGTTTATATGGAAAAAAATTTGAGCATTCCCAGATCCAAAATTCAATACATGCCCGATCTTTTTATTTCATTCAGCATGACTGAAACTCTTAATTATGGCCAGTGTTACGCTAAGTGTAACATCCTTACAAGCTCTCTTTTGTGTTTTGGATACTTTCCTAACAGATGCCAAAAGTAAACACACAAAATAAATCCAGATAAAGTGCAGGTGATCAGACACAGTTCGAAGCTCTTGAGCTTGGTGCCAAGATCCTGAGTGTAGTTCCCAGGGAAGGAGGCTGGCAGGACCACTGTCGCTGCTGTGGGTCCTCACTGCCCCTATTAGGGCTAGCTACAAAACCAACACTGAACACCATTTTCATTTTTTGCCTTTTCTGTTTGTTTGTTTGTTTGTTTTTGTTGAAGTGAAAATCCTGTGGATTTCTTTCAGTTAGTAAAAACTGAGTATTAGTACCTGAGTACTCTAGTACTCAGGTACTAGAGTAGGTCTTTCGTAAAAGCGAAGTGGCTTAACGCCAACTTTCAGAAAGCCTATTGAATTGCTTGCCACTCTCTTTGGTCATAAATGCACCATGATGCATTTTCCTAAATATTTGTTTCCATAGCATCTTCATTCACTTCATTTTATCTTTCTTTCTTCTTTTTTAATGCCATTGGTACTTTTTTTTTTAATTAAAATCTATTGGGGTGACAATGGTTAATAAAGTTACATAGATTTTAGGTGTACAATTCTGTAATACATCATCTATAGATCACACTGTGTGTTCACCACCCAGAGTCAGTTCTCCTTCCATCACCATATATTTGACCCTGTTTACCCTCATCTACCACCCCCCGTCAACTTTACCCTCTGGTAACCACTAAACTGTTGTCTGTGTCTATGAGTTTTTGTTTATTTATTTGTTTGTCTTGTTCCTTTGTTGCTTTCAGTTTTATATCCCACATATCAGTGAAATCATATGGTTCTCCACTTTTCCTGTATGACTTATTTAGCTTAGCATAATAATCTCAGGGCCCATCCATGTTGTCGCAAATGACATTATTTCATCTTTTCTTATGGCAGAATAGTTTTCCATTGTGTATATATACCACATCTTCCTTATCCAATCAACTATTGAAGGACACTTTGGTTGTTTCCATGTCTTGGCAACTGTGAATAAAGCTTCAAAAACAATCGGAGCACATATATCTTTACAGATAAATATTTTCGGATTTTTTGGGAAGATACACAGGAGAGGGGTTGCTGGGTCATATGGTAATTCTATTCTTAATTTTTGGAGGAACATCCACACTGCCTTCCATAGCAGCTGTACCAATCTGCATTCCCACCAACAGTGTATGAGGGTTCCTTTTTCTCCACAGCCTCTCCAACACTTATTATTTTTCTCGTTGATGATAGCCATTCCAACAGGTATGAGATGATATCTCATTGTGGTTTTAATTTGCATTTCTCTAATGATTAGTGATGTTGAGCATCTTTTCATATGTCTATTTGCCATTTGTATGTCCTCTTTGGAGAAATGTCTATTCAGGTCCTCTGCCCATTTTTTAACTGAATTGTTTTTTTGTTGTTGAGTTGTATGAGTTCCGTATGTATTTCAGATGTACCAGAATTAGCTCAAAATGGATCAAAGACCTAAACATAAGACCTGAAACAATAAACCTCGTAGAGGAAAACATAGGTACTAAACTTATGGACCTCAGGTTCAAAGCGGATTTTATGAATTTGACCGCAAAATCAAGGGAAGTAAAAGCTAAAATAAATGAATGGGACTATATCAAACTAAAAAGCTTCTGCACAGCAAAAGAAACCACTGACAAAATAAAGAGGCAGCCAACCGAATGGGAGAAGATATTTGCAAACAGCGCCTCTGATAAGGGACTAATATCATGTCATCTCTCATAAGGTGGCAATGAGGGGAACACAGCAGACACAGCTTGCCCGGCCTGTTGTGGCTACTGTTCTTTCTGAGTCCTGGCTAATTGTTTAGGCCTTTGTTGCTGGATCTCCCAGTGAACTGGCCATTTGAAATATATTGACCTATATACTTTCCGTGGTACAGAGGTTCTTTTATATTTTTAAAATTTTTATATTAAAAATTAAAAAGAAAACCTCAGCAGTGATTATTGGAAGAAAAAAGTTCCACAGTCTAACTATTCTCCTTTTGGCTTGGGCTTTTCATTGATCTGGCTTTTATTGGATAGAAAAACACATACAGCAAGCAATTGGTCACCCCCTCCTCAGAAAGGACCGAGGGTTTTCAGTACTCATGCTGTTGCAGCAAACTATTCACTGAATCTGTTCTCAAAAGCAATTCATTTTACTGTGTCATTGGTATCTCCAAAGGAGGATGGTCTAAAATATGAAAATGTGCAATAAAGCTTGATAAAGCCACAGGAATCGCGCCCACACACCTGCAGGTATCTCCGCCAGCACTTCTGAGCATGCAAATCACTACACACTTTATCAGGGGAAAGACGGAATTCACACCCTGGGAAAATGCAAACAGCAAATGTATCTCGGCGTTCATCAGGCTTTTGAAGGCGGGCACTCTTTTTCACAAAATGTGAGTGTCAGAAATGCAACGCCCAAGTCCACATGTTTAAGAGAACCAGCCCACAACACTAACATTCTAGTCACGGACTACAAGCAGTTTGTTCTGGAGTTCATTCCAGGGGGGTAATGACTAGGAAAATGACAAAGAAAACTGTTACTGACCATTAGTGAGCAATCGCTCTGTCATATTACAGAGATAATTTAGATAAATGTGGGGTTTTGCTGTCTCCCAGGGAGACGGGCTGCTGATGTCTTTGACAATGGCAACCCACTCACGGGTTGTTTTTGACAAATGTATTTTTTCACCGGGCAGATGTAAAATAGTCATGTGTGTGCCTGCCCATTGGATATAGTAATAGCTCATTTTAGAAGTTTGTAAAAAAAAAAAAAGTCTGTCAATTTCCTGTGTTTGATGCCAAGGGAAACATGTTGAAATGCCCCTCCAAGGCTTTTCAGACACCGAGGAAAGCAGAGTTTGGAAACATAAGGTATTTAATAAATGATTGCCGAGCATACCATATTTTTGTTCAATTGACTTCTATTATTTTAGCAGCTGCTAATTATGCACTGTTGATATTTGGAGGCCTGGTAACAGATTTCTCTGTTCCATCTGGATACTCTGATTCTTCCAGAATGAACTTTTCCCCACTCCAACATTAGTAAGATTTTGGCTGCTGCACTTTGAGGGCAATGATCAAATCAATTCAAAATGAGTAGGTAGATAGTAGTTTTCAAGGGAGAAGAAAAAATTTACCCAGTGTTGTTGGCAAAATATTTCATTTTATCTCTAATGCCATCGGTGTCATTTAGTGCCAAGAAGAAAAGAGTAACTGCCCATTTTTGGTGGGAATAATAGACATGTAAACTCAGAATATTTTATCTTAAAAAACATATTGAGCACAAATGGCCCCAGAGTATATTCTATTTATTAAGCAGTTACAGGTACTTCTTCGAGAGTTGAATCTTGTGTTTATTTGTAGTGGGATGGAGTAGGGCAGGAGAAGGGAGCTGAGTGTGGTGGGGCTCAAAGTGAGCTACTGCAATGCACTGGTTGTGCAAATGAGAAAGGCTCTCAGGTTTTTGTAAAATTTGGTTTCCTCATGTGTAAAAAGAAGTGACAATAGCATCTTTTTTTTTTAAGGATTGTTGTCAGAATGACATACGATTTTTAAAATGCCAAACCCACCTTGAAATAACCAAAGGTGGTTTTACTTACTATGATGCAATGTCTCAGGGATAACAGGAAGACTCCCCTTTATCTGCCTGTCCTAATAGATAGGAAGACAAGCAGCTGTTATACATAGACATTTCAATGATTAGCTCTCATTCTCTTTATCAGCTACTTTGCTTTTTACTTTATGTTTGCTCATGTCGTATACACGTTTGTTGCTTGCACATAGGTATTTTGTTTTTATTTTCATGTGGCTAATGAAATGCTTGCTAGGTGAGTGGCTGCCCCACTGCTGAAGCCTGGGCAGTGGGACTCGCTGCTCAGGGGAGGGGACTAAGGATCAGTTACATGTTTAGGTCTGTCCAGTCTACCAGGACGCAAGCTCAGTCACTGTGTTGGTGCTGTGAGCGTCTGGAAGGGCCGTCGCCACATTTCAGTCTCTTCCTGAGAGTCAAGGGGACATTAACCCCTCAGCAGGGTTCTATGTCCCTGAGTGGTACTCGTGACACAAGTGGGGAACAAAGTCCTGACACACAGGTTCAGATAGAGTGAGTAACACAGCTTTATTTGGGAGCCAATGTCCCTCCAGGGGCCAATGCTCTGGTAAGCACAGAAGGTTATACAGAATAGAAACGAATTGAATAACGAACCAAGTCCCAGAGTCAATCAAGGTGGAGAAGGTGCCTGGTCCGGGAGAGACGACTGGGCCCACGATGGATCTGAGGCAAGCTGGTCTTACAAGGAAGAACTTCAGAGAGCGCCAGTATCATGGTTTGCACCCCGCAGAGGGTCTTAGCTGGAGCGCCCAGTCAGACTCCTCACGGCATTGCAATTGGAGTTCTGCTTTTATCCTCTTTTTCTTGGACTTGTTTACTTCTTAGATGATAACCAGAAGTTGTTTGCCAGGAGTTGTTTACCTCGTAGGTGATAACCAGTTGTTTTGGTGAACACGTTCATCACTCAATTCTGTTATGCTCAGTTTCACATAAAAACATGTTTTTCACTTCACTCTTATCAGTCTCACACATGTGTGGCCATATTCCTAGCTCACGTCCCTACTAGTAAACAACTTGTTTTGCAAACCTCAATCCAACATATATACTACATTTTATATGCTCTACACAATTGGTCTGCTCAGGCTACCATAACAAAATACCATAGACTGGGTAGATTAAACAACAGAAATTTATTTTCTCACACTTCTGGAGACTAGAAGTCCAAGATAAATGTCCTAGCTAATTCGGTTTCTGGTAAGAGTTCGTTTCCTGGCTTGTAGAGGACCCCCTGCATTCTCATTACTAGGTGCAGAGCACATGGACTTTCTTGGTGTGTGAGCACAGAGAGATCTTTTCCTCTCTTCCTCTTCTTATAGGGCTGCCAGTCCTATCAGATCAGGGCCCGTCTCCATGACCTCATTCCACCTTAGTTACCTCCTAAAGACCCTACATTTCTCTAAATACCATCACAATGAGGGTTAGAGCCTCCTCAACTTATGATTTTGGGGGAGTTGGGGGGTGGAAGGGGAGAGACAATTCATTCCTTAGTAGTCACCATCAAAGAGAAGGACATTTTCAGAGATCCCAAATCCCTACTCTTAAAAACTACTCTCAGAAATTGTAAGTAGAATAAAATACAGGGAATCCCCACAGACTTAAATGTTAATAAGTGGAGGTTTTATTTAGATAGAGGGGAAATAATTCTAAAACCTCTAATTGCATCATTCCTTTTAGGTGTAATATCTGATAATATCTTTTGAGAATTTCATGCATATTCTTGAAATTTGATTCTTTTTAATCCTAAATAAACACATGGCCTGTGGTTTAAGTTCAATCAGCTAAAGATCTTTCTTTGCCTCTAAAACATCTAATGTAGACTTGTTCAATCCTGGTAGCACACTAGGATCACTGGGAAGGTTTGTTTCTTTATTTTGGTTTTTGTGGTTTTTTTGTTTGTTTGTCAATACTAATTCCTGGGTTCTTTCCAAGGTCACTTAAATCAGAATCTCTCCGGGTGGGTGCTGGCTTTAGTAGGCATTCCAGGACATTCAAATTCACTACCAGGGTTGAGAATGACAGATATGATTTCTAACTTTGTTTAGTTGTGTTAGGGCCAGGACTTACCTTCTATGAAAAAATAAAATCAAAATGTAATAAGATAAACAAATCATTATATAAACCTTCTGTATAGAGGGCAGCACTGCTGAAGCAGAACCGTTGACCTGTACAGTAATCACCCAAAATGTTCCTCTCTCAGCTGATGTATGAAAGCCTTAATTCAATATAGAAAGGACTCCAAACCCCACAGCGGCTCCCATCTCACTGATACTAAAAGCCAAAGTACCTACAGTGGCCTGTGAGAGCTTCACCTGCCTTGCCTTTTGTCCTTGATGTCATCTCTCCTGATGTCTGCCTTGCTGACTCTGTTCTAGACAACTTACCTCCTTCCTCTCTCTACCTCATAGCCTTTGTATTAACCCTTCCACCCTCTTAGAATGCTCTTCCCCAGATATCCACATGCCTTGGGTCCTCGTGTCCTTCCAGTCGTTCATTCAAGTGACACCTTTCTAATGAGACCTCCCCTGACTCCCCTATTTACAACCCGAACCCCACACCCCACTTGTGTCCACAGCACTTTTTGTCCCTAGTGCCCATAGCATTTCTCCGCTTCCAAAACACCGTAGCAGTTTCTCAGTTATCATGTTTGTTGTGTATTGCTGGGCTCCTACCATTAGATTGTATGCCTCACAAAGACAAGGACCTTTATTGCACTGAAGTGTCCCAACTGTCTGGAAAAGTGCCTGGTGCATAACAGCCACTCAGCACGTCATCATTAAAAGAATGAATGAAATGCCTGCCTGGGTTTCTGACTTCATGTCCTGCTCGACTCCCTGGACAGGACCCTTGGCCAGTCCTGTCATTACTTCAGGCTTTCAGACTTCTGACTTCTAGTCCAGTACCTGCCTACCACCTAAGCCAGGTAGGGAAAAAAGAAGGACAAATCCTAGCCCACAGCCACTCTAACTCTGTTCTGGCATTCCATTGTCAATAAGGAGATAAAGAAAGCTAAATCCAACTACCCCGACAGAAAGAATTAATTCTACAGTTTTTGAAGATATTCCATGACATCCCAGGGGCTTGATTATAATCTGTTTTATATCTTGGATTTTGCTCTTTGAAGGAGAGAGGAGCTGTCCTCAAACAGAAATCTTTTAACTTGATTAGTAAGGGCAGCAGAACTAATGACTAGATATTGTCTATGTTTATCATTTACAGCTCTAAATTCAACATTATTCAATGAGCAAAATTCCCACCAAAAGGTTTATTACTTAGCCTGATTTCAACCCTAGTGAAAAATGTTATGGAGATAGGTAAATCTAAGCATGAATCCTAATTTCCTATACTTTGAATTAATAGCTTTTGCCTCACTTCCTGCTTCTGATTCACATTTAAAGGAGGTCAAGTATATGGTGATGGAAAGAGACTTGACTTCGGATGGTGAACACACAACGCAATATACAGATGATGTATTATAGAATTACACATTTGAAACCTATATAATTTTATTAACCAATGTTACCGCAATAAATTTAATAAAATAAAATAAAAATTTACTCTCCAGAAACCCCTGATTCAAAGCAGCAAAATCTTCCCCCTTAGGAAAACAAAAACAAGATCGGAATTGAGCGTTTTGTTCAGTTTTTTCTTTTTTCTTCATTAGCATGGGGTTTATTTTAAGTGAATATAATGATGCGGAAATTCTAATTGGATTTTATTGGGGCTTTTCCAACTTTAGTATGTGGTTTTAGGAGAAAAAAAAGCTGTCGTATAAACTCATCTTTAGCAACATGAGTAATAGAGAGGAAATTGCAGTCAGAGGTAAATGGCTTTGAGTCACATATTCTTTTAGCTCCATCACGTTTGACACATTATTGAGGAACCTTTTAGTGAAATTACGAAGCTTTCATGTTGCTCTCTCTTAGTTTTCTGTGGATGGCTGGTGGGAGAAAAAAATTATGAGCAGTCAATAAAGCGTTGCCTTTTTTATTTGTGGTTACCTTTTTTGTTTTTTTCCTTTCATATAGCTGCATTTGCCCATATTGTTCATCATTCACCTAATTTGTTGGAAGTGGTCATTCGGGGCATGGTGGGGAAGGAAGAAGAGGAAGAAAACAGTCTTATGATTAAGACTGAAAATTGAAACTAAAAAAGTGATGATGAGTTAGCTTTATCTATACAATAGTCCCTGGAAGGTTCTGGTTCCTGATGAGCTCAGAACAGCCAAGCGGGCAGGAATAATACAGAAACAGAGACTATGCCATGTTTATCTGGCCTCAGCATGTGAAGGTAGGAGGGAACTGACTTCAGATTGCCGAGT
This sequence comes from Rhinolophus sinicus, assembly GCF_057876585.1. NCBI lineage: Eukaryota > Metazoa > Chordata > Mammalia > Chiroptera > Rhinolophidae > Rhinolophus > Rhinolophus sinicus. The sequence continues at coordinate 125,843,283 of NC_142501.1, forward strand.
GACCTGAAATTTGTGAATTATGTGCAGTTGGTGGGGGAGCTTTTTCTATGAGAGGAGGGAATTGGGGCCAGCGCTTCCTACCCAGCCAGTGGCACCTGAAGATCTTCCCAGTTCTGAAGGAATTGTGAAATGTGGGTGAAGCTGGGTTTGGGAGCTTTCTCGTTTCTCCTTTGAGATGCCCCCAGTCCCTTCAATGGCTGTTCTACTTATGCTAGGGTGGGCCCCTGATGGTGTTGGAAATGGACCCTACTTAAAACATAGTCCTAAAGGTTTCATGTGCTTCCCTCACCCCAGCCCTCCTCAGGGCATTCTTGATGAGTGAAGCAGCATCACTGCAGGGAGGAGTGAGGGATGTTATAGGCAAAGAGACTTTCATAGAAATGCTTTTTGAGTCACTGCACGTAAGCTGTCAACCTTTTGTCCTACAATTGGAACTATAAACAGACTTTCAAGTGAGTCTGTCAGCAGACAAGTTTTCCCCTCTCTTCTTTCAGTTTGTGCCAGTGTGACCTCTGCTTCCCTGGCTCCCCGAGTATCTGATCCGATCACATTGACCCCAGGGCACCAGTGCTCTGCCAGTGATGAATGCAAGGGACAACAGCAAATACAAGCCTTGCCAAAGCTGTTAATTCAAAGTGATAAAGAAATTCTATGTCTAGGTGGTCTCACCTCTGGCCGGCTTGAATGTCTCCAGAGAACGAGACACCACAGAAGAAAAGACACTGAAGTCATGTAATATTTACTGTAGGAAGGGAAACAGTGAAATCTGGTTTTGTTAATTCAGAGTTGAGAAAATGAGGCCTGGAGGGATGAAATAACGTTCCTAACCAGCCACGTTGTGTGTACCGAGTCAGGTAAGAACCCAATTCCCTGAAACCTTTGTTCTATCTTCTTCCCATTGATGCCTGAGAGCCCTCTTTTAGAATGTACTATCCTATTAAAACTTGGTTATCAACATGCATGGGGCTGCTCTCAGCGTGTGCCTGATCTTTGTTCACTGCTGAGATGCAGATATGCTGAGCATGTCTGAAGACCTAATAGCATGAGCCAGCCAAAGATTTCCTTGCACGAGGCATCAAGGATTTTGCAACACAACTTATCCCAAGGAGGAGTGGATTAGGCCCCATAATAGGACCAGTAAGAATGTCTTTTGTTCTGAGGAAAAGGGTGATTTTTCTCTCAGTTAATGAACATCTTTCAACTCAACTCAACCCCTGCTGATTAATATCTGAGCTCTAAGGATGGAACTGTATTCTTGAGAGAATTTACATAAGAGCAAAAATCAAGGAACAGATGTCTCCCCACCTTAACCTAGGGTACCACTGGCATGATAGAAGTCAAGGCCATGGGTAAGAGACAGCACTGTCCATTCTCTGTATCTTAGCCTATGGGAATGCCTCCATGTGGAGTTGTTCAGTGCACAACTTAGGCAGCCAGATACAAAAGTCCTTATCTAAAATATTAATTCTACTCACTGGTGGACTAGCAGACAGGAGTGAGGGAGAAGAAAGGCTCAAAACCAGGAAATCTGGTTTTGAAAGTTCGTTTAATTACCAATGACTGAGAAACCTTAAGAAAGTTATTTCAACCTTCTGGACCTCAGTTTCCTGATCCGTAAGACAGATGGACTTGTAATAAATTCTCTGGGGTTAAAATTATACAACTGATTGTACCCCTTTATGCCTTTTGCCATCATACAGTGAGAAATAGCAGGGCCAAGGACCTAGTTTTTAGGGGCAGTACTTTGGTCCATTTATTTGAGAACTTTTCTGCACACTCTGTGGCTCATTTCTCAGAAAGAATCCTCCTAGGACAGGCACCGTTTTGCACATAAGCCAGTTACCAGCGTGATAGCTCAGCTTCAGCACTTCACAATAGACCCCTGATTAGTCATGAGCAGGGGTTGAGTCAGCCGTACCTCCTTCTAAATATGGGTTTGGTCGTGCCGTGAAGTGACTCCAGCCGGAGCTATGTACCAGGGAGCTGCGTGGCTGTTCATAGGCTACATCCCAGAGTCAGGAGACAATCAGCACAGCAAACCTATTTCTCTGATTTTCAGTCCTCAGCCCTCTTGTCAGGCAGCGTGTTCAATTTCAGGATCCAATAGTATGGCTTCCAGAAAGGGAATGTCGCGTGAGGATTCCAGTGCCCCTGCCCATCCGCTTTTGGAACATGAATTGTGCTCATAGAAACGTCTCTTAAAATATTAAGATGGGGAAAGAAGACTGTGTGAGTCCTCCCATACGTTCAACAAAAAGATACGTGTGCTGCCTTTTAAAATGCTCTAGAACAAAATGACGGAACTTCCAGGTTTCTTTTTATGAGGCCAGAATAACAATAATACCAAAATCAGACAAAGGTGGTGGAAAGAGGAAAAACAATTCTCACTTGTGAATAAATATCAATGGGAAAAGTTTAAATAAAATAACACTAAATAGAATTTGTCAGTAAACTAAAATAATAGTACTGTAGGGCAAGTAGAGTTTAACATAGAGACTGAGGCCTGACTCTGGAGCCAGATTATCTCTGTGTGAATGCTGGCTCTGCCATTTAATAGCTGTAGGATCTTGAGGAAGTTACTAAACCTTCTGTGTCTCCATTTACTTATCTGTACAATGGGTATAATTATAGTACCTAACTGGTCAGTTGTGTGGATTAAATTAGATACTATACTCGTATATGCAGTGCTTAGAATAGGGCCTGGTATATAATAAGTTAGCCTTTATTTTTGTTACTATTTTCCAGGAATGCACAGTATGAGTCAGGGGCCAAACTTTCTCCTAAATAAAACGACCATTTTTTTTCCAGCACAATTTATTAAATAATAGGTTATTTTCTGACTTATTCGAAATAACCACATTTCCCATGTTAATAAAATCATACAGCAACTACCATCTGTTAAGTGCTTATCCTTGATTTTATAGAGGTTAAGTACCTTGCACAATGACACAACATAAGTAGATGGCAGAGCCAGGATCACAAAGCAGACTGAGTTGGCTCTCAAGAGTACTTTAAACCAGAGTACGTGGATGCCTCCCTCAGACTTAGATTCAGACCCCAGTGCTTGTTCTCTGGAGAGCGTGTCTAGTTGATGAAGTATCTAATCATGTAAACACAAATGCTGGGTACAGTGAACTACAGTAGTCTTCACGTAACATCCTTGATAGGTTCTTGGAAACTGTGAATTTATGTGAAACAATGTATAAGGAAACCAATTTTACCATAGGCGAATTGATATTAACAAGAATTAGGCTCCTGGGGCCGGCCCAGTGGCTCAGGCGGTTAGAGCTCCATGCTCCTAACTCCAAAGGCTGCTGGTTCCATTCCCACATGGGCCAGTGGGCTCTCAACCACAAGGTTGCCGGTTCAACTCCTCAAGTCCCACAAGGGATGGTGGGCTCTGCCCCCTGCAACTAAGATTGAACACGGCCCCTTGAGCTGAGCTGCCACTGAGCTCCCGGATGGCTCAGTTGGTTGGAGTGCGTCCTCTCAACCACAAGGTTGCTGGGTTGACTCCCGCAAGAGATGGTGGGCTGTGCCCCCTGCAACTAGCAACGGCAACTGGACCTGGAGCTGAGCTGCGCCCTCCACAACTAAGACTGAAAGGACAACAACTTGAAGCTGAACGGCACCCTCCACAACTAAGATTGAAAGGACAACAACTTGACTTGGAAAAAAGTCCTGGAAATACACACTTTCCTGATAAAGTCCTGTTCTCCTTCCCCAATAAAATCTTAAAAAAAAAAAAAAAAAAAAAAAAAGAATTAGGTTCCTGCGGCACATTTCGGGTCACAAAAATATCACCAAACTTCTCAATAAAGACCCCAAACACTTCAAATATTAAACATTGAAATACATGTTAGCTATCTATATATTTTAAAAAGATGAATAAAAATAAGTAAGAATTCTTTTCCAACCTCCTTATTCCATTTCAGGGTTGGGGTGGCTGTAATCTATCCCCGCAACTCAGGGTGCAGATGGAACCCCATCCTGAGCAGGACACCCTTCCATCACAGGGCCGCTCACACACCCCACACTCACTCAGACTGGGACCATGGAGACAAGCCAAGTAAAGTAACTGCACATCTTTGGGATGTGGGAGACAACCAAAGTGCCCACACAGACATGGGGACAACGTGCAAACTCCACACAGATAGTGGTCCCGGCCAGAATCAATTTTTTTTTCCTCATCAACATTATAACAAAATGATTTTGAATGAAATGATGTTATTCAAGGACCTGCTGTAACTGGATTGGACCTGTCATTCAGGCTTCTGTAACACCCACAGGTCCAGGGCAGGGCAAATACCAAATCAGCTATTTGCCCAATAGGTAGGATAGGGTAGAGGGAAAAAAAATGTATTCTTCATAATGGTGAACATGGATGCATACAAAAGGCTTTTAAAGAATTTTCTGACTTATCATCTCTTTCAAATTCCTCTCTATATATCTAGTTGCATTTCAGTATGAAGTTGCCATTTTCCAAGCTTTTTTGCCTCTACTAAAACAGAGAATACAAATTTTACTTAGGCAAGCAAAATCCTCTCTATTGTTACTTCAACTGTAATAATGTGCCAGCCAGTGAATATTAAGTAAACACTTTATCCCTGTATCCTCTCCAAAATACTGCTTGCCTCAAAAGACTTGCTATAAGAGTTCTTGCTTTGTGATACATTTGTTTTGCAGAAAAAGTTTTCACCTAACAATTTGCACTTTCCAGAAAGTCAAAAGAAGAGTCAAGAAAATTAGATCTTTGTGGTTTTTGAGAAGATAATTTTCAGAGTGGTGATGGCAAGATCCAGCTGGCAGTAGGCAGAAGAGTGAAACAGGGAAGTAAGTGGAGACAGTAAATGTGTTCAACTCTTTTGAAATCTTTGACCATCGGGAGAAAGATATAAAGCAGAGGACTTTGAAATGGAAAAATCTGAGAATTTTTACAGGTTTAAGAGAAAGATATAGTAGAAAAGATTAAAAATACAGTATGTGTATATGGGAGGAGGTGAAGATGAGGGGGTTGAAATTAATTGACAATAGGAGTCTAATCATGAAGGAATTGGGGAGGCTTATTCTTTTTTATTTTTTATTTTTGGGGGGGTGGGATTATTGAACAGGAGACAATACAACTCTTTGAGACTAGTCAGAAGGTGGGAGAAGATGTGGCTACAGATCATTTATAACAGGCTGTTGGCGAGAAGTAGTTCAGGCAACTTTGAGGAGGGACCCGTGGAGGGAATGTGCATGTGGTGTGAGGGAATTGGGGTGGAGGAGGAAACTAAACCGAGCTCCAAAACCTTCAGTAAGGAGAGGGAGAGGGCCACGGATGCCAGGCTGAAGAAGACGTATGTGGACTATTTTGAGCTAAAAGCAGCTGAGCCCCTGTGGGCTCAAGAGAAACTTCTGCTCCCTTCCCCCACCCCATTTAACCACCAAGAAGAATTTGAATTAGAGGGCTTGCCCATAGTAAGATTATCAGAGATAACCTCTTTTGACCTATTTATAAGGCAGGGCGAATAAGTAGCATCCTGCACATTTTACCATTTATGTTAAAAACAATAATCAATGATGATAAATAGATACTAGAGGTCAAGCCCTTGGAAAGAGCACAGATTCTACTGACTCCACAGTTTCTTTTTTATTTTCCTTGATCAGTACACAGCTTCTGTGTGCCCCACGCCTATTGCAGATTTTCAGTATGAAAAGTCAGTATCCAAGGGCATATTTTAAATTAATCAAACCTGTTTCTGAGAGATAAGCTAAATTGGTTCTTTAAAAGGAGAATGTGCAGTGCAAACTTATGTATTCATTATTATATTTAGCTTCAAGAAATAGCCTTACATAACCCCAAAGTGGATTTCAATGATGACTAAAACCCAACTTCAGGTTTGAAGCTGCTACAAAATCTCTTAAAAGTATATGCTGTCATAATTTTCTGTAGTCATATAGGTTGCATTCAATATGTTGCCAACTGTTTTATACATTTACATTATAATTTGTATTATGGGAGTGATATTGAGTCAAATCAATAAATACTTATTAAACACCTGTATATACTATAGGTATAGGAAAGGAGTATAAGACACACTTTGTCTACCCAAGGAGTAAAATCTTGCTGAGCAACAGAGACTGAGACACATAGACACAGTCATAGATAAATAAAAGTATATGGAGATGATTCAAAATTCATGGTTTCCAAAAATTATGATATGCTCTTGCAATCTATCAGTTATTGTTTGATCATAGCCTGGTCATAGCCTGAAGACTAGCTCTTTCCAATCTAACTGCAGTTTACGGAAACCTTAGATTGGGGCATGTTTTCTTTACCTAATGGGAGATTACCTTCCATTATCCTGGGTTTGAGAGTAGTTTTAATGAAAGATTAGCACATAAGCCTTAAGTAGCCTATTAAAAGAAGAGCTTCAGGAAAAATGAATAAGGTATCTGGAACCATTTCATTGATAGCAAATCTCCTTCTGAAAAATACCCTAAAATCTTTAGGTTTCTATTGATCTCTTCTAGTAAGAACTTGAGGATTTCTAGATTATTGACCACTTAATGGAAGATAATTTTTATTTTGGCTGTCCCAGTGCCCACCAAAGTAGTTAGCATACAGTAGACATTCAATATTTTCTGCTTGTTTGGTTTTTTAAAAAAATGAATGAATGAATGAATGAATGAATGAATGTCTTTTTTAGAACAGTGCTAAAATGCAAGATTAATTAGCACAATTTAAGTTTGGATAAGGTATCTTCTAAATAAACTAAGCCTGTATTTAAAATGATCATTAAGTTATTTCCAATGCTTGCCTTTGATAGTTGGCTGCAGCATACATCAACAGAGCATTCAATACCAGAGCAACATTGCTGAAATATTGCTGTATTCTTTTGACTTTGAAAGTATAATATGGAGATTAAACTTTTTTTGTAAATGTAGTGAGGCAGATGATCCAAAAAAAACTTCTGGTTTAAGTAAAGAAATGTTATTACTTCTGGCTTTCCCCTGGATTTCCAGGTGATATCACTGCTATTGAAGTTTTCATTTCCAGAGTTGTAGTCTCTCGTCTTTTGATTTTATGGTTGGCAATGAAATAGATATCCTCATAAAATATATTGTTGAAATACTACTAGTAAATTTTAATATTCTCACTCTTGAATGACAGGAGTAGTACCTGACGAGAGAGCTTTCTGTGGCCCACAAGATGGAAGTGACTCTTCAGAATGTAAAATGAGACTAACTTCTAGTTGATGAAGTGAAAGTAAAAGAGCAATTAATGGTTGCAAAGATGCCATAAACTAAATGTTTGTCTTCTTTCCCCAAAATTCATCTGATGAAAGTTAATCCCAAATGTGATATATTTGGAAGTGAGGCCTTTGGGGGGTGATTAGATTATGAGGGTGGAGTCCTTATGAATGGGATCAGTGTCCCCTGAAAAGAGACCCCAGAGAGCTCCCTTGACCCTTCTGCCATGTGAGGACACAGTGAGAAGATGGTTCTCACCAGATACCGACTGCTGGTGCCTTGATCTTGGACTTTTCAGTCTCAGCAACTGTGAGAAATAAATATTTGTTGCTTAAGCCACCCAGTCCATGGTATTTTGTTATAGCAGCCTGGACAGACTAAGTGAAGATACATGTAGATCCCTAATGCAGTCGGGTAAGTGTAGAAATCCCTCCTTGATCACATAATACCTAAAAGCTAATTTTTCTATTGCTACATCTTAGCAGTCACTATGAGTTCCCCCTTCCATAATCAGAAAGGCCCTCACAAGTGAACCCCAGCTAACTCCACTATGGATGATCCAGTACCACAGGCAAAAATTACAAGCAATTGCCACCTGGAAGCCTGGACATTCTGAAAGCATGTCATTACAGGCAGGAACCATTATCGTGGAGGTTGCTATGGTTTCTGTGCTACACTTTCTGCTCTCTCAATGGTTGGATGATTTTAGTTAATCAATGGCAAGCCACAGCATAATCATTTTCTCTTCAGAGAACACAAGGAAAAAGAACAAGCCTGGAGTCTTTTGCACAATGTCACTGCTGACAGTTGTTTTTTGACTACAAAAGAAAGACATGTTCTTATTCTAAATGAAGAGCAGAAAAGGAAAGTTGGGAGAAAATTGAAATCACTGTCTAAACCAGGCTAGCTTCTTGAGAAGCACCAGAAAAGCTGTTCTCCCAAATTGTCTTCTTAGAATATTTTTTATTAAGATGCTCACCCAGGAGGACGTGAGGGAGAAATAGTCCCTGCTCACAAAGATTCTTGGAATTGTCTCATTACCTCTGCAAGATGTCTGGGCATCGAGAATCCATAGTGAGAGCTCACCATTGTCCTACGTAAAGGCAATCACTGCTTCAGGTTTTTACAGTTTGTTTACTGGATATTATTAAGAGGAAAAACCACTACTCCACATAGTATAAGCACAGATTAAATATGGAAAAGAATCTTATTAAGTGAAGCAGAGAAATAGAGAATCATCACAGTAAAAACACAAAAGAGGCTTAGGAGATCATTCAGATAACTGAATATTCAAGAACTGGTACCAGTTTTCCTTTCTAATCCCAAGAGTTGATTGGGTATAATCTAAGCATATCACATTGATTAGATTGCTGGTGTGTTTAATAAATTTAAATTTGGGGGCAGACATTGGCATGAGGGCCAACAAGAGACACACTCTGGCCACCTTCATACAGAGTCCATTCCATTCCCTCTTACCTTGGAGGAGGGAGCAGCATGTGAAAGTCACAGGGAAGCCCGGATGTGGTTCAGGACTTCTGAGTTGAAACATCAAAGGAGATGAGTGGTGGAAATTGCAAAGGAAGCAAGGTTCATGTTTTGAGGAACTTTGCTTTTGTGTGTAGAATATATGAGCCCTTGAATGATTTAGAAAATCTTTCTGTTTGCGAAAACATAGAATCATAAAATTCAGTCAATTTCCTTTCTAAATGTTGTAAGAAGTATCAAGGCCCGAGTTCCATGGTCTTGTAAAAACAAGTCATGTCACTTCCAAGTGTTCTGATTTGAAAGGATATGTTTGATTCAATCTGCATGATTTTAGTTCATACCTGAAAAGAGGCCCATTTGCAGATAGATAGCTTTCTACAAGAGGGCTGTGTTCCTTGCCTATGTGAAGAGAAATTCAGAGACTTAATGTACACCACCAGATATATGAGAGAAATAATGGACTTACAGTTGCAAAAGACAATGTGGATTTAGTGTGAATATTAGTTTTTCCTTTAATTTCTCTTATTTTATGACTGAAATAGAGATCATTGAAAATTTTATTACTTCAGGAAAGTAGATTAATCTGTTAGGAATAGAGGCTGCCCTTGGGTTTAGTTGTTGCTATTATATCCATAAGCCTACAACACTGTTATACTTAGATTTGACAATATAGTGTGTATCTCTGGTTTATATGAGAAAATGGGATTTTCTCCCTCTTGGCTTATCAGGCAGGCTGAAAACTCATTGGGGTTTGCAGAAGTGAGTTTCTGTTTATAAAGACTGACTTCCTTTGATCATTAAAGTCGCACAACTCTTCCAACTGAGATTCCCTTTGAAGTGTGGAGAGTACTTTCATAAAACATGGAACCTATTCATTTGGAGGTCTGCACTCTTTTTAGCACTTTTGATGAAAAAACATAGAATGCACCGTAAGTCCAAGTTCACTTGTGAAATCCACATTTAAGAACTTTTTCTGTGATAAAAGTCAACTAGTTTGTGTTCCTTTCAAATGCATCATCTCAAAACGACTGTGCACTCAAGCAAATTTCCCCAAAGTAATATAAGATGGTAAATATTGTTCACACTTCTGATGGCATATCTTGCAATATCTTTGAGACTATTTTCTTTGATATTTACTTTTTTGTCTACTTATAACAATAATTGTTATAGAATATTTGTAAAATATAGAAAAGTTAAAAAATGTACATTAAAAGTTACCTGCAATCACACCACTCAGTAACCATTACTCTTATCATATGATATATTTTCTTTAAAATTTTATATATTCACACATATACATATATCCAAATACACATACAAATATAATGAAATATATAATATGTATATGACTGTATACCCCCTTTTCTCACTTATTTAATAGTGTGAACATTTACCCATATTATTAAGTATTTTTCTAAGATGTGGTGTTTTTTTTAAGATTTTATTAAGGAAGGGGAATAGGACTTTATTGGGGAACTGTGTACTTCCAGGACTTTTTTCCAAGTCAAGTTGTTGTCCTTTCAATCTTAGTTGTGGAGGGTGCCGTTCAGCTTCAAGTTGTTGTCCTTTCAGTCTTAGTTGTGGAGGGTGCAGCTCAGCTCCAGGTCCAGTTGCCGTTGCTAGTTGCAGGGGGCACAGCCCACCATCCCTTGTGGAAGTCGAACTGGCAACCTTGTGGTTGAGAGGATGCATTCCAACCAACTGAGCCATCCGGGAGCTCAGCGGCAGCTCAGCTCAAGGTGCCCTGTTCAATCTTAGTTGCAGGGGGCACTGCCCACCATCCCTTGCGGGACTCGAGGAATTGAACTGACAAACCTTGTGATTGAGAGCCCACTGGCCCATGTGGGAATGGAACCAGCAGCCTTTGGAGTTAGGAGCATGGAGCTCTAACCACCTGAGCCACTGGGCCGGCCCCTAAGATGTGTTTTTAATGGCTACATAATATTCCACCATGCAGTTGTGTCATAATTTAATCATGCCATTTTTTTAGCATTTTAACATTTTCAATTATTATAAACAAATGCTTTAGTGAACATCCTTATATATAAATATCTAGTGACATCTCTAATTCATTCCTTAATAAAAAAATATAAGAAGTGACATTAAAGGATCAAAATAAAGAATATTTTGGAGACTCTCTTTATATTCATTTGTATAATCTTAGCACTTTTGATGCATAATCTTAATTTTGAGTGATATTATAATTGTCACTTCCACCAACAGTTTGCGAGTACCCTGCTCAATCCATCTCCATTAGCAATGAATAGTATTATATAAACATATTTACAGTTTGACTTTTGAAAAGTGATATGTAACTGGCATTTAAATGCCCATTTTTTGGATTATTGGCATAGTTGAGTTGTCTTTGCAATCTTATTAATATTTATAATTCCTTTGTGAATTGTGTGGTCATAACTGTTCATTTATTGCTATTTATGTATTCTTACTGAAAGGCATTTTATGGTAAGAATATTAATCCTTTGTCTGTTATAGTTATTGCAATTATTTTATTCTTATTTCCCATTAACCGTTTAGTTTTTAAGAGTATTGATATACATGATTTTACATTTTATGTCATTGGTTCTAAAAAGTTACCCAGCATATTTAGAAGCAGGAAGAATCTTCTCCCTTAGGACTCACTATGGAAACTCCTCAGGAGCTGTTGAATTTTATTATCACTTGGACAGCATCCTACAAACAGCTCTTGATAGACTAATAACAAGCTGCTTGGTTTATGGATGGCAGTTCCAAGGTGATCAGATGGCATCCTATTTGAAAGGCTGCCATGCTGATCAACAAAGGTAAAAATAAGTCAGCTCAGCAGACTAAATTCCTCGTATTTTCTCCTATGTTTGGGTTTTTACCAACTCATGGCAGTGGCCAGTGACCTGTCCATATGATTAGGTAGAAGGGCAACATAAAACTGGTGCTCATGTGATAAACAACCCTATGGAAACCATCCTGGGAATTTGAGGAGTGTATTAAAGTAGGACATATAGATGCCCATCAGAAGAACCCTCTTCCAGAATTAGAAGTAATTGGAGCTAGCAAGTGGATATACTGGTGTGCTCACTTGAGGTGGCCCCCTGGTTCCATGAAATGAGTGCACATTGAGGGGCTGCAGTAATGCAGACATGGGTTGATGCAATGGCCTGAATATTTGTGTTCCTACCAAATTCATGTTGAAATCTTAACCCCCAATAAGATGGATTTAGGAGGTAGGAGCTTTGGGAGGTAATTCAGTCATGAGGATAGAGCTCTCGTGATTGGGATTAGTGCCCTTATGAAAGGGACCCCAGAGAGCTCTCTTGCCCTCTTTTTCTGCCATGTGAGGATACAATGAGAAGTTGGCTGTCTGCAACCTGGACATTACATAACGTTTCAGAAGAGGCTCAGACCAAGAGATGGTATTGTCTCTTAGCTCAATTTACTAGCTACCTGGAAGGGTAAAGCCGTATATTGCTGAGACCAGTCCTGCTTTTGGAACCTGACAAGATTGAATAGAAGCCTGCAAATCTGATTGGACTTATCCTGGGAGACATTTTAGTCATATAATATGATGATAGACTGAACTAATTATTAATGACTGACTGGGATTCTAGTAATGTACCTGTATCTTTTGACTTCTACTGGGAAATTGAGTTAAAAGCCTATCCATACCCACACTGGATCCTCCAAATGTTAGGCATATTCATGTTGCTATTATTGCCGTTTTGTTATATAAACACAACACCAAATGTAGATGCTCAGAAAAAGATGATCATTTTGCTACAAGGGAGCCATGGCTAAAGACTAGGGGATAGTCTGTTATATAATAAAGAATTTATCTGGGTTTTGTCTCGGTTCCTGAGAGCTAACCTCAATATCCTTGGAATTTCCTGAGTTATCAGTGTTTATTTGCTATTCATGAATCCCTTGGCCCATACCTGAGTTTATGCTAATAAGCCGACTCTGATGGGGCTTGGCCAAGCTGAAAAAAACAATTATGTGTTTAGAGGTTTTGAGACTTTGACCCATCTATCAGCCCAACTTCTTGACCTTCAGAGAGGAGAAGGGGCTGGAAATTGAATTCAATCATGAGGCCAGATAATGCAATCATAGCAACATAATGAAACCCCAATAAAACTCTGGACACTGAGGCTCAGGGAGGTTTCCTGGCTGGTGAAAATATTGATGTGCAAGGAGGGTGATACATCCTGATTCTCCAGGATGAGAGAATGAAAGCTCTGTGTTTGGGAACTTCTCAGTCCTTGTCTTGATTTGTATCCTCATAATAAAACTGTAAGTCTAGCACTTTCCTGAATTCTATGAGTCGTTCTAGCAAATTATCAGACCTGAAGTGGGTGGTCATGGGAACCCCTGAATTTGTACTCAACTGGTCAGAAGAGTGGGTAGTCTGGATACCTCTGAACTTGCAGCTGGCATCTGAAGTGAGGGCAGTCCTGCTGGGGACCACACCCTTAAACCTGTAGAGCATGCACTAATCCTGAGTGGTTAGCCTCAGAATTGCACTGTGTCACAGGAGGCAGCCTGACGAGATCTTGCAGTGAGCATGCTAATAAGAAAGAAGTGCTAAGGCCCTAAAGCAGGAGCATGCCTAGAGCATGCAAGGATACCAGGAGGCTAGTCTGACTGGACTGGAATCTGTAGGGACCCAGGTTGTGCCAGACCCTCCATATACTCCCCTGCAGTTCCTCACTGCCCTTCATGGGAGGTCAGCACCCTCATGTGGCCCTTTAGCATTTTTCAGTCCTCCTGAGCATGACTCATGATGACTCTCTCTTATTTTCTCACATCAAAATGGTCATTCTTCTGGCAGAAAGCATTAGGAATTCCATCTTATCAAGCTAAAGAAAGCCCTTGGGATTTCAGATCTGTGACTCTCTGTGCCCTGGTGACACTCTTCCATTCAATGCAGCACTGCACTTGGCATCATTTACATTCATGTGGACTCTACTGGAAACCATTCCTGGTTTTCTAATTTGTAGATCTGGTTGATTATCTCACCTCTACAACATCTCTCAGCCATTTTGTCCTGCTGTTTGCCTTTGTGGTATTTTTAAAACCCCTTTAGTTTGGCAGTTTCACAGCTGCCCTTTTTTATATATATAAAGAAGCATTATCTATCACCTTCAACTTCTAAAAGGTAAGAGAAGATAATGTTCAAACCTTCTCCTAGAAAAGAACAAAAATAAGTGTAGTATCTTTCCCTTTTCTCCAGCTGGAGCAATGGATGAAAAATCTGACAAGGAAAGGTAATGTATTTCATCTGACCCTCTCGTCAAGACCCTTAGGGACATGAGGCACTGTGATTACCAAATTCCCAATAAGAACACTTGGGCTATTGGACCACCAAGAACAATTTCTTCTACCACCACGAGTCCTTCAGTAGTGGAAGTTGTTAAAGGACTATAAACTGTCTTTAGCCCATCAGATAGGCCCCTGTCTACAAAAAACGCAATGTTTTATCATGGTTTGACTAAGGGCAATAAAATATTGCTAATTAGTTCATATAAAAATATTTATAGCCACAATACTTGCAATAAATATATGGGTTAATGACAATTTTTTTTAAAGAATTGTTAAGTTTGCTAAATTACTTTCCAAATAGTTTTTTCAAGCTCATTGAATGTAGTACTAGTTGTAACTTTCCGGATAAGCTGCATTATCCTTTTGTGTCTACTTCTCACAAGCACTATCACAAAGATGAATGTTATTTAAAGTGTTTCTGGATTTGGAAGTTTAATTTGGTTTCTACACCTAGCAGATTGATCTTACACAGGAAACATGTTAACTAAAAGGAGTTATAAGTAATACAATTTATGATTATGTAGTAAATCAAAACAAATTTTTAATCTTTTAAAACTCATGACATTTCTCTACTTTCTATGCATGAAAAATCAATTTCTATATTGTCAGTGGAATACTCCTGACATCCTAGAATAGTTTCAGGCGATACCACATTAAAATAGTTCCTGTAGCTCTGACAGGAAATAACATCAAAGCCACTAAACTAGTAGTTTTCAATACTGATTACTTCTCCTTGAAGCATTCGCTTCCCTGCCTTCCATGATAAGTCTCTTTTATTAACCTTTGAGCTCCTTTGTTTCTATTTGCCTTATCTTAGACCTCATCTCTCCTCATTCTTAACAGTACTGTCCAGTACAAATACAATGCAAGCTGCATATGCAATTTTGTTTCCTAGTAGCCATGTTAAAAAGAAGCAGAAAGTATCAGATACAATTAATTTTAATAATATACTTTTGTAACCAATATATCCAAAAATGTAATCATTTCAACATTTAATCAATATAAAATTGTTAAGATATTTTACTTTTATTTTTATACTAAGTCTTCAAACTCTTGTATGTAGTTTATACTTAGAGTACATCTCAATTTAGACTATTCTTACTTCCAGTGCCGCATAGCCACATGGGGATTATGGCTTCTGTATTGGACAGTGCAGACTTATAACCTCATTCTAGGTGACCACATCTATTACTGTAGACTCCCAAGTCTATGTCTTAAGCATAGACATTTCTTCTGAGCTCCAAACCCACATATAAAATGGCCAAACTAACATGCCATATAGACACCTAGAATTTTTTAAACGTTAATGTAAATATAGTTGTCATTAATGCTGTTGAGTGATATTTTAGTTTTTCTCTTTCTGAAATGAGGTAGTTACACTCCTGCCCTTTGAGGTTAGGTGTAGATCTGTGATTTTTCTTTGGTTAATGAAATTTGAGCCAAAACAAAATGTGTCATTTCAAGACAAAAGCCTTTAAGGAGCTAGGCTGATGATTCACCATGATATTTTTTGCTCTGTATCAAACCATAGACGCAACAGAGGATGGAGTCTCCACCCCCTAGCATCTGTTAGCATGGAGCATAGTTCCAGCCTGTACTATTAATACATACTGTAAATGAGAAACAAAGCTCAGCTTTAAGCCAGTGAGATTTAAGACTCATACGTTATTGCAGCATAACCTAACCTATACTGATTAATATAGTTAGCAATATTATATCGAGACCTATGACTTCACTTCTGATAACTGAGTGACCACATAGAAGAACAAGAGTAAAGGCCATTGCCACAGCAATTCACAAAATAAATCTAGGGTACTAAAGGCCGTCAGAAAGAACATGAATTCAGGGGAAAAACACTCATCAAGGAAGTCAAGAAGGAAACTAATGTGTCTTATAGTTACTGTGGTGGAGGAAACAGGTAAAATCTCCCATAAACCTTTCACATAGGTTTATGGCCTAACTTCACACTCCCTGAGACTCTTATTGTCTGATGTAACTCAGCTCTATTCTCAACTTACTGTGTTTTCCTTCACCTTACCTGGAGCTATAATCCTGAAAATTACATTTCCCAAATTCTCCTGCCAGTTAATTTATGATTGGGTTCTAGCAAAAGAAGGTGCTGGTGGGAGATTGGAAGATAGGAGTAAAAGAGAAGCTATTTTGCTCCTGGCTTGAGAAGTAATAGTAGATGGCTTCAGGAAAATTCACGATGTACCTCAGGAAAAAGAAGAAAGATTCTAGGGTGAAGGTCTGAAATAATAGAAGAAAAGGATAAACAAGTGGATAAATATTGACTATAAAGCAACAATAATGTCTAATTTGTTTTATAAAATTATAAAATTAAGATACTTAAGAATAACAGTATATAAGTTGCATGTGAACTATTATAATAGATGTTAAAGCATTATAAAGTCTTTGTATGGCTTGGAGGAGGTTAAAGAAAAAGACATTGGTTACTTTTAGAGTTAGAATGCATGCTCAAATTTCTAGGGTAATCACTAGGAGAGAAGACAGGGGTATCATAATGTTCAAAATAAGGGAAAAAATGGAGCAAACAAAATAATAATAAAATCAGTTTTTAAAAAAGCAGATGAGGCAGGTGTCAAGACCAAAATAAAAAGAAGTAAACAGAAAATCAGAAGAAATAAAAAAATAAAATGAAGTGAATAAATAATTTCAAATATATCAATAAGTAACATTAACGCAAATAGACCAAATTCTGCTATTAAAAAATAAAAATTGCCAGGCTGGATAAAAATAATGAAACTATTGGCTATATACAAGAGACACCTCTAAAACAAAAGACAAAAAAAAAAAGATACAACTTGAAAACACTATAAAAAATCCTGGGATTGTCATTTTTTTTAATCACTTAAAACAGACTTTGAGGTGAAAGTTTTATAACAGATAAGAGGCTCACTAATAATGATAAATGGTTAAATTCACCAGGAAAAATAACAGTTCTAGACATGTAATCACTTATTAACATACCTTCAACATCTATAAAGCAACAAGTATCCACACAATAGAGGTTAACACATCTCTTTCAGTAATTGATAAATTAAGCAATCTACAACTTAGTAAATATATAAAATATTTGACTATATCATTAACAAGTTTGAACCAATGAACATATATAGAATTTTGCATGCATCATTTGGAGTGCTCACCTGCTAAAATTTCTTATGTATAGGCCATTAAACAAATTTCAATAATTAAAGAATTGATACTGTACAAACTTGTTTTATCAACAAAAAGGAATTAAGTTACAATTCAGTAACAAAACATAACTAAAAAAAGCTACATTTGGGAATTTGAAAACCTATGTACTTCTAAAAAATTAACGAGTTAAAAAAGAAATCATAACAAATACAGAGAAACATTTTAAATTAAATGTTAATAAAAATAATTATTTGTGGGAGGTAGCTAAGTGATAATTACAGGGAAACGTATAGCCTTAAAATGCATATATAGATAAGCAAAATGACTGAAAATTATTTAGCCTGATACCAATTTTAAACAATAGAATAAACCAAAAGAAAGTAGAAGGATGGAAATGAGAGATATTGGAGCAGGAATTAATAACAGAGAAGACAGAGATACAATAAAAAGAATCAACAAAACCAAATATCAGTTCTTTAAAAAGAGTAATAAAACTAACAAGAATGTCTTAAGAACAACTAACAGCAACAAGCCCATACTACAACCAGAAATATATGAACATGTATATGACAGAGGTGGCATTGATCAATGGAGAAAAAAAAAACATTTAGGATATGTTAGGACAATTGTTTGTCCATAAAAAAAATGAAATTAATCCCTTGCCTCACACCATGCGCTCAACAGAATTCCATGTTAAGACTTAAATGTAAAATCAAAACACTTAAAATGAAGAATGTATGCACATACACACTCACACTCATATAAATAAAATTTGGGGTAGGGAATGATTTAAATAAGACAGAAAAACACACACTGTAAAAGAAAAAAAGGATAAATATGATGATACTAAAATTTTTAATTTCTTCTCCTTAAATGACACCTGAGAATTTGAAAAGCCACAAATTGAGAGAATGTTAAACACATGTATAAGTATCCAATAAGGGACTCATCTTCAGATTATTAAAGAACTCCTATGGTTCAATAACCTGAGAGAGAGAGAGAGAGAGAGAGAGAGAGAGAGAGAGAGAGAGAGAGAGAAAGAAATGGAGAACAGATAATTCCCAAAAGAGGAAGTAAGGCTGACCAATCAACAAAAAAAGATTCCAAACCTTATCAATTCAAGACATTGCAAATTAAAGCCACAATGACATATTGATAGGATTAAAGATCATACAATAAAAATAACAGACAGCATGTACAAGGAATGTTAATATACTCCTAGGGAGAAAGTAAATTAGTACAACTATTTTGTAAAACCACCTGGCATTATCTAGTATATGCCAAAGAGAAACTCATATATGTGTTATCTGAGAGATTATTGTTTGTAATAGCAAACAACTGGAAACAACCAAATGTCCATTGTTAGGAAAATGAAAACAATAAGAATGACTAGTACACAGCTGTGGAAATGAATGATATACAGTTATATACACCAACATGTATGAGTCCCAGAAACAAGTGGCAGAAGAATATATTCAGTATTTTAAATGTAAAATATTCAAAACAAAACAATATATTCCTCAGGATTTATACATATGTGGTAAAACTATAGTGAATTGAAAGGGAGTCTGGAAGACAAAACTCAGAAAAATTTTGGAGAGGGGAGGAAAAAGGAATAAAGAAGGGGCAGACGGGGGTTACAAAGATCTTAGTACTGTTTTGTTTCCTTAGCTGCGTGGAAGCTTTATAATTGTTCATTTATTTTTAATCTTTATAACTTAAATAAAAGATCCATATTTTTTTTGTATTTGTGAATTACTTCATAGTTTTGGATTTTAAAGGAAGAGAAACGTTTTCCGTGACATGAATAGATTTAAGTCCTCCTGCAGATACTTTGCAATGGCAGCTACCCTGAGAAATTCAGTAAGACTATAGCTCATCAAATTTTCATCACAAAAATAATCGGTTAACAACAATATAGTAAATCACATCAAGCAAGTCAACTTGACTGTTCTGTATCACTCTGGCACTAAGCTTTGTCAAACTCATATTCTCCAGTCTTGAAGAATCACAAATATCACCTCTTGCTGCTTAAACAGAGTCTTTAGAACTATCTTCTAAACTAGAACTATCAGGCCCATCTCAAAATGTAGTAGATGCTAACGGTACTAAAATCTCATTTATTGGATAGAATTCTCCTAATAAGTGCACTTCACTTTCACAAATGCCCTAGCAGTTTCTCTGCAAGAGCTCAAGAAAAATGATAGTCCAAGGAAGGAAGCATAAACATTTGAAAAAGGGGCTGTTAAATTGCTGGTTATCAGATCACAGCCACATCCACCCACAGAGGTAAGACTCACCAGCTTTAAAGAAAAAGATACAGGTGTGATAAAAATAACAGTTCCTCATCGGATTTATGTAAAACATGAACTGAAAGCAATGACTAAACAGAAATACAAGCCAAATTTTGTGAATCATGTGAATAAATCAAGTTTAATTTTATTAGAAAATACTTCATAAAGGACTATAAACTCAACTACTCTTAATTGAAGAGAAACAAGTAACAAAAATGGAGAGGGCTTTTTTTTTTTTCTCCTGATTTACTTTACACTGAATATTTAAAATCAGCCAGTGCCTTAGAAAACATTAGGTATTATCACATTTGTGAACATTACCCAACACCTCTCTCCTGTCCCTTGTATAATACCATTCTCCATGCAGCAGAAATCATTATACGGCTATTTAACTTTGGACTCCTTTCAATAGAATCTGGTTATCTCATTAAAAGCTGGGCCAGAAGGCTTGTGGAGAGAATGTGCATGTGTGTGTATGTGCATCCGTCTGTGTGTGTGTAATGTTTATTATAAATGAACATTTTATATACATATATGAAAATAATCTCATTAGAGTCTATAAAGTAATGTCAAGATTCACAGAAGAAGAGAGATTAAAATCACTTTGCTTTTTTCATTTCCTTTAATTTTCAATGTTAGCTATTTCTATGATATGAAGTCTGTTTTCCTATTTCTGTGAAAACTCTTCTGGCTAGCAAACATTCAGGGTGTCGTTTCCAATGAGCACTCTTCCTTGATTTACGTGAGCAGTATCAATGGGGAAAACATTAAAACGAATCCTGTCAATCACCAGTTTGAAATGTTCAAAGATCACATGAAACCAAAGAGAATACCCTCAAAGAAAGAGTGGTGCGTCACGGTAACTTGTCAGCTGTGACTTCCCCACCAACACATAAAACGAGTTCACTCACGCACGAATCTGGGACACTGGCTTCCCCACAGATATGCTACGTCAACTAGCCAAAGGGCTCTCACGAGTCATTTATGTCCTCATTTCAGATTGAAAAGTACATACATCTGGCACTGTTATGCTTGACTGGTGCTAGCTTGTGGCATATGAACAGCTGAAGAATAAATTTAGGGACATTATTAACCAAGACCAAAACAGGCCACTCTATTTCACTGACTTAAAAAATAACAACTTCTGTTTTTCTAAAATGTAGTCATTTTAGTAATCTAGCATGTGCATTTCAATATCAGTTGCCAGTGGATTCATAACCAAATAACTCATAAACAAGTCATTTGTCATGTATCTCTACCTTCAAGCTAACTGCAAGAATAAATTCAGGAATTTTAAATAGATAGTTTAAAAGGCAGATAAGGACATTTGAATTTGAGGGAAAGTCAAACCATTTCTGTGCAGCAGTTTCATGATGCAAAATAAAAACCCTCTAACAAACATTTTGCAAGCCTTCCATGAGCAGATACCATCGAACTAGAGGATGTAAAGAGGCACAAAATAATATCAGTGCTTCCAAAGACAGTACAATCCAGAAAAGGAAATTATCTGTATAACAACGGCTTACACCAGAGTTAAATTGTCAGGAATGAAGAGAAGACAGTGGATAGAAGAAAAATCCTACAGGCAGAGGCAGAAGGACTTTGAGGGTTCATTGGGTGCAGAAGAAGGTAAGTGTAATAAATAGATTATGTAACAATGACAAGGGATTAGTAGTACAAGTACCAAGTAGAATGGAGTTGGGGGGTGAAAAGTGTGCTGTTTGTGCTTTGGCCCTTAATCAGTTTAATTTCTCATGCCACAACAAAATACCTGCAGTTGTTGGGGGTAGGGAGGAGGACTTCTCACAATGGGTGATAACAGCAAAGATTGGAAGGACAACTGCTTAACTCTTTGATTGCCCCACTGGTGCAAAACAGAAAGAAACTGCCTACCCCATACTCAGCCCTCTGGGCCCAAAGCAGAGGTGCAGGTGTGGGGGAGGCACCAGTTAGTTACTATAGCGCCAAGGAGAGAGCCATTTGGTCTGAATTTTGAATGTTATTTTATGTAGTCTCTGATTATGTTGGTGCATATCACACTAAAGATTTGATCAACATATTTGGGGTTGAAAGTCTCTACTTCGTCTTTTTCTGATCTTTGTCTTGGACAAAATTCTTTTAATTCAGTGTAGAGCAAGTATGAAGATGGTTGAAGGTAAGATTTCAAATCAGTGAAGAAGGAAGTGGTTCAAATGATCAAATCCTACTGACGTTCATACAGGATACATGGGCTTATATGCTCATACAGGCAGACTTTCTCCTGTCTTTGCATGAAAAACTATACTTTGATTTGTTATACGTAGCTGAGTAAAGACCAAGGATTATACTTGAAATTTATCTCCACAGAGTTCAATCCAGAATGCAGGACATGAGGACATAAACATTTATTCATAAATGAGAAATAGGTTGATGCCAATATCATAAAATCTTTCCTTTTCAAATAAATTGAGATTTAAACAAGTGCAATAAGTCATTGGGACAATAGTTTCTATTTAGCCATTCTTACTAATTCAGAACCTTGTCCACTTACATATAATCCTGGAGGTATAAAATACAGTGGAATAAATTGAGGAGAGGAAAGTCTGGACTACTAAATCTCTATTCACATTCATGATTTTAGCGTCTGGACTCACATGTTTCATCCGTTTATGTAAGTACTGAATGTTGAGGTGGACAGAGAGGTATCAGGTGCTCCAAAACCTTCCACAAACAGGTTTGTCCCCCATTCTTAGACCGATCTAGTGTCAGGGATTGATAGATTTCAATTTAGATCAAAAACCTTGGTGAAGTTTCTCTTGCTCCCCTTGCCGCAACCAGGCAACAGAAGAATGGCCAAAATGTGAGGCCTCTGAAACTTGAGGCTACAGCCAAATTGCTCTGTTAACCATCATCTGCCCCTACAGGTGAGGAGATGAATTTGGCCCAGTGTTTCCTCACTGGCAGTTGTAAGACGAGGCATTTTAAAAAATGGTATGGTGTATTTCTACCATCACCAGGAATGCTAAATTAACATTTCATTTTGAGGATTTTTATGTATGCACATGTTCTGAAGTCAAAGCACTTCATCTGTGCAAATTATGATCTGGAATGAGAAGTAAATTTATTCAATTATAAATTTATCCATGATTATGCCATTTCATCTTATTAATTCTGTCAAAGAGCCATGAAATGGATAGTAGAATTTTTTAAATTATTTGTAGTCTTCCTTACAGGCATGCCTCTCTTCAGAAAATACAAAGGTACTAAGGAAATAATTTTTTTTTAAATACTGGGCAATAGTTGCTTTCCATTTCCTCTAAATCAAATTAATAAGTTATCCAAGTTACATGATCGGTCCTGCGTATTTTCTTAACTCAGGAATGATGCTCAAATTTTGCCCACGCATTATGTTAAAACTTGTAAGCTAACCACATTTCTAGTTAAGTCTCTTAAATCCAAAAATTGGGGGAGGAAGAATATGAAGGAAACTGAAGAAACTGAATCTTCCAAATAGCAGTAACAAGAAACTGAGTAAAGATTTAGTTAGGAAAGCTCTTCCTTCTGTGATTGGTTTGTGGTCTATTAATAATCACTAGGGTATCAGCCACCATTTCTTGGCCATTGTATCTGTTTCTGACTCTCACCCCAAGTGGGGGTAGAATTTTGCTACCCCTTAATTTTAAATGCTTCTTCAAAAGCTACTGCACAGGAAGAGTATTTCTAAACAATCTCAGAGGTGCCCCTGACTTTTTCTAAATTTCACAGTTTTTGTGAACAGTCCGCCACTAAATCCATGGCCCTATAACTGGAAATTCTGTCTTCAGAGATTCTCAACAGCATTTCTCAGAATGAGGATCTAGGAGTTTGGAATACATGTATATTTTTCTCTGGAAAAATGTATGAAAACTAGTAAAGGGAGTACTAGTGATAGCAGTAAGAATAGCAGTAACAGCAGCATCAGCAGTAGGACAATTAAACCTGCACTGGGCATGCTCTGTTGAAAACACTTTATATATTATCTCATGTGATCCCCACAGCAGCCCCGTGAAGTGTGTACTGTAATGAGCACCATTTTTCTAAGGGACTTAAAACTTAAGTACCATATGCAGGGTCACATAGTTTGCAAGTAGCAGAGTGTAATGCTCTCAACATTATCGATCTATGATACTCATTATTCACTAGGGTTTGTTTTGTTATATGCTATTTACTCTCAGTGTTTTAACTCAATTTATCTTTAAGCATAACATCCTGTATCTCTTTGGTACTTTTCATGGAATTATTATATTTTGTTTAATGTTTATGTGTTATATACAAATCTCTGTCGATAGTCATATTTCTGAAATTATCTGTTATATATATATATATATACTTTCCAGCTAAGCATTTACTCTTGCATTGAATCTTGTATTTCACAGTAAAAGCAATTAATGATGAAAACAGTGACCTTAAAACAAAAACTGTCAGCTGTAAACATCACCTACCTTTGCTTTTTCAAAGTTTTAGGTGGATAATTAGGTATCCAGGCCTTTTATAATCATAGGAACTATTGCAGTGAATTAAAAACCCATTTGTACAATACTCTTAGTTTCCATTTCCTTTGGACATCTTAAGGACCCTCACACCCAAGCTGATAGGCATCTAGATAGGAACGTCAAAAGGCTGCAGCTCTCCTTGACAGTGTGTTCTCAGAGTCCAGAGATTGAGTTCAATTGATGCCTTTGAGTCTGCTGACCTCCTACAATCATAATATAGAGATTAAGTAGCGAAGTTTAGAGCCTAGCTTTTTCACCAGAAACTGCTTAGAATTCAGACGCTTAAATTTTACTCCCCCACCTCCTTTTAAATATTGAAAAGCAATATAAATCCATTTAAAATCAGATCAAATGTTTCTTTGGGAAATGAGAAATGTTCCCTAGAGACTATTGCCTCTTTCTAGCATGTGGACAATGGTATCATGGGAAATCCTCGGTCCTAAAATGTACTGGACACCATTACAAGATTTCTCATGTAATAAATTGGGCTAATTTGTTTGCCATTAATGGAGAGATAGAGACAAAGAAAAGCACATTAATGGAAATGGGGCTCCAACAATTAAAGTTCTTTGAGGTTAGCAGCTGCTCCTCTGCAGCTCGCCGTGGGTATTTACATATATCGCAGGACTTGGAAAAATGAGACTGGCTGTCAGCCAGCAAACTGGACCCAGAGACATGGGCCCCCCAGGGGCTGGGCTTATTTTTATAGCTCCCTCGAGCGTCAGCCTGAGTTGGAAGAGTGCTGCAAGGAATAAAAGTGGAGCTCTGGACCCCACAGTCTGATGTCATCACTCACTTTCTCCCCCATCAAAAACTCCAGGTACACCCAAAGCAGGAGAACCATGCTGATATTGCATTGGTTTTCTGCCCTGAGCCACCGAGCTGACTTGAGAACACCACATAATAAATGATAAAGAACTAACATCCAGATCAGTCATCTGATTCTAGTCCACTTCAAATAAGAAATATTTGATGATGAGGAGGAACATAAAGCTTATAAAATAACATCAACAACAAAAACAATACAAATGAAAATCCAACGTATTTTAGTTTTCAGTTCTTCAGTTTTACCCCATGAGAATGAAAATTCTGTCCCATAAGTCACTAATAGGCTGTCCCATGGACTTCATTAATGGAGCCCACACAGGTACTTTAAAAACTATCTGGAATAAGTTAAAGATATAAATACAATAATGCCTTCAATTTATTTCCTCTCTCGTTAGTGGATCAAGGCCAACTTAAGCTATAGTTAAGTGTATGCTTACATGACTCAGGTCTTACACATCTCAGTCACTTGACTCATTCTCATGTCTTACCTATGATCTGATTTGAAACTTATGGCAATGTAGGGAATCAGATAACACAAGGATGACTTTTCTTCCTGTATTTCAGGTTATAACATGAGAAAGACAAGGTTCGCTGATCACTGGAGGTCAGATAAACAGTTCCTGAAGGACGGAGTCTGCACCTGCGTCTCCTAAAATCAAGGCCAGTGGCCTTTCTCACTCACCAAGCTGTTTCAGGACTTTAACCACAGGCTATGCAATTTTAAGGCTATAGCCCTACTACATGAAAAAGTCATTGGAAAAGCCCAAGCATCCATAATTATGGTTTGTGGAACCCTCAGCAGTCTGATCTTCTGAATTCATTTAATTCATTCTGAACCTGGCACAAATTATGCTTCTCTTGAATATCTCTTCCTGACCTCAATCCATGTTCCCTGGAAGCAGGATTGTGGGTACAGTGTTCAGATTTCCTCAAACAGACCCCAGTGACACTCATGCTCTTTTTCCACCTCATATTTACAATCTACCCAGGCTTTTGTGATAAAAATCCTCAAAGTCATTACTCTGAGCCTTCAGATAGGTCTTGTCTTTCTTCTTTATCTATGAATAATGACCTGCATGAGCTAGCCTTTGGCTTTTCTTAGTTTTTGGTTCCTCATATTTTATAACGCACATGGCTTTGAGTAATACAGGCTTATCCAAGGAAAAAAATTGGCCATTTATCTCCTGGCCATCTATAACTCATCTTCATCTTCCCAGCTGCCTTTTTGTTTACCCCTGAAGGTGCTTTCTGCTCTCTTTCTGACAAATACTCCTCACTCCACTTCACCCCCACTCCAGCCTTTGGTTTACTGGCCAAACCTCAGCTGAGCAACTTTTATGCATCTCAGCTCTCCTGGAGATGTATTCAGGACCTAACACAACACATGGTTAAAAAAAAAAAAAAAAAGTGCTTTGGCCAGAGAATCATTCCTGTTGGTCGCATACAACTAAGGCTAAGCATGGACGTATTCTTTCTTTGGAACTCTTTCTGTCAGAGATAGTGGTGGCATGAAAACTTGTGAAATATGTTAGCAATGAGGCATTTTAGTAGTTCTAGCTCTTATCCAGAAACCTGGGGAATCTCTCCAAAGGAACAAAGTAGTGCTTTGATTTCAGATCCATCACATTGTGCTAAAAGAAAGTATAAATAAGTAGATAAATATAAGTATAAATATACTTATGAATATGAATATAAATATAAATAGCAACAACTAAATGGTGAAATTATAGGCTTGTGAACAGTTCCAGAATAACCTTTCTTTGCCATCGCAGCCCGGTGCAGATCCCATGAAGCCTGTTCCATTAATAGTATTTCTTTTGGTTGAATAGAGCTGAGCCCTCAAGACTTGCTACGTCTCCCTCTTGTTGATGTGTTTTGGTTTGACCTTCTTACCTCCAGCTAGGTATTTTCTCACACGGTGCCACTCAGCATACGACCCTTTATGAGGTAAGATCAAAAATTGAATATAAGCATTTAGAAACTTCAAAGCAATTTTATGACTACTGAATCTAATAACAAGAACATTTTATATTGCTTTTTTTTTTTTATTGAACTTTTTTGGGTGACAATGGTTAGCAAAATTACACACGTTTCAAGTGTACAATTCTGGAATACATCATCTATATATCACATTGTGTGCTCACCACCTAGAGTCAGTTCTCCTTCTATCATCAAGTATTTGACCTCCTTTACCCTCTTCTATCAGAGGGTTACCACCCTCTAGTAACCACTAAACTATGGTCTGTGTCTATGAGTTTTTGTTTCTTTATTTGTTTGTCTTGTTCCTTTGTTGCTGTCAGTTTTATATCCCACATATCAGTGAAATCATATGGCTCTTCACTTTTTCTGTCTGACTTATTTCACTTAGCATAATAATCTCAAGATCCACCCATGTTGTTGCAAATGGCAGTGTTTCATCTTTTTTTATGGCAGAATAGTATTCCATTATGTATATATACCACATTTTCTTTACCCAATCATCTGTCGAAGGACATTTTGGTTGTTTCCATGTCTTGGCCACCGTAAATAATGCTGCAATGAACATTGGAATACATATATCTTTATGGATAAATGTTTTCAGATTTTTTTTGGTACATACCCAGGAGAGGGACTGCTGGGTCATATGGTAATTCTATTCTTAATTTTTTGAGGAATCTCCACACTGCCTTCCATAGTGGCTGCACCAATCTACATTCTTGCCAGCAGTGTCTGATGGTTCCTTTTTCTCCACAGCCTCTCCAACACTTGTTATTATTAGTCTTATTGATGGTAACCATTCTAACAGATGTGAGGTGATAGCTCATTGTGTTTTTTAAATTTTTTTTTATTAGTTTCATGTGTACAAAACTCTGTAATTGTTAGCCATTTATCATTTAAGTGATAACCCCCTCCCTCAATCTACTACCCCTCTGACTTTGCATACATACAGCCATTACATTTCCACTGTCACTATTCCTTATGCTGTACTCCACTTCTTATGAATATATATATATGTATATAAAATTATAGTTGACATTCATTATTGTTCAGCTTCACCTTCAGGTGTACAGTGCAGTGATCAGGCATCTACAGCATCCCTGAAGTGGTCTCCCTAATAAGACAAGTGTCCACTGGATACCCTACAAAATTATTGTGGTTTTGATTTGCATTTCATTTTTGATTTTTAAAATTCTTTTTCTAGTAATTCATGATTTATTCTATTTTTAAAAGCATCGACCTATGATGGATTGGCATTTTGTTTTTAATGCTCTTCAGATGGTTTGAGATGATCCTTCAGATGGTCTGATAGACCATATGCAAATTTGATACAGAATGATAACACCCCGTATTGGCAAGTGTATGTATAATCCTGCCCTTTCTTATACTTTGGATACATGGCCCTGCGTAGTCATAGAGGGTTTGCAGAAGTGTGGAGTGAACAGAGAAAATGGCTTGTTTTGGGGGACTGAAAATGGTCTGTTTGTCCAGCACGTATAGTTAGAGCATGGCCTGAAGGTATAAGAAGAGAAACAAAGGCAGCAAAAGATAATGGTTGCCTAAACTAGGGTAATAACAACAGTGGGTATGGAGACCTACTTAGAAACTAAGTGAACAGGACCCACTGATTGACAGGAGTTGGGGACTACACGGCTGAGACACACTCAGCAGTAGTACAGTGTGGGTTTTGTAAACAATATTGGTCACATATGCCCACCCAACGTAGCACAGACAATGTAGAGCTTTATATTCTGCAATATACATCATGAAAACAATATTTTTCCGTTTGTCAAATATAAGATTGCATCACAAGACCCACCAGACTTATTAAAAATGTATGGAATAATGTGCCTTCTGTCATTGTGATGCTCTCTCTCTGCCTTGCTAAGGATTGCTGGTGGAAAGGAAGCATACAGAGCCTGGAGGCAGATACATAACAGTAAAATTGGCTGTCGCTTCAACTATCCAAGTCTTTGTTTCTTCCCCTTAAAGTGGGGATAAACATGCCTATTTATTTTAACTCATGGGGTGGTTGTGAGAAACATTTATGCCTTCACTCATTCAATAATACCTATTAAATACCGGTGTGTGCCAAACACTGTGCACCATGCAGAATAGTCATTCATGAACAAAATGGACATGGTTGGAACTCTCAGTCTAGTGTAGTAATAATAATAAAAATAAACGGCTATCTCAAGAATAACATGTTGACATATATGGTAAAGGCTACAAAGGAAATAAGCAGGATGCTACTAGGGAGAATAACTAAGCTGGGTGGTTCCGGGGCAAGGTGAGAGGGAAGAGCCTAGAGCTACACAGGGAGATTGGCTAGGGAGGGTCTGACTGAGGAGGTGACACTTAAGCTGAGATCTAAAGAATAAGAACCACCAATGCTCTAAAGACTGAAAGGACAGTGGTTCTTGGAAGAGGGAAAAGCATGTATGAAGACTCCGTGAGAAGTCGTATGTTCAACCTGAAGGAGCTGTGTTGCTAGAGGAAAGAGATAGGGTGTCACAAGATGTGGGTGAGGTACAATAAGAATGTTATAGATACTCATAATTTATCTAGTTTTCACAACCACCCAGAAGGTATCGTGCCTACTTTTTCACAGTTGAGGAAAATGAGTCTAGGAGAGAAATGATTTGACTGAGGACCTGGAGCTGCTGGATGACGGCTCTGAGCCCAGGACCCAGGGCTGTCTGGCTCCAAAGTCCTTCCTCTTCCCTGTACCGTTCTGCCTCACTGTAGTCCTCTCACCCATCAGTGCTCTACAGTATGTACCAAGTGAGGTGTTCTTGTTACTGTAGATAAGACTAGATGATCAAGGGTTGGCTCCCCAAAGGAATGTGTTACTTAATTTCATGCAGCGGTGCAACTCCATGACAAGGAAACATGCATGGAGAACCCTACTCTTGGTGCCAGGAGCATATTTACTGAGAGGAGAAAATGAGGCCAATGGTCCACAAAGAACTTCAGGCCCAAGAATAAAAGAAAATTAGGAAAGTGCCTTTGAGAATGCACAGTGACCTGGACCGCCAGGTATGGCTTTATCTAGAAGGGCTGTTATTTCTCAGTTGTAACTACTCCAGTATGAGCGATGTTGCTGACTTCTAGCTGTCATTGGGGACAAAACCCACTATATCAGTTATTTAGCATAATTTCAATTAAAGATACATTGTTGTCATGTTGACTCCAATTTTATAAAACACTTAGTGTCCAGTTGTGGATATGACCGGATGTCACTCCTCGTCTAGCACCAAACTGACTTTCAGAAAAGGGATGATTGGGGTCCAGGTTGTTCCCACAGTCAGATAGATAAGGCTGGTGCAAACCAAAGAGTTAAATGCACTGTTTTGACAGCACAAACTTAGTAGATTTGAACAGTGATTTCATTTGATTCATTGGCGAGAGTTGTTCCTGATTTGGTGACCTTAGAAATGCTCTCCTGGGACCTAAAACAAAAAGAAACGCACACTAACTGAAACTGAATAATTTTCCCAGAAAGGAAATAGGTTAAATAGCATGGAACAACATTAAGGAAATGTGATGAGTGATGTGATTGTGTTCAGCATGTTGATTTATGATACCGGTTCTTTGTGTGAGGCAGGAAAAATTAAGTTCAAATGGGGTACAGAAAACCAATTGTGTCATTAGGGCCTTATCGTATAAAGAGCATGCATGAGGTTACCAGGAAACAACATGTGTCCCATTGAAATACATTTCTGCATATCTCAAAAAATACCCTCTTATTTGGGAGAATTTATTTCTAGGACAGAAAATCAAATGTGCCTTTGCGGGAACCTATTTTCTTTCCTGACATGTAATCATTCTGCCTTTATTTTGCCAAGTTTCTCTTCCACAGGTTTCCCCAATGCCAGTTTTAAAATGTCTATTGTTTCTGCAGCTTGAAAAATAGAAATAATTTTTCTCCTGGTGCAAAGTCCTAATCTGCCATTACATATGCAATAATTTACAGTTTTATTGATAGACTAGAAAATATCTATTAGGACATACTTTAAAAAACAAACAAACACCCAAATTGATATTTACAAAATAGTCAGGGGGATGTAAAGGGAATGTACAGCATAGGGAATATAGTCAATAATATTTTAATAAGTATGTACAGTGCCAGGTGGGTACTAGACTAATAGAGGTGGGTCACATCATAAATTACATATGTCTAACCACTATGCTGTATACCTGAAACTAATCTAAAATAATATTGAATGTCAATTGTAATTAAAATAAATTAATTAATTAAAAAAAATACAACCCTCCATGTCATTCATCACGCAAGGTTCTACAGACTCTTCTTCCTTCCTTCCTTCCTTCCTTCCTTCCTTCCTTCCTTCCTTCCTTCCTTCCTTCCTTCCTTTCTTCTTTTTAATTAAAGTTTATTGAGCAACATGGATGGATCTTGAGATTATTATGTTAAGCGAAATAAGTCAGACAGAAAAAGTCCAGAGCCCTTATTACTATATTGGCTATAACTAACTTCCCTGCATCTTTTCTTAAAGGGAATGTTTTTCACAATAATAATAATGGTGTTTATTGGATGATAAATCAGCCAGTGTCTTGTGGGATCAAGTCAATTGTTTCCTTATGATTTAAAAAATTCTATGTTTTAGTCACTCATCAGATTGACAGTGACTTTCTCCAAACACGACTAGCAATTTAACTCACAGTCCCAAGGGTTACTGAGACGATGAAAGAAGAAATATGAGAAACTGCTTTGTAAAACAAAGTAAGCTATTCCAGGTGGACCCATATTTCTGAGAGGCTGTTTCCTTGTCCCCACTTCCTTGATGCCATGAGGAACAAGGATACCAGCCCGAGCAGAAGGTCTGAGTGCAGTTTTGGAAGGTACCTGAGTGCAATGGACATTCTAAGGGAATATGATGGCCAGCGCTCCTCTCCACTTGTCAGGATGCCAGCAAATGCCACGTGGGTGGAAGGTCTCCAAATCACTTTTGAGATCTTTAGGATAAGTCCAAGATTTACGCTGAGGTATAAAGTCAATGAGGATAAGAACTTTGTCATATTCACCACTGAATTCTAGTGTCTCAAGAGTACCTGGCACAACATAGACACTAAAATACTTAATAATGGGAGGGAGAAGCAAAAATGCTATCAGTAGATTCAGATTGCTTGGGTTGACGAGTATAATTATGAGTATTGCTTGAATAACTTTTGTTGATGTACATAAAGGGAAGCTAAGAGGGTATTTCACACTGCTGTCTGTTTAAACTTTAGGGATGGTCTGAAGCGAAAGCCATGCTGAGCCAATATCAGACATAAGTCTCCTCTACTCTTTTTGTTCAGGGAGAACAAAGGCTGTAGCTCAGAGCTGGGTCCTTGAAGCCGGACAATCACATAGAGCCTGCTAGGATTTCACAGACTAGTCAGATATCTAAAGCTTGTCCATAAGGTAGGCAGTAGCAAGAAAGGTGTAAAGGGGTTAGAACCCCAGATGTCCATAGAAGGGGCTGTGGACTATGTTTATTACGTTAAGTGGGGGAACATGGGAAGTTGCCTGAAAAGGGGACATTTGAACCAGACCTGTAGAGTGTGTAGAGTTTAGAAACTGCGTCTTGGTCCCTTCAGAGGTCATCAGATTGTCAGAGAGACTGACCTCATCTTTCTCCCACCCAGGTGAATAATTGAAATCAGGGGATAGGCAGAGAGTAACAGAAACCATCTCAATACTCCTGCCTGCCTGAGTTTCTCTCTGTTCCCCAACAGAGTCAGAAATGCTCATCAAATTCTTGAATTTTCATCAACATTTTACTCCTTCAAAAATAAATCATCCCCAAACCCCACCGTCCCCTCGGTCTTGATTTGAGAGCAAACATCAAAGCCTGGGGTGGGAAGAGGCACACAAGACAGGAAGACCAATTTATTACAATATCGCAGACAATATTTTATGAAATTGAGTCTATTGCTTCCTTTTGACCTGAAAAAGTCTGTCTTTTAGTTACTCACCCGATTGACAGGGACGTTCTCCAAAAAGGGCTTGCAATTTGATTCACAGTGCTAAGGGTTATTGAGCTAATATAAAAAGGAGATGCAAGAAATTGCTTTGTACAACAAAGTCAATTTGTCACTATGAAAGATCTAGAAGTTCTGGTATCTTCATGACTCTGTGAATTTCACACTATCCTAGATTAAAGTTACGTTGATTTTTGTGTTTGATCAGGCTCCTAAGATTTTAGACCTCAAGCACACCATGTAGGAAAGCGATAAATGGGGGAATGGAAGTGAGTTTTGCTTTTAAGAAGGATAATGTGATGAGTCACTATTTAAATGAATCCGTGGTGTTTTGCAAAGTCTTAAAATGGACCATTAAATTGGGTCATACAGCGTCCTTAACTTTATAGTGTCTGAAAGAAGGTAGTCTCTGTGACCTGGTGGGGGGTAAATGCTGCCAAGTGATACTGAGATAAGAATAATAGCAGAAGATGTGAGGAAGAAATTGATGTGCTGGATTCTGAAATAAGTTGCAGCCTTCAGGAGTTCTCTGCCATGCCTGGGAATGATCTGTCAAGCAGAAAAATGCTGTAAGTGTATTTGCGAGAATAGTGGATGGATTTCTTTCACTTTTAGGTAAATATCTTGACCAAAAGAATGTCCTGAATGCAAAAATCAATAGGAATGGATCATTCTAAGCCTCTTTCTTCTTTTCATCTCTTTTTCTTACAGAGAACTATTTTCTCAATACTTTGATCGTCTGCTTCGGGTAAATTAAATATTGTGGGAGAGTAAGGCTATGATCCTCAGCCAGGCTGTTTTTTACATCATCACCACCACTCCCCACCAGGGGCCATCTGACAATGTCTGGGGACATTTTTGGTTGTCACAAGTGAGAGAGTGCTATGAGCATCTAGGGGATAGAGGTCAAATTACTGCTAAACATCCTACCATACACAGGACTGTCCCCACCCCCCGAAAAAAAATTATCAGGCCCCAAAGGACAAAAACACTGAGGTTGAGCAACCCTGGTTTAAGGTCATTTTTTTTTTTTTTTTTAAGTATCCAGGTGAGTCATATTTGTAATGACTCCCGAGACCAAAATGGAAGCCTCTACATTTAAGTAGCCTATACCTGTGTAAAAGGGTTAGAACCCTAGGTGTCCATAGAAGGGGCTGTGGACTATGTTTAATTACTTTAAGTGGGGGGACATGGGAAGTTGCCTGAAAAGAGGACATCTGAGCCAGATCTGGAAAGATGAGAGTGTGTAGAGTTTAGATATTGCATCTTGGCCCCTTCAGAGGCAGTCAGATTGTCAGAGACCAAGAATTTTTGTCAGAGACTGACAAATTTCTTGCAAATTTATGAAAAATATTGTCTCTCCCCTAAACTAGGAATACACAACACTGTTCTTGCCATTTGTGACATGTAATTTTATGAGAAATTATGTGATTATATTGAAATAAAATCATGATAAGTTACCATACAATGTCTGACAATTAAGTTCACAGACTTGTTGTAGCAATGTTGCTAACCTGTTTTAATATCAAAGGGATTATTCATTATGAATTTGTACAAACAGTTTACTATTTGGAAGTGCTGAAAACGCTGCGAGAAAAAGTTAGACTACCTGAATTTTTCGCCTGTAATTAATGGCTCTTACATCAAGACAATGCACCAGCTCACACGCAATGTCTGTGAGGGAGTTTTTAGCCAGTAAACAAATAACTGTATTGGAACACCCTCCCTACTCACCTGATCTGGCCCCCAATGACTTCTTTCTTTATCCAAAGATAAAGCAAATATTGAAAGGAAGACATTTTGATGACATTTAGGACATCAAGGGTAATACAACGACCGCTCTGATGGCCATTCCAGAAAGAGTTCCAAAATTGCTTTGAAGGGTGGACTAGGCGCTGGAGTTGGTGCATAGCTTCCCAAGGGGAGTACTTCAAAGGTGACCATAGTGATATTCAGCAAAGATGTATGTAGCACTTTTTCTAGGATGAGTTTGCGAAATTAAGTGTCTGACCCCTCTGCAATGTAAGAAAACAACACAGCAAAACACATCAAAAACATAATATCCACATATTCAGGAGGATTTCTTATAATCTTGGATACATGTCAGATCCTGGTGCAATAAATATATTTCAGGATTCCAGGAATACTAATAACCACACTGAAATACTGTCAAGGTCTCAGATAAAATTGCTTCCACACACATAAGACTCTTTGTTAGGATAAATAAGAATAGCTACCACTTTCTAAGTGCTTGTTTTTTACTAGTTTCTGTCCTCAGTGTTTGATGTGATTTATTTTGTCTAATACAAGTGCTCTGCAAGGTAGGCATTAGTAGACTTTTTTTTTTTAGAGCTGTCTCGCCTCACACCTAGAGCAGTAGAGGAACTCACCCAACTATAGTGAGTTCCAGTGTGTCATAATGTTTTCTTTCCCATCCTCATCCCTTTAGTCTGACAGGTACCAGGTAGGAGATAATTGGAAACAGAACTGAAAGCAGAAAAA
Organism: Rhinolophus sinicus; assembly: GCF_057876585.1. Classification (NCBI taxonomy): domain Eukaryota; kingdom Metazoa; phylum Chordata; class Mammalia; order Chiroptera; family Rhinolophidae; genus Rhinolophus; species Rhinolophus sinicus. Next base: position 125,878,576 of record NC_142501.1, read on the forward strand.
CAGGATTGTCACAGAAGGCGGATGGATATCCCTGCAGAGAAGAGGACTACTTTTCTTCGCCATCTTGAATTTTCGTGAGGAGAAGCCTCCTTTCCCCTGGTTCCGAAAAAAAGCTGGACTGAATAGAACTAAATGGCTACTACCCATGTTGCAGAGGAACAGGAGAGGCAGGTTCTGGGAGGCAGCCAAGATGAGCAAAGAAACAAAAAGACAAAAGAGAGAGGGTCTAAGGAAAGCTATTGATTGGAAAGCTCTCTACCAAATGGGAGAGAAATTGCCACAGGGGCTGTCCTGAAAGACAAAACTTGGGATCTCAGACTCAAATGTTTTTGGATTTCTGGCCTTGGGGAGGTGTTAGAGTAGAGTGGTTAAGATCAGGAACTCTGGACTCAACAACTTGGGTTTATATCCCAGTTTCACCACTAATCAGCTGCATGACTTGGGCAAGATACTTGACTTCTCTGTGCCTCACATAGTGTTCACTTTCTTCGGCCACTTTTATTCCATTTTCTTAATTCCTTTTATACTGAGGCTAAATGAGATTATCCTTAAAAAGTCACCCAACATTTACTAGAACCAAGAAGTAATCTCAGTTCTTTTACCTCAGTGTTTGGGTATTTATTCTATGCTACAAAAATGTTCCTAACAGGGATTCCATGAAGAGGAGTGGGGAGGGATGAGGAATAGAGAAAATAATGGGAAATAGTAACAGATACTGAAAATGATGAGGAAATGATACAATTAGCGGGAAATGAGAAGAAGTAATAAAATGAGTGTCAAATATTGGTAGAAGGAGGAAATGGTTGGTGATTAAAAAACATTATATTTATGCATCTTAGTGATGGGTGAAATGAGCTTAATGTCTTAAAGTATTTCTAATTTGAACAACAATTTGTAAGCTGTAAATGTTTATAATGAATGTAATTTGTTCAACTTATGTTAGTAGAATAAGATAAGATGTAATGTTAGCCATTAAGAGATTCTTCTCAGATTTACTAGGGAATAATTTTTTATGGGAACATAATTGATTCAAACAAATCATTTTATCACTTTTCCAAATCAGAGAAATTTAAATTTTAGGTAAGACTAAAAACATAATCCTATCTACAACTGCATTGGTATCTGGATTTGTAATACAAAAACAAGGTAACTGTTTTAGATTAAAAGAGACTAAAGAAAAATGACAACTAAATGCAATACCTGATTCTTGATTAGATCCTGGATTTAAAAACAGCTATAAAGTATATTACTTTATACTTTATATAAAGTAATATACTGGGTAAATTTGACTGGGGACTGTATGTTGGATAATATTATTGTATCTAGGTGACTAAATATTTTACTATACTAATGGTATTGTCATTATATTAGAGAATGAGTTTGTTTTGGAAGATACATATTGAAGTATTTAGAAGTGTTTGGAAGATACATACTGAAAATGTCATGAAGTCTGCAATCAACTATAGTGCAATTAAGATATATGGTGACTGGAGCATAATACTTTTAAAACAATGCACAATCTTGCCATTTGTGACAACATAGATAGACCTAGAGGGTATTATGCTAAGTGAAATGCCAGAGAAAGACAAATACCATATAATTTCACTTACATGTGGATTATAAAAAACAAACAAACAAAACAAAACAGACTCAGAGATACAGAGAACAGACTGATGGTTGTCATAGGAGAAAGGGGCAGGAGGATGGGTGGAAAGGGTAAAGGGGAATAAGAAATACAAACCTCCACTTATAAAATAATAATGCCATGGGGATATAATGTACAGCATAGGAAAAATAGTCAATATTATCGCAATAACTTTGTATGGTGACAGATGGTTACTAGGCTTAATGTGGTGATCACACCACATTCATAAGGAATATAAATGTGGAATCACAGTGTTACACACCTTAAACTATAATAATATAATATTGTATATCAACTCTAATAGCAAAAAATACAGAATCGCTGCCTTTTCCTTGACAATGACATTTAGATTTTTAAAAATGTTTACCTTTTACAAACCAAGCCGCAATTTGCATTCCTGTACATGTAACAATACACGTTCTCTTAGTATATTTTGTAGACTAGATTCTAATGGGACAATCAATGATTATGGGCATTTTATAGTTTACAGGCAATTTTCTTTCAGTTGTTGTACCAACACCACTAAAATAATGGAAGACAGTTCCTATGTTCTATTTCCTTGTCAGCATGGATATTATTTTTTAAGAAAGTTATTTCACTTCTCTATTTTAAAAAATTGCTTTTTCATGATTAATTTATTTTGTATTCTATGATTATAAGGTTTAAAATTCTTGCATGAAGATAACTTCGATAAAATGGATAAGTTTCTAGAAACACACAGCCTCCTAAGTCAAATCATGAAGAAGTAGAACTGAAAGACTATAACTAGCAAAGAGATTGAATCAGTAATCAAAAACCTTCAAACAAAGAAAAGTCCAGGACCAGACGGCTTCACTGGTGAATTCTACCAAAAACTTAGAGAAGAATTAATGTTAATCTTCCTTGAACTCTTTGATCTACTTATATTTGAATATTACACTGAGTATATATGGGACACATAGAGAATAATGAAGCCAAATCATTCTGCCCTCCCTGAAGATGGTAGGGCATTAAAGAATTCCAGTGCAGTGAAGGAGGAGAGTGAAACAAGGGGACAACTGAAAATCTGCAGATGGAAAAGTTTATCCCACAATTATTCCTGTGAACAAAATTTAGACAACTAAGTGTCTGCCATGAGGCAGAAGATCAGAGGCTTCTGCGGTCCTTTAGCTCAGGTGACTATTCACCTGAAATGATCTTCATCAGTCAACAGAATGCTTCACCATCGATAGCATGCAGAATTCTCATTCAGGTTTTCAATGCCTTGTTCTTTAATGTCAGATATTTGAAAAGATCTTTCAACATAAAGGATAAGATGAATGTTAAAGAAGAAGGAGAAAGAGAAAAGAAATGACCAGTGAGGAAACCGAGAAAAGGAGTAGAACTTTAAAAAAAGTCTCTATTTGATGATGCTCATATATTTCTAAGACAATATTTTAACTACACAACAACATCAGAATGTTATATAAATTTTGCAATGAAAGAGAGACGAAGTCAAGCCAAGACAAAAAAGACAAGATGGATAATATAAGAGGGAAAAAAGAGAGACTCAATATAGGAAGCCTAACATCTCTCTAATAAGTGTTCCAAAGAGGGTGAAGGAAAAATAAATAAGAGAAAATCATCAAAGAACAACAGAAGAAAATCTTCCAAAGTGAAGGACATAAGCTTCTAGATCGAAAGAGTATGGAGTACAAGTAATGAAAGAATGTCCAGCCTAGATATCCAGTTACAAAATTTCACTGTACTGGGGATAAAGGAATGATGTTAAAACCTTTCAGAAGGAAAAAGAGAGGGAGAGAGAGAGGTGGAGACAGTGGCTAAAGGGAGGGGTTGTGAGAGAGAAAGAGAGAGATAGAATGAGAAGCTTCAGACATTTCAGCCACAGCCCTACAAGCTAGAAGAACATGAACAGTAAATCCAGCCCAGAACAGCAGGCAAGAGAAGATTCAAGATGACAGAGCTGCATAAGGCCTGGGGAGCAACAAGTCCAGATTAAAGCAGGATAGACCCCCATAAGGGAATTTTACTCGAAGGGGAGCGGAGAGATGAAGTGGGGACTTGCAATAGTATAATTAAAATGATACTACCATATGCCAACCACTGTTCTAAATTCTTTTTAAATAAATGTTTTTAGTCCCCATAGCAACCTATGAGATAGGTAATATTATTGGCTCAATTTTACAGATAAGAAAATGAAGGCATAGAGTTGTAAAGTAATGTGCTCACAGCCACATAGCTAGAAAATGTTGGAGCCAAAATTTGAATTGGGTGGCTTACCTCCAGAGCCCAGTTTCTTACGACTGAAGAAGAGACCAGTAGAACACCCTGTCCTTGGCCCCAGGTTAAGCATTGTGGTGAATACATGACTTTTCTATAATCTCCTCTTCATCCAGTACAATTTTACATTCTTCTTTTGAGCCAATATCAACAGTTGATAATAGTGGGTGGTCACCATGTTCAATAAGTGCTACAATATAATTACTATTGCTTGTGTGCTCACCATGTAGGTTGTATAGATGGTAAGTTATGATTCCTTTCCTTTCACATGAAATGACAAGGAGTTAAATAAAGAAAAAAATTGCCCAATAACCTAATATGACATGATCGGGATGTCCTAAATTGTGTAGTGTGGACTCTGTGTTGCTACAGGACCTGAGAGGACTGACAGATCTGAGAAGGTGGAGACAGTCAGAAAGACATTGAAAGGAGGCTAAGTCTTAAGTTAAACTTTGGAAGCCCTATAAAATTAAGAAATGGAGAGGGAAGGTGTTCTAGGAGAGAAGTAACATTTGAAGTGACTCCATAAACAGACAGGAGACCGACCTGAGGGAGAATAAGAAGCGCCAACTGGGGAATAGAAAGAGGTGCACTAGAACAGTGAGATGGGGACAAAGAAACTGTGAAAGACTTTGAGGCCTAAGCAGAGAAATTTAGATTTGATGCATTGAAATGGGCTTGAGCAAAAGAGTTAGAAATTGAAAGTAAGGTTTTACAGAGAGGGCCAGAGTGTGACATAGCAAGTTATCTCAGAAGCCAAGGCAGTAACCCATGAATGGGACAGGAGTAATTCATGCAAATGGATTTTCCCAGCCTTCGCAACCCCTGCTCCAAGAAGGATGCCAAGCCAGCATCCTCCTTAGGGTGCATGAGATTGGAGATATGGGAGGAAAGTAATGTGAGAATATTTGACACCAAAGCAAAATCAGTTTTAGCAGCTCCTGCTCCATATGACAGAATTGTTTTCAGTAATAACCATGTAATAATCAGTATTAACCAGTATTTTCTTGATACATTCTTTAGATTCAAAACAATGAACAGTTAAAGATGAATAAATTTCTATTTTAACGATGTTATTCAAATTCAGTAAAATACACATTGCAGTTCTCTTTGTTTCACTGTTTTAAACTTTAAACACAAATTAAAACTTCAAGTAGTTACATAGAATGTTAGAATTGAAGGAACTCAAGTTCAATTTCTTTGTCTTTGCAGTCACTGTGCTATCTTTGTTTCTTTTGACTCTGTTGTTTAAGTGCAGGAATATGCAATACCACACTAATTGGAGACTGAAATTATGTCTGAAGAGGCTGGGATGACTGAACTCTCATAAAGTTATTCTCAAAATTAACACATGTATTTTAGTCCACATGAGTTGGGTGTTGACTATGTAACTGGAAGTTCTCAGAATTAATTTGTAGGTAGAATCCAATATTGACTAAAGGATATGTAATAAAAACACAATAATATAAAGCTGATACATACATACATATATGCATATATATTGTGTGTCTATATGTATATATATATATATATATATGTACAGTGTATATATTATTAAAACTCAACAATAACTATTGCAACTAGATCAAAAAAGATTGTGGAAGAGGGGGAAGTAGTTTATCAATGATATTTTAAGAATCACAAGCACATGGCAAAAATAAAAATCAAGCTGACTTAACCTCAGTTTGGTTATTGATTTTAGGGTCTGTGCAGTGGACACACCCTTTCTTATTTCCCCCTGGGGGACTCTTACCATCCTTTCCTTGGTAGAAAGTTTGAAAAATCTGAAAAGATTGGCGATGCGTTAGGGGACCTTACTTTGGAACAAGAAACGTTTCCAGAAAGTTGAAAAAATGGCCAATGATATGAAGAGTAGGGTGGACTGGCTTCTGGGGAGGATTTGGGTGGAAAGTTAAGAGTGGAGATAACAGGTAATTTGGGGAAAATAACTACTACCCTCTTCGATAGTACAAAGACTAATAAGGATTTTCAATAAAGGTAAAATCAATAATAAAAAATAATAATGTACTATGTACCAGACATTGTTGTAAATGCTTTACATGTGTTGAGTCATCTTATTCTCACAATGATCCTCTGATATAGGTGCCATTGTTATTCCCGCTTTACGTTTATCGTTACCCTCCTCTATCACTTTTCAGATGAAGTAACTGGTAGGCATTTACAGAGCCAGTTTTTAACCCAGGCTGTCTGGCTTCAGACTCTCACTCTTTACTGCACTGTGTATTTCTTGAGAGACTAAGTAAAGACTTGAATTGTCATCAGTTTTATTTTTCAGTCAGATTGCTGTTCCCCTAAATTGACATAGCACAGAGGCTCAAGTAACAGGAGTATTTGAGCTACACAAGGACAAGGTGAAAAGGTTATGAAAATAGGAGAAAATGAATGGAATCCAGAAATATTTTGCAAAACAATTATATAGAATTTCATGGTGGCTAAATAAAATCAGAAGAATGAGTCAAAAATGACTCAAAAAATTAAGCTTTAGTAATGCAGAAAATTGTGGTGCCACTGCCAGAGAATGGGAAATGAATGAGTGGGTGGATTTGTGGACAGAAGGTGATGGTGAACTTAGCTTTCATAACCAAGAAGAAGGTAACAATGAGCATTTAGAAATATTGGGACATATTTCGCTTCACATAATAATCTCAAAATCCATCCATATTGTTACAAATGGCACTATTTCATCTTTTCTTATGGCAGAATTCTATTCTATTGTGCTATTGTGCATATATATATGTGAGATATATATATATATATATCTCACGTCTTTTGTATCCAATTGTCTATCGAAGGATACTTTGGCTGTTTTCATGTCTAGGCCACTGTAAATACAGCTGCAATGAACATTAGAGCACATATATCTTCACAGATAAATGTTTTCAGATATTTTGGGTAGATACCCAGGAGAGGGATTGCTGGGTCATATGGTAATTCTATTCATAATTTTTTGAGGAACCTCCACACTGCTTTTCATAGCAGCTGCACCAATCTGCATTCCCACCAACAGTGTATGAGGGTTCCTTTTTCTCCACAGCCTCTCCAACAGTTGTTGATGATAGCCATTCTAACATATGATTTCACTGATATGTGGTATATCAAACTGAAAACAATAAAGAAACAAGAGAAATGAATGAAGAAACAAAAACTCATAGACACAGACAATAGTTTAGTGGTTATCAGAGGGTAAGCGGGAAGGAGGGTGGTAGATGAGGGTAAAGGGGATCACATATATGGTGATGGAAGGAGAGCTGACTCTGGGTGGTGAGCACACAGTGTGATATATAGATGATGTGTTACAGAATTGCACACCTGAAACCTATGTAACTTTACTGACAATTGTCACCCAATAAAAGTTAATTTAAAAAAAGAAAGAAATATTGGGTCACTATCGAGAAGAAAAGAAAAATGGAACAGAAGATTTCAGAAATAGTAGTAGCATAGATGACACAGGACACAGTTGAAGTTTTAACTTTTGTTTTATATTTAGCATGTGATGAATTGATTGAATGCTTTATGCCCTGCTTCGTTCCACAGAGAATTTGAGGCAGTCTACACTAAAATGAACAAGAGATTATTGTTGATATATTAATCCTAAATATAAATGCATTTATTTCTAATGTCATCTTTGTCTATTCTAAATAAAATGATTTCATTTTTTCCCTCAGTCTTTATCCTAATTCCAAATTTTTACTGATCAATGATATTCAGTTTTAAACATGATTTTGTAGTCATCTGAATTAGAGAGGTAACAATTTTTACTAGTTGTGGTATTTTACATACACTGTTTTGTCTTGTCTCATTTTGCTTTGTTTTATATTACACAAAATATTGGAAGTCTAAGTGGTAAGGGTAATTGTAACAGCATTTGAAAATCACAATTGAAATTACATGTGTAAATATATATTTTCTCTACAATGTATTTATACCTTTGTTCTCCTCTTCTATTTTCTCAACACTAGCTAATTTTTGCAAATTTTTAATAAAAAGTTTTAAAATCATTCTCCCTCCTCCAGGATCTAAAAAACTAAATACATAGATGTGGCTTTGACTTACATAGTAATAATTATGATAGTAGGTCTGACAGGTAAGAAAATTAGTAGCTGGAATTAAGCAGGAATTTCGAGTTCCTCCCAGTTAAATTTTAGTGTTAGTGGAAGTTTATGTGGAACTGGTAATCTTTTTCTGGTTGTTTATTAAAATGACTATAGAGTTGGTAATAAGTGCTGATTGGGTTTTGTCCATTTGATGCCACTGGCTGGCTCTTAATTCTTAAGCAAGTCTGTAATTTATGGGGGATGTAGAATTTTCATCTGTAATATATGGGGGATGTAGAATTTCCACGGTGGCATTCATAATATATTCTGAGGAATCCATGAGGGTTCACTATCTTGGTAAGAGTAGAATGGAATCAGAGATGGGTGGAAACTGTGATAATGATGTAGTGAAAAGAGGAAGGGCTAGGAGCTGGTGACCAAAGTATCATAGTAATGTAAGATGTTAACAGTCAAAGGAGCAAGGGGTGGAGTACATGAGAACTCTCTAATATCTTGTCCTCTTGTTTGTAAATCTAAAACTATTATAAAATTTAGAAGTTTATTTTTTAAATGCTATGATTAAAAAATTTGTGAAAACACAGGAAAGAATGGAGCATTACAGTAGAATATCAGAATCACTAAAAAAAGAAAAAGAAAACCGAATGGATAAAGTGGTTTAGAAAAACACAACTAAAATTTGTGAACAAGAGGACAATTTAGTTGAAAACATCCAAAATGGAGCACAAAGGAAAAGAACATTTGAAATAAGACATATGTGGGACACATATAAAATTTCTACATACATACATTTGGAGTTCCAGGAGAGGAGAAAGTGAAAAAGAAGAAATTTTCTAAGAGAAAATGGCCAAACATTTTCCAAAACTGATTTAAAAAAAAAAACCAACTCACAGATTAAGGAAGCTCAGAGAAGCTGAAACATGATAAACACAAGCAGAAGAAAATTACACCTAAATAACATCATTGTCAAACTGTCGAAAGCCAAAGAAAAGAGAAAACCTTAAAAGGTTAAAAAAAATCATATTACAAGAATATATAAAGAACTCTTACAATTCAAATAATAAGGAAACAACTTGATTTTACAAAGGAGGAGACAAAATACACAGGTATTAACAGGCATTTCACAACAAAAGATACACAAATGGCAATAAAGCACATAATAAATATTCAATGTCAGTAGTCACTAGGAAAACGCAAATTAAAACAATTAAATATCACTATGTACAAACTAGAGTGGTTCTAATAAGAAGTGGTACAAACCCCAAGAGATTGTTCTAAGAGAGGGCTGGTGGACCAAGGAGGCGGTCACCACATGGCTCCCTTTCTGGGCCTCAGGTGGTCCCAGGCGTTTCCTGCCTGGATTGCCAGGATACCCCCTGACCCTACATGTCCTCCCTGCTCAGCTCCAGAGACTGAGGGCCTTCAGCATAGGGATCAGCCCCTCTCAGTCTTTAAGCCAATGGCAAACAAGTTTAATAGGATGCTGGAAGTATCAGTCACCCCAGCACATGAGATCCAGACTTGCTTTCTCTGCCTAAAGCCCAGTACCTACTTGTATGTACTGGAATGGCAGCTGCAGCCTGGCTCAGACCTGGATGGCATCCTCCCTTTACAACTGTAATTTGGAATTAAGGCTACCTTCTTGGAGGCCAGCCCTGCAGTTCTTCTCAGATACCAGCTTTGGCAACCCCTCTCCTCTTTCCAATCTTTGAAGTCTTAGCCTATGGCAGAAGTTCTGCAGGTTTTTCCAAGTAGGGGGAAGGGTTAGTTGAGGGAAAGAGAAAATGCCATGAGAAGAACTTCTCCTAGACTGAAAGGAGCTGATTATTTTTGTATTGAAGATTAAGCAGAATTTTATTTTGTCAATTTTTTATGATAATGATGTTAAATACGTATATATGTGTGTTTTATACAGTATATTTACATGTGAAATAATTGTAAGAATCGTGCATGTGTTTGTCTCAACATTTTATTACATGTGTGTTCAAATAGACAGAAAAATGGAAACAACTGTATAATAAACACCCATATATCTACCACCTAGATTCCACAATTGTTAACATTTTTCTGTATTTGTTTTATCACATTTTCATCTGTTTTTCTCTCCATATTACCTTTTTGAAGCAGACATCAGTACATGTCACTCCTAAGCATTTCAGCATGTATATGTAGTTTCAAAATAAGTTCTATCTACTTCAGATTTTTTTTTTAGGCCAATCTCACAGTGTTCTACTGGGATGAAGGGGAGATTGGGGGTGTGAATAGGAAGGTTAATAGCCTTAGAGAGCTTAAGAAAGTATAGTTATATTTAACTCATTTGTAATAAACCCCCAGATGTCTTGGAATTATTATAAGAGGTCCGTAATCCATATATGGGCCAAACTTTGTTTATAGGCTGAAAACAAAAGTCTGCATACAATGTATACCTCAATAAAAAGAAAAAAAAAATCCAGACTAAAACTGTTTCCTCCTGGCAAAAATATAGAACTTTGGGAGATTAATTGACCACTGGTATACATTATGGGGAAAAATTCAGAAGGATGTTTGCCCACATATCAGGTTCTCCCTCAGCTCACTTCAGAACAGTAGCAGGAAATGTTGGTTAGGCAACAGCCCTTGTTGGCTCCTTGGTTTCCATATTTGGATGTTAACTGACCCATTGTTGATAGTTGTTAATGAAGGTGGATTGGTTCTCCCTTGACAGCAAAGGATAGTTGTTTTTTGTTGTTGTTGTTTTTTTTGTGTGTTTTTTTTCAGAAGCTTCCTGGAGAATCCATCCTAGTGCTCACTGCCCATCGATTGATTACAAACAACCTGCAAGTGGAATGCTTAGACATATCCCTGAATCAAGAGTTTGGCAGAACTGTAGATACCTAAACCCCAATAACTGGACCTCTCGAGCTTCTTTACACAAATTGTGGGTTGTTGTGATGTCATATACCCACACAAAGGCCTTATAAGAAAAGACCCTGAATGCATGTCACGATGATGTAATCTATGTTATACATTGTCCTTTTCATGAGGAATCCTGGAGAAATTCCTGTCTGATCCAAGAATCAAAAATAGTCATAATTTTCCTGAGTACTTGTATTCATTCTGATCTCACTAACACTGTGAATCAGATCTGTCCTGATTTCCTTTTTCACACTGACTGCTAGAACACTGTAGTGGGCTTTGGAGAGCCAACCGATATCTGGCTCTTCCCTTTCCACATGGAAGACTAGACTATCCAGCTCTTTTGTGGGTGGAGCCATGAGACTAGTTCTGACCAATGAGAGTGAGCAGAATCAACATGACCAAAGCATTTAATTACCAGTGCAAGATCCTTCAAAGCTCTCTCTTTCCCTCTGCCACAGTACCAGGCAGCATGAGTGCTAGTGGCTGCTCCACTAGCAGAGAAATAAGAGAGAAGAATGAAGAGCAGGCCTCCAACTCACCTGCAGCAGGCATGCAACCTGAAAGAGAAATTAAAGCATAGTTGTTATGAGTTTTGAGATTTTAGAATTGTTTTTACCATAGTGTAACCTACTCTATCCTGATTAATAAAAATATATACAGTTAATTATACAATGCATAGATGGAAATATCAGTTGTTATTCTATGTATTTTAATCTAATTTCTTGATCATTTTGCCTCACCTTTTTTTTTATTCATTCAACACAGTTTAACATATCCAGTCTTGTCATACTTTATGCATCTTTTTTGAGAATAGATGGGGAATAAGGTAAAATAATGGATTTGCATGAGTCCTGGAAAAAGACATCAGTATGAGCTGGCTATGCAAGATAAACTGTAGTTCTAAGTACAAATTGCTCTGGAAATTCTCTCACAAGAGAAAATACTTACATAAGCACAGAACCAGCAGCTGTATTTCCAGAGGGATGCACTAGAGGGTGTGTGGAGTTTAGGTACAGTAACGACACCATTGGCAAGTACGGGTGCACTAAGAAGGGGTATTGTCCAAGGATTTTAGTGGCAGTCTTTGTTGATTTTTCCATATTTGAAATTTAAGAAATCTTTATTGATTGTCTTTTCTTTTATGCAAAGTTGGCCCTAGGCAAAATGATAAAAACAAAACAAAACTGAAGCTTGCCTGTATGTAACACTATTTTATTTTAAAATTCAGAATTGAAGGGCATCTTACTTGAAGTTTTATGGAGTCTCTGTTCTCACAGAAATTTTCTTTCAATGCAGAGTTCTCCCCAAACTTGTTCAATATTCTTTAGTTTTTTTCACCTCTTCCCTCAAAACAACAAGTTCTGGCTCCCACTTCCTGGGAGAGGGCTGGTAAGTGGCAAGTGTGTCAATCTGGCAATCTAATTTGAGATAGAGTGCTAATGGGGGGCAATAGCTTATAATTAACCACATCTACCTGTCCAGACAGAATTATGGTTTTAATTGGCTCTAACTCCAAAATCAAAAGAGAGCTACAAAATAAGTATGGGAGTTGCTTTAGGGTAGAGGAGCTCCCAGGTATATTATAACCAACTTCCCATATGTACCCATGAGTCTAAATTCATAGTTATTTATCCATCACCCAAGACAACAGTTCTGCTCTCAATAGAACTTCTACTCATAGAGCAAGTTGGATACCATTAAATATGTTATAGAAGAATTTTGTTATTCAGATCGCCAATGTGAAGATAATGCATCTGAAGTTTTGGTATGTTTTGAGTTGTTTTTGTGGTTGTTTAATTCTTTGATAATAGTAACAGGAATTGGATGCAGGCTTGATATGCTTTAGATGATCTCCAAACAGTCTTTCCGTCAGTAGCTTCAATTTTCTCTCTTGGGGAAAAATGTACAATTCATGAAAGAACAGATTTTGGAATAAATAAATCTAGATTTAGACCCAAACTATCACATTATCCTGAGTTTTATATTCTTCAAATGAAAGGTGGGGATATCAATACACTTCTCAAATACTTGAGGAAAGTTTTATGTCTTATGAAAATACCTGGAATATCTCAAGAAAATGTTAACTTTATCTTTTCCATCAAACCTTTTGTCAAGTGTGAGAATCATGAACAAAATTAATTTATTTAAATGCCATTTCTAATATAGGAAAGTTGAAGTGGCATTTCTAGTTAATACTGGTAAAGTGACATAGCTGATGGAAAGTACTAATGGTGAGATGCCCAAAGCTGGCAGAGTGGATCTGGGTTTGGTGTTAGCACCCAGTGAACAACCACCATTTGTGACATCTGTCCACTGTGTAATGTCCTGGCATTCTGGCCCCCAGTGGGAATGGATCAGTAGACAATATTTTGGCAGCAGCCTCCAACCTCTCACATAAGCTTTCACTTCTATCTCAATTACATTTTATTGCCCATATGATTCTACATAAAAAGGAAGTGAGAATTTAGACTAGAATAGAAAATCTAGTTAAAATCCACATGTTGCTTGGACATGCACTAAGGTTCACTTTTAAAAATAAGTTAACATTTTCGACAGAATGAAAAAAACTAAAGAAATATTCAATTTTAGGGACATTTTCCAGGTCATATATTATTTCAGTTTCTGCCAAAAAAACTATATGCCTCATTAAATTCAATTATTATAAACTGTCATTTTCAAAATAGTTGTGTACAACACATTCTACTTAACCGATTAGAATATGTAGCCGGAACCAATAAAAAATACATACACACACACACATACATAGTACATATGTATATACAGAGGGTGCCAAAAAAATGTATACACATTTTAAGAAAGGAAAAAACTATTAAAATAGTAATACTCAATATATACTGATAACAAAATCTGAATATAAGTCACAGTTGACTTCTGCAATTACACGGGGTGTTCAAAGTGGTTACCATCAGCATCCAGACACTTGTGATTATGGCGAACTACTGCTTGAACAATGTTAACCAAAGTGTCCACTTGTGTACATTTTTTGGCTCCCCTGGTATATAAAGAAAAGTTCTTATTACAAGTGCTTGCTATAGAATGTGCCTTTAAAAACATTATTCTAGAAAATGATTACTGAAATGTCAGCAACTCTAATAACAATCTAGACCATTGTTATCTGCAGAGTGAATACATAAGGAAATACAAAATTCTATGAAATCCCTGATGATCTACACCGAATTTGGTTTTTTTCACTTTTTTTAAAAGATTTTATTGGGGAAGGGGAACAGGACTCTATTGAGGAATAGTGTGCACTTCCAGGCCTTTTTTTTTTTTTTCCCCAAAATCAAGCGGTTGTCCTTTCAATCTTATTTGTGGAGGGTGCCGTTCAGCTTCAAGTTGTTGTCTCAGTTGTGGAGGGCGCAGCTCAGCTCCAGGTCCAGTTGCCATTTTTCTAGTTGCAGGGGGCACAGCCCACCAGCCCCTGTGGGAGTCGAACCGGCAACCTTGTGGTTGAGAAGACGCATTCCAATCAACTGAGTCATCTGGGAGCTCAGCGGCAGCTCAGCTCAAGGTGCCGTGTTCAATTTTAGTTGCAGGGGGCGCTGCCCACCATCCCTTGCGGGACTCGAGGAGTTCAACCGGCAACTTTGTGGTTGAGAGTCCACTGGCCCATGTGGGAATCGAACCGGTAGCCCTCGGAGTTAGGAGCATGGAGCCCCAACCGCCCAAGCCACCGAGCCGGCCCTACACCGAATTTTTGAGTCGTGGCTTGATCCTTGACATTCCATGTTACAAATCTTTTATATTATCATTCATTTCCTGGAGCCTGCACTGATTGTATTCAGGAATAGATGACACATCTCTCTGTATTCTCTGTCCTGGGTCCCAAAATCATTTTGAGGGAAGAAGACTCACTTTCATCACCCTTTCTTTAAAGGGCCAAGCAGTTCTAGTCAAAGTATTAATTTCCATTACCATCCTACTGTTTGAACCAGGGATAATGGTCAAAACTGATTACAACAATTACTGTGCACTCTCTTGGGTTTCACTGTAAAATATAATTTCATGCATTTCAAATTTCGTTAGTTAAGTTTTTATAGCTAAATTTTCTGAGCCTTTATTTTTTCTAAAGTGTAGATACATTAAATAAGGTTAAGGGAAGCTATTTCAAGAGGAATCTATTCTCTTTCTCTAGTTTGCAACCTTCTTAATTTTGCCAGGGAACTAGAAGACTGAATCACCCTCTCTGAGGACAGAAGTCTTGGACCTTGTTCTGAGTGCTCGCTGCTCTCTCTTTCCCCTTTCCATCTTCTCTCCCTCTCAACTCCTGGATATTTTGTTTCTTTGTTCTTTTAACCCTGGAAGATAGCAGAATTTCATGAAAACCTTAGTTATTTCCAGCAATGGAAATAGAGAAGCTGTACAATACACAGAAAAGGCGGAAGAACCTTGGAGAAAGAAGATACATTCATAAGGTTGGGAGAAGGGGGTTAAATCTTAAACAGTCCAGAAGAAGAACCAGTTCAAGAGATAAGTGCACTGCGGCCACAGAAGACGGAAAGCAAACTTCAATTATGTCTGAAGAGAGAGAGGGCCTAGCAGACAGCCCACATGCCCAGGCACCAAACTGAGAACATGGACACAGTGGGGAGGTTAGGATTTGAGGTCTAAGAGAACAAAGAACAATATTAAGAAGAAAACAAAGACAATATTAACTAAGAACAGTATTAAGAAGGCTCTAGAAGAGAAGCCAAAAGCTTTGGGGTTAAGTAACGTCAACTAAAATATGGGTTCCTATGGGGTCTAGCGGTTTCTATAGGAGTTTCTACTTCTCTTTTTACTTCAAGTGGCAAAATATATGGTCACTCACCTTGGATAGGAGATTCTGTTCTAGTCAACTGCATACAACTTATTTTTTTGGTAATAATCTATATTCCATAGAGTATGTATTTTATTTAATTATTTCAGAAGAAAATTGCTTTATTCTCATTAATTCATAATTTACATCACAACAGCTCATGTAAGGAGGCATATAAACATTTTCCCAGCCCCAAACTCCACACCATCTCAATTAACTCCTCTACAGTGTTAACAGCCTTGCCATTGTTATTCGGAAGCAAGGGAGTTACCAATAGGAAGAGAGGTTTAATTGGTGGTTTTACACTTTATCCTTTCACTATTGTCATGCGAGGACTCTGGTGCCACTCCTGGCAGGTGAATGCAGGAGACATGGAGGCTGAAAAGGAGCAGTCACCATACCCTGCTCACTGCACCATGTGTCATGCAGGGTCTCTGGTCCTGCTCCCCACAGAAGAACGCAGGATATGGTGAGGCCAAAAAGGAACACCCACGGAGCCATGGACAGGGGAGTCATACCACTATATTCTCAATGGCAGCTGGTTGAGACACAAAAGCAAACATCCACCAGTACCCCAAGGAGGGGTCTTCCGGCACCCCAGTCTTGCTGGCGGCTGGGCGAGACACAGGAAGTAGGATCAACATGATCTGCAATCCTCCATCCACGCTGGCTAACCCCACTTACCAGCTGCAATCCACAGTCCACTTCTCTGCCAGCCAACCAACTTGCAAACGTAGCCACAGCAGTTATATTAGTGGCTAATAGTTAACCGGTAACAGCTGATGGCCACCCAGCCACAGCGGATGGCCATCTGATTACAGCTAATGGCCTTCTAATAACCGAGCCAGCATCTTTCCACATGAGGCCAAGAGCCTGGAAACTGCTCTCTGGGACTCTGTCCCCACAACTATCAATTACAGTTTTATGCTAAAAACCCATTTTCCATTTCTTCAATGTAAACTTCTCGATGATGTTAATCTATTTGCAAACCTGCCCTGTTTCAGCACCCACTGAAACCCTCACAAAGCTCAAGTTCACTCTGGGTCTGGGCCCACTCCAAACTCTTTCATTTCACAGAGGCCAGGACCAGACTCCCTCTGCCGTCTGGTCAGGATGTCAGGCCTTGTGGTGTCAGCATTTCCTCCTCCACTGAAGCTCCCAGCATGACACTGCCCAGCATATGTGCAATAGCAGAGTCCGTAGCAGTGGTTGCCATCACAGCCATCACAAGTGGGTGCTGGGGCACAGCGCTAGGTGAAGCCACTGCAGACAGTGGGGCCACAACTTGTGGCTGAGCTGCTGGTGCTGGCCTGAGGACTGCTCTCATCTGAGAAACCTAGCTGGCCGGACACTCCGACTTCTAACAGGCCTCTCAACTCCTCAGCAATTTGGCTTCTAGAGGGGTGAAACTCCCAAGTGTTCACTGAGTTTTCAAGCTTCATCTGGAGGATACTTTTTGATATAGAGTCTACCCATCATTTTTACTGATATCACCTAAGTTGCCTTCTCCCTTTTTAACGCCTCAATCTATTCATCTTTTTCTCCTTTCTGTTGCTGCTTAAGTGCTTGATAAATCACTAAGAGCTAAGCTATGATTTCACTTCTTTAATACCCACTCATTTTTTTAAAAGTAACTTTTTATTGATGTATAGAATATGTACATAAAAATGCACAGAACATAAGTGTAGAGCTCAATGAATTTTCCCAAAGTTTGGAAAGAACTATGTAACTGCCACCAGAACGAGAAACAGAACACAACCAGCAGTTGCCACAGTGTTCTCATTCATCTTCATTTCTCAGTAGTTTATAATTTTCATTTTGTTTTCCTCTTGAGCCCAGTTATCTTTTTGTTATTAATAACATTGCATTCTCATCAATGACTGGTCTGTAGGATCTGTGTTTTTAGGAATTTATTCCAAATTTGCTTGTGGCCTTAAATTTAGTCTATTTTTTAATGTTCTATATATGTTTGAAAATAATAATTCTTATACATTAGGTCAAAATTCTATTTAAATCTAAAAGATCAAGTTTGTTAATTGTGCTATTCAAATTCTCTATATCCTTACTTAATTTTTCTTCTCTTTGATCTGTTATTTCATGAGCAGAATTGTTTCCCACCGTAATTGTGGATGTATCGTTTTTTATCTCTATTATTTTTTTCTTTATTAATTGTAAAGATGTACTGTTAGTTACATATTTATAGTGGCTATATGCTTGATTTATTTTTTTCCATTAAAGAATAAATTTTTATCCCATATATTTTCCATTGAATTCTATCTTGTGTGGTGTTATATTGCTACTCTTATCTTTTATTTTTGTTAATACTTATCTGATATATAATATTATCTATCCCTTTGTTTTATATTTTTTATCATATTTTCAGGTGTATTTCTTTAAAACAACCTTTAACTAAACTCTGGTTATATACCTGAACCTCTCTGTCTTTTACTAGGAAAACTTAATCAATCAACATTGTTATTAGTGATATGCTTGGACTTATTAATGACATTTTATTGTAGGTTTCCTTTTTTAATATTTTCTGGGTGTTTTTTTTTTTTTTTTCATTTTTATTTCCTTTTGTCTTTTGTGAGATTGATGGATCACTACTTGTTCCAAAGGATTCCCCTAAATCCTTTCATTTCTAACATACATATTTTTCTAACATACATTTTATTTTCTCAATTTAGAATAGTCTCGTCATGTACATGTAATATCCATGTATAAGGCAAGAACATTTGTGCACTTTTACCTCCCTCCAACAAGTGTAGCTTGTTTTCTGAGAGTGAAGGCTCCCTGTCACTTCTACGTGTTAATGGCTTTCTGAGTTCCCGCCTATACCTTGAGCTCAGCACCCACCCTGATGCTTTCAGTTGTAGGCAAATGGCTCTGTTGTCCATAGTTTTGTAGGACAAGAGAAGATCCATTTGTCTTACTGCTCAAGATGCATTCCTCCAATAATTACACTGAAGACTTCCCTAAGCCCCTTCTTGTTCCTTGGCTTTTTGCCTCTAGTGTTGGAGCCCCTCTGGACCTATTCTACGTGGACAGTATATTTGATAAGCTGAGATTTCTCTCACTTACATTTTTCCATAAGCCTAATCTTGACTGATTTATATCAAAGATTCTTCAAGTTTTCTGGTGCCCTGATTAGACTCTTATTGTTTTCCCATGCTATTATGGATTTTTTTTTTTCTTTTTAAGATAATATTTTCATAGGATAATTATGGGGACTGAGGGAAAGCATACAGTCTCAATCTGCCATTTTGACGTAATCTCATTTCTCTCTGTGTCCTCTTTTAGACCCTATGTACCAACCACATTCATCTAATAACCCTTATGGGTACATATCTTTTGCCTCTCTTCCTTCAAACATTGCCTTTTCTAGTGAGACTCTCACTACACATTTCTTTGCCCACCTTGAGGACTTTCTATTCCTTGAAGACTCCCCAGATCCCCTTGTGCAAATGTTAATATTCTCCTCCAGTGAATCCTTATGGTCTTTAATTTGAATCTCTATTATGACTAAGTTATAACAAAGCAGAATTTATTATCTCTGAACTTATTACTCCTTCACAACCAAGCATTGTGTCTTTCTTATCTTAGTATTCCCATTGAACATAATAGCGCCATCCACATAGTACAGACAAACATCTGTGACTAAAGTTGAATTAATTTGAAATTGGGGTCAGTTCCCATCAATAAGAGAAAATTTATCTTTATATTGTGATGGGACTCTCAGTTCTATGATAACTGATTTTTTTTTTACCTTATTATGGAGTGTTTCTTAGAACGTCAAATAGCATTTGTTGAGAAGCACAATAAAATAAATTATGCTTGTGATTAACTTTTGTCCTTAAAATTGAATTGATGTCTTTCTCACATGCCATGTTTGTATATTAAAAACTGTGAAGGGAATATTAAAAAATTTTCTGATTTGCTCATCACTTTAAGACATTAGCTAATATATTTTCTTAAACAATGCTATCTACTCAGCACATACACCCTTACTATCTTGCAGAGGGTGCCACACATTATTATTATTTATCACAACACTGCCCCTAATCATTCACACCGCTCAACCTCATCAAAGGTCTTTCCATCAAAGTGTGTCTCCATGGTAACACAAGCCAGATTGGCCATTTGGTCTCTGTTTGGAACGCAAAGGTCACTTCAATGTTTATGACATTTGGATTTTGGAGTGTATTTCCAAAACTACACATTCTGCATGTTTTTGACATTTGAATACACTCTTTATTAATAGTATTTTTCTTTTTGTATATATACTTTTCAATTTGGAATTATAATGTTTATTGGAAATAAAAGCAGCCAATGTAACCAATTTTTAATGAGATTTATTTTTGTTTCTTCATTACATTTCTTTCCAGAAAATAATACTTTGTGCTTTAAAAGCATGTTATATAACAAAATCATTGTAAAATGTAAATCACTGAGATTGTTAAAAGTATTTCAAACTAACAAAACTGAAAAACTAATTATTATTTTATAATGTTCTCTTTTTCCTCAAACTATAATTACATCTTGAATTTTTATTGAAATGGGATAACAGAATTATTTAAATCGTCCACGCACTTTACCTTTTTTATATCCAAAAAGTATTTGATTTGACAATGAAAGAAGAAATGTGTTTCATTGAAATATAATCATTTGCATCTAAATTGGAGATTGTCTAAAAAAGAAATGCTTAAGTCATTAATAAAATGTTTAAAATTCTAGAGTCTTTCAAAAAGGAAATTTGGATATAATAAAGAGCATAGTTATTTCTGGATAATATGACTCAATATCACAGAATCAATACTTTCCAAATATATCTATGTAGCATAATAATAGCAAACACTAAGTACTTCCTATATGTTTGATTCTGTTCTAAAAACTTTAGACACGTTAACTCATTTAATACTCACAGCTATTTTAAGAAGCCAATGCTATATCTTCCATTTGCCAATGAGAAATTTATATCCAGAGAAATTAATTTGCCCAAGTTTATACAGCTACTAAGTGGTATAATCAGAATTCAAACCTAGGCAGTCTGGTTTCACAGCCTAAGTTAGACTGTCTCCAGCTTTCTAAATTAAGGAGATTATAATCAAAATCCAAATAAGATGATTTCTTTGGAACTTTTTTAAATGTAGATTTTATCTGAATAAAAATGCACCTGAGAATACTTATAAAAAGTCTGAAAAATGAATAATTACTTACAAGATATTTAAATATTAAAAATACCAAAAACTAGTTTAAACAGTAGTTTGAGAAAGCATGGGTTTTATTTTTCTCTTTTTTTTCTTTCTTTTTTTGTTTTTATGTAAAGTTTATTGGGGTGACAATTATTAGCAAAGTTACATAGATTTCAGGTGTGCAATTCTGTAATACATCATCTGTATCTCACATTGTGTGTTCACCATCCAGAGTCAGTTTTTCTTCCATCACCATATATTTGACCCCGTTTACCCTCATCTACCATCCCCCTGGTAACCACTAAACTATTGTCCGTGTCTATGAGTTTTTGTTTCTTTATTTGTTTGTCTTGTCCTTTTGTTGTTTTCAGTTTTATGTACCACATATCAGTGATATCATATGGTTCTCTACTTCTCCTGTCTGACTTATTTCACTTAGCATAATAATTTCAAGATCCATCCGTGTTGTCGTAAATGGTACTATTTCATATTTTCTCATGTCTGAATAGTATTCCGTTGTGTATATATATTCTTAACCAGAAATCTCGAGGACCAGCAAAGTGTTTCCACAATACCTTCAAGAGAAAACACGCTCCCTGGAAGTCGCCTCTTAGCCATGGTTAGTGAGTACCTTAATTCTCAAACTTGTTCCTTTATGGTTGCAAGATGGCTGCTCCCCATCCTATATCACTTTTGGATTCCACTGAGCAAGAAAAGGATAAGCAAGAGAGAAAAAGACATCAGTCAGATGAGTTGGTCCCTTTTAAAGAATTTTTTCAAAAACCTCTCACAATGATTTTCACTTCCAATTACCTAGATCTATTACACAACCAAATCTAGTTGCAAGGAAGGCTGATTTTAAAAAAAAGAAAAAAGAGAGAGAAGAGGGTCCAAGATGGCGGATTAGGTAAACGCTATGCCTGCAACATCCCAGGATCACACCAAAATTACAAATAAATTATAGAACAATCACCTTCAGGAATATCTGAAGACAAGCTGAGCTGAACCCCTATAACTACGGATATAAAGAAGAGGCCACGTTGAGACAGGTAGGAGAGGCAGAAATACAAGATGGGCTGACCCCAAATATCTAGATAATGGTTGAATACCAAGAGAGACACCTCAGTGGTAGAGGTCCCCCCAAAACAGAGGTTCCAGCCCCATGCTGGGCTCCCCAGCCCAGGGCCTTGTGCTGGGAAGGGGAGTTCCCACAACATCTGGCAGTGAAAACCAGCAAGGACTCTGTCTTCCTGTCCTGGTGAGATGAAAGGTGGCTGGAAACCCAGGTGCCCTCTTCGAGAGCCCGCCCAGAGACTCGCTCACTTGCAAACACTCCCTGGTGTCTGGTGGAGGGGCAACAACTTGAGAGCTGCCAGAGACATATAGGGAAAAACTGAGTTGTGTGAGTTCAGGGTGAGGGATAGAGGGACAGCTGTCATTGTCCCTTTGTGGAGCCTGCCTCAGGTGTAGCCTAGAGGAGGACACCATCTTTTCTATGTTGAACACTACCCCAAAGGGCCACATCTCAGACTGCATTGGTCTGATAAAATCCGTGGTTGTGTATCACATTAGTGACGCCCTGGGTTCTTGCCTCACACAGCCAGTACTGCATCACCTAAAACACTCTTGACTACTGAGTTCCCATAAAGATCCCGAATAGCCATGGAAATCCTGAGACAGGAGAACAAAGCAGGAGGTATAACGTTACTTGATATCGAATTATACTACAAGGCCACTGGAATCAAACAGCATGGTATTAGCATAAACACGAACTCATAGATCAATGGAACAGAATAGAGAGCCCAGAAATAAATCCATGCCTATATCATCACTCAATCTACGACAAAGGAAACAAGAATTTACATCAGGGTAAATATAATATATGCAATAACTGGTGCTGGGACAACTGGACAGGTACATGCAAGAAAATGAATTGGACCACCTTCATACCATATACAAGAATAAACTCAAAATGGATTAAAGACTTAAATGTAAGACCCAAAACCATAAAACGCCTAGAAGAAAACATAGGAAGTAAACTCTCAGACATTACCTTTAGTAATACTTTTACTAACATATCTCCTCAGGCAAGGGAAAGAAAGAAACAAACAAATAAATAAATAAACAAATGGGACTACATCAAACTAAAAAAGTTTTTTTACAGCTCAGGAAACTATCAACAAAATGAAAATACATCCTACTTCATGGGAGAAGATATTTGCCAAGGATGCACCTGATAAGGAGATAATAGCTAAAATTTAAACTCATACAACTCAACATCAAATAAACAAACAATCCAATTAAAAAATGAGCAGAGGACCTGAACAGACATTTCTCCAAAGAAGATATCCTGATGGCCCATAAACATATGAAAAGATGCTCAACGTCAATAACCATCAGAAAATGCAAATAAAAATGACAATGAGATATCACCTCACACCTGTTAGAATGGCCATCATCAATAAATCAACAAACAACAAGTGTTGGTGAGGATGTGGAGAAAAGAGAACCCTTATTAACTGTAGGTGGGATTGCAGATTAGTGCAGCCACTATGGAAAACACTATGGAGTCTCCTCAAAAAATTAAAAATAGAACTACCTGATGACCTAGCAATTCCATTCCTGGGTATTTATCTGAAGAAATCCAAAACATTAATTCAAAAAAATATACGTTACTGTAGTGCTATTAACAATAGCCAAGATATGGAAACAACTAAAATGCCCATCAATAGATGACTGGATAAAGAAATTGTGGTACATTTATACAATGGAGTATTACTCTGCCATAAAAAAAGAATAAAATCTTAACAATTGCAACAACATGGATGGACCTAGAGAATATTATGCTAAGTGAAGTAAGTCAGGCTGAGAAAGACAAATACCATATGATCTTACTTATATGTGGAATCTAAAAAACAGAATGAAAGAACAACAACAAAAAAATAGACTCATATATACAGAGAATAAACTGATGGTTGCTAGATGGGAGGGGGTTTGGGGGGTAGGTGAGAAAGGTGAAGGAATTAGGAAGTACAAATTGATAGTCACAAAATAGTAATGGGGATGTGAAATACAGTATGGGGAATATAGTCAATAATGTTGTAAAAACTATATATGGTATGGTTTCAAATGGGTACTAGACTTATCTGGGAAATCACTTCATAAATTATATAAGTGCCTAACCACAACACTGTACACTTCAAACGAATATAACGTAATATTGAATGCCAGCTATAATTAAAGAGTATACATAATATATAATATACATTATATATAATACACATATAGTCATGGGATGTAAAGTATAGCATAGGGAATATAGTCAATGGTATTGCAATAGCTTTGTATGGTGTCAGAGGGGTAGTAGACTTGTTGGTGTTGTCACTTTGTGAGGGGTGTAAATGTCTAATTATTATGTTGTTTTATAAACCTGAAACTAATAAAATAAAATTTTAAAAAAGAGTAAGTCTTTCACTGGACACATTGCCACCATGATCAAAATCAGGATTCTAACAGTAAAGAAGCAATGTTGTGGTAGGTCTAGAATAGCCTTTATTCCAGAGCTAGTTTAGCCTTCATACTAAGGCTTAGTAGCTCCTGGGTGTACAATGAGCTTTCTCACTCTGGCTAGTCAGGACTCAACTATTTGGAAGTGTTTAGTTTACAACTCTCTGGTAGTTTTTGGCTCTGCTTCACGGAGTTTTGCCCTAAAGAGACATTTCTTCGTGTAGCTCCCTCCTCTCAGCCTTCATGTACTCCAGTCTCTGGCAACTCAAACTCAGGGAGATGGTCAAATTCTGCTTGGTTTCCCCTTTCTTATGACATAGTTCCGAAGTGCTTCCTGACAGAAATCTGGGGCAGTTGAGGGCTCATATAACTTGTTTCTTTTGTCTCAGGTATCACAGTCCTGTGCTGTCTATCAACCAATGTCTAAAAACAGTTTCTCCAGTTTTCCAGTTGTTTTCAAGAAAGGGCATGTCTACTTCTGGTTACTCTATTGCAGAAGAAGCAAGAGTCCTCTCTGATTGTCCTTTTCATTGTTTGAGTTACATGTGACACTGAAAACGAAGCAATTTTTCCCTTGTGAGTTGTATGTAACTTTTCCTTTATTAATCAATTTCTTGGAACGTGAGATAAATTTCTCATATAAAGCTCATTAAACAATTGTAAATTTACCAAAGATATGGGTTTGATGCCCTAAGATTTAACCACAATTTATAATACGGAGTTGGTAGAAAAATGCCTGCAGAATTCCAAATAACTCCTAAATTTGACAGATGATCTATATGCCATTAATCCATGCTTCCAAAGGCAGACCCCAATCATTCCAAATATTTTGGAAATTATGATTGTTTATCACTTTGAAGTCATAATTACATAAATTTGTCACATCTCATGATAAGTATGCTATTGTTTTCAGCATTAAGGAAAGTTTAGGTTACCATTTTTGATACCCTTATAGATAATTTTAAAATAGGCCTTAAGATGGAATCCATGTGACTAGAATACACAAATCCTGTCATAAAGAAAACTAGTAACTTTTATAATTTTGTAAAGATATAATATAATACATTAACATAATGATACATAATTATGGGAACGTGGGGTAAATTATAATTCAATGTGTACTTTTTACTGTTGTGTTTTGTTTTTATTTGTGTTTTGTTTACTATTCGAAGTGCTTTAAACATCTTTCTAGCTATGCCTAACTTAAGGAATTGAAGTTATTAACTCTCATATAGGAGAAATAACTCTGCATATAAGCATTAGATGGGTAGTAAAAAGGCTGGCCTGTACATCTCTCCTCCATTTCTCTTGTCTTGGGCTCACAGCTAAGAAGGATGGAGTTACCTCCATTGGATGAAGGTAGGCTGGAAGGTGCTGTTTCTAGACATAATTTCTTAGATTGGCCAAGCACTATAAAAACAGGTTCTAGAAGGGAGTTTATTCAAGTAGAGAGAATTCAGTACCCAGAGCCTATGGGACCAGAAGCGAGGTACTCTGTGAAGTTGACATGGTGGCACAGGAGGGGGGATTCTACCCAGCAAATAAAAAAGAAGCCCAAGTGATTCCAAAATGCAAGGCATCTAGAATCAGGCAAACAGAGAGAATTAGCATTGATGGAAATCTATCAAAGCATAGCGGAAACCCAGCAGAATACCAGTATCTAGAATTTGGGGCAATGGTGCTAGTCTTTTAAAGCAAGACTAGAAAGAGAAATGTAGGCCTTTTTCTAGAAGAACAGTGGTACTAGGACAGAAGCAAGGCAAAAAAATAAGGTCTGAGTTGAACTGGCTGTAAAAGGACCCATTCAGTCTCAAGAGTGTCAGGCAATAAGTCTCTAATCTATTAGCGGGCATTTGGTCCTATCTAAAAGGTCCATGGAGATATATGGTGCACGCCAACCCATCTACCTAACCCCATATGCTATTAGCAGCTAGGCTACTGAGGCAAGAAGGAAATTTATTGCCAATACAGTTATTGGCCCAATAAAGCATGATAATATTTTTTATGAATTAATCCTGTAAACCAAAATTATAAATATTAATAAACATTAGGAGCTATTTGAATCCAAGGATGTTTTCTTAAGTGTGGACATTTTTCTTATTAATTTTGTAAAATTATTTTTTAAAGATTTTTAATAAAAATGTAGTTAACATACAATATCATATTAGTTTCAGGAATGCATCATAGCTATTCAACATCTATATATCTAGAGAAGTGATCACCATGATAAATCCAGCAATCGTCTGACACTATACTATGCTATAATAATATTATTGACTACATTCCCCATGCTGTGCATTACATCTCCATTAGTTATTTGTTTTATACCTGGAAATTAGGACCTCTTATTCTCCTTCACCTTCCCCCCCTTTTTAAAATTTTTCAATTAAAGTTGACCTTCAATATAATTTTATATTGATTTCAGGTGTACAGCATAGTGGTTAGACATTTATATAATTTAAGAAGTAATCCCCCTGACTAGTCTAGCACCCACGTGGCACAATACACAGTTATTACCATATCATTGACTATATTCCCTATGCTTTACTGTACATCTCGTGATTATTTTGTAACTACCAATTTGTACTTCTTAATCCCTTCACCTTTTCCACTCTGCCCCCCAAACCCCTCCCATCTATCACCCCAAAAAATCTAGTACCCATCTGACACCATAAATAGTTATTACAATATTATTGACTATATTCCTTATGCTAACCTACGTCTTCATAACTACTTTGTAACAACCAATTTATACTTCCTAATTCCTTCCCCTTTCTTCACCCAATCCTCCCCTCCCATCTGGCAAACAATCGAAATGTTTTCTGTATCTATGAGTTTGTTTCTGGGGTTTTTTTTGTTGTTGTTGTTTATATCGTCCTTTAGAGTCCACATATAAGCTAAATCACATTGACCTGTTTATCTCTCTCTTACACGCTTCACTCAGCACAAATACCCTCCAGGACTATCCATCCTGCCCAAAATGGCAAGAACCCATTTCCTTCCATGGCCAAGCAATATTCCATTGTATATATGTACCACTTATTCTTTATTCATTCTTCCATCGACGAACACCCAGTCTGCCTCCACATCTTGGCCATTGTAAACAATGCTGTAGTGAACATATAGAAGCACATATACGTATCGTTTTGCATTTTGTCAGATAAATACTCTAAAGTGGGATTACTGAGTCTTTCTTTGTCTCTCATTATAGCCTTTGTTTTAAAGTCTATTTTGTCTGGTATCAGTATTGCTACGCCAACAATCTTTTTTTCCATTTTCATTAAATACCTTTTTCTATTCCTTTACTTTCCATCTGTGTGTCTTTCAAACTGAAGTGAGTTTCTTGTAGGCAGCATATGTAAGGGTCTCATTTTCTTATCCATTCAGCCACCCCATGTGTTTTGAGTGGAACATTTAATCCATTTACATATAAAGTAATTGTTGATAGATATGTAGCTATTGCCATTTTATTATTCACACTTTTGATCTTTTCTTTTCTTTTTTTCCTGTCTTAAAGAAGTCCCTCAAACATTCTTTGTAATACTGGCTTGGTGGTGATAAATTCCTTAGCTTTATCTTCTCTGGGAAGCTCTTTATCGGTCCTTCAATTTTAAATGATAGCCTTGCTGGGTAGAGTAACCTTGGTTGTAGGTCCTTACTCGTTATCACATTGAATATTTCCTGTCAATCACTTCTGGCCTGCAAAGTTTCTGTTGAGAAATCATCTGACAATCTTATGGGGGGGCTCCCTCATAAGTTACTAGTTGCTTTTCTCTCTGCTTTTAGGGTTCTCTTTGTCTTAACTTTTGCCATTCTAATGATAATGTGTCTTGGGGTGGGTTTACTTGGGTTCATCTTGTTTGGGACTCTCCCCACTTTCTGGGCTTGTATGTCTATTTCCTTCACCAGGTTAGGAAAGTTTTCAGTCATTATTTCTTCAAATAGGTACTCAATCCCTTGCTTTCTCTCTTCTCCTACTGGCAATCCCGTGAGCAAATGTTGTAATGCTTGATGTTGTCAGAGGTCTCTTAAACTATCCTCATTTTCATTTTTGGATTCTTTTTTCTGTTTGCTCTTTCAATTGGGTATTTTCTGCTACCTTATCTTCCAAATCACTGATTCAATCCTCTACTTCATCTAGTCTACTAGTGATTCCTTCTAGTGCATTCTTCATTTCAGTTATTGTATTCTTCATTTTTGACTGGTTCTTTTGTATAGCCTCTATATCCTTTTTTGTGCTTGCTATCTCTTTGTTGAAGTTCTCACTAAGTCCCTTGAGCATCCTTATAACCAGTGTTTTTAATTCTGTATCTGGTAGGGTGCTTGTCTCCATTTCGTTTACTTCTTTTTCTGGAGCTTTCCCTTGTTCTTTCATTTAGAGCATATTTCTTTGTTTCCTCATTTTGTCTTCCTCTCTGTGTTTGTTTCTATGTATTAGGTAGATCTGCTATGTCTCCCAGTCTTGGCTGAGTGGCTTTATGTAGTAGGTGCTCTGTGGGGCCCAGTGGCACAGTATCCCTGGTCACCTGCTCCAGTGCTTTAGGAGTGTCCCTTGTGTGTGCTGTCCAGTTATAGTTGAGCCTTGTTATTGTAAAGTCACCAGGTGGGATTGACTCTCAGGCTGTTTGGCTGTGGGGTTTGGCAGTGTGCACAGCTTACAAGCTGTTGTGCGAGGGGCTTAGCCCACTGAGTGGGATTCACCCCAGCAGTTTCTGGTGTCTGTTGAGACCTCCCTTTGTGTGTGTCACTTGTGGAGTTAATTGGGTAGTGTTCGGTTATGGTCTGAAGGCAGCCTCCAGGTATGTTGGTTCTGGGTCCTACTGTGAGGGGCTCTGGTGCAGTCCCAAGTCACCCACTGCCTATGGCTGACTGGGGACTACCTGGTGGGAGCTACAAAGTGATCCAAAGTTACTTGCTGCCTGTGTTAAACCTGGAGGCATTTGGAAGAGGCCATGTTATGAACCAAGGATGTCTGTCACCAGTACCAGGCCTGAGGTAGCTCCCCAAAATCCAGGACACCCTGAGGCCTGCTGCCTCCTGCCAGCTCCCTTAAAGTTCAGCCACTGATAAAGCCTCGTGCAGTAAACTAGTTGGGTGAGACAGGATCTCAGGGAGTCACTAGAGTGGGAAAAGGTGATCACCAGGTTAATGTAGACTCTGGTTTGGTGCCAATGCTGAGCCTGGAGCTACTCAGTAAAAGTCTCAGAGCACACCCAGGCTAGTCATCATCTGTTTGGGGCCCATGGACTCTGATAGTTTTCCAATAAAGAGTGCAATATGGCTGGGGCAGGCTGCTGGCTGATAAAGTGCCTCCAGCTTTGGAGGAGTTGGGATGGCTGTGGTACCAGAGAAGCTCACCAGATCAATTCAGATTCAGATTTGGCCTGTCACCTGTCAGGGAGGGCTCAACACAGGAAAGATGGTGCCTGTCTGCCAGCTGCACAGGAATAAGACCCCACACGGGAAAAAATGGTGACTGTCCTCCAGCCCTTGCCACGAAGTCTGCCCCACATATGCCTCCAACACCCCCGAAGTCACCATCGCTCTGCCAGAGCCAGGGTGAGTGCCTGTGAGTGAGTCTGTGTGCAGGCCCTTTAAGAAGATGTCTGGGTTTCCTGCTTCTGCCCCACACATATGGTTAGAATCCCCACTGTTTTTCACAGCCAGATGTTGTGGAGGCTCCTCTTGCCAGCACCAGTACTCTGGGCTGGAGAGCCTGGTGTGAGGCTAGGGTTTCTCTCTCCTCTCTCTCCTCTGGGGGGAAACTCTGTGGGCGATATCCCTCCTGATTCTCAACCACCACACAGAGGTTTGGGGCCCATTCCGCATCTCTAGCCCTCTTACCAGTCTTGGCTTGGCTTCTTCTTTATATGCGTAGTTATAAAGCTTCTGTTCAGCTAAACTTCAGATTGTTCTCCAGGTTGATTGTTCTGTAAATTATTTGTAATTTTAATGTGTTCACAGAAGGAAGCAGGCACAGTGTTTATCTACGTCACCATCTTGGCTATCTGAACACTTGCTTCTTAACCATTGATGTTTTGGGCAGGACCAAATAGCAAGGACCTTTGGACCGGGGCCAAATATCTCTGTGGACATTTTGGATAGAACCAAATGTCTTGCAAGACTCCAATCCATTTGGTCTTGTGTATAGATTAATCTTTGCAGCTTTTTATGAAGCTGAGTCCAATGGAGGGAGTAAAAAGCTATGGGGGGGAGGAATGACACTGGGTGGGAATGCTGGCAGGGCCTGGTACCACCAGCCTGCCTGCCATGTGCTTAAATGTCTCATCAGAATTGTTTTTGGAGGTCTTTTAGAAGATGTGTAAAGATTTAAAATATTGCTCCAAAGGAAACACTTTAAGCTCCTAAGAGACTAGGTATTAGCATATATTAGTCTATCAGATTAACTACTAATTTCAAACAGGAAGAGATAGATCATGAGGGAATGAAATTCAGACATTTAATTTAAAGGATATTTGAGGGAAATATAATTCCAGAGCAGATAATCTCACACATATTGCAAATTTTGGGGAAATTTGTCTTTTTGTCCCTCATTTTGCATTTCCCACTAAGCAACATACTGAGAATTCACTTTGTGCCAAGCACATCAAAGGTCCTTTGAAATATATTGAAATATATTATTTCATTTAATCTTCCAACCTTGTGGGTATGTTTTATCATTTCCATTTTAAAAATAGGAAAACTGAAGTTCAAAAAATTCCCCAAGATTACATAGCTGGATTTGAACCCATCTATGTCTGATGACCCAAATATTCTTACAGAAGGTGCACTCAAAGGTCCAAGTGGAAAGCATTAATGATTTCACTAGGGGAGATGTCATTGGGAATGGCAGGATGGGAATGGGGCGAAAAATAAGTACATATCAGAGAGAGCAGGTCAATAGTAAACTGCTATTTGTGTCATGCCAGTCAGACCAGAGATTAGGCCAGGTACGAGGGATGTTGTCATTAAAACCTAGACACGACTCAGACTTCATGGAGCTGATAGCCTGGCAGGGAAAAGACATTCAACCAATAATGGGAAATCACTGCAAATAAGTATTGGCATTATAGAGAGTTGAAAATAGAGGTACCGGGGAGGCTGCCATCAGCAGAAGTGGCACTCCTGTTTTGATAACTCATATTTAAGCAAAAGGAAGGAATGAAAAATGATTCTGAAGATGAGAGAGAATGGAGATAGGAAAATCAGGAAGAAGAACCATTTTGTGGGAGGAAACATACTGAGGTGGGTTTACCACATGTTGAATTTAGGGTGAGTTTAAGACATCCAAAAAGAATTGTCGACTAAACAGTTGGAGGTAAGGTGAGGTGCCAGTAGGAAGGGAAAGAGACCCTGTCGTGAGACCTGGGGAAACACTGTGTACACAACCAAGCTGGACATAGTGAAGGAAGGGTCTGAGGGCTCTCCAGGGCATGATCTCCAATTCATATCAGTGTCCACAGTCATCCCTATGGTAGGGGAGGGGAAGGGCGAGAGGGCTCAAGAGGGGTAAACAAACAAAACTGGTAGCAGCAGATATCTGAAACTTTTGAAGGATCCCTTTAAAAAACCACAGTCCCATTCTTTAAATAATAATAATAATAATAGTAATAATAATAATAACACTAATAATAATAACTGACACCAGTTTGTGCGTATTCTGTGCTTGGATGCTACCTAGTTTAGTCCTCCTACCAACACCATGAACAAAACACTATTATTATCTCTTCTGTAATCCCAAGAGAATAGAGGCCCAACAAGGGTAAGTAACACCCCTAATTCCCATCTCTATGAAGGTTCTGTCCAAGATTCAAACTCAGGCCAGGCTTTAACCACAACTACAGATCAAGGAGAGAAGGAACAAAATGGTTTTTTTTCTTCCTTCAAATCCTGGTGTAAAGGGAAGAGAATGAAATTCCTGATTTTTATCTTGCAAAGACAAAATTTCATTTATACCCCAATGCTATTAGAAGGGAACTGGTTTTAATCCGCATCTCTGAGTCCTATTTTAAATACATTTTGTGAGTCCCTGGTATTCTAAATTTTGTCTCATCTTCTCATACCTGATGTTTCCAGCTGATGAGGATAATGGGTCCTCCATCCACAGGTTCATACTAAACTCCTCTTTCTGGCTGCTCCCATGAAACCTCAGATGATTGAGAGGAAAGAGGTTAGGAGACCAAAAGAGACATTGGAGGATATCTAATACTGGAAAAATTGGCTTATCCAGAAACCTCCAAAGTAGCCTGTGAAGTCTAGGGGAATTTGGGCCAGGATAACCAAATACAAAAACCACAAGCAAGTCTCTTTTCTTAGCACTTGCTAGAAATGCAGCACGACCATGAGAAAATTTGCTGATCTCTTCAAACTTCATTCCCTCATCTATTTGATAGGGCTAATCAGAAAGTCACCCTGTGTTGTCATTATGAGGATTTAATGAGACAATGCTTATATGCTCTCTGCACAGTGTATGAGGCTGAACAGGCCTCAATAAATGCTTGCATTCAAAAAGATGAAATGATATATATGAAAACATTTTATAAGCCCAACATACTATATAAAAGATACAAAAAAGAGAAAATTGATTCAGTAGTGTATTGGGAATATGTAGCCACATACGAAGATGCATTTCAAGCTGAAATATTGACCTTACTGTTTCTCTTTAGGGGGTCTTCGTATTTGTCATGCTTAGCATATTATCTAAACGCCACTCAGTATTCTCTGTACAGGTATACCATTGTGGAACTGAATAATAAAAGTTGCACCATTGAAAACAATATGAAACATTTAAGCACCAATGACCTCGTATTCTCATCTAGCTTTGCGACTTGTTATCTTCCAACATCAATGTTTCCATTGTCACATGGCTGTTTCAGATAACAATGCTTTCTGGACACTTGCCTGCTGGACATTTAAGAGATTAGGGGCTTTTTTTTTTTTTTTCTTAGTCTACCACTGTGTTGATTCCCAGCTATACAGTTACCATTTGTAAATCAGTGGAGCAAGAAATTAAGGACACACTGGCAGCGCTGGCTGTGGAATGCCAATAACAATAAAGGTACAGGGTTGCCCGCCCTGCTGCCTCTCTGCTGCCTACTGTACATTCAACTAAAACACTGCTCCTCCAAATAAGCATAATTATCTTAATCACAAAGAGGAATAAACAAAGCACAGTAATGATCAGATTAGGATATGATGAAATAAATTTCCTGGATTTTATAATACAAAAATGAAGACCTGTTTTTAATGCATTTTTCATGTTTTTGTTTTAATTCTTATGTGAATTTAGATTTTAACTCCCATGCTACCTGTGGTTGTTCTGTAGGTTTGCTTTCAGGTGCATGCTGTTCTGCCCAACTGATACCTAATAATTAGGAAAGAGGAGGGTAGATGTTTTTGAATAATGTTGCAGCTGAGTGAGCTTAGTTTTTCTTTTTGTGTGGAAGGATCAAAATCCATCTTTCCTGTTAGTCACATCTCTGCAAATGCTCTGATGAACCATCCGGTTAGGAAAGAGCTACCAGTGTGCCTGTATTCTGCCAGTATGTCACAGATGGCACCTGTTGTCCCCTCCCAAGAACTTAGGGCAAGCAAAGGAAACAGCTACGCATGTAACAAAATTTGGAAAATGACACCAAGTCCTCAAACTCCAAATAGTTTCCTCAGTCATTTGAGAGTGCTCCCAAATGTTCTTGGAGCAGCAAAATATTAGTCCATTGGCATGCGAGTTTCTTGGTGTAGGGAAATTACCCTAACAGACATCAAAATATAATGCTACAATAACGAAAACTGAATGTTTGAGGCAAATGAACCAACAGACAGAATGGACATCACCGAAACCCTAATATATAGTATATGACAATATATTTAGAAACAGGAGATTATAAATGAGCAAGGGATGTATTATTTCTAAATTATATTGGAGATTGACTAATTACTTGAAACAGTAAATAAGCAAGAGTTCAGCTTATAACATACTCAAAAAAATTCCAGATGAGTTACTAAACATAATAAAGAAACCCACTGGAAAGCTAGAAGAAGCTATATTATAAATGCATAATTAGCTTTATGGGCAAGGTCTTTGTGACATACAAATAATGGAAGACACTATAAATTTTGAAACAATTACAGATTATATAAATATATAAAAACTCAGATGCTTTCAATATAAATACTTACAAAAATAAATATTCATGTGATGTATATGTATATATGAGTTCTGACAATTAAGTTCGCGAACTCATCCTAGAAAGAGTGCTACATACCTCATTGTTGAATATCACTACAGTTACCTTCAAAGGACTCCCCTTGGGAAACTATGCACCAACACCAGTGCCTAGTCCACCCTTCAAAGCAATTTTGGAACTCTTTTTCTGGAATGACCATCAGAGCTGTCGTCCTATTACACTTAATGTCCTGAATGTCATCAAAATGTCTTTCTTTCAACATTTCCTTTATTTTTGGGGAAAGAAAGAAGTCATTGGGGGCCAGATCAGGTGAGTAGGGAGGGTGTTCCAATACAGTTATTTGTTTACTGGCTAAAAACTCCCTCACAGATAGTGCCATATGAGCTGGTACTTTGTCGTGATGCAAGAGCCATGAATTGTTGGCGAAAAGTTCAGGTCGTCTAACTTCTTCACGCAGCCTTTTCAGTACTTCCAAATAGCAAACTTGGTTAATTGTTTGTCCAGTTGGTACAAATTCATAATGAATAATCCCTCTGATACCACAAAAGGTTAGCAACATTGGTGCAAGAAGTTGGCAAACTTCATTGTCAGACCTTCGTATATACCACTCCCCCCAAGCTCTGTTTACTGAAAGGGCCTGGAAGAAATGACACCACGAAAGCAATGAGCACACCTAGTACCTAAACCTGTTTCTAAATACCAACCTCCACTAAAAGACAATTTCTGGAGAAACGGCTGATTGCAGGGCTTGGGTAGGAAAGTGCAAGACGGGCCTAGAACATCTCAGTGTGCCAGAAATAAGGAAGTACTCAAAGAATATTGGAGATCAGGCAAAAGGACACAGGAGCTCCCTTTGGCCAAATCTAGGGTGATTTGAGCGTCAAATAAATCATAGTAAGTAATTATAGCCCTTTGAATAAAATAGGAATCCATGAGTCTATGGTGATTTAAATTAATAATGAATTAATTGAAATTTTGAGGCAAACAATCCTTTCCCTCAAAATATTAATGACAAAGGAGAAAAGAGTAACTTCACTGAAGGATCATGGCGGACACCTTCATTAAATGTTTAAGGTAAACTTCACCAATAATGGGGAAAATCCAAGTAGTGCTTGACCTGATAGAATATGGTAGTAAGAACGCAGCATTACCTCTGTGATATTCCTGACAAAGCTGCATAACCCAAACCTAATCATGAGGAATCATCAAACTCACCAGGGACATTCTACTAAATAACTGACCTGCAATCTTTGAAAGTGACAAAGTTGTTAAAATCCAGGAAATACAGAGGTACTGTTTTAGATTCAAGGAAACTACAGTGACATGACAACTAAATGCAATGTGGTTCTGGATTAGATCCTTTTATATTAACGACATTATTGGGACAATTGTTGAAACTGGAATGGAGTCTGAAAATCACATGATAGTCATGTATCAGTGTTAATTTCCTGAATTTAACTGTAGTATTGTAATGATGTAGCAGAATATCCTTACTTGTAGGAAATACACACTAAAGTCTATAGGAGCGATGAGGAATCATGTAAGCAACTGAGTCTCAAATGGCTGATGAATAAAAAAATATTCTTGCAACATTTTTATAAGTTTGAGATGGTTTAAAAATAACAACAATATTATCAAAACATAAAGTGTATCTCTTCCAAATTCTCTTTTGCCTTCTGCCAGTTGAGTACATCTAAATACTGTATCAGTATATATTTTTGGTGTATCAGTTACAGCAGTTTAATTTTCCCTTGTACAAATTTAATTGTCAAACGTCAGTGGAATTATTAGGATATAGAATATCCTAGAACATTATAAATATTTTTAAATGCTTTCGTTTTGACAAGTAGGTATAAACATGGGAAAATTCTCATGGTGTTATATTGTTTTAAAATAAGATTATAGTAGTACACATGAAATTAATCTGATTCTGTGTATACATTTATGACTTCAAGACATTAAAACATTGTCACCATGGTTATATCTGGGTAGTGTGAATATAGGTGATTTATTTTTACTTTAATATAGTATCTCAATTTCCTACAATGACCATTCATTTTTAATAATAAGAAAATTGAAAGTATTATAGCAATTCATATATAAAGTGATGTGGAGAGGAATAAGAGTAGCGGATTAAGGAGGAGGTCTCTGAGAATGTGAAAGCCTGCTGGGTATAGAAATTATAGTGGTAAAGAAGGAATTAGAGTAAAGCCAGAGACCAACCATTTTGCCCAAAGAAGAGACCTTCAGTTAGGCTTCTGCACTGATCTCCATGTCTTTGCTAAAATACAGCTTTTAATGCTTGAGTGACCCAAAGGTGAGCACCAGAAGAATGATGAGGATGGTCAGGGTAGAGTCTGGCTATTGGCCTGCATTTCTTCCTCATTAGTTTGGTATGAATGTTGGAGACGCTGTATTTGAAGCCCCCAGCACTGTGGCTGGCACCCACCTGGTCACCACACTTACTGAGTTGTGGTCTGCTGGGGCCATACCTGCCTTGGTGCAGGGAAACTTAGGCATCCCCAGGTACACAGAACAGCTCTGCTGGAAGCTGGTCTCTGCCGCCTGCACTCATGCACTCGAGAGACCCCCTGCTCTACCCACCAGGCGTGGATGGCAGGGCTTAGCCTGCAATAAAGAAGGGACAATAGCCATCAGTAATCTACAAATTCCAAATATTCAGTCTCCTCATTCTTATTCTTCAATCAAATGAGTTTGTTTCTCTGTTAGAGAAAACGAATGCATCTCACTGCCTTTAACATTAAGAGAAACTACAGGCAGAAATCATCTAGAAAAACAGCAGACATTACGGATTTGAGAATTCATTATGCTCTCTATTCTAGGCTTGGCTTAGTGTATTTGAAATTAACTAGGAGGCTTCTGTTGATACAAAATGTTTGCAGACTACTGATGCTAAACTGGTCATATGACAGATGGTGACAAAGTATTAACCAAAACTACCACATGACAATATGAAGGAAATAAGTTTCTCTGCAGAGAAATATTTGAATGTGTCATAAAAACAGTAAAAAAAAAAAATTAACATCTCAGAAGGCTTAAATTCAGTCTGTAGAAAAACTGCATCAGCTTTGGGGTCAGGCTACTTGGGCTCAAATCCCAGCAGATAGATAATAGCCAGATAGATATGTCATGTGAGGTTGACTAAATGACTTAAACTCTGTAAGTTTTGGTTTGCTCATGCTCGTATAGTAAGGAACAGCCCCTTGGGATTATAGAGAAGATTAAATGAGGTGTGTATAAACAGCACTTAGCATAGTCCCTGTGAAGCAGGGATATTTTTCTGTGAGTTGATGATGTAAATGATGTGGATCTATCGACAGTTTCTGGGTGTGGGCCGGGATCATGTCTCGCGAGACCAAAGGATGGACACACGGACCAGGGAGAGGCAAAGAGTTGTAAAGGAAGATAGTTTATTAGAGGCAGGAGAAGAGGTTGCCGCTCCTGAGTGGGAGGGGTCCCGAATGGGGGTGCCCAGTAACTGAGGCAAAAGTTCTTGCTTTTATACCTTCCCCTGCCTGCTTGGGGAAGGGGGCTGGAGCCTTCTAATGGAATTCATCTATCAGGTTTGTCCTGTTTGCTCATCCTGAAGTGATTAAGTAACCAACCCTCTCGTGTCTATCAGATCTGCTCTTTTGTCCGGCCAAAAGGGATTTGATATTATTTATTAGCCTCAAGGCATATTCTCATATCTCTGTCCTGGAGTGAAGGAGACATTCCAGAACCTAGAGTTTCAGGATATGGCTGCTTTTTTGTTTATTTCACCAAGGACCCGCCCTGTCTACCTAGCAATCATACTAACTAACCTGTCTTACCTGGTCTATATGGAAAACATAATAAAAGTTACCATCATTATTGTTTTTATATTAATACATCTGTTGTATTACATATAATAAATGTCTACATGCTGTGAATGTACATGTAAGCATGCTGATGGAGAAGGTGAAAGAAAGAAGGAAGAAAAAAAATCAGAAAATAAATGCTAATTCACACCTCAACCCCTAATACTCAAATCTTTTTCTGTTCCTTGTCCTCCCCATCTCAGTAAATGGAATTATCATCCACCCAGTTGTTCAAGCCAAGTGCTTTGCATCACCCTTAGTGTGCCCCTTTCTCGTAGTGCCTGGCCCCACCCACCCTCCACGCAATCCCAATTATTTTAATCCCATCATCATCTCCCTGCTTTTTGGTAACAGTTTCCTAACTCTTCTTGATTTCCTCCCAGACCCCGCCAGTCTATTCTCCACATAAAACCAGAGCCATCTTCTTAAAATACAAATTAAATCTCTCTTCTCAGCTGGAAACCCTTCACTGACTACCCACTGTGCTTTGAATAGAATCCAAACAGCTCCAAGGTCCCACATGATCTGTATCCTAATAACCCCTCAGTGCCATCTCCTGTCACTCCCTCCCTCTCCACACTTCCGTCCCCTGAAAAGCCAACCTCCTTCCTCCTTCCCACCTCACAGCCTATGCACATATTGGTCTCTCTGCCTGGGACACTTGTTTTATCCACACAAATGGCTGCTCCTTTCCTGGCCACGATACTTTCAAGGTCACCTCTTCAGAGAGCCCTTCCCAATATTTTACTTAAAGCAGCCGACCCCTTCACCTCAGTTATTTGCTAGATTGGCATGCTGTCTTCCTAATAGCCCATAAAACAATTTGTAACTATTTAGTTTTCTTTTTTACTTTTTTTCTGTTCTGTGTCTCCCAAAGACTATAAATAACTTGAAAGCTGGGGTCATATCTGTCATTTTCTTTTATAAATCGCTCCCAGGACTCTGCTTAGATATTGTGATAGGCATAGAGGAAATGTTCGGTGAATATTTATTGAAAAACATGATGAATTAAAGAATTCAATCTTGTAAATTTGCATGGTTAAAATACCTTAGATAAGTTATTACACTTTATTGAAAAGTCAGAGAAGGGAAAAGGCGAGATAACACATTTTTATGTTTATTTGGATCCTAAAAAGATTAGAAATATCTCACTTTATGCAGAGCGGTTGAGAATTCTCTGTTGTCTACAAAGAGGTCATGTTAAAGAGGCAAATGTAAATTCAATAATTTTACTCATTGCACTTACTTGATTGACATTTTCAGGGCCACTGACTCACATGATTCCATTTTTTAAAAGTCTTTCTCCAATTTTAGAGGACACCTTGATTTTAGAGGACACCAATGTTACATCCACATGTTTCATAAGATCCACCCTGTTTTGATCAGGGATGACCAAAGACAAATTTCATTTCAAGTGGGTATTTGCCATTCAGGAACTTATCATCTTCTCTTGGGCCCCCAACTGGTTGTTTTCTGAATAATTTAGTTAACATATATAAAGTAGACTGAAGTGGGTGTTGTGATACGTCACCTGCATCCCTCCTTTGGCACTGAGGTCTTCATCCTTCAGCTGTTGGGAGTGTGGTTGAAGAGAACGTCCTTGTCTAAGGTGACACCTCATCCCAGGGGATGGTCCTTATCTAATAACTTGTCCTGTATATGTGTGTGTGTGTAGAGGAAATTCACCCCTCATGTCTACTAGGGGCACAACTCGGAGGTGCCATCCCAGCTGCAAAGCTCTGTGGGATCAGCTGAGGCCTTTGCTGCAATTATGCTGACTGCACCGAGACCAGCTTCTCCTTCTGCCCAACCATATGTCCTTTACACTGCAAATATGAATCCTGAGAATAAACTTCCTGCACCCAAATCTCCATCTCCAGATGGAGATAGTGTTTCCTTCTTAAGACACTGACCTAGCTGATTTGGTGCCACTCTTTTCCCACCATTCCCCCTTTCCTTGGCTGGAAAGAACTCCTCTCCGGTAAAGGTGAGCAGGTAGACTCTGCTGTCCAGTTTTCTCTAAACAATAGATAGTATCTGATGGCAGAATCAGAAATGATGGTAGTCTCCTGCTGACTCATTCCCAAGCCTAAACCACCATCTATCTCCTTTCCCTACTCCATGGTGTCTTCTCAGTGCAGAGAAAAAATGGAATAGAAACCATTTCTTTACTAATTAATGAATAAGGACTTAACCATGTAATTCATATAATTATATATTAATATAATTAATAATCAATAATTATATCTGAGTAAATACTGAGTATGTACCGAGATATAATTATTTTAAAAACATGTGTTATGGGCTGAATTGTGCCCTGCTACATACAATTCGTATGTTGAAGTCCTAACCTCCCAGAACCTCAGAATGTAACTGTATTTGGAGATAGAGTCTTTAAAGAGACAACTAAGGTTAAATGAGGTCACTCAGATATAGCCTAATACAATCTGACTGGTGTCCATATAAGAAGATTCTGTTAGGACACAGGCACATATAGCAGGAAGACCACGTGAAGACACAGGGAGAAGACAGCCGTCTGCAAGCCAAGGAGAGAGGTCTCGAGAGAAACCAATCCTGCTGACACTTTGATCTCAAGTTCTAACCGCCAGAATTGTAAGAAAATTAATTTCTGTTGTTTAAACCCAGTGTGTGGTATTATGTTATGGTAGCCCTTGCAAATTAATATAGTATGTAAAACGTGTGGATTTTGTTCCATGCCCTTTAAGTAAACTGGGCATATCTAAGAAGCCCGGAGAGGGGCATCTTCAGGAAGGCTCAGAATGAATCTAGGCTATGTGGATTCTTCATGCCCTGCCCTGTCCTATTTTTGTTTCTCTGCCCCATTTTTGTTTCCATATCTTTATTTCTATTTGATGTGGATAACCATGATTTTAGAGTGTTTCTTCCAGCACGAAACTTGCACTCCTATATATAGCTTCCTTTGTTTTGATGCTGTTGTTTAGCTAATTCCTTATCCAGTACCCTGAACCCCAGGCTCCAAGAAGCTATCCTGACCAGCCTTCTACTAATTTAGCCTCTCCTCAAAGAGCTGCTCATAGCTCAGAGGGCCTGAGTTACCAGCTGGGAGTTAATCACATTGATTTTATCCTGACTCCCCACCTAGAAATTTTGGAAATGATCTGTGGACAGCCTGATGCTTCCTAGATGGAAGGCATTTGACTATAATGTATCAAAAATATTTAATTAAGGAAGAAACATTAATAAAATTATATTCCAGAACAGAATATCATTGTAAGTGACAATTCCCATTGTCCCTGAGAGCCCTTTAGGTGACACTTTCGGGCCTCTATTCAGTCTTCTCTAGGCATTCTGATGATCAAATTATCTCAGATGATGGTCTGCTGGCACTATCATGCTTCTGTTGCCCACACCTGGACCAGCACAGATGCCTAGGAGCCCCCGAGAGGCCTGGACTGTGTGGTGCTCTATAGCAGACGGCACCTCAGTCTCCTTGCAGGGATCATACTTAAAGAGCATCAAATCTGCGCTGCCCATACGGAAACTCTCTGCTTCCAGTGTGACAACTATTAGTTACTTAACTTACAGCTTCCATCCTCGCCCTTGGACTCAGTCAAGGTCCAGGGATGTAATTGAGTGACAGCTTCTGCTCTGTGCTACCCTCTGATGACTAAGGCTTTGTTTCTGTGTCAAGCTCGTCACGACTCCTTACTCCCACAAGGGAAAGCTCTCTCCTAGTTCCCTCACTCAGTCCCTCGTGCAGAGAGACTTCTGATAGGCTGTCCTTGTAGCTCTCCAAGCATGCCTGAGAGCGCTGAAAGGTAGCTTCAGGACCGGCCACGGGCTTCCTGTCTGCAGCATCTACCTACAGCTCCCATCACATATGTCTCTAGAGAGGGAATCCAATGAACAAAAAGTGAAAAACTCGGTTGCTCTCTCAGGGAGAAGCTGATCTGCTGACTGTATGTTCCCTGGATAGTCTGTATTGCTCTTGTCCCTGTGGTCTGATCTGAGATAGCGCATCCAACATTTGCACTGTTATTATTACAGATGATTCAATTGTCTCTTCTTGTTTAGAAAGAATGGCCACGATACTTTCTCGCTCTGTCACCTAAGTGCCTGTGCCTGTAGATCTCCTGTCAACTGAGTCTTCCTTTAAAAAAAACAACAATCAATGTCGTTCTGTTCTGGTTGGCTCCTGAATCCCCTCAGTTCAGCTTAATCATGCGAGGAGTTTGAGAGCTTTTTTTTTTTTTTTTTTTTTTTTTAGTGATAGTCTTTCTTGCTTAAAGCCCAAGTGAAAAGTGAACACTCCTGAATGTTTTAGTTTAAAAACTTCATGTCTGATTTGATGTGGAAATTGATTGAATAAAAATACGATGTGTAAGATGACATTACATTTTGGACTAGAGAAAGAATAATCTTGTATAGATTAAGAGTTTGCCATTACGGTGTGCTTCACATATGTTACTTGGATTATCTGCTGGCCAGAAACGACTTTGTCAAATAAAATCTCCGTTGAAATAGTTCCCCTTTTTTACCTGTATGTAAATGTTAGGTGCTGCTGTTATTAAGACAAGAGGTTAAAGCTAAGGTGCAGTGTGTGTGAGATGGTGGTGGTGGTGGAAAGGCTATGTGGATTCAGCTTTCCTACTTAGGAAAATGGAAGGCAAGAGGATAGGTAGGAAAGGGTTAATTCTTTTATTGATGTAGGAGCAATGACCCTTGACATCTTCACTGAGCCTTTATCCCACTGAGAGGTGCCTGTGACCTGGTACTAAGGGGAGGGGCTCAGGGGCAGCTGCCCAGGGTATGTTATGACCTGGGTTTCTTTGGGGCTGTTCACTCTGCATTCTACTAATAGAGACTCTGAGCATGAAGCCGGGCATGTCATTGGAGTTAAGCACTGGTGCCAAAGACAGAGCCAGAGGACCT
Source organism: Rhinolophus sinicus (assembly GCF_057876585.1). NCBI lineage: Eukaryota > Metazoa > Chordata > Mammalia > Chiroptera > Rhinolophidae > Rhinolophus > Rhinolophus sinicus. The sequence continues at coordinate 125,921,930 of NC_142501.1, forward strand.
GGAAGAATGCCAAGGTGAGGAAACACTGGGAGAAGAGGCTCCCTTTTCATGCACCCTGCAGCACATCAACTCCGTGACTTTAAAATCTACACCCAAGAAATAACACGAGTGGGTCTTCACACATGAGTGCAAATAACAAACTTATGCCTGATGATAATAAAATCAACAGGGAAAAAACTCCTAAATAATTCAACTGAATTTTCTGCTATTATTCTAAGCTTACCTGCCTTGTTTTTAATTCTCTGTTTTAGGTTTAGAATGCTTACAGCTGGGGCACTTTAGAAAGAAATTACTGTGTGAGGGTGTGTATCAGTGCAATTCCCACAGATTCCACAAAAAGTAAATTGGGCAAATACATTGGATTTTTCAGTAGTCTATGTCGATTATTGATTCATTTAGATTTAATATATCCTGTATACTGTCGGCATAATCTCCCCTCTCATCTTAGATGGGGCAAAGATCACATCATTTCAACTACAATGTCTTTCCATTACAGGCCGCTGTGCCTTGGCTGCTGCGCAGTTCCAAAGGAGAGTCACTGGTGTGGTACCACCCAGGAGATTTTTCCCAGCAGAGTTGCTGGCCACAATGGGAGAGGGGACCCACTCACTTTTCCTGGGAAGGCTGCACAGCTAAAGCTAGATGTCTAGCTTGGTGATGAGCTAGATATCCAGGCTATTAGATAGATGTCAAAGGTCATCGTGACCTTTTGATATTAGGTTGGTGCAAAAGCAATTAGGGCTTAAAATGTTAAAAATAATTGTAAAAACCACAATTACTTTAGCACCAACGTAATATATGACACAGATTGGCAGCGGGGGTTTTGTAAAATCTAATCCTTCTGGGTACCAAAGGAATTTAAGTCTGGCAGTGTAGTCAAGTTCCCAGACTTTCCAAATGGTGGTAGAATGTTTCCAAAAACTGGTTGTTCAATTTTCTTTCTATGACAAAAGCTAAAGTTGCAGTAAGATGTAAGTGTGTTTAAACACCAGAGGTTGCAGAAGATACCAAAGTATAAGGGAACAATGATCTATGACTCATGACACTGAAAGGAGGCCTGGTGCAATCGTTAGACAAGTAGTTCTGGGTTTGGATCTCAGCTCAGCTGTTTGCAAATTGCATAATTTCTCTGAGCTTTAAATATTGTTAGACATAAAGGAGCTAATTCATGAAGAATACCTAGAATGGGGCTTGGTATATGGTAATTATGGAAGACCCTCATTGAGGAGAATTGGTATTCAAAAAAAAAACTTTCAGGTTTAATTCACTTAAAATTAGGACCAAAACTTCATAGTAAATGATAAAAACAAGGTATCAATCAATAAACAAAACTATAATTGAGACTTTATCTTGAAATATAAAAATAAAAATTTAAAAATAGGTTTATTTTATCATCAAACTTAGACTGTAATTGCTAGCAAAATTCTCCCCTCCCCCATGTGCATGACCCCATCCCAGAGGCAGGAAGCAGGTGTAGGTAGCAGACTGCCTGGAACTTGGATCCAAGACAAGCTCACCCAGGGCAGCAGGCAGACGACTACCTTCCCCCAGCCCAGCGTTCCTTCTAGCAGCACTGCTGAAAATAAAGTAGGATAGGACTATGCATACTACTGATTTGTTACTTACACAGGCCACCGGGACAGGAGACACTTGTGTGGTTCCTAGAAACTCCCTCACATTCTTTCCCCCAGGACCTCAGTCTTTGTCTGTGTTACAAATCTGTCTCAAATTCCTCCTCAGAGCTTCCCCTAAGATGGAACTAAACAGACTATGCAGAGCCACACAGCTCTGCCTCCGGTTACTTCCTCTCATGTGGCTTTCCCATTTTAACATAATTAGCATCAAAGGGGCCCAATTGCCAGAGCAGCTGTGCTGGGTGCACAAAGCTGAGCTTTGGGTCAACCTCCTCCTTCAGTTGGTCAATCTCCACATGTATTCGTAAAGATCTTGAATATACAATGGAGTATTACTCGGCCATAAAGAAGAATGAAATCTTACCACCTGCAACGATATGGGTGGACCTAGAGAACATTATGCTAAGTGAAATAAGTCAGATGGAGAAAGACAAATACCATATGATCTCACATATATGTGAAATCTAAAGAATAGAATAAATGAACAAACTAATCAGAAAAGAAAAAAAAAAAGATCCTGAACTTCTGGTGTCAGCCCTGATAGAGTAGAGCAACTTACTGGGGACTGCAGGTAAAACATGAATAATGATTTGTAACCGGGGTGAGTTTCCCTGTTTATTTTTCCCTCCTTTGTATTCCAACTTCATGAGTGGGCCAAATGGCAGAACTGTGCAGCAAAAACTCGGAGAGAAATCCTTCATTCTATCCAGAGGACTGGGAGATGGAGCCCCTGAGAGACAACAGGAATCCCGGATCTCTCTCTCTCTCTCTCTCTCTCTCTCTCTCTCTCTCCCTTCCAGCCCTGTCCTGAGGACAGCACCAGCTGGGAAATTCTTTGCTGTGGCAGCAACTCCGACTCTTAAAATCCAGAGAGAAGAGAGAAAGCCTCACTCTGTCTAGAGGAAGGAAGAGGGGAAAGGGCCCTTAGGAGGCAGAGAGTGGGTGGGTAATGCTGGAGAGAACAGCACGAGAGAAGGTGATCTATTTCTTGTATAGACTCAGTAAGTCCTAGACTTACTCTTGAGCTGAACATGTGCTCAACACATCCAAAGAAGCATAGCAAATGCTCCAAGAACTCAACTATGCTATAAATCACTTCCCAAATCCTCAACTAACTCTCAAGTGACACATGCACCAGGCAGACCTAACCAGCAAAGCAAAGGTGAGAACTAAACTGATATTAGAACCACCATCCAGAAAAGGAGGAACAGAACTTATGGTCTGAGCCAACCACAGTAATGCCCGCAAATGCGTACATCTATATGATTATCTTGGTCTACAACATCAACATTCCAGGGAGTCCCACTTCCTATTAATAGAAAGTTCTACCTGCCCACAGGGCATGTGTTCTGACCACAGTTAAGACTGGTTAATAGATAAATGGGTACTTTTTTTCAAATAGCTGAGATTCTTGGAAAGAAATAATTTTTCAAGTTTTCAAGCATTTCAAGTTTTAAATTATTACACAGCTACTTTACAGTTAGCAAAGGAAGTGTCTGCTGTGTAAAAATCAACCTGAGACTAACAACAATTTCACAAAATGCAGAAAGGTATGAATGAGTATCTATTATACCCCAGAACTAAAAGACGGCAAAGGAACTAGAGGGGGAAAAAGACAGTTTTTCCTTAAAGGTATGGAAGAAACAGACTCATCTCTTCTCGGAGTATATCTTTGGTTATGTACAATTTAATAAGCCTTAATGGATAAGAACTTCTCCTCAGGAATTAATGTATATCACATTAAGTTACGATCTCTAACGAAGGAAGTATCTAAGTGTACGACCAGCTCATTATGTAGCTATACCAATGAATAATTTAGACAGAATAATTAATCAGGACTCGAGTTATCAGATGAATAACATTTGGTTAGTAATAACAAGGCTCCCCTCATGTAAACGTTCAAGTCAATGTTGGAAAATTAATATGTGGACAGGACTTTCATAGGATATTTTGGAAACTGTTTTTACTTAGTAGATCACCAAATTGAGAAGTATAAAGATTCCTGTTTCTTCAAAATAGTTGGAAAATAAATTGTGTTAGCTATTTGTATATAAATGTAGACTGATATGGTAAAATAATGACTTTAAAATTGTAATAGGATCTTTCTGAACACTTGTTATTAATTATTTAGCAGCATAATAGACTTGAAATTATATTTCAAAATAGATTTATTCCTAAAATTTCTTTTACTTGTTGACATTTCCCTAAATAAGGTGTCCAATGCTCACTGACATTAAAGAAAAAATGAGAGGCCTGGTCAAATGAGGATGGATAACAAAAATTTCACATAGATTTGGGGATTCAGGCAGATTTATATCCCTATCTTGGATAGATGTTGAGAAGGCAGTGGGATTCCAGAATAGCAATGGCTACTTGGCAACTTCTCAGAATTCCCCTATGCCCCACAGTCAGGAGTGGTAGTAAAATCAAACAGAACCCAAGAAAGGCACAGAAGTTAGTTCAAAGCACAAGAAAGAGCTGAAACCTTAAAGGCAGAAATGGGGAGCAACTTGGCAATGAACAACTTGTCAGGTGAAGTGAGGTATTACAATTTTATAGATTAACAATTAAAACATCAACTGAGGTTGAGTAGCCAAGGCCATACAACCAGCAAACAGGATCCAGGACTCACACCCATTTGGCTTCTTCAAAGTAATACAATGACATTAGCACATGAGCTAAGAATAAACCATGGAACAGAGTAGCTAACCAAGAAACACATCTGTATATTTAGAAACTTTATTTATGACATTTCAATTCAGTATGCAAAGAATGGACTATTTTACAAAGTTGACCTGGGAAAATTTTCATCAATATGGAAGAAAAAATGAAACTGGACTCTTTCCAAGTCATACATAATAATCAATTGTAAAATGTGAATTATAAATGTATAAAACTTTTAGAACATGTAGGAGACTACCTTTATGACTGATGTGGGGAAGGACTTCTTAAACAAGATACAAAAGTAACCCATTATTGGCAAATTTAAATTATAATTTCCCAGTTACCTAAAGATTTTACAAAGGAAATAGGAAAAAAATGCACGATCTATAAGAACATGTTTCAACACATTTAACTGACATAAAATTTATATCTAAAATATATAAAGAAATGTTTTAAATCAGTAAGACAGAAAAGAAATACATAGAAAAATGGGAAAGGACATGAACAGAATTTTGACAGAATTGTGTCACAATGTGTATTATATCCAGAACATAAAAAATTGCTCAAAATCCATAAGAAAATAACATTATAGAAAAAAGCACAATATAAATAAACAGACATTTGACAGAATTGCATCACAATTTTTGAAAAACATGAAAATGTGTTCAACCTTACTAGCAATCATAGCGGTGCATATTAAGACTACGAGATATTTCATATTATTAATTTGGCAAATATTTTTAAAATCTGATGAGGTATTTGTGAGGATATGAGAGAGACAGAGAAAGGGGGTAGGGTGGGAGAGAGAGAGAGAGAAAGAACAAGAGAATTCTTCTATCCTTCTGGTAGATTGTAAATTGGCACAACTATTTTGGAAAACAATTTGGTATTTTCTTGTAACATTGAAGAAACATATGGTTAAAGACCCAGAAGTTTTATTCCTAGGCCTGTCCACATCAGGAGATGTATAAAAGAATGTTTGTAGAGCATTACTTGCAATATGGCATAATGATAAAAGGAAATACTACACAGCAGTGAACACTGATAAACTGCAGCTACAAACATCAACATGGATGAATTTCACAAACATATTGTTGTGATACATAATCTTAAAACGCATTCTATAAGATTTCTTTACCAAGTCAAAAAAAATTTAAAAACTTGGAAAAGTGGGCTCCATATAAATCCAGTAAACTAATAAGGCCTTGATAAATCCTTATTCAGGATAATGGTTACCATGGTTTGAGGCGAGTAGAGAGGACTAAAATTGGGATACCATCAGGTTTCAAGGTATTTCTAATGTTTTTAGGCTTCATGAACTGTAAGTGTTCATTTATGCTTTCTCTCTCTCACATGTGTGTGTGTGTGTGTGTATGTACCGTGTTTTCCCGAAAATAAGACCTAACTGGAAAATAAGCCCTAGCATGATTTTTCAGGATGACACCCCCCGAACATAAGCCCTAATGCATCTTTTGGAGCACAACTTAATATTAGACCTGGCCTTGTTTTAGGGGAAACACAGTATATATAATATAAATATTATATATATTTATAAATAATATATATAATATACTATATATATTATAGTATATGTTTTATTCAAAGGAAAGAAAGAATAAATGGACAGGTCTTTGAAATGTAAACTATGAATAAGAAACTCTAAATTGTTCCACCATAAAAGTTAGACACCTACTTATCACTTAAACAACTTACTTACTCTTAAATTCCTTATGAAATAATACAGGCTTGAAAGCTATGACTCAGACAGACATTTGAGCAAATGCACTGGTGAGCCTAAAACAACAATAACTACATAAACATTGCTAAGATGTAAATTAGGAAAAATTTCAATGAAATAGCTTTTTTTAAAAAAAAAAAAAGATAATTGACTACTGCCATGAGTTCATTCTTATAGAAGAAAAGTAGTTAAATTTTTTGAGTATCTACTATATGTATCAGATTTAATCTAAGGTGGTTTACCTTTATAGTATATATTCTAAGATGGATGTAGGTCTCAGAATATACAATTTTCCCCATATTAACTAATATTCTTTTGTATTTTATGATTTCTCCGAAAATTTTATGTGTTTTTTATTTTATTTAGCTGTGTGCTATTTCTTCACAATGTCACACCAGTGGCAGAATCCATCATTCTGAGGCTTAGGACAATCCCTTAAAAATATGACTTCTAATTCACTGTGACAAATTGAGTGAGAAAAGGTAGTTATGTATTAGTACAAATAAAATGTAATAACAATCACAGCTAGACGTATTTGAGTTATCCACACTGTAGATGAAACCAAATATTTGTTTTAAAAGTAGACTCTTCACAGAAACAAGTTACTTGGAGTAATTATATTTTAAGAAAATACAACCTATTGGAAGAAAATTAAAAAATGAAACATTTTGTGAGAATTAGAGCCCTTCAGCTACTTCAGAACATCCTATTGTTATACTTCTAAAATCTCTCTCTTTTTCAATTTGGTAAGCTTGTGACTTATAAATCTATCACTCAAAAAAATTTAGAAGTGAGCTAAAAGTCTATTCTGAATTCAATAATTAGCATGCAACACTTAAATACACCTTTCTTCCTGAACATTCCTTGACCCTGTATGTCTGGGATGTGTATATATATCGTATGCAATGTGTTTTGTGCCAGTGTTATTTTAGCGGGAAGCAACCATACCTGCCACCGAACAACTGTTCTGATTCCGGTATAAGCATGCAGTCTCAGAGAAGAAAATTTGATCACCTCCGATTCCAGGATCAAAGACCAAGAAAATGGTGCAGAGGCTTCCTAGAGAGAGTATTTGTCAAGTTGCCATTTAATACCTTGGTTCTAAAGAAATATTCAGTTTCCCCTCTTACCAAAACAGGAAAACCATGGAGCATAACAAGTTTTCACATTTTTAATGGGACTTTGAGAATAGTTTCATAAATATTTTGAAAAAAAAAAAATGTTATGGCGGGGCTTACTGGTCTCATTTTACAGATAAAGAAACTGGATCCATGTGTCCATGTTTAGTAGCCAGAAAGTGATAAATCCAGCAGAATCTGGGTCTTGAAATTGCATCAACTTAAATATATGTAAATATATACATATATGCATATATAATATATATTAAAATGTATTTTATATATAAATATTATATACATACACATACAGACAGACTTATGGTGTACTGAAAAGATTAAAAGGATTTAGAACGCAAACAATTGAGTTTAAGCTCTGGTTCCATCAATAGCTCCCCATAGAATTGTTAGAAAGAAATGAGACTGTGAGAAAGCACTTAACTGTAAATTGCCCTAAATGGCAGTGTCTACCAACTTTTTCTATCATGCTGTTCAATGTGACGGATACATATTAACAACTTGAAGGTAGGAACCATTTCTCCTACTTCTTTTCTGTTCATCAGGGAACCTAACGCAGTGCTAAAAACACACGGGTAATTTTATAAATAGGGGATAAACATTTGCTCACTGAAAACAGTCATGGTATTATTAAGATGCTGAAACATTTTAAAGAAAAATATGAATACAAATTTAAAAAGACAAAGTGGTGAGACACTGAGGGCTCTGCAGTGTGGATTGCTGATGGAAAATGTCTGGCCTCTGATCAGATTCATTTTGCCTTTCTTGGATGCTCATTCACTACCAGTCATGGTATCAAGCTTCCTGGAGTCAGGCAGCTGCTGGCACTAAACGGACTTTGAAAAAAGTGGGCTGTGGCATCCTGGATCAAATTGTCAAGTGTAGTTGTTTCTTACATTTCCTTTCAGAAAGACTCAGAAGATCAGATACTAAATGTGCAAAGCGTTTAAGAATCAGGAAGATAGTTCACAATCACAGAGGAAGAAATAAGTCACCCAGATATCCATATAGTGCCTATGAATGTTAGTATATGTCAGGGACTCATGTTGGATCGTCCTGGTCTGCAAAGCCTTCTCTGTGGATGAATCAATTAGGTAAATGGGCAACTGACATTCTCTAGTGGGAACAATAATAAATTTAGCTGAGAAGTCTAATTTGAACTTTAATGTTTGCTCTATTTTTCTGTGTAGTTCACCCCACAGGAGTGGCCAGAAATTTCCTCACTGTGGCTTTTCCTAATTCACACAAAAGGAAACCTGGGGATCCCAGATCAATCATGAGAGCAAGGTGAAAATGATTTGATGATGGAGGTAGCTTGGTCACACACATTCTGTGACTCAGCCCCCTCCCTCTTGCTGCTAGAGCTGTCCTGCCTCTGATGAGCCTGTGGTTTGGGCAAAGGATAGCAGTCTCTGCGATCAAAGTGGACTCCTTATATAAAACACCCTCTGAGAAGTGTTGTGAGCGCCTGGAAGGGCAGTCACCACACTTCAGTGTCTTCCTGAAAGTCAAGGGGACATTAATCCTTCGGCCTTATGTCCCTGCATGGTACTCGTGATACAAGTGGGGAACAAAGTCCCGACACACAGGTTCAGACAGTAACACAGCTTTATTTGGGAACCAATGTCCCTCCAGAGGCCAATGCTCTGGTAAGCACCATAAGCCATACAAGTTAAAATAGAATTTAATAACGAACCAAGTTCAGAGTCAATCGGGATGGAGAAGGTTCCTGGTCTAGGAGAGATTCGGCCCCCGATGAGTCTGAGGCAAGCTGTCTTGCAAGGAAGAACTTCAGCGAGTCCTGGAGTATGGTGGCTTGCACCCCGCAGAGGGTCTTAGCCAGAGCGCCAAGTCAGACCACTCATGGCACTGCTCTCGAGCTTTGCTTTTATCCTCTTTTCTTGGACTTGTTTAATACTTAGGTGATAACCAGAAGTTGTTTTGGTGAATGTGTTTATCACTCAATTTTGATATGCTGTTTCACACATAAATACAAACATGTCTACTTTCCTGTATGTGCTCTACACATAAACATGTTTACTTTCACTTCACTCTTACCTGTCTCACACCTACTAGGAAACAACTTGTTTTGTAAACCTCATTCCAACAATAACCTTGTTTATAGTATATTTTATATGTTCTATACAGAGAAGTAATCAGCATAGTGTTAGAGGAGGCTCTGGCTGCATTTAGAAAAGACTGGGTGGTTCTAGCTTTGGCTTACCAGGAAAAACAGAACCAATCAGAGGGAGTGGAAGGGAATCTAGGGCCATTTTGATTGATTTCCTGGCCTCCCATCTCCCCAGACTGGACTCCACAGCGTGGTGGCCCCCAATACACCTGTCACCCCCCTATAATTGCTTTTTCCTTGTGTCTTTCGCCTTTCCAATTCCCATTCTTGAATTGCCAGATGTTGTGGCAGAAAAGATTTGAATTCTGGTGACTGAGTTTACTTCAGCTCCTCCCCCCTCACACTACCTCATGGTCCCAGCAATGTCTTTACTCTCACCCTGTAGCTTCCTGTTATGAAATTCTTCTCTTCTCCGGGAGAGCCGGCCTCTGCCCACACAGATGCTAACATCCACACACACACACTCTCTCACGGTACACCATGTATTGTACTGAACAGCACTGCATGCTGCTGGCCCACTTTCACCTGATGTTCACCTCTCCATTTCAAAATCCTTACGTATTTCCTCTCTAGGGCTTCTTTGACCTATGTTTCTGGAGACTAGCATTACCCTTCGAGGACGAGCAGTGCCTGTGTGTTCATGAGACTGTCCTGTTTGCCTTCTCCTTGCTTCACTCCATTGTTTCTTCTTCTCCCTATCTTTTCATCCAGTCATTTATCTAATTGCCAAACAGAACTTCCACCCTGTGCAAAGGTCTTGAGGACATACAAATGAATAAATGATGTTCTCTGCCTTCAAGGAGATAGTCAGAGGTGTTCTGAGAAAACTTATGGAAAGCCAGCAGCACAGAGCATGACCTATGCGCTTAACATATGCTATGCATTTTTTCCCAAGATAGATTGGTACATGACCTTCAGTTGCACCTCTTTTATTGGCTCCTTTCTCTTGCTCTGATCTCCACTAATAATAATAATAACAATAATAATAATAATAATAATTAAAAGCCTTTTCTACATTACTCCCTCTTTTTTTCATTTTTCATCAGACTTCTTAAAAGAGTCTCCCCTGGCCAAATTTTCTTCTTCACTACCCATTTATTCTAAAAACATTTGTGACCTTGAGTAAAACAGAAATCATCCAAGCATATGTATACATATATCATACACACACACTATGAAATTTATTTTATGAACAAAATCTTTTGCATCACCCACGTTTGTGTGTTTGTGTGTGTAATTTTAGAAATATTTGGTGAGGAGAGTGGCAAAGCATTTCTATTTTGGTTAGGGCTTTTTCTGACCTGCTTTGTAGAAGTATTTGAATCCAACCTGGCCTTTTTAGGACTGTCCTGATCAAGGATAACTTTTAGAGACGTCAAATTCTCCAGAGTCTCCATTAACCACAATCAATCCTTTGGGGATGATCAGAGTTTATATCTTAATTTCCAGGACTGAAATAGAATTGGATCTCCCTCCGTGAGCCAGAGAATCGAGTAACATTTGCTGAGGCACTAGTCCAGGTGAGTATAATGAGCCACGGAAATAATCTTTCATATCACACTTACCAAAAGATAGACTATCTCTTTTCTTATTTAAAGTCTTTTAAGTTAGGCAGCACTCTTGATATTTTCTATCACTTAATTTATGATCTTTTTTGGAACAAACATATATAATCTCACTGGTGATGTGCTGTTCCTGAGGGTAGAACATGACTGCTAGATTGGTTAATGTTAAGCTTTTATTTAGTAGTCATGTTGAATGTGTGAATTATAATCACCACTTGCACACTTCGATGTAAGTTAATACTTTGAAATGGGTGAGGTATACTAGGAAACAATTTTTATTAGGGACACCTAATTGCACTAGATCATTCGAAAGCTTATTTCCACATCCTTCCTCGTGTTTTCCTGTTTATTCATGTTTCTAATTTTGTCTCATTTCTTACTTCAACACATTACTATTCCATTCTTCCAAATTATTTAATCAATAAAATCAGTGGGTTACTAAATGGTGATCAATCGATCAGATAGTGAACAAATGAATGAGGTCATAATGTCTGATCTTTTCATTTCTTACTGTCTAGCTTATTTCAAAACACAGGTCTTGAAGTGATTTTTAAAATTGCATTATTCGATTATGTAGTTATTCATTAATGTTACTCCAATAAATTTAATATAAAATTGCATTATTAGAATGTCAAACATTATTAAAGGTTTATTTTTTAGGGGAATGGTGTTCATAGTAATTCTAAAGCTGTAATGTAACAATATCTGAAAGGGAGTTTAACACTTTCACATACAGTATTTCATTTTAAATATTCAAGTTCTGTGTTGGACACAGAAAGAATATTTGATTAGCGTTGACATTTTCAGTTAGATCAAGTAAGTAAAATATAGTAAGAATTTTTCTCTGAGAACCTAAGAAAATATTACAGATTCAAATACTTCGGTTTTTCCTGTAAAGAAGATAGTGATCTCTATTTTTCAGGTATAAAATTGAGAGGAAGAGAAACAGTTTTCCCCCGTGTATCTAGGTGGGTCAGCAGCAAATCCCCCAAAAAGGCAAAGCCGACTCGCAGCAAAATGCTATTGTATTCAGTTTTCCTCAATTTCCACTTCAAAATTCTTCTCTGTTAAAGCTTCCCCACTTCTGGATCCCAGGATCCTTCACTTGAATTTAGTTTTATTGCAAACATCCACGTTTTGAACCCTTTTTTAGTCCCAAACCGCCATCGAAACTAAGCAGTGCCATACCCCACTCTCCCTCAGGTCCTGCTCTCGCTAATCAATTCAATCATTTTTATATCAATGATAATAACTTCCTCTTTGAACAGCCTTCCCAATTGCCTCCAGCAGTGTGAGACTCTCTGGGCTTTGGAGCCAGAGGATTTGACTTTGAATCTCCTAGCTCTTGAATAATCCAGACCTCAGTTTCCTCATGTGTAACATGGGGATTATAATATTGACCTCACAGAAATGCTGTAAGGATTAAACATATGCTATTAGACAAATGCTACTTATTATTACCAACTAATATGCATTCTATTGAGGGCACATTGCAGAGACTGTCAGATTCAGTTACAAGTAAATGGGGAAGATATTTTGGGATATCTATGAAGTTTCCTGCCTTTCTATGCAGAAGAAAACCTATGCATTAAATGGCAATCGACTTCACCTCCCATTCAAATTTTGAACACTTGTGTACTGTTGAAATGTAAAATGATACAGCCTCTGTTGAAAATGGTATGGCAGTTCCTCAAAAAATTAAACATAGAATTACCATTTGATTCAGCAATTTCACTCTTGAGTACACACCCAAAAGAAATGAAAGCAGAGACTTGAAGAGATGTTTGTACACCCATATATGTTCATAGCAGCATTATTCACAATAACCAAAAGATGAAAGCAACCCAAGTGTCCATTGATGGATGAATGCATAAATAAAATGCAGTATAAACACATAATGGACTATTATTCAGTCTTGAAAAGGAAGATAATTTTGCCGCATGCTACAACATGAATGAAACTTGAGGACATGCTGAGTGAAATAAGCCAGTCTCAAAAGGACAAATACTAGATGATACTACTTATATTAGGTATCTAGAGTGGTCAATTCATACAGATGGAAAGTAGAATAGTAGTTGGTAGGGGTTCGGGGAATGAAGAACAGCAGTTTAATGGGTACAGTCGTTTTACAAGACGATCAGTGCTCTGTGGATGACAGTGGTGATAGTAGCACAACAATGTGACTGTACTTAATGCCACTGAACTGTACACTTAAATATCGTTAAGATGGTAAATGCTATGCTATTTGTATTTTACCACAATTTTTTAAAAGGCAATTAACCAGTCTGGCACCTCAAAGTCTTCTATTTCTTATCTGAACAATTGTCTGTAAACAAAGTATGCAAAAAACAAAGAAATGCCATTAAAATTTATTATCTTAGGCAACTTTTAAATGAAGGCACATCTGCTACACGTCCCATGCTCGATTAAGCTCAGCTGCCCATAAAAATCCTTCTCACATGACTTAACCTCTCTTAGCCTTAGTTTACTTATCTGTAAAATGGAAAAGCTAAGTTCTTTCTGTTCAGGTTCTTGCTAGGATTAAATGTTGTTATGCAAGGGGCCTAGTAGGCCTGTGGCCCAGTCAGTGGTCAATATGTTTGTTTCCTTTTATAGATAAATCCATGGAAGTGAGAATTAATTGTACTATGAGGGTCACAGGCAAAAAAGAGAAGAACAGATATGGAAGAAAGTAGGGTGACTCCACTCTTTTTCTTGAAGATTATAAGTTCTGTGTGGCTTGGCAGCATATGAATGTACATTGAGCCATCAACTTTGTGGCACCACATGAAGCAACGGTTCTCAGTGCTCACTCCTCCTGCCTACCTACTCATCTAGGCTGTACTCTGCTTCCACCAACGCTGGGAGAGCCGCCCAAGTGAGGGGCTAAACTTATTTGCTCTGCCTGAAAGATGTCCCAGCACATGTTTTTAAGCACCAAATACTCAAAGGTGTAAAAACCACATAGTTGGTGGACCAGGGGGGAAAATATGCCGGTGGACCTGAAAACATTTTTAAACTGATTTACAGAGGTGAATTTTATTCTTTCCCTCTTGCTTTTTACGTTTACTTTCTTGGTCTTCCTGCTTTTTAAAGCTATCTTGTACAGAATCTACTGCCCCCATTACACTAATTGGCAATGTAAATATTTTAACAAACTCCGAGGGATTACTTTACCTCATCTTTAGGCAAATGTATAATTTAACACCACCAAGCCAACTTGTATCACCCCATCATATGATGCTTCTCAGCCTTGGATTAATTACATGACGACAAGGAATTTTGAGGTTTTGAAATCAGAAATTAATTTGTAATGTAGAAGACAAGGCCATGCCCTCATTTCAGCTTCATGAACTCTCAGAAAAGAATGTATATTGAGATTTTTATTGGAGTTGCTTATATCAAAGGGAACAAAATTCTTCCACAGATGTACATGTTCTGAACTCTTGGTCTATTAATTAACTATTGCAATCATAGGGAAGCCTAATTATGTCGCTAACCAGGAGAAGTTCACCCTGAACCATGTTTGCCTAAAAACTCTATTTCACGGTCATTAAATGACAATTATGCAGTCCCTCCAACCCCTTCCCATTGTGTTAAAGGAGGCTGCTCTGGAGTAGGATAGACAAAAACATATTTTTTTCGTTGATTTTTCTATCTCTCCTTTCTTTCTCTTCCCCCTTTTGTCTCTAATACTCAAAATATCCAAAAGTTGAGTACGCATGAAATACTACATAATATGAGGCCAGACAATTAGGTTCGTGAACTCATTCTAGAAAAAGTGCTAATAATACCTCATTGTTGAATATCACTAAGGTCACCTTTGAAGTACTCCCCTTGGGAGTACTATGCACCAACACCAGTGCCTAGTCCACCCTTCAAAGCAATTTTGGAACTCTTTTTCTGGAATGGCCATCAGAGCTGTGGTTGTATTACCCTTGATGTCCTGAATGTCATCAAAATGTCTTCCTTCCAATATTTCTTTTATCTTTGGGTAAAGAAGTCATTGGGGCCAGATCAGGTGAGTAGGGAGGGTGTTCCAATACAGTTATTTGTTTACTGGCTCAAAACTCCCTCACAGACAGTGTCGTGTGAGCTGGTGCATTGTCATGATGCAAGAGCCATGAATTGTTGGTGAAAAGTTCAGATAGTTTTTGTCTTTACACAGTCTTTTCAGCACTTCCAAACAGTGAACTCGGTTAACTGTTTGTCCAGTTGGTACAAATTCATAATGAACAATCCCTCTGATATCAGAAAAGGTTAGCAACAGTATTGCAACAAGTTCGTGAAATATATATATATATATTTAAGTTTATGAAATTGTTGTCAAAAAAAGTATACAAATTTTAAGAGATGTTAACCCTTTGGTTAATGTTGCTCAAGCAGGAGTTCGCTGTAATCAGAAGTGTCTGGACACTGATGGTAACCGCTTTGAGCACCTCTTGTAATTGCAGACGTCAAACGTGACTTAACTTTTGTTATCGGTATATATTAATACAGTGTTTTCCTTTCTTAAAATGTGTATACATTTTTTGGTACCCTCTGTATGTGTGTATATTTATATTTATAACTATATTTATATTTATATAATATCATATTTTATATTACATACACACACATAGTTATTGTATCAGAGCAGTTCAGTGCCTGGTTGATGTTCTCTCTTCCTTCCCAACCAACGCCAGGAAAGAAAGGACTTCAAATATAGGGTTAATTCCCAAATGACCTCTTACATTTTTCAGCCTAGGAGGAGTCATTCCAGTTAGCCACAAGAGGAAGCTATACTGTGTTTTTCGTCTCTCCTCTACCAACTTTGTGCCTGCGTGTATATGAATGAAAACTGGTTAAAATGAACAGTAAGAGAAACTTTGATGTGTGGAACTCAAGAAACAAACACTAGGAATCACAGCTTCGCAACAGAAGTAGTCCTCAGGGCAAATGTCAAATTGCCTGAGAGAGTCACAGAGGCGTGTGGTGGGAAGCAGTCATCAAAAGCAGCGGGTTGGAAATTGACGTAAATGATTTGGCATGATCTCAGAATTGCTGTCAGTGAACTTCCAGCTCTTAGCTCTTTCTTCTGGTGCTTCTTTCATTCATTACAAGTGCTCACAACATTTTAAATTACTAAATGCTTGGGACAGTCTTCGACTGAAGGTAAACACACGATGGCCACACCTCTTCTGACAGGAGTGAAGAGTAAGGGTGGAACCCCTGGAAATCAGGATGCTTCAGAGAAGACAGCCTTTCTCAATGGTGTCAAAAGAACTTCAGTGCTCCATATGCTCCAGCCACCAGCTTAAGTCTCGGAGTCTCACTCACAGGACCAAGTGCCACCTTCTCAGTTGGCCCTGCCCTCCCCACGCTACTTAAGATTACAGCCTCCACCGACCCCCACCACACACACACAGTTTATCTACCTTACCTGCTCTTTTTCTTTTCATGTTTATCACTATCTAAAATGAAATTCATTTTATTTATTGATTTATTTTGTCTCCAGAACTAGAACACAATCTCCATAAGGGCAGTGATTTTTGACCTTTTTTTGACTCACGTATATACTCCACCTAGCATAGAATACAACTGGCATGCAGGAAGCTTTTGATTCATATTTCTGAATGAATGAAATAAAAAAATAACTTATTTTCTTAATTATCTTTCTATGTACTGATCCTTTACAAGTAGGATTTCATACCATTAGCATAAGGATGTCTAATTATTTGCCATAGACACTGCATTGGAGGTCCATTAGTATAATCTTAACAGTAAAGACTATGACAATTTGTATCTATTTTTTTTTACATAGTGATATTATATAGCTCCTCCCTCCCATACACCATAATGCAAAGCAATGGAGAAAGTTCAAAATTCGTAGAGGAAAGTGAAGTAGGTGACACTAGTGAGATCTTAAAATGTGGAATATTTTATGAACAACTATGTAAGTCAAATCTTGGACTCCTTTTGCCTGAATAGATGCAATTAAAATGACAGTTTTGATGTACTTGAACTAGAAGCATGTTGGTGTGCATGTTTACAAGTCCTCAAAGCTGGGAAATTGACAGTGAAAGCAGCAACCAGACAAAAGTGCCTAAAACAATGATCAAGAAAACACATGGGCCACTGTTTCTAATAAGTAAAAAATTCAAACAATGTTAGAGGATTTAAATAAGGTTAGTAGTGAAAGAACGTGTGCATCTCAACTATCTGAGTGTCATTTATATTAGTCATATATTAATTATCTTCCAGTTAGCTATGGAGGGTCAGCTCATATAGAAGGCAATTCTGCAAACATTTTGCAGGCATATATGGCAGAGATGGATTTCAAATTCAATGCTTTGAATATGTATGCAAAAGCACTCAGTAAATATTACTGAGTAATGAATAAAGAGTGGAGGAATGGTAGTCTTAAAAGGTGCCTACTGTATCCCTCAGACTCATTTTGGTAAAGGTTCTTCCGGAGAAAAGGAACAATCAAGTTTATCACCACTAAGATTTTAACAATTTAGTAAGTATAGAGGAGAGTGGCTTTTCAGTTTGGATAGAAGAGCAAAAGAGATGTCCCAAGAAAGTCTCAAGACACTGAGATCTACCTAAGACCATTCCTGGACCATCACTGGGAAGCTGGTAAAGATCATTCAAAACAGCATGACTTTAATTAATCTTACCACATCTGTGAGGATCAAACTCTGAGCATTTACAGAGGTGGTAGCTTTTGAAATTTGTCTTAAAGAGATGATTAATAAGATTGTGGCCTTTGAGAAGTCATTATTGAGTCTGTGCTTCAATTTGCTTAGTCGTAAATAGACACCCATTTTACAGGTATGTCATTAAAGAGGAGTGTTGTACATATAAAATGAGATCATGCTCTTGAAAAAGTGCATTTACTGTATTTCGTTTTTTACTACATTTTCTTGCCTGAGAGTCACCATGTATGTGTCCTATCAATGCAAGGAGTCTTCCCACAAAGGGCTTGAGTGATATATCCAATGATTTAACTTATAAAGTTGAGAGGGCAAGTAGAGGCAAAACTAAGGAAAACATTGGATCATTCTAGGAAGGTGAAAGTCTAAATAGCAAAACAAGTAAAACAGGGATAAGGATACATTTGAGAAGTGATTTTGTTGGGCTGCAGTTCACATACAAATATTGACAGTTGGGGCTTTTGAGGCTCAGAAAGCAGGACTGAGCACTGTTACTCCCCTTGCTTGCTTTGCTGGGTCTTTGCAGCAGTACCGCTGGGCTCATTTACAAGGTGGTGTTAGCTTACAAGGTGGGTCTGCTTCTGGCAGGTCTTTTCAGTTCTCTGCTTTCTCTGAACCTCTTTGCTCAGCACTGGATAGATGGTTTAAAACCAGAGTGAGAGGTTAAGAAACCTGGGCTTATCCTTCAGTTTTGATTTAACAGATCACATTCTACTTTGAGCCTTAGTTCCTTGTGTGTCATTTCCAATTTGTTAAAAGTGAATTGAAAATGTGTGTGTGATTAACTCCCCCAAACCTCTGACAGAGAAGATGAGCATCTCCTGATAAGATGGGGGAAAATACAGGAAAAAATAACTGTAGAAAAAAATACGTTGTGAGAAGGCAGAGAATTAAACCAATATAAAGAGCTTATGAGCAGAACAACGTGATATAGAAGACAAAGGAAAAGCAAACTCTGCCCTTTCTTGGGCTATCAGCAGATATGAACCTATTCTAACAGAGAGACTTTGAACATTCTTGAAAAGCTGTATCTCTTGCCAAATCATTTGCACTTCAAACTCAATATGTAAAATTTACAATTCATTGTTTCTGTCCAAAACCCACATCTCTCACTGTATTTCTGTTCAGTCTCTGGGACCACAGTTCTCTAAGTTGTTCGTTTAACCAGAATAGGATTGGGTCTATTTGAGTCACACTGAGGTCAGACTAACACTTCATCTTATCTCCATCCCACACCATCCCTCTGGTAGTGTCTACTGATGGCTTCATGGAGAGATAGGGAAGATGGTTCCATACCCTCCTTCTCTAGCAAAACATAATCAAATGGCTCCTGGGCCTCTCAGTTCCATCCCCAGAGTCTTCATCCCCAAACTTTTCAATTCTACTCAGCAAAACAAAGCCCTCAAATGGCCAAATCCAACTTTCCCAAGTCTGCGTCCCAACCATTTGTTATCATTCAAGCACACGCCTTGGAGTGGTGGTGGCGGTGATGGCGGTGGTGATAGTTTGTGTGTCCAAGCATGCTTATAAAGGTATTCCTTCATCAAAAATAGATCTCTAGAGGAGGCAAGATAAAGTGGAGTCTACCACTAACAACAATAAGGTTCCTTTTCTGTGTCATTACACCCAAGGCAAAAATCTCAGGCATTCTCAATTCCTTTGCCTCTTTTCCACATTCAGTTTGCAAATCTGACCATCAAAAATCCTTAGTAGCTCTCAAAGTCACCTTTTTCTCTTTGTTTCTGCTATCAGATTGTGGTATTCACTACCAAATATTCTAAAATAACTTCCCATGATCAAATACATCTATACTCTTCCATCTGGTATGTGGAGCTTGTTGACCAAGCTCACCCATCTTGTAGCTTTATTTCCCATACCTCTCCAGCCATATTACAGCATCTATTTCTGCACATACTGCTCTGTCTGTCTGATCTGACTTTCTTTCCCATCTACCTAGTGAACTCCTCTGCATCCTTATGCCTCAAACCAAACATCTCCTCTGAGAAGTCTTCCCTGATGAACACCCTCTTCTCGTTGTCCTTATTCAACCCTTTAACCCAGGCCTACATAGAATTATCTGCTTTCTCCTTTCTGCTCCCATAGACAACTCTTTTGTAGCATATATCATCTCTATATGTTGTCCTTTGTCCATTAATGTTCTGATATTTTTCTTATCAATTTCAATGCTTTTTTTATGGATTAAAGTTATGAATCATATTTGACTTGTTATACCTATTTCTCTCAGAGTACTGTTTCCCTTTCCATGTTTGTTGTTTTTTGTTTGTTTGGGCTGATGTTTTTAAGGAACATACCAAATTTTTGACTTAAATTTAGCAATTATTTTCCTACATAATTGCTTTTAAACATAAAATATTTTCCCATCCAGATATCTGATAGATATTAATTTCAATTTGATCTAAACTTTTGGTTTGATTTTCTAAACAACTTTTTAATCCTTGTGATATTTATCTTGTGAATAATATGACACAAGGATCTAATTACATATTTTCTAAAAGTTAACCAATAGTCCTAAAATTATTTACTGAACAAATTTTATCTTCCTATATTGCATTTTATGGCTTTGTATCATATGTTAACTTCTTATATATGTTAGCAAGTGCTTTTGGACTACTTAATCAGTTCTTTTTGTTGTTGTTTTGGGGGAGGGTTTTGAGAAAGAAAAAAAAAAAATAGCTCATATCAATAAAGTAAAACTCACCTGGCTATTCATCAGGCTGGTAGAGCCAGCTGCAAGATGAATAGGGAACCATATTTCTTCCAAGGGCACTCTGCAGCTGTAAATCCATCACAACCGCCATCTTCTTTGAGTGACTACCGCTTTCTTACTCATTAGAAAATTTTGTTGTCTAATATCATAGACTATCAGAAAATTTGATTTTTGAAATCATATCAGTAAGAACAAAACATCCCATTCTTCATGGAGGTTCTAACTCACTTTGCTATGGAGAAGTGGTTTTGATTTATAACTCAGGTGCAGAGCTTCAGATAAGGTATTTCTGAACACAACATTCCACATTTATCCAAGGAAACAGGACTCTAGTGTCATTTCTGGGTCCTAGCCTCATGTTGACGCATTTACTACCAGCTCTGTTCTGCTTTGAGCCTATCAAAACACAACCTCATGGTTCTTCTTGGCGGCCGTCTTCACGTTGCAATGAGTGGGTAAATCTGACTGTGGGATTAGAGGTTTTGTCCTTGATGGTTTTAGGCTGATTGGATTGGACGTACTAATATATTCATGTGTTAGGCCATATTCTTAATTGTTACAGTTTAATATGATTTTTATTTTCATGTAATCAAAAGGTTCTCAAATGTTTTGTTCATTAGACACTTTTAAAAATCATTGAGGACACAAAAGAGCTTTTGTTTATGTGTTATATGTATTTATATTTAATATTTACCATATTAGAAATTAAAACTGAGAAATTAAAATTTATTTTAAAATTAATTTTAAAACACTAGAAAATTCATTACACAAATAACGTTTTAAAATGAAAAAATAACTATAGATTTCAAAAGAAATCTAGGGGGACAAATGGCATTGTTTTATATTTTTGCAAATATCCTGAATGTCTGGCATAACAGAAGACACATCTGCTTGTGCATTCAGTCTGTTGTGATATCACATATTATTGTGAAAGAATTGGAGTGAAAAAAAGTCAACATTATTATGAAAACAATTTTGATCCTATGAATCTCTTGAAAGCGTTTCTGGGACCCCAGATGCCCCCAGACCACAGTCTGAGAACCACTGATCTAAGCTATTCTAGCTTGTATAGTTTCTCAGGTGAATGCTAGAATACTTTTGTCTCTTAATTTGGGAGTTAGTAATTCTGTATTTAAATTTTTTTTAATTAAAATATTTTATAAACATTTTCTCAATATTCCTGCCTTTTCCTTTTTCAGATCTTCCCACATTTCTCATTTTTTATTATTCCTAGTTATTTCGTGTTCTTTGTTGCTGTTGTGAATGAAATCATTTTTTTCATTGTATTTTAATTGGTATTGTTACCGTACTTTATTTTTTGTGTGGCCACTTGATTACTCTTTATTAATTCTTCTGTTACATATTTGATATATTGATTTTTGTTTTTTTAAAGAAATAAGTTGAAATTTGAATCTATTTATAAAATGTTAGTATTGATATGATAGTCTTAATACTCTGAGATAGCGTATACCAGATGATATAAACAGTATTCTGAAAAAAATCCACTGTTCAATTTCTAGATTTCGAAGGTATTCTATGAGGAAGCATCTAGAATACGCTTGAACTCCTTTTTGATATTTATTCGAATCATGTTTTTTCTTAAGACAGATAAATTGATTAAGACTAGACCTCTGGTCTCTTCTAGAATTCTTATTTAGACATCATGAGTGACAGAACCATTTAGATTATTAGCAGACTCAAACAACATTTTGATTGTGGTCGTCACCTTTTGAAGGGGAGGAAGGCAGATCTATGCCCAAAATGTCCCTTGAGGCTGTTTAGGGGAATCTGGCCAGGATGCACCCATCCAGTGAGCCCTGTTTGTCAGGAGACAGAGGACAGGACTCCCACCCACTCCAGGGGACCAGGCAGGGGGTTAATAATTAGCAGGCGTGCTCCTGAAGGCAGAAGTTTCTGCCTTGACTTCAGCCTGAGTTCCAACTTCCTTAAACTGCTAACGTGAACAGGTATTTGGGGGCTATCTCATTAGTCACTCTCCCTCTTGGGTCTAAAACCGATATTTATTTCCAGCCTCAGAGCCTGCCCGCTACAAGATGGTATTTCCGTGGCACGAGCCCCACGTAGCTTGAGAAGTTCTTGGAGGGTAGACACGGCGCATTAAAAGGAGGTGAATTTGCTCTAGGACACTGGGCCTGTCGATGTCAGGGATCTGGGGGCACTCCAAACAGGGCGCCGTGCTCGCCATCCCCGGGGCGCCAGACCAGGGAGGCGCGGCCTGAGCCGGGGGAAGCCCCTCGCCTCCGGGGCGGCGGCGCGCCCGGGCGGAAGGCAGAATACTCCCCAGAGCCCGGACAGGTGGCCCCGGTCTACTCCTCCTGCCAACCTGCGGCTCGCCCCTGGCAGGAGTCCCGTCCCACCCCCGGGCCGGCTGCCGCCCCCTCGGGCGCTCTGTCCCGCCCCGCCAGGGAGCGCCGGCCAACAGCGCCCCCGGAAAGGAATCGGGAGGCGCACGGCTGCCGGCCCAAGTACCGGTCAGGGCCGCGCCGGGGTCCCAAGGAAGGCGGTGGGAGGGAGCCCGGCCTACGCGGCGCGGGAGGCGGCGCCGCTTCCCCGGCCCTAGGGGGAGAGGGGCGCGCGCGGGTCTCCCAGAGCCCGAGGCCACTGCGCCCGCCCCGGGCCCCCCGGACAACTAGAGTGGGAACGTGAAGGGGACGTGAAAAAAGTGAGGGGAGAGCGCACCTCGTCTCCGCCGCGTCGCGCATCAGGGAGAAACTGTGGCCCGCGCCTCGCCGATTCCACCCAAGGGAACTGTTCAGGGGTAATTTCTCTAGGAGCAGGTTGGTGGAGCTGGGGTACCTGCAACTCCAAAGACATCTGTAAAGTTTTATTTTTAAGGAGAAAGAGCTAACAAGATCATTGTGATCATAATTGTGGGATAGAGAAATCCTTCCAGAAAGGATGTCATTTCAATTTGCTTTCCAACAGCCCTGTTCTGTGCCCCAGTAGTTTCTATTTGCACCTTGCTATAATTTTCCTACGATAATTTTTTTAAAATTTAAGTCATAAATTTAAAACTTCTGTTATTATTAGGATGGAAATTGAACTTAAGCCTTTTGAATGGCACTAAAATAAAATAAAAAAACTTTTGAAAACCCTAAAAATCCTCATGGGTTTTGTTGTTGTCTCCAGTTTTCTTGGTGATTGCATGGGTGCTCTTAATGCCTGTTAAACATGTTTGTAATTCACATTGATATAGTATAACTATCACATCTTTAGAGTTGTTTTATACAGGCACAGGAAATAAGGTGCTTTGTGTTCCCTGTTGTGTAAAAATGCTGAAACTGAGGAATACATTATAGTCTAGCCATACTGCCTTAATATTTCTAAGTTCAACTTCTAATTACTTTCCCCAGATCCTGAATGCTTATCCCTGTAACACCATGACTTTTTTGTTGTGTGTTACAGGCCCAGATTACAGCTGCCGCCTGGACACTTACTGTCTTGCTATCTGAGCATTACTATACATTACTTTCAAGCTTTGCTAAAGGTAAGTGATAAAGTTGACACGTTTTCTGGATTTGCCAGAGCCTAAGTGCCAAGTTTTGACAGATAAATGAGGGTGTGTGTTATTCATGCCATATTGATTTTTATTACATTATCAAAGATAATTGTTTTAAAATGGGAAAATTGAGATGTATTAGCTTTCAAAGATAACTTGTTCTTTATGAATATATTGATGTGATGTCTAGCATGTGAAAAATTACTCTCATTCGTCTTAGTCCTTTTTTTATTATTGTTGGTAACAAAAAATAATGGAAAGTAAAACATTTAATTTGATGATCAGCTTAGTATACCTAGTAGCAGAGATTTTGGTCACATCATATAATGGGATAGCATCATCCTGCACTTCCTTTTTCAACTGTATCTTTATGAGCCTAAGTTTTTTTGTGTGCAAATATTCTTTGAAAAATAACTTTTGTCTGTCAAATTAAAAATGTGTGAAGATCCATTTGTTACTACTAATAGTTTGATAAACAAATATTTGAAAGTGCAAATATACTTTAGGCTATATAAGTGTAAATTATATGAAGTTTAATGTAAAATATTTTATCATTTTAATAATTTCTGCAATGTCAGTACTTGAAACTAGACATTTCCAACTTTTTTTAAAAAACAAGGATCCCCTTTTTTTTAAACAAGTTTTTTTTCCTGGGTTGATTAATTTGAGAGATTGTGTCTAACAAATGAATTCCCTTTCCTTGGTAATAGGGAACAAACTCAGTTATTCAATTAGAGCGTAAATAGGAGATTTCCATTAGGCTTTCAAACTAATTCACAGAAGACCCCCTTATCACTTTGGAGATGCGTGGGGAGTCAGGAACCTCAAGTTGGGAAGTATTACTCCTTTAACTGAAATCACAGATCATTGAACACCAAATTTCTACCATGAACTTTGACCTGGTTTGTTTCTTGACTCTACCATTTACCAGAATTATGACTTTAAACACTCTCTCTAAGCCTCATTTTTTTTTTCTGAAAATGGGGGTTACAGTAATATCTTGCTGAAAGGTTTCTTATGAGTATTAAATAACAATGCATGTAAAACTATAACCACAGTAGATTCCTGGCATGTAGCAAATAGAAAATGCTACATATCAACTGTTAATCATTTTTCTTGATATCTGAGGTCATTGTACCATGTGGATAGTTTTTTTTGTTGTTCTTGTTTATTTTAAAAAGTTTCAATTATAGTTGACATACAATATTATATTAGTTTCAGGTGTACAACATAGAAATTAGACATTTATATGGCTTACCAAGTGATCACCCTGGTAAGTCTAGTTTGTTGGCCATTTCTTGACAAAGAACACAAAACCTCATGTAGAAGTCATAGGCAGATAGCATAAAGGCTGAATTTGGCTTTCATATATATTTATTTGGGTCAGCTCAGTACTTTAATTAAATACTTTTAAATTATTTACCTATGTTTTAAAATGAGTAAATTTTACATGAATTCCCAAAGTCCTGTCTTCTCCTGAAAAACAAGAGGACCAGGGAAAGCAGGGCTTTGACTGCCAGCACTGAAACCCAGATGTGATCGCCCACTTTGGGTGGGACATCCACTCTCCGCTGTGTCACAGTGCTTCCATTCCCTGCTTTTATTTCATCCAGACCTGCTTCACTTGTGTATTTTACTTTCCTTGCCCTTGTAGACATTTCAGTTTGTGGTTTCTGACTCAGAAATAGCCTTACTAATTTGTATAACCAAATTAGTAAGGGATACAGGTAATTCTGTGGCCAAAATTATAACCCAACTTTCATCTTTAAAAAAAGGAGAGTAATCCTATATTACAATTTACAAAGCATTTCCTCCTAAAACTCATTTGATACTTATATCAACTTGGAATTAGTTCAGATATGCACTATTACTAAATTTTACAGTTGTGGACATTGAAGCTTATAGTGTTCTGAAGACTTCAAGATTTTTGGGTTCTCACTAATGCCACTTTTTAAATATGGAGAAAATTTCTAGGAAATGATAGCCTTTCTTTCAGTTCTAGCATTTATTTTAAGCGAGTACTTTTATCCCTATAATTACAAAATGAAAAAATGAGTTGTAGAAAGAATACATGTGTAGAAATACAGAAGTTGACTTTTTTCCTCCTTTTATAAAACATTTTTAAGTAAATTGAAGGGAACAAAAGATTGGCTATGGCTTTTTCAAAACAGACTGTACATATAACTTGTCAAGGTCTGTTTTAAATCATGTGTTATTGTCTGTTATTGAAAAGCTGGAAGGTACATGTGTCCAGTTCATCTAGTCTATAATTAAACTAGACCAGAGATTTCTGTGAGTCTGTGTTTTAAAGTTCTGTGGAGATAGCCAAAACTTGTTTAGTAATTCAGCCTGTGTCTCTGGAAGATTGTTTTATATGGCAGACTCACTTTTTATAGGCTTCTTTTAACCAGGAAGGCTTTATTTTACTACTTTCATAATCACACCAGAAGAATGATCTATATAATAAATTAAAATTGGGGGTAGTTCATTGGTGGGTGTAGTAACTGTATGTGATCCTGATGCTGTGTGACTATGTACTATGAGTGAAGTTCAAGACGAGCAGAGGATTGGGGAAAACGTAGGCAAGGACATCAGGAAGTCCTGCAGCAGAAAAGAAGTTACAGTGTTCTAAGACCAATCAGAAGGGGGTTGAGGCTGAAGTCACATGAGTGGTGAAGAACATAGGATGAGTTTAGGGAGGTCAGACAGGGCCAGATCGTTCCAAGTTTGGAGGACACGGTAAGAATGTGGATTTTGAAGGATTTTTATCCGGAAAATAACGTGATCTGATTTCTGTTTTGAGATTATTCTGGTTGCTCCGTGGAATGAGACAAGTTCTATAGCCAACCTGCTGACATTACAGTATCTCTCTTCCATCATAGGCAGGATCTCCTTTTGAATCTAATGTAAACCTTACGTGATGCAGTTTAAGCAGCTTGGCACGTCTGTGGGTGTGTAAAGGGAAGGATCTTCGAATAATATTCTACAAAAAATATATGATGAATGTTTTTAAAAGTGAGAATCACTATATTCAAATATTGCTTGGTTTTGAGTAAAGCCATCTGCTGCTTTTTTACTGTGTACTGTATCCTGGGGAAATTGAATTTTTATTGAAATAGTGATCTCTGAATATATTTTGGAAAAGTTAACAATTAAGCTGATTAACAATTGTGTTATATTAGAAAATGTGCTCATGTTCATTTATGAAGTGGTTATCCCTAAATTGGGTTTCTAGTCTCTTCCACTGATAAATTTGGTCATTACATCTATAGTATTGTGAGATACTTGGAGAGAGTGATTTTCTGGTAGTAATTTATGTACTCTCCTTAGAAATTATATGAGTTAAGAAATAAGTTTTAGGAATATGAAAGCCCATTAATGCAAACATTCTGAGAAAATCACTTTTCTTTTAAATTTTTCCTTCTGTTATTATTTCTAAGAAGTTGCCCATTTAATCTCAGTTTTTATATTGATTGATATAAGATTATATCTTTAACGATCATTTTAGTTTTGGCTATAATTTGTAAGTCTCTTCATGCTTAACGTTGCTCACCTTTAACTTCTCTGCTTTTTTCTTGATCAATCTTGACAGGAGTTTGTCTATTTTAAAAAATTATCATTAAAAAACTATTATATTTATCAATTCTCTTAATCTGTCTTATATTTTATAATGTCTTCTTTTTAAATTTTAGGGTTGCATGTCCTATTTCTGTGAAAACTAGCATTGGAATTTTAATAGAGATTGCATTGAATCTGTAGATTGCTTTGGGTAGTATCTTTTTCTACACACTTCTGTTTTATTCTGTAATTATATAATTTTGAGCCTTTCTTTCTTTCTAATATAAAATTGGAGGCTATATGTTTTCCTCTATATACTACTTTAACTGCATCCCACACATTTTGATAAATAGTATTTTCATTATTAATTTCTAAATTGAGGTATAATTAACATACATTTAGGTGTACAACATAATGATTTGATATTTGTATTTATTGTGAAATGATCACCACAGTAAGTCTAACTCACATCCATCAGCATACATAGTTACAGAATTTCTAGTTTTTGTGATGAGAACTTTTAAGATCTACTCTCTTAGCAACTTTAAAATATGTAATACAGTATTTATTAAGTATAGTTGCCATGCTGTACATTACATCCCCGTGACTTATTTATTTGATAACTGGAAGTTTGTATCTCTTTTGACACCCTTCACCCATTTTGCACCCTCTCCCCTGCCGTTTTCCTTAATCTGTTCTGTGTATCAATGAGCTTGTTCCTTTTGTTTTGTTTTAGATTCTACATATAAGTGAGATCATGTGGCATTTGTCTTTTTCTGTCTGACGTATTTCACTTAGTATAATGCCCTCAAGATTCATCCAGGTTGTCACAGGTAGCAAGATTTTATTCTTTTTCATGGTCAAATAATATTCTATTATATGTATATGTCTATATAATTTTAATATGTATATCTATATCTTACATTTTCTTTATCCACTCATCCTTTGATGAACACTTGGATTTTTTTCCATATCTTGGCTATTGTAAATAATGCTGCAATGAACATGGGGGTACATATATCTATTTGAGTTAGTGTTTTTATTTTCTTTGAATAAATACCCAGAAATGGAAATGTTGGATCTTATGGTAGTTCAATTTTTAATGTTTTGAGAAACCTCCATATTGTTTTCTGTAGTGGCTGCACGAATATACATTCCCACCAATAGTGCACAAAGGTTCCCTTTTCTCCACATCTCTCCAACACTTGTTATTTCTTATCTTCTTGATAATAACCATTCTAATAGGTGTGAGGTGATATCTCACTGTGGTTTTGATTTGCATCATCACCCTGATGATTAGTGATGTTGGGCATTTTTTCATGTATTCATTGGCCATCTGTATATCTTCTTTGGAAAAATGTCTATTCAGAACCCCTGCCCATTTTTTAATCAAATTGTTTGAAGTTTGTTTGTTTGTTTGTTGCTATTGAATTGTGTGAGTTCTTTATATATTTTGGATATTAACCCCTTATAAGATATATGATTTTGCAAATATTGTCACCCACTCAGTAGGTTGCCTTTTCTTTTTATTGGTGGTTTCCTTTGCTGTGCAGAAGGTTTTTAGTTTGATGTAGTTCCTTTTGTTTACTTTTCTTTTGTTGCATATGTTTTTGGTGTCATAACCAATAATTCTTTGTCAAGACCAATGTCAAGGAGCTTACTAACTGTGTTTTCTTCTAGGAGTTTTATGGTTTCAGGTCTTATATTCAAGTCTTTAATACATTTTGAGTTAATTTTTATGTATTATGTAAAAGTGGTCCAGTTTCATACCTTTGCCTGTGGCTGTCCAGTTTGCCCAACACCATTTATTGAAGAGCCTGTCCTTTTCCCATTGTATTTTCTTGGCTCCTTTGTTGTAATTCAATTGACCATATATGTGTGGGTTTACTTCTGGGCTCTATTCTGCTTCATTGATCTGTGTGCCTGTTTTTAAGCCAATACCACACTGTTTTGATTATTATAGCTTTGTAATATAATTGAAATAAGGGAATGTGAGGCCTCCAGGTTTATTCTTCTTTCTCAAGGTTGTTTTGGTTTATTTGGGGTCTTTTGTGGTTCCATACAAATTTTAGGGCTGTTTATTCTATTTCTGTGAAGACGGGCATTGGAATATTATAGGGATTGCATTAAATCTGTAGATT
Organism: Rhinolophus sinicus; assembly: GCF_057876585.1. NCBI lineage: Eukaryota > Metazoa > Chordata > Mammalia > Chiroptera > Rhinolophidae > Rhinolophus > Rhinolophus sinicus. The sequence goes on from NC_142501.1 coordinate 125,951,440, forward strand.
GCTTTGGGTAGAATGGAACAATATTAGTTCTTCCAATCCATGAGCACAGAATGTCTTTCCATTTATTTGTGTCTTCTTCAATTTCTTTTATCAATGTCTTATAGTTTTCAGTGTATAGGTCTTTCACCTTTATTGTTAAATTTATTTCTAGGTATTTTTTATACAATTTTATATGTGATTATTTTCTTAATTTGTCTTTTTGATAGTTTGTTATTAGTGAATAGAAATGCAACAGATTTCTGTGTATTGATTGTGTATCCTGCAACTTTACTGAATTCATTTATTAGTTTTAATAGTTTTTGGTGGACTCTTTAGGGTTTTCTCATGTAATGTTCTAGGAATTCTAATACTGTGCTGAATAAAAGTGGTGAGAGTGGGTATCCCTATCTTCCTGATTTTTGAGGAAAAACTCAGCTTTTCACTGTTGAGCATGATGTTAGATGTAGAATTATAATATATGGGCTTTATTATGTTTTTATGTTTCCTCTGTACCCATTTTGTTGAGAGCTTTTCTCATAAATGGATGTTTAATTTTGTCAAATGTGTTTTCTGCATCTATGTAGATAATCAGATAATTTTTATTTTTCCTTTGTTAGTGTGGTATATCACATTGATTGATTTGTGGATGTTGAAATTATTATTTTTTAAGTTTATTTTTAAATTGTTGTTATGATTTCTCTTTGACTCTTACATTGTTTAATAGTTCCTTTTAAAGTATCTCATTGTACAAGTTTTTAAAATTTAGAAATCAACAACTAAAAGATAAATTTTTAAAAACTTATACACTGGGATACTTATCATTGTCCTTGGTGTTCTATAGTTTCATTGTGGTGCATCTAACTGGATTTCTTTTTAGTTACCATACTTGAACTTTCTAAGTTTGTGTGCTCATACCTTTCACCTATTTGGGAAAACTCCCAGCAATATTGAATTGCTTTTTCTCTATTCTCTCCTTCTCAAACTCTGATTAGATGTCTGTTAGACTGAATCAGTCATGAAAATAGAGTTAATGCCAGGTAATTCAACAGCGGGGATTTAATACAGTGCTATGGTCTGAAGGGTTGTGGGTTGTGTCTCCCCTCCAAATTCACATGTTGAAATCCTAACTTTCAGTGATAATGTTGGAAGGTGGGGCCTTTGAAAAGTGCTTAGGTCATGAGTACTCTATCCTTACAAAAGTGATTAGATCATAAGGATTAGTACCCATATTAAAGAGACCTCAGAGAGCTGGTTTATCCCTTCCATCAAGTGAAATTACAGTAAAAAGATAGTGGGCCCTAGAAAGTGGGCCCTCCAGAATATGTCAAATCTGCCAGCACCATGATCTTGGATTTCTCAGCCTCTATAACTATGAGAAATAAATGTTTGTTGTTTATAAGCCACCCAGCTTATGATATTTTTGTTATAGTAGCCCAAAGAGACTAAAACATACAGGGAATAAGTTACAAATATTTTAGGATATCTGAAAGCCAAACAGGGTAGTGGGACAATCTAAAAGAAATACAAAAAAAACAAAAGAAAACAAAACAAAAACACAAAAAACAGAAAACCATTATTCCTTCTTGGGCTATAGGAATACAGTAAGGAGATAATCTTACCAGAACACAGAAGCTGAGACTATCTAGAACCAGGGCAGGCCCTTCCCTATAGGAATAGGGAACATGGAAGATATATAGCTACTGATGGACGCACCACAAAATCCAGAGAAAGCAGAGAAGACACATCCTGGTCTCTCCTTCCTCCTATCCAGTCTCCTGCCTGGGACTCTCCTTGACAGAATCTAGCAGGGCAGGAAGCCAGTGGACAAGGAGTGTGGGAAACACAGTTTTGAAATCTCAGCCATTGAGATTCAGGACGTGGAAGGTCATTCATGGATCTGAGAGCAAGCAGATCATTCCAATCTTCTTTCTATGTCTTTCAACTTGGCTTTCAGATTTTTTGTGACTTTGTGTTCCTGTCCTGCTTTCTGAGTAATATTTTTATTGTGGCAAAATATACATTACATACAATTTACCCTTTTAACCATTTTTAAATGTGCAGTTTAGTGCATTAAGTACATACATATTGTTGTACAATGAATATTATCATCCATCTCCAGAACTTTATCTTCCCAAATTGAAACTACTCATTTAGCAATTATTCCCATTCCTCTTTCAACCATGATTCTACTTTCTGACTCTGAGTTTGACTATTGTAGGTACTACCGGTATATATAAAGTGGAATCATACAGTGCCTGCCCTTTTGTGATTGACTTACTTCACTTAGCATAATTTCTTCTAGACTCATCCATGTTGTAGTATGTTAGAATTTTCTTCCCTTTTAAGACTGAATAATATTCCATTGTATGTATACATATTTTTCTTCTTTAAATTTATTTTTATTTTTTATTAAATGTATTGAGGTGACATTGGTTAATAAAAATATATAGGTTTCAAGTGTACACTTCTGTAATACATCATCTGTATCTTGCATTGTGCTTTCACCACTCAAAGTCAAATCTTCCGTAATCATATATTCAACCCTCTTTACCCTTTTCTACCTCACCCCTTCCCCTCTGGTAACTGCTAAACTGTTGTTTGTGCCTATGAGTTTTTATTTGTTTGTTTGTTTTGTTGGGTTTGTTGCTTTCAGTTTTATACAACACGTATGAGTGAAGTCATATGGTTCTCAACTTTTTCTGACTTATTTCACTTAGCATTATGTTCTCAAGATCCATCCATGTCATCGCAAATTTTCATCTTTTCTTATGGCTGAGAAATATTCCATTGTGTATATGTACCACCTCTTCTTTATCCAATCATCTATCGAAGGACACTTCTTGACCACCATGAATAATGCTGCAGTGAACAGAGGGGGTACATATATCATTGTGGATAAATGTTTTCAAAATTTGGGGGTAGATACCCAGAAGAGGAATTGCTGGGTCATATGGTAATTCTATTCTTAATTTTTTAAGGAACCATTTATTTATCCATTCATCCATTGATGGATATGTTGGGTTCTTCCACATTTTAGCTATTGTGAATAATACTGATATGGACATCAATGTGAAAATACCTCTTGAGACCCTGCTTTCAGTTCTTTTGGATATATACCCAGAAGTAAAATTGCTGGATCATATGGTAATTCTATGGGTTTTTTTTGTTTGTTTGTTTTGTGTTTTTGTTTGTTTGTTTGTTTGTTTTGAGGACCTGCTGTCCCAGTTATCACAGCAGCTGTCCTATTTAAAAAAATTCCTGTTTCTGCAAAAGATCTCATTGGGATTTTGATAGGGATTACATTGAATCTATAGACCACTTTGCATGGTTTTAACATCTTAACAATATCACCCTTTGCAATACATGGGATGTCTTCGATTTATTTGTGTCTTTTAAAATTGTAATACGCTGTTCAATTCGGTGTCCTGGTATTTTTTTGAGGATTTTCATATCAATGTTTATAGAGATATTGGTCTGCTGTTTTCTTTTCTTGCAGTGTCTTTTTCTGGCCTCATAGAATTAGTTAGAAAGTGTTCCCTTCTCTTAAATATTTTGGAAGAGTTTGAGAAGGATTGGTGTTAATTTTTCTTTAAATGTTTGGTAGCCTCACCAGTGAAGCCATCTGTCCTGGGCTACTTTTATTGTTGTTGAGAGGTTTTTGATTATTGATTCAATTTCCTTACTAGATATAGATTTATTTGGATTTTTTTATTTCTATATGATTCAGTCTTGTTAAGTTGTGTGTTTCTAAGAATTTGTCCATTTCATCTAGCTTATTCATTATGTTGGCAAACAGTTGTTCATAGTATTTTTTTATAATCATTTTTATTTCTGCTAAATCACTGGTAATGTCCCTTCTTTCACTTCTGGTTTTAGTTATTTGTGTCTTCTCCCTTTTTTCCTTAGTCAGCCTATCAAAGGTTTCTCAATTTTGTTTATCTCTTTGAAGAACCAACTATTGGTTTTGTTGATTTTTTTCTATCGTTTCTCTGTTCTGTATTTTATTTATCTCTGCTCTAATCTTTATTATACATTTTCTTGTACTACCTTCAGATATAATTTGTTCCTCTCATTCTAATTCTAGTTAAGGTGTGAAGTTAGGTCGTTGATTTGAGATTTTTCTTCTTTTTTAACGTATGCTTTCACAGTTATAAATTTGCCTCTGAGCACTGCCTTTGCTGCATCCCATAAGTGTTGCTATGTTGCATTTTCATTTCCATTTGTTTTAAGATATTTTCTAATTTTCCTTATAATTTCTTATAGGCTCATTCGTTGTTTATTCCTTCTGCTGTTGATTTTTAGCTTCATTCCACTTTTATTGGAAATTAAACTTTATAAGTTTTCAGTCTTTTAAAATTTATTTAGACTTGTTCTGTGGCCTAACATGTGGCCTATCCTGGAGAATGTTTCATGTAAAGTTGAGAAAAATTGTGTATTCTGCTGCTATTGGGTGGAGTGTTCTGTGTATGTCTATTAGATCAATTTGCTCTACAGTGTTGTTTAAGTCCTATATTTCCTTATTGATCTCTGTCTCATTGTTCTATCCATTATTGAAGGTGGGGTGTTGAAGTCTCCTACTATTGTTACAGAACTGTTTGTTTCTCCCTTCAATTCTGTCAATGTTGGATTCATCTTTTTGGAGCTCTGATGTTTTGTGCATATATTTATAATTGTTATATTGTCTTGGTGAATTGATCCTTTTATCATTATACAATGTCTAGCATCCTTTCATTTCAACCTAAAGGATTCTCTTTAGCACTTCTTGTAAGACAAATCTAGTGGTAATTAACTCCCTCAACTTTTGCTTATTTGGGAATGTATTAATTTCTCCCTCATTTTTGAAGGATAGTTTTGCCAGATACAAAATTTCAGGTGACAATTTTTTTTCCTGCATATTAAATATATTATCACACTGCCTTCTGGCTTACATGTTTCTGCTGAGAAATCTTATTGAAGATCTCTTGTAAATGACAAGTCGCTTTTCTTGTTACTTTCAAGGTTTCTTCTTTGTCTTTGTCTTTTGACAGCTTTCTTCTTCTTCTAGGACTCTTATAATGCTTATATTGGTCCTCTTTATGGTATCCCCTTACCTCAGGCTCCATTTACTTTTCTTCATTCTTTCTTCTTTTTGCTCCTCAGTCTGGATAATTTTAAATGATTCGTCTTCAATTTCATTGATTTTCTTCTACCTAGCTAAATCTGCTTTTGAACCCCACTAGGGAATTTCTCAATTCAGTTATTTTATTTTTTATATCCAGAATTTCTGTTTGGTTATTGTTTATAATTTCTATCTCTGTGTAGATTCCCTCAATTGTTCCTCTATCTCTATTCTCTGAAAGGAAATGTATACATAAGATGGCATTATTTCTTAAATATTTGATAGAATTCATTGGTAAAACCATCTGAAAATTTTTTGTTTACTGTTATATTCATTTATAGCCAATATTCAACAAATACTTATAGAGTTCCTCTTCTGTGCCAGTCTTTGGGATATATCAGTGAACAATCTGGATAAAAATTTCAGTCCTCATGGAGTTTACATTCTAGTAGCATAGAAAAATAATAAAATATAATAAACAGGAAGTGATGTGGTAATAAGTAACAAGTGCTATGAAAATAGAGCAGGTTAAGGTTGACCAGGAGTTGGAAGGCAGGACAGGGTGGAGGGCAGAATGAAATTTTAAATAAGATGGTCAGGATAGGACTTACTAAGAAGGTGATGGCTGATGTAAGACTTGAAGGAAGTGGGGCATTAGGTCGTGTTGATATCTGGCAGAGGGAAGAGACAGCCCAATGGGAGATACACATCCCCTGCTGTGTTTTAGAATGAACTTTAATGCAGTTTGGTTATTTTATTAAAGAAGAATTAAGTGCAGGTTTACAAAAGCAGTCAACATAATTGTTGAGATGAATGTTAAGATCCTGAAGTAAGATACTTTTTTCATTCTATTGTCTTTTTTCTGTCATTAAAAAAAAAAACAGCAAAAATAATAAATCAATTAAAAATATGATTCTTCATTTTTTAAATGTAGCTTTGTAAGTACCTTTTGAGAATTATGGTAAATACATATATCAAAATACAGTAAATATATGTCAAAAATAATTTTTTAGCTTACATGATTATATAAGAACTCAATTATGTGTTTTAGTTTTATGAACTTGAGAACTATTTTTTATTCTGAGTGTTAAAGGGCTAGAAAAAATATGAGTATTTATTAACATGTAGAATGCAGTTTAATGTAGTCATTAAATAATTAGTTTTTTTATTAACTGTGACAGTTTATTTTTAAAGAATAAACATCTGTGTAGTGGAGAAAGTATAGTTTAGGAGTCAGGAGACTTGCTTCTGTTTTAATTCTTGAAATTCTTTAATGTTTGATTTTGAGGAAGTCATTTTAGGTTTCATTTTACCTAGTTGATGGGAGGTTTGTTTGTTTTTAATGGGATATGACCAGGTAACTCTTTCCAAAATGCCTATGCTTTTGTCATTCTTTGATTATTGTTTTATAATCTAACTGCACTGTCATATTGGTGTGATTGAGAACTGTTAAGGTAGAAATTGTATTTTAAACAAACTCCTGCTCAAGGTTAATGTCCAGCTGTGATATTGCTTATATTCTGTATCTTTTCATGATCACTTCAGAATTAATTGTGTCTTCAGCTGGGTTACCGTAGCATTTTATGCATATTTCTAATATCTATTACTTTTCATATAATATTATTAGTAAATATTAGTTTCATATTTACTTAGCTGTCCATGAGTTGCCTAATTTTGTGTCCTTAAAACTCTAAAATGGTTTGCACACATTTGGTATTCAGTTATTTTTTAACTGAATTTTTATGCCTGTATGTAAAGACAAATAGTTAATTCCTAATAGTTAATATAGAAATTAAAATTGTGTTTAATAACATTACTGCTTGAAAGGCAGCATTCTATATAATGAATATTTTTCATGGTTGAAAACTGCTATTTCAGGCATTTAACAAGATTTAAGTTGGTCTTTTGGTCTAACTTTTATGTTCTATGGGTGGCATAAATGCTTACTCGCATGACTGAAGTAGATGTAAGAAGTAGTTATCTTGTCACTGATTATGAAATCACTAAAGTGGATAATTATTACTGATTATCTCCTACTTATTCCTTTGCATTTCAGATCAAAGGCACAAATTTCATAAAGATTAAGAACTATTCATAAGTTTGTTTTATGTAGTGATGTAAGTTTTAGCAGGCATTCATAGCCGTTTACTAGATGATGTGCCCTTATATATAATGAATCAGAATATGATCCTTATTTTATTTAGATTTTTCAATTCTTTTCAGCTCTCTCTAATGCGTACTTCTCTCACATTTTTTAAAACACTTTTTTTGAAGAAGCATATTGATTCATTTATTCAGCAGCTATATAGTTAACATCTACGAGCCAGGCAGAGAATTAGGCATTATTAGATTTGGAAGTGAACAAGATAGATAAGGTCTCTGCTGTCAGAATTAACAAATAAACAAATTAACATTTGCCCACTTGGTCGACATTTACTGATTGACAACATTGTTTTGAGAATTGTAGATACAGTAGTAAAAGTAACATAATCTGTGTGGGGGCGGAGCCCCAGAGAGTAGTTTCCAGGCTCTCGGCCTCACATAGACAGGTGCTGGCTCAGGTAGTAAATGGCCAACTGTGATTGCATGGCCATCAGCTGTGGCTAGTTGGCCGTCAGCTGTAACCAGTGAGCCATTGGCCACTAATATAACTGCTGTGGCTACGCTAGGAGAAGTGAGAAGAAAGATGGCGGTTTGAGAGGAGAGGAAGAGAGAGAAAGAATGGGGGCTAGCAAGAAGATGGCGGCTGGGCTGGCAAGTGTGGATGGCGGTTTGCGGACAGTGTGGATCCAGCCTCCAGTGAGAGTATAGTGCCGCCAGAGAGAATATAGTGGTATGACTCCCCTACCTATGGCTCCGTGGGTGTTCCTTTTTGGCCTCACCATATCCTGTGTTCTTGTATGGGGAGCGGGACCAGAGACCCCGCAGGCCGTCCCGCACGACACATGGCGTAGTCGGCAGGATCCCCCGCACGACAAATGGCGCAGCGAGCAGGGTATGGTGCCGGCCAAAGCTCCCCGAAGGACGGTGGAGCAGTTTGTGTGTATGGACACTCAGTCTCAGGAAGACCAGGAGGAGCAGCTGCCGGAGAGCTGGACCCCCGTGGAGGGGTGGGAGGACGTGGACAGTTCTCCCACCAGCACAGGAAAAGCCATGCAGCTGCTGGAGAGATGGAGCCCCGTGGAGAGGTGGAAAGATGTGGACGGTTCCCCAACCAGCACAGGCTGGAGAAAGCGAAGGTCATTGCAGCCCTGTGGGCCGGGGAAGTTCCTGCTCAGGCAGCCCGGATGCAGGACTTGTAGTCCCAGGAGGTAACGCTTGCTGAGTCCTCCATGGGAGATGAGGGTGAGGTCAAGGTCGTCCCTCACCCCCAGGACAGCCCTGGTGAATGACTATGGACTATGGGGAATTGCCTTCCATCCCTAATTTAATGGACCGCTTGACTGTTTGTTTGGGAATTGTTGTTAGTGGAACTGGGGGATATTTGCTTTTGTTTCTTGACTGGCCGCCATTGAGAATATGTAAGCACCTTGATTGTGAGTCGCTGTTGTTCCAGCAGGGTACCCCGAGAGGCACAGAGAGAGTGGCAGTGCCCTGAGAGCCCTGGCTGAGTCCAGGAAGTCTGGCTGAGCCCTGAGATACCCTGGCTGTGCCCAGGAAGTCGGGCTGTTCCCAGAGAGAGTGGCAGTGCCCTGAGAGACCTGGCTGTGTCCAGGAAGTTTGGCTGAGCCCTGAAGGTACCCTGGCTGTGCCCAGGAAGTCGGGCTGTTCCCAGAGAGAGTGGCAGTGCCCTGAAAGCCCTGGCTGTGTCCAGGAAGTGTGGCTGTTCCCAGAGAAAGTGGCAGTGCCCTGAGAAATCCTAGCTGTGCCCGGGGAAACTAGTGGTACCCTAAGAAGTCCAGGAAGTCTGGCTGTGCCCAGGAGTACTGGTGGTGCCCTAAGAAACCCTGGCTGTGTCCGGGAAGACAGGTGGTACCCTAAGAAGTCCAGGAAGTCTGGCCGTGCCCAGAAGAACTGGTGGTGCCCTGAGAAACCCTGGCTGTGCCCAGAGAGCCTGGCTGTGTCCAGGATATTGCATTCACCCCCAGGCTCCTCGCACAGGTCCCCTCGCGGAAGACGCTTGTCGCGTAGATTGTGAGGCGAGAGCCTGTAGGGGTGGAGTGTGGGGGCGGAGCCCCAGAAAGTAGTTTCCAGGCTCTCGGCCTCACATAGACAGGTGCTGGCTCAGGTAGTAAATGGCCAACTGTGATTGCATGGCCATCAGCTGTGGCTAGTTGGCCGTCAGCTGTAACCAGTGAGCCATTGGCCACTAATATAACTGCTGTGGCTACGCTAGGAGAAGTGAGAAGAAAGATGGCGGTTTGAGAGGAGAGGAAGAGAGAGAAAGAATGGGGGCTAGCAAGAAGATGGCGGCTGGGCTGGCAAGTGTGGATGGCGGTTTGCGGACAGTGTGGATCCAGCCTCCAGTGAGAGTATAGTGCCGCCAGAGAGAATATAGTTGTATGACTCCCCTACCTATGGCTCCGTGGGTGTTCCTTTTTGGCCTCACCATATCCTGTGTTCTTGTATGGGGAGCGGGACCAGAGACCCCGCAGGCCGTCCCGCACAACAATCTGTATCCTTTGTAGCTTACATCCTAAGATGTGAGGAGAGCTAACCTTACATGGGGTGGTCAGGTGAGGCCTGTTCCGTGAAACTGATGTTTGAGCGGAGATCTGAAGGCTGAGAATAAACTGAAGAAAAAGAATAATTGAGGCCAAACAGCAATTACCGGTGATAGGAATGAACTTACTGTGCTTGAAGCACATTGGTTTGTAGTTTTCAAGATGAGAAGATTAACGAGTGTATTATTGCTTTCATTTGTTTAAAATTCATCTGAGGGCATCAGTTGGGAAGTTTTGTGGGAGGGGATGAACAACAAAAGGGAACAATTTGAGGAGGAAAAATATTGAGAGAGGTCACTGTGAAATAGTTACTCCAGAGAGAAGGGAATATACAAACTATGGAAGTACAGTTTTTTGATGGTCTAATTGTAGGGTTTTTAAATCCTAAATTTAAAGTGAAACTAGTCAACATGGTTGTTTGGTTTTCTCCAAATATAGGCAAAAGTAAGAAGATATAGTGTTTAACCAGAGTTGGTTTTTTTGTTTTTAGTGTTTTGTTTTTTTCACCCCTGGAGATTATGGTGAAGAAAGAGAGGAACAGTGTTGAGGTTGTTTGCAAGGAAGTCATAGTTATTCAAGCTGTAGAATTTATGCTGAGGGAGAAGAAAATGAAGAGGGAATGAAGGCTGCAGAGGGGTGATAAAGAAAATGAGGAATCAATGGGTTGATGATTTGGATGAGGTTGAAGGTGAATTTCATGGGCTAAAGTGTTAAGAGCTCTTTCCACTTTTTTTTTTTTTGTAATTTCCTATAAATGACTGAGTGTAATAAAGGGAGAGCATGGAAGGTTAAACACATTACATAGAAATCAGAAACCTGGGATCTCATCTCAGATTGTGTATAAAATCTCCCTCCTTTTTAAAGTCACTTGACCTCGTGGGCCATATTCTCTAATTATTTCAGCCCTGTGCCAGGTGCTGGGCATATAGCATTATCAGATAAAGGTAGGTACAGAGTGCTGTTGGAGAACAGAGGTGAGTCATGCAACCCAAATGGAGTGGAGAGGGATCACATTTTGAGGAAGTGACATCTAAGCTAAGACCTCGAAGACAAGATGCAGTTAGAATTTAGCAAAGGAACCATGGGTGCAGGTGGGAAGGAATAGTGTATATTAAGATTTCAAGCAAGAAAAAATGTCCCGAAGGATCCCTAGTGGCTGGATTATAGTGTATAAGAGAAGTGTGAAGGTAGGAGTCTGGGAAATTAAGCAAGAGCCATGTTTTAAAGGACTTGGTAGGTTATGTTAGAGAAATTTCACCCTGAAAGCAATGGGGAAGGACCTATTATTGGGGTTTACATAGTGAAGTGATATAAGATATGATCACTTAAAGTGTGTAATTTGCTTTGATGAAGAAGTTAAATTTATCATCTCTAAGCTTCATTCTAAAATTCTTTCAAAAAATAAAATAAAATTCTTTCATACTTGTGTATAAAGCAGTAAATCAAAATGATTTAAATATGTACCTCTTATTTTAATCTGAAAAGAATTAATAGTAATTAATGTGGGACTATATTAAACATAGAAATGAAGCCCTGCTTACAAAGCCTTATTAAACTCATATTAATCTGTTTGCAAAAAGAATTAAAACTAAAATTTTCTATGACCTGAGTACATTTGGTTATGGATGTATACTTTCCATCATATCAGTGAAAATATTAGATAATTTCCCATGTGTTTATGTGTGCCATTTAATATTTCCAATCAAATGTAGATGATGAAACTGTACTTTTTCTCTCTAGTGATTTAAACTTTTGAGATGCTTCCACTAATTGGAAAAACAATCATCTTTGATAACTTTCCGGATCCTTCTGATACCTGGGAAATCACTGAAACAATTGGCAAAGGAACTTATGGGAAAGTATTTAAAGTGTTGAATAAGAAAAATGGCCAAAAAGCAGCAGTCAAAATTCTGGATCCAATTCATGTAAGTCACACTGTTTTTATCATGTAATTAAATGTGTTTCTATCTGAATTAAACAGTTTAAAAGTCTGTAAGTTCTTTATCTCGACTTATCTGTCACAGTGTCAGTTACAATTTGAAGAAAATGTTTTTAAAAAGTCTACCTGTTAAATTTTCTTTGTTTATACGCTTAACACATAAAATAGGGTCCAATAAATACTTGGTAAGTGAACAAATATATAATACAAATAAATATGTAAATAAACAGCACAACAGCTAAACAGTTGATTTAATATTATTTTAGATTTCAAAAAATTGTAAGAATAGACTCATGGGTGTAGAAATAATCCTAAAATGTCATCTTGACCAGATCTCCTTTTCTTTTTTGTATTTATTTAGGCTTCAGGCAGAATTTCTGATAAGGCAAGTCAGAAATGCTTTTTAAAAATTAAATTTTGTTCAGAACAGGAAAATTAATTTTCAGGTTTGCTTCAGTGTTTTCCAAGCAGAAATGGTGTTCATTTAGAATCAGGCTGAGGGTCCTTGTGAAGAACTGAATTTCATGTTCAGTCCTATGGCCTCGTTGAAGCAGTGCCCCAGTAGAATCCCCCTTTGCTTTTTCTGGAATAGCAAACCTTTGGTTTGCCTTGAAGAGCGTGAGGAGACTGAGGAGATTCTGCTTTCTGGGAAAGAGAGCTGGCCGTTTTGGAGCGTTTTCAGTTACTGGGAGATGTGTGGCTCTCCCACAGCACATGGATGAGGCAGAAGGAGCTCAGTGATCACATAATCCCCAAACTTCTGTTGAGAGCAACTTCTCCAGTTACTCCACTCTTGCACACCTGATGCGAGCGTGGCGTGATAACACGATGTGGTTTGTGTGGGGAGGACTTTGGAGGCCCAGTCCTCGTCACAGCTCTTCCACTAACAGATGGGAGGACACTGCAAAAGGTCTCTGGGCCTCTGTTCATCTTAGGGTGGCTCTTTTTTGATGGTTTATTTCTCCTAAACCCATGATAACTACAGTGTTTCATACTATGAGTAAAGGAAGAAGCGAGTGGAGTTTTTAAAAAAGTAATAAATTAGAAAACAATGAGGGAAAATAATGAGAAGCATGTACTATGCTCAGTTGTAACTTGTGCTGAATGTCTTCGCGTTCCCCTCCCAGGAAGTTCTCACCATTTAAAAGGTAAAGAAACGCGCTGTGCCAGAGTGATGGTTCCTCCCTCCTGTAGTCTTTGCAGTTAGGGGTTGGGGTTCGTGGCGGCAAGACAACGTTGTCCAGACGGATCCCACTATCTGATTCCATAATCAGTATCTCTCTCCAATTCCCCTGCTTCTTAATGGAGAAGAACAAGTGGGTTATGAATACATGTGACCACTCTTTCATAATATACTCATGTTTGATGTACTTCTAAGTTTGTAAATCATGCTTTGTTGGATTGCTTTAATGGAGCATACTGATTTCATAGCTATAGTATGAAATTTGTCCTTTTGCTGCTTTTATTCTTGTCATAGTACATATATGGTTTTCTAAGAATTATTTATTTACTCTTCATATCACAAGTCAAACAAAAAAGATTTATAACCGAGAGATTATAATCTAAATAAAATAAATATAAATGCATCCAAGCATTTTACAGAGTGGCTTTTTTATTAAAATGTTCTTACTATTATGGATTTTGAACTAGTAATTTCCTCTTCAAGAAAAGGATGAAATGAGCAGGAGCAAAAGGTCGGTAGTTAGGAGACTTGCAGTCTGGTCTTCACACTAACCATTTCTGAGACTCTTCTCTGAGCGTCAGTTTCTTCCTCTCAAATTAGAGCTCTGGTTTAAAATTCTTTCCAGCTCTATGATTCCGTGGTTCTGTCTTAAAGCAACATGGACATTAAATGTTACTGTAAAAGCAATATTAGAAGGTTTTCTCTGATTTATTACTCTGTGACTTGTTTCATGTGTATGTGATTTTGTAGAAACATGACAAAGTGGTGGTCTTGCATTTTTATTGACAGGATAGCAACCAGTTCTAGTGAACAGGCTTTTAGCTAACTCAGGGCTATATGCCATCTTCTATAATTCAATTGTATTTAATTTTTTGAGAGGTTGGAATTTATTGCTTATATGACTATTTTTTGATGGCTTCTCAATATCCTGTTTTTCAAAGGAACAAAATGAACCAGCTAAAAGCTTTTATTTAGAATCAGTGATTTTGCCACTGAAACGAAGTTAACACTGCAAAGAAAAGAAAGTCATCTGCAATAGTTCTCCATATATGTTTCTTTCTAATTGCATACAAAAATAGCCTTTTATTTACCCCTTTTTAATTCAATGCAATTAACATAATTAGAGCTCTATTTGATTAGCAGGAGAATCCCAATCGCTCCTTTTGAGCAACATAATGAGAAATTTCAATACATAGTACTTACTAAGCACAATAAAACTATTATGACCTTGCTTGGACAAAATTCTCCATTTGGTAGCCTGTAATATGTTTCTTTGACATTATTCATGTTCTTCTCACAGTTCTCTTCCTATGACTTTTTGAAACTAGGATATTGATGAAGAGATTGAAGCAGAGTATAATATCTTAAAAGCACTTTCTGACCACCCTAATGTGGTCAAATTCTATGGGATGTACTTCAAGAAGGATAAAATAAATGGAGATAAGCTCTGGTTGGTTCTTGAGGTAAGTGTTTCAACATTGTTTTATGGTAGACATGTGCGATGTGGTCTTGGAATGACTTAATGTTTATGTTACATGGATACCATAAAGCAGTATGTTCCTGACTGGTCACTTCCTCAGTAGAATATTGTGACTGGTTCTGCCCTTGTCATCTTAAGATGCATTGGAAATTTTAAAAAAGCCACAAAGATTCTTAAAGATTAAAAGGAAACACTTCCATAGTAAAGGACTAAAGAAACTAGGATTATTTTCCTTAAAGAAGAACAAGCTTAAAAGGGACTTCATTATAATATTTATTTATGCATCCATATTTTGTTCAACTAACATGTGACTGAGGCTCTGTGCCAAGTGCTAGGATAGAAGAGAAAATTAATGTCAGTGAGGCTTCGTTAGACAAAAATGATGAACTGTGATTTTTTTTTTTCTGTTCTCATTGAATACTAATGACGTAAATTACAGAACCAGGTATTTACATTTATGCGGGGGCAAAAAACCTTACTAGAAATGGTGTTGAATACTGAAGTTGTCAAAGAGAAGCTGTACATTCTGCCTTTGCAAGTCCCGGAAGTAGGTTTGGACAATTCTCTCTAATGCAGGAGCACTCGAAGGTGCCCCACTAAGGTAACTGCCAATACTAGAAGGATGTGGGTTTTCTAATTTTCACTGAAAATTATCATTCAAGTGGGGTAATCATTAATTCTAATGAAATTTTAAAGAATTTTTAGAAGTTGTTATCAGAGCTAGTAAAACCTTTATTCGATCACTGTAACAGCTTATATGAGTATTTATTGTGTTCATTAAGATTTTATTAGCATTTGATTCTATTTCTTTCGGAATGTTCTGTTGGTTTTCCTACAGTAGCACAATAATCATTTATAAATTATATTGTTTCCTTACTTAACACTATTTTTTATTATGGTTTTTAAATGATACTAGAGATAATGGATGATCATTGTAGAAAATACTTGAAACTGTAAAAGGAACCATTCTTAACACTTAACATATAGCCATCTTCTTTTGTGTGTTTAAAATGATTGACAATATCACTTATGAAATTATCCTATTTTTTCACTTAATATAATCTCAGATAGACTTAATCATTTTTATCTTTTTCAAAATAAATACATTCACTTGGTTAATAAACAGCAAGTACAACCCCAGGGCCTGTAATGTAGAGCAATAATAATGTAGATCCAGTTCAGTGGTGCCACCTTCTCCTGAGCAGGTCTGTGCTTTTAATGTGTTGATTGCTGTACCTGGAAATGTATGGCTGCGTGTCTCTTCTCTTCCGTGTAGTAATCCGTATTCTGAATTTTGGCAAGGCTGTTGCTGGCACTTCAGGAACCCTACGTCCTCCTATTCCATTCTGGAGGTTTGCCATGCACCTGACCTCTGATATCTCTCTGCTGCTCACGTGGGTAGGATCCACCATTTCCTGGATCCCTTGGTCTCCTCTTTCCAAGTTTACCTCTCTATTTTGCGTATCATGTAGTGGTATGTGCCTTACTCTCATTACCCACTGTGCTGATGTCATCACATCTTGAGTCCCTTTGTTTCAGCTTTAGGGAACAAACCTCTGTGCTCTTGCCTAGGTGTGTGTGTGATGAGTGCTCAGGCAGGGTGTTGATAGTCAGAATATGGGGTAAGAGGGTGACAAGTCTTTTGATTGGAGACTTCCAAAGGATTCCTTGTTTCCTGTCCCTGCCCTCCCAACTCCACCTCCTCTTTCACTATTACCCCGCCTGTCTGGGTCAGTCTGCTCACCTAGCACTTTAGTTTGTGGCTTCTTCTGTATCCTAAGTCAGTTACCCTTCGTCATCTGCTTTCTATATTGAGAACGTTTGTTGAAATCTCTTGTCCACTGCTCTCCCTTTTTCTGTTTTCATTTTTCTTGTGATTTGTACTTTTTTATTCCTTTACTAGCATTTTAATGGAGATTCATGAGTGAGACGAAGTAAATTTTTGTTTGTTCTGCCACCATTAATCGAACCACAGAACCTTTCAAAATTGTAAAATAGTATTTTCAAGAACCTTTTCAAAATCTGAAACTGTATTATTTTTATAGAGGTATAAAATTTTTTAGATAACCACTTGTGTTCTTTAAAAATAGGCAAATTATGATTTTAAAATTATTTTGTATTTCTCAATTAAGTTTTAAATAGCTTTATATTTTCTTTAAATCACACATTAAAACAAAGCAAAATTTTTACTCATCTAAACTTAATTACCTAATAATAGAATATAAATTATTGACTCTAAGCCATTTAGACTTAAATTAATGGAGAATTTGAATGAGTTTACTTCATGTTTGTGTTTATATCTTTGAGATATACTGCTGTGCAAAATCTTTAATGCAGTCTTGAATAAAATTTCGTATCTTTATATCTTTCAAAACATTTTCAGTAATTGCATCTTTACTTTTTTCCATGTAGAGTCATTGGCTGGTTAGCATTTGAAAGATTCAGGTATTCTGCCTAATGTAGGCCTAAATGGACATTGACACAAGGTGTAAATCTTTGCCCAGAGTTTAAAAATATTGAATGAGATCAATCATTGTCTTTTATGACAGCCAAATTCCTATTCTAATTATATTGTCATTTCTCAGTATTACCACCTGGAATTAGGTGAGAGTCGGAGACTCCTGATTACAGTTAAATGTTCCTTTGAGAGAGCAGAAGAGATTGATTAAAGTGGTTTTGGAACATCCAGTACAAGTGAAGCAGCTTCCTGATACAATGAATCAGTAGAAAGTTAACAGCTTCTTTGAGCTTTGTCCTTATATTTTATGATCAGGTGGAGGTATTGGAACTATCCCTAAAGGAGTTGAGAAAAAAGAATAAATGATAGTTTATTAAAATAACATTTCAGAAATCTGTTCTATGAACTTACAGAGTAGGGCAAGAGAGTGTAAAGAAAGGAAGAAGTTGGCCAACTGTATATAAGATAATTGATTTGCATATGTAAATCAAACTGATTACATATACACATGAGTGGCTAGATATACAATTACCTGATTTAGAAACATAAATGGTGCAGGTGCTGCTTTAGAGGCGCTTTCAGAATTGGCCTTGGCACCAATACTTTATTCTACAAAATGACTACTAATTATACCTCTTATCATAATAAAGCCCACATGAGTTATTTTGCATGAGGATACCAAGAGAGTGGCCAAAGAGAGGCTGTGATGTTACCCACAGAGTCCTGCTAACAATGCTTGGCTTCTAACGTGCATCTACATAAAGAAGGTATGGGCCTGAGCAATCAGGTCTAGGGCCTGAGCGATCAGTGACTCCCCTCACTATCAGGCTGATGTGTGGGGAGCACTGTATCAGCATAGACAAACTGCTGCCCAGTGACTTTTCGCCATGAAACATTATTTTATATTTCAATCTAGAATAGAAATCCTAAGAAGACTAATATTTACTTGGATCTTGCTGGGCAGTCTATTTTCTCTCTTATTTAGTTGTGATTTTTGAGTTATTTCTTTTACTTTAATACAGTTTTTCTCTTTCTTGTATTTTTCCTTCATTTTTATATTATAAATTTTTGAGCATGAATGGTATACAAGGCTTTATTTGGGAATTCTTCCCTTCTAAATTCTCTGTATGTTTATTTTCAGACTATAAATGTTGCCCAGTTTAGTAAAAGTTGCTAGCTCTCTGAAATTCTAAT
This sequence comes from Rhinolophus sinicus, assembly GCF_057876585.1. NCBI lineage: Eukaryota > Metazoa > Chordata > Mammalia > Chiroptera > Rhinolophidae > Rhinolophus > Rhinolophus sinicus. Next base: position 125,969,435 of record NC_142501.1, read on the forward strand.
TAGGCACTTGTAATAAGAACTACCTAATAAGAGAAAAGGTAAAATGTTTTCTGCTGTGGGATCTAATTTGTTTTGTTGTTGTTGTTGTTTTAACAGAAGGTCTGTGGGGATTTTTATATTCACTTAATATTTTAGGTTTTTTTTAAATGATGGAAGTATAAAGGGAGAACTAATTTTTTGTTTACTTTTCATTTTAAAATACCATACTTATATTAAGTTCTGCCTATTGCTATCACACTTCTTGACTGATCTGCTTAGTCAAGTAGATGCTGTAGTACCCCCTATCCACAGAGATACATTCCAAGACCCCCAGTGGATGCCTAAAACCATGGATAGTACCGAACCCTATGTATACTATGTTTTTTTCCTACACATATATGCCTATGATAAAGTTTAATTTATAAATTAGGCACCGTAAAAGATTAACAGAAATAACTAATAAAAAATAGAACAACTATAACAATATGTTTTAATAAAATTTATGTGAATGTGGTCTATCTCTCTCAAAATATTTTATTATACTGTATGTACAACATGGGTAAGCTGGACAGAGGATGATTTATGTCCCAGCCAGATGGAGTGGGACAGCAAGAGAGTTCATCACTTTACTCAGAATAGTGTGCAAATTAAAACTTATGAATTGTTTATTTCTGGAATTTTCCATTTAATATTTTCATACTGTGGTTGACTGCAGGTAACTGAAGCCATAGAAAGCACAACAGCTGATGGGGGTGGAGCACTGTACCTCTTTTGGTGTTGTGCTTCCTTTAACTCCTAATGTCTACTGTTAAGGTTAGTGGCGAGGACAGAGGGGCACATGGGAAAGAGGGAGTTGGTAGGTTTCTGCATATGCTCATCACTGAACCAGCAGACTAAAAAACAGAGTCAAAATTGAGTTAAATGTCTGTTACTAAGCATTTGCTACTGATGAAGACAAAGGGGGAAAAAATAGAGATTTATCTGTAATTTTCTCCTTGTTTGGATGAACAGCTACATTTTATATCTGCAAGGAACCCAGTTTTCTCTGGCAGGGCCTATTTGCTTAGTGTGCCCTCAGCCATAAGGAAGCCAAATTTCAGAGTTAGGACATCTTTTTGTTAAAAGACCCTTTCCCTCATAAGCCAATCTGAGGTACAATTGCTCCTTTCATGTGGTGCTATAGAGTGTATTCTGTCATTTATCTGAATTGGCCCCGATTTGTTCATTTTAGTATTAATAGTGACATCGCTTTCTCTCATTGCTTTCCAATTATAGCATTTTTTCTCTTTGAAATTATATCCCTTTCAAGAGATCAAAAACTGGGAATTATAGGTGGTATTTGGAAGCACAAAAATTCAGTAAATAGTCATAAAGCCTCTCAAATACACATTTGAGGTAATTGAAGTGGTTTTTGTAGACAAATACTACTTTCACATGTCACGCATTATTGGTTATTCTGTTTTTATACTTGCAGCTAGTAACCCTGTCATGAAGAAAAGAAAGAGGATGATAGAAAATGAACTAGTGGTTTCTATTTGTTGAGCTACTAACCCTTCAGTGTTAACTGCCCTGGAGATAACAGGTACACAGAGGGGCCATGAAGCCATTGCAGGCTTTATATGTGAGAGGGGTCAGGAGAAGCAGGCGGGAGTGGGAATCTGGGCTTCTGAGTTGCTCTAATCGCACAGCATTGTTCCTTCTTTCTCTAGCTGTGCACAATTGCAGTGGAGAAGCACACTGACAGGATGATTCCTTTCATGTTCTTAGAGCTAGAACAACCATTCCCAGCTCTCATGTAAAAGGCTGTTATTTGGTGTACTTACAACAGAATAGACAGCTAATTACCTATAGTCGTTTCATTTCATTTCGTTTTTTATTAAAGGGCTCGATGGAAAACAGTCTAAATGTATTTCTTTATACTCTTCTAAACCAGGAAATACATAAATAATATACGTAAGACTTGTACATCTTTCTTTCCTAATAGTAATTCAGAGCTTGCAAAAGCATCTGCTCTCTGAATAAGTGACAGTTTATGGTATAACTTCCTGGGAAAAATAGGAGGTGACCTGACATGTTTTGTCATTCGGTACATCAATATATTCTTACTATGCACATTAAAATATTTCTACTAAGTTCTTTTTTAAATCATAGGTTAGATTTCTATTTTTATCATAGATTTTTACCATTGGTTCCTTATTGCTGACATCACCAATATTTGCTGATGTTTTTCCAAGAATTTTGAAACGTTTTAGGGTAAAGGAACTGTTTTATCTATTGATTTACTGGTTACATGACTGTATACAATTACCAAAATACATCACACTGCATACTTAAATGAAATCTTTAAGAAACAAATGTGTCTTGTTGATTCATTTATGAGGCCAGAATTATACTGACAAAAAATACAGATACTGCAAGAAAAGAAAACTATATTCTAACATTCCACATGAACATAGATGGAAATATCCTTCACAAAACATTAACAACTCAAATCCAGTAATACATAAAAATGTTAATACATCTTGACTGAATGGGATTTATCCCAGGAATGCACGTTTATTAAAACATTAAAATAAGTTTGTTAAACATTAAAATATACTGCATCAAGAGAATCAAAGAGAAAAGATCATGAAAAACGTGCCAAAATTCAACATTTGTGATAAACACTTTCTCAGCACACTAGCAATAAATGGAAATTTCCCCTAATAAAGTAGTTGTTTGCTCAGTTTTTTAAAATTCAACATTTGTGATAAACACTTTCTCAGCACACTAGCAATAAATGGAAATTTCCCCTAATAAAGTAGTTGTTTGCTCAGTTTTTTAAAAAGTGAGCAAAAAGTTTGGACTCTTCACAAAAGCATATATATAAAATATGTACAATATCTTTAGTCTTTAGGGAAATTCAAATTAAGACCACAATGAGACTATTAGTACACACCAACTAAAATGGCTAAAATTAAAAAGACTATTAATACCAAGTATTGGTGAAATTGTGGAGCAAAGTAAACTTTTGCACATGGCTTAGGCAGTATAAATGATATAATTACTTTGGAAACAATTCAGCAGTGTCTTATTACACATACACTTACAATATAATACAAAATTTTTACTTGTAGGCATTTGCTAAAGATTAATTTCTACAAAAAGACTTAAACATGAATATTGAGAGCATTTGTATAAAATGAGCAAAGTGAAAACTAGAATGAGCATTACAAAGAATTTCTGCTTTTGTAGCCTTACGTGGAATATGATCAGACTAGCAAATGGCCTTTGAACATTTTTAGAATAAACAACAAGAAAAACCCAGTTGAAAACGGCAAAAGACAGAAAGGCCAATTGCAGAAATTTGAGCAAAATTCTCATATCTTCTCCTAACATGGCAAATACAGAATGCATTTAGAAAAATTATAAAGGCTATCTTTGGAAGTGAGTATCTGTTTATAGAATATCATCCCTTTTGATTTAGGTGATTGTTGTTTTTTTAATGTTTGACTACAGTCTGAGTAGAGAGTTCATTTTCAGTGCTGTTCTGTTATTTAATTAGTGTAGCTGTTTCAAGAAAATTATACTTCAATTTTGTTCGATTAAAGAACATCATGTTACAAAGCTAAACTTAAGGGTTTTTCAGTCCCTTATTACATATCCCCCCTGTAGTCTACCGTGGTGATTGAAAAATTGCATAGGGTAAAAATGACATGACTCATTCCCATGGATGAAATTCTTTTTAAAGGGAAACATGAGGTCTTTTTCATTTTTTACAATATATTGTCTAATTCAAGAACATTTGCCTTTCATTTTATATATTTTAATCCTTTAATTCACTTAAAAACAAACATACTTCAGATAAAAACCCTTTTTTTAAACTTTACATAGGAAGATCATTTTATGCTATTTGAGCAAAAAGCAAATTTGATCACCCAAGAGCATATTTGAAATACCACTAATTCTAAACGAGGACTTGGAAAATTCATGATGTGATCTCATTTTGAGCATCTTTAGGAAGAGGTCAACCACAAATTACTTTGTGGCTCATTGACATTTGGTACCTTTGGTCTGTTTAATAATTTTCTTATCTACTGTATTTGCCCTCTCCCCCATTTCTTTTTTATTTTAACCTAATTTTTCTTGAAATTTCATTCAGAAAATTCTTTCTATTCTGTAAATTAAAACACTGTTTCTGCTTAGACAGCAGCCAGGGAAATAAACTTTGCTATTCCCTGCAGGGAACGGGTACAGGAAGGATTGGGTAGGGTCCAAGAAGAGGAAATTGTACAGATCTTTGATTCCTGCCAGACAAGGTTCACATGAAGCCTCACTCAACGATTTTCCCTGAGTGCTTCCACCCATACTCAAGCACAACAAGTATATGTTCAAAAGCCGGGGAGGGGAGAGAAAATATAATTTTTCAGAGCAAAATCTGCTCTGATTACCTTACCAAATCTAGTTGCTTCTCTACTTAAAGTCACTTCAGTATTCTCCCTCAGTCATTATTGAAAGCTGGACACCAAGGGAGGAAAGAAACCAGACAACCTCTGTCAAGCTATTGCCATTATCAGCCAGCACTTTGGGGCTGCTGCTTCTGTAAATTCCTCCATTATTCAAGTTGTGCTTACATAGCTCTTCCTCCAATTACTTGCCAAACATCAACTTTCATAAATTCATTCCTTTGCTTGTTCATTTATGCATTGGACAGATCTTTATTGGCTACTTCCCACATGGCCTGGTAATGCTTTATAAATAATAGCTCCTTGGGAACATTCTTTTCCTATCATCATGTCTTATTCTCTCTTCCCCCAAGTCTCCCCATCTTTTTCCAAGTACACAGTAACCTGCATAATACTCGACTAGCACCTTCTGTCGGGCCCTTTTGAGCCCTTTATGAGTTGAAAAAGAACTTCCCAAATTTTGGCTAGCACCACATTTATAAATGAAGTGCTTGTATTGCATTCTTAATATTTCCTAAATATTAAGAAATGAGTCTTGATTTTTCTTTTTGACCTATTATTTCAGAATTTGAGAAAGGTTTTAAAATCTTTCCCACTTTGAAAGATTTCTTTTTAACTATTGGTCACTGATATTTTTAGGTTCATTTCATATTGTTAAAAGAGCTTTAATCAATAAATGGTCACTTTCTTCAAATGTTTTTTGAAATAACTAAATTACTGAATCAATTTATTTATTGTATTATTCAAATTGTTTATAGCTCTCCCCTTGGGGAAGCTGAATCTGAATTTCATCTAGGAGAGTAAATTTCAAGAAGAGCTTAGACATTTGGGGAAGATAATGGGAGATAGCTTTTTTATCTGATAAACCAACTCTAAAGCTACAGTATTTAAAACAATTCAATACTTAACAAGAATAGATAGATCAGAGGAATTGAATAATCTATAGAAAGGCCCAAATATTCACTGCCATTTAGTATATAACATTGGTGACATCTCCGATGGTAGCAGACTATCTACTTAGAACAAAATAAGTATTACACCGACAAAAAACTGGTAGTGAATTAAAGATCAAAATATATCAAAATGATAAAATCATAAAAACACGGAGTCATATTTTAATTTTCTTAGTTTAGAGAAAAGCCTTCTGAGCATGACCAGAAAAGAAATAACAGTGAACTTTAAGAAAAAAGTTGATAAATTTGAATTCTCCACCCTCTCTCCCTTCTAAACTACTATTTTACTATTTTTATTGTAATAGCATTTTTGGTTAAGAAAATATTTTTAGAAGAATCATTATTTATTCCTTTATATTGGATAAATATTTATTGAATTGTTACTCTGTGCAAAGCATTGAGATAGGTACTAAAGTAAAAAAAAAATACTTCTATTTTATTGTATGAGACACCATGACCAAAGTGAATACAGCAGAACAACCTTGAGAAAACTATTGTCAACATAGTGATGGCAGCCTCTATCCTGCCTTTAAATCCTTTCCTGTTTTCCCTTCCAACTTGCTGTCATCAGTCTAGTGATGTTATCAGTGAAGTTCTACAGTATTTACTCAGAATTATTATCCACATGATTATACTTCAAGACTTAACATGTAATCTAGGTGGTGGTTTTTTGATCTTTCTAATTCAGGGTTTTCTCAACCATGACATTGTTGACATTTGGGCCTGGATGAGTCTTTGTTGTAGGGGATTGTCCAGTGCCATGTTGGATATTTAGCAGCACCCCTGACCCCAAATGTCAGTAGCAGCTCCCCAGTCTGGACAATCAAAGATAGCTCCAAACATTGCTAGTTATTGTCTTGGAGCAAAATCATCCCTGTTTGAAAACCAATGTCTGACTGTTTGAAAGCCTCTTAAGAACAGAAGCTATCCTAGTCATCTTTGATCCACTTCAGTACCTATCTCAGTGCTTTGCGCATAGTAACAATTCAATAAATACTTGTCCGATACAAAGGAATAAATAATGATTCTTCTAAAAATCTTTTCTTACCCCAAAATACTATTACAATGAAAATTTATGTCTATCAAGAATCTTTTCTGTGTTTGTACCTCACTTAGGTTAAACTGTACTGGATATAAAATGCAACCATGAGTAGAATAATTTAGATAGTTACTGAGAAGACACAGTAGGAGTCTGTCATAACTTGAATGAATTTTGTATGTTCCTTTATTATTAAGATCTTTTCATATATTCTTGATGTGGGAAGCCAGATTTTTAAAAATTAGTAGTTTATTTTTTGAACAGTTTTAGATTTGCAGAAAAATTGAGCAGGAAGTACAGAGAGAGCCCATTAAGTCTCCCTCCCTCCCATTTTTCCTGTAATTAACATCTTGCATTAGTATAGTACATTTGTTATAGTGGATGAGCCAATAACAGTACATCATTATCACCCAAAGTCCATGGTTTACATTAAAGTTTACTCTTGGTGGTGTACATTTTATAGATTTTGACAAATACATAATGACCTGTGTCCACCTTTACAGCATCACAGACTTCTTTCACTGCCCTAAAAATCCTCTGTGTTCCATCTATTCATCCCTCTTTTCCTTTTCCCTGGGGTGTCAGTGATTGATCTTTCACTGTCTCTATAGTTTTTCCTTTTCTAGACTGTCATATAGTTGGAATCATACTGTACATAGTCTTTTCAGATTGCCTTCTTTCACTTAGTAATAGATACATAAGGCTCCCCTATTCGCGGTGTTGGCAGCTAGATTTTAAACTCAATTCAAAGTTATATCTTCTGTTTCTTGGACACATTTGACTAATGGAAAAGTGTACTATAATAATTGAACATCCACATACAATCCATACCTAACACCACGTACAAAGATTAACTCAAAATGGATCATAGACCTACCTATATGTAAAACCTAAAACTATAATAACACTTCCTGAAGAAAATATGCAAGAAAAATTTTGTGACCTTGGATTAGGCAAATATTCACTTGATATGGAAGTTGCTTAGAAAGTCAAACGTTTGCCCCATCAGACCTAGCAATTCCCTCTCTTAGGTTTTACCCAAGAGAAATGAAAACTATATTTTCATAAAAACCTATATGTGAATGTTTAGTGGTTTTACTCACAGTTGCCCCAAACTGGAAACTCAATGTCTTTCAATTAGTGAATGAATAAGCAAACAGTGATTTATCTATTCAGTGGAATACTCAGCATTTAAAAAGTCATAAACAACATTAAAGGCATAAACAGCATTAAAAAAGGAATGTGCAACAATGTAGGTGAATCTCAGATTCATTGTGCTAAGTCAAAAAAGCCAGACTTAATGGCTACACCTTATGATTCATTTCTTTGACAAAAAAAAAACTGTAGGGACAGAGAATGGATTAGTGGTTGTCAGGGCCTAGGGAAGGGGTTTGACTACGTATAAGAGACATGAGGGAAGATTTTTGTGTGATGGATTCATTCTTTATCTTGACTGTGGTAGTGGTTACATGACTATTACATTTGTCAAAACTCAAAATTCTATGCTAAATAGGGTGAATTTTATTATATGTTAATTGTACTTCAATATACCTTACTTTTACAAAAGTAAAGTGCATATTATAAAGAATCTTGTATTCTAAACTTTACTATTAAGTTGGTGCAAAAGTAATTGTGGTTTAAAAGGTTGAAAATAATTGCAAAAACTACAACTACTTTTGTATCGACCTTAGATGGGAAAAATAACTATTTTAAGTAATATGATTCCAGAAAGTAAAATATAAACTGCTTAGTGCAAAGTGTGTGATTGCATTAGTCCTTCTTATATTCCACTTATTAATTTTATTTACTGCACATTCTTTCGGGTTCCTTATTTCCCCTGTGACATTCTAGCTGTTTACTCTTGCATTAACACAATAGTCAACCTCAGACAGTGCAGCCAAAGATAGGCCACAGTTTGGAGAAATCGGAAAAGATGTTTAGTCTCCCTGCAATGATTTTTAAAAAACTTAAAACTGGTCCTAAAACTGTTTCTTTTAAACAAGGAACTTGCAATTGAAAGGATTAATTTCTTTTTACTCAATTTTGAGTAATTTTGTAAATTGGTTATGCTAGGCCACAGGAAAGGGAGTGTGACACTGTTTTCTGCTGCCAGGGCAGAACACTCTTCTGTTTATTCTGTTAAAGGCTATCTTCATTCTTCATACAGAAGAAAATGCAGGTTTTGGAATGTTAGGGCTGCATGTACTCTTGTATAAGCTGAAAGAAAATTTCTTTGAATGGAGAAAGCATACCAGTTATTAATGGGACTGCATCTAAATGTTCATTTGTAAGTTCAGGTTTAGATTTTAAAATATGCTCTTCTAGTAACAATACCTTACATGATGCAACAGCCAGCCCATTAGGCTTATTGAGTGATCATGAAATATCATGGTTAAGTGTGATCATAAAGTATTATTGTATTGGGGGATCATGAAGTGTCATGGTTAAGCCAGAAGCTTGACTCTAGAATCAGACTGTCTGAGTTCATATCCTCGCTCTGTCACCACTGTGTGATCTCTTGCAAGTTATTTCACCATGTTGTTGTGCCTCAGTTTCCCAATCTTTAATACAGAGGTGATAATAATCCCTACCTCAGAGAGGGGTGAGCTATAGAAATAATACATATAAATGGATTGGAAATGTACCTGGAGCAAAGTACCTGCTCAACACACCTCAGCTATTATAATCTAATCCATAATGGATGGGAGGGAAGTGTTCAGGTATCCAATACAACCTAAGTACCATGATAGAAAAGTTTGTGAGAAAATGTGTTCAGTATTTCCAACTTAGATGCTAGGAATGTACTGCCTCTCCCCTCCTTTCTTTGCCTGCATTTAGGCTGGTAGAGTCGGAGAAATGATGACTTTCAATTCCCAGGAGCTGGTAGATACCAAAGGCAGGTGGGAGAGGAAGCCCCAAGGGTGGGCGTAAGGAGAGCAGTGACAAGGGCCTCGGAGGAGAGGCCAGCTGAAGGCGAAGGCTAACTGGTCAGGAGGAGGGGATCCAGTGCTCCCGCGGTCAGAACCTCACTGGGCCATTTGCTGACACATCTCCAATTGCCAATATCAGTATTTCTATGTTCTGCAAATTTGCAGCCCCTTCGAGAGTTTTCTGTGGGATTTCATGCTATCTAACTTTGGAGAACCTGGACTTGAAAAATTCCTCTATAGTGTTCCTCCTCCCTGCTTTTCCATTTAGATCCCCTACTTTTGGGGTATTGGGGAGGGGAGAGGCTTAAAGAGCCTAAAAAACATGATATTTAAAACAGTTTTTCAAAATGTTATTTTTAATCCTTACTTTAATGCGTTCTGAAATTTTGCCAGAAAGGATGCATGTTTCTAAATTAAGGCACATATAAAATAGCATATAGTCATGTATTCAAATCATAGAATCTATTACACTATTAATTAAACTGTCAGATGTCAATAAGCCCTAGTTCCTAAAATTTGGGTCTAGTTTGTAGAATCATGATTCTTATCTTTGCATTTAAAAATCAAGCCCAATTCTTCTCCAAATTATTTTCTAAAAATTAATTCACATGAAAACTGTGTTCCAAAATAATTGTACACTAGTACAAGTTTATATGTTCATTTCTTTTATGAAACCAGAAGGATGGTGGGACTAATCCTTTGAAACAAAATAATGAAACCATTTTTAAAAATGTTTTGGGGAAACCTTTTATAGCAAGTGCTTAAAATGTCATATATGTTTTAATATCAGCCTTGAAATATTCTTTTATAGCTGTGCAATGGAGGATCAGTGACAGATCTTGTGAAAGGATTTCTGAAAAAGGGTAAAAGAATGAATGAGCCCATAATTGCCTATATTTTACGTGAAGCCCTAATGGTAAGGCAATTTAAATTATTTGTACATTAATTATGAGTCAGTTCTAGTTAAAAAATATGGATCTTATTTTTAGAAAAATACCACTACATTAATATTTATTGATGCAAGACTATATGCAAAATTTGAAATGTTTAGGATAGCTAATTCCTTTCTTCCATTAGAAATCTAACCTCCTCGTGTCGTCAGAACCCTGAGTTCTGGTCTCCTAAATGTATTTCTGAGATTGTGTAGATAATGTGCATTTTTTAATAATAGTTAGGTTTTTATTTGCCATTATTTAGAATAAGTATATAGAATGTTTTCTGTTGAGATCAATACATCTTTAACAAAATATTTGGTAAGAGCTAGGGATATGCTCTAGATTTAGAAATGTTTATATAGTCCAAAGTGGAGATGATGTACTTTGATTTGACTATTCAGTATGAAACATTTATGAATGTTTGAATGTTAATTTTAACACATGTTTCGTATTGATACTGTACAAATGTATCCATCTGAAAAAAAAATTTTTGTTTGTTTGATCTTTTTAAAAGTCATTATATATTTCCCCCTTCTAGGGACTTCAACATTTGCATAACAACAAAACTATCCATCGTGATATAAAAGGAAATAACATTTTGTTGACTACTGAAGGCGGAGTTAAACTCGTAGATTTTGGTAAGTTTTGTTTGAAATACATTTGAAATGCAAAATAAGTAGTATGAGATGACTTGATCGCTTTCCATCAGTCTTTCTTTCTAGACATTGAAAATAGAGAAAAACTTGAGGTTAGAAAGTGTAGAAATTTTTTAAAATTTGGCAAATGAGAGATTCTCAAAATCTCTCTTCTTTTAAGCTTGTGTCCATAACACCACTGTAGTGGCTGACCCTCTAAAATAGATGGCACCTCAAAAGATTACCCTCAGTCAAAAATCCCTTGGCCCTTACTGGTGATTTCTTTATGAATGCACATGTACCCAAATCCAGGATTTTGACATATGAGGGGAAATCTTCAAAAGTCTCTGGGAAAACTTCTTCCTTCTTAAGAAGGAGGCACACGGAAAGATGGTCTCTTTCTTCCTTGGGACCCTCTGTGTCTTCTTGCAATACCTGATCCTGCGGCAGCCACCTTGTTCTGTCCTGAGGTGTTTTATCCCAAGTGGAAAGCCCACCATGAGAAAGGCAGAGCTGAGCACAAGAAGAAGGAGGGTCCTTGATGATGTAATCGAGCCACTGATTCAACCAACTTTGGAGCCTGCCCTATCTCTGGACCTTTTGCATGGGAGATAATATTAATAAATCCCTATATTACTAATAAGGAGCTTCTGTGTCATAGATTAATCTAGATTAAAAACATAAACCCAGATAATACATAAGGTGACCTTTTATATGACATCTTTATAAAGTAGTCATAAGTCAGAAACCTGCTAAAATGAGAGCTTTGGCTTTAGATTAATCAACTGAAAGACTTAACTTTCAGCAACAATTAGAAAGAGGTCCAGCTGCCTATTAAATGTGTTCCTAGTGTCTGATACAAAACTGCTGTTTTTTGCACGTAAGATCGTGCTTGTATTTCCATTTTCCATGGTAAGAGGACATGGATTCAGTTCACCTAAAATGATTTGTAGGTTTTCATATGAATTGAAACCTGAGGATGGAGGTGCATGCATAGTGAAACTTCTCAAGGGCAGAAGGAATAAGATGGAGTAAGCCACAAAGTGCAGAAACAAACTGAAAATCAATGTCCTCATTTTATGTTTAAATCAAATTTTCAGAGAAGGCTCCGGCTGGGAGTAAAAGTGTTAGAATCCATGTAATTTGAATTTCTCACCTCCTGAAATATACAGTAAACTCATTATTGAGTACTGAAGATCTGTCCTGGGATACCTGCCAGTCCTCAAGATGTCCAGCATGGAACTTTACCACCTCATCCATCCCCAGAACCTGCTTCTTAGCAAGAGTCTCTTGTCTTAGAAAAAGTCTGTTTTGTTGCTCAAGCCAGAAATCGTAGGCTCGTCCTGGAGTCTTCCCTTGTTTTCATCTCCCACATCTACAATTAGTCAAAAAGCTCTGTTTCTCTATTATATATCCTCAGATTCCATATTTATTGCTCTTCCCCAGTCCTAGCCATCATCTCTGACCTGGGCTCCTGTAGTTACACTTTATTCAACTCCCCACATCTAATCTCATTCCCTTCTTTCCAGTCCTTTCTCCATACCGCAGCCAGAGGGACCCTTTCAGAAAGCACACTGATAAGTGGGATATAAAACTGAAAGCAACAAAGGAACAAGACAAACAGATAAAGACACAAAAACTCATAGACACAGACAATAGTTTAGTGGTTACCAGAGGGTAAGGGGGTGGGGGGTAGCAGGTGAGGGTAAACGGGTCAAATATAGTGATGGAAGGAGAACTGACTCTGGGCGGTGAACACTCAATGTGATATACATGATGTATTACAGAATTGTACACTTCAAACCTATGTAACTTTACTAACCATTGTCACCGCAATAAACTTGAATTTAAAAAACAAAAGAAAGCACATTTGATCCTGCCACTGTCTGGCTCAATATTGTGTTCAATGGCTGCCACTAGCCCTTGGGAAAGGCTTTCTTTATGATCCTCTGTGCTGGCGCAGAGTAAGCACCAAATGACTGATACCCTTTTTCTACCCCTTGGTGCCCATCACGTACCCTCTCTCCTGTCATCTAAGAGCCAGGTCATCTTTCAGTTCCTTAAACATTCCACACTCTTTCTGAGGCAGGGCTCTGGCACATGTAATCGAGTACTGCAAAATACTTGGAAAACTGAGTACTTCAACCTACTTCTGGAAGTACTTCAAAATTTATTAGCGTGCTTTTCTCTTTTGCCTGTCCCAAGGACATGATCTTCACCCCCGTCTGCCTGAGGCATCTCTCTGTCTGGGGGAGATTAAGATTTGTTCCAGAAGGAATGCAAGACATTGGCTGAGTATTAACATTCAAAAACAGGAATTTGTAGCAAGACCCAGGCTATCTCTTGAGAGAGTCTGCCTCAATTGCTCTATCCCTTTAGCATATGGAGAGAGCGTATCCAGGGGCATACTATAGAGTTTCACGTAAGAGAGAACAGATACAAGAGGGAAATGCTTTCCAATTCTAGGCTAATTGTGGAAACATGAAACAGAGAAAGAGGCAGGAGAGTGAGGTGAGCTTATAAACAGTGGAGATAACAGCGAGAGCAGAACAGAGCTCCTGCGCTCACATTTCCCACCATAGTCACTCAGGGTCCCAGAGGAGGCCACTGCCCAGTGTGCTGCGGTCCCCACAGGGTGAGCCACATCGCTGTGCCTGAGGTGTGGGGGGATTAGGTAGAGAAAGTACTCAAGCTGAGCTTCCCCAAACCCTTACCCCTAGTTTCCAGAAACCCAAAAGTACCTGAGAATCTAGCTGGGGAGCTTCAAGAGGAGGTTGCTCAGGAAGGGAAGTGACACACAGAACAGATCACCTGGGCCAGGTCTGAGTAGGAGCCAGAGCCACACCGAAGAGTGTTCACAGCTCCAGCTGATGCCACCCTGAGCCTTCATGTGCCAGGAGGACTACAGGAAACCCTTCCTACATGAGGAGAACAGGCCCCAAGCTCATGGGATGCACGTGCTACTAGCACGGGAGGCCAGCGGCGCCCCTAATAGCCAGGCACACAAAGGCACATGGCCCCAGAGACTAGGGACCCACCCCTCTCTTCTTCCTGCCACAGGGTCTGGTAAGCCATCCCTTATCCTGTACAGACAGTACCATCTTCAGGAGAAAAGGAGGAGGAGGAATGCCCTCTGAGAGGTGGAGCAAGCACTTTTGTCCAAGAGAGACTGAACACTATTTAAGAGGACTTACAGGATTCATGGATCTGACTAAGCTTTGCTTCCCTTCCAGCCAGTGGGTAAGGGGCATAGGGATAGGCCATAAAATGAAGAATTACAGTTTCTCTGTATATCTAAATGTAATGTCAGTAAGTTTTGTGACCAGTTACAAACATGATGTTTTCCCTACATAGAACGCCCCCCTCACCCTTGCACTCAGCCAGCTTCTTTTTGCCTGGCTGAGTGCTTCCTCTACACCCTATACTTTGTTTAGCCAACCAGTTGTCACACTTGATTGTAATCATATGTTTACAAGTGATTACAATAACTTTCATGATGACAGTCTAGACTATCACTTTGCATGGTACTGGTACATTGAAAGTACTCAATAAATACTCTCGAATGAATGAATGAATGGGAGGCATTCATTCCATACAATGTAATGGATTTTCCATACAATTTTGTGACCTTAAGAAAGTCACTTAAAATCGCCAAGGACATTAATCTGCTCATCTATAAGTATAAAAAAGAACAGTCTCTACCTAATACAGTTTATTGTTGTGGAGAGTAAATGGGATGATACAGGTAAACTACTTAGTAAAATTATTGATGTTTTCTAATTTTAAAAAATTTGAGCTATTACCATTAACATGAAATGATATTTTTATATAGCCTGTAGCTCAGTGTTGCACACATAGTACATACTCAATAAATAGTAAATCAATACTTTATTAAATAGTTGCTAAATGATGAAAATCTGAGTTCCTAAATTTGATGCCAATTTCTGTTTCAAAAATAAATAGCCCTTTGCTAGAGTAAATTCAGTATTACTTTAAATATCAAGCTACTTACTTACACTAAAAGTAAGATTCAGTTTGGTAATACTAGTTAAGAAAATCTTTTTTTTTCTTTTTTTTTTTTTTTTTTTTGCTAAATGGGATATACTTTTACAGAATACTACCAAACACCTCAGAGAGTGAAAAAACAAGGGAGCTTGTAAACGTTATTAAATACATTAGCAGTCACTGGTGTATGATCAATCAATAAATAATATGACCTCCTAGGAGATAAACCCCTTTAGGCAAGTCACCTAATGTCTGAAAAAGCAGTCCTATCTGGATTAGAAAAATGAAAGAGACGAAATTTGAAGGGCCGTTCTCAGTTCTGTGAATTTCTCTCTGGGAAACTTCATTTCTAATGGGATAGTTAACATTTTAATACGAAAGTACAGAATGTACTCCTTGTGATTTATTTAGACATCGTTCTTTTGACAGAATATTTTATGGCTTTAAATATCTTATTACCCACATCCCAATTTTAGACCAAATCCCCAATGAGTAATGTAGGTCAAAGAAAAATTGTGATTTATTTATTAAAACCCACTTTTGAACATCAAGTGAGGCAGTTACACCTGAACTTAAAAACTGGGAACTTCCCTTCATTCCTTCCTTTCTTCCTGAATCATTCAGAACAAAGGCCTTTAAGTGTGTGGCGTGCAGCACATGGCTTAAGCCTGAAACTGGTGAGGAAGGTGCCCATGAGGGGACGGTAGTAGGAATGGTAGCTGGGCATGGTGTATAGAGTCCCCAAGTGGGACAAGGAGAGCATCCATCTAGGAGAATGACGGTGACCCCTGTCAGGATGTCAGAGACTGAGCTGGGTAAGAAGGCATCTGCATAGGGGACAAGATGGAGACAAGAGATCGGTTACATAAAGGGGGCTTCATACAATCAGGAAAAAAAATGATGAGAACAATGGGAGCCACATTTCTTACTGTTAGAGAAAAGAATGACAAATATGGAAAAGGAGAAAACTGAACCTAATGAGGTTGATTGGAATTGGTGATATCAACGTGAACTCATGGTTTTCAGTACACAAGATCTTACAATTAAGTTCGCGAACTTGTTGCACTGATGTTGCTAACCTTTTTTGATATCAAAGGGATTATTCATTATGAATTTGCACCAACTGGACAAACAGTTAACCAGGTTTATTATTTGGAAGTGCTGAAAACGCTGCATGAAAAAGTTACATAAAAATGACCTGAACTTTTTACGAAAATGACTAGAACTTTTCGCCAACAATTCATGGATCTTGCATCACGACAATGCACCAGCTCACACGGCACTGTCTGTGAGGGAGTTTTTAGCCAGTAAACAAATAACTGTATTGGAACACCCTCCCTATTCACCTGATCTGGCCCCCAAAGACTTCTTTCTTTACCCAAAGATAAAGGAAATATTGGAAGAAAGACATTTTCATGACATTCAGGACATCAAGGGTAATACGATGACAACTCTGATGTCCATTCCAGAAAAAGAGTTCCAAAATTGCTTTGAAGGATGGGCTAGGTGCTGGCGTCAGTGCATAGCTTCCCTTGGGGAGCACTTCGAAGGTGACTGTAGTGATATTCAGCAGTGAAGTACGTAGCCCTTTTTCTAGGATGAGTTTGCGAACTTAATTATCCGACCTCATGTGTGTGTGTGTATGTGTGTGTGTATAATATATATTATATATATTTCATGTATGTAATATATATGTGTATAATATATATATTATATTATATATAGAGAGAGATTTCAAGGAAATGGCTCATATAACTGTGGAGACTTGGGAACCCCAAAATCTGAAGGTAGGCTAGCAGGCTGGAGACCCACAGGAGAGCTGCAGTATGAGTCCACAGGTCACCTGCTCACCAAACTCCTTGCCCAGTGGAGCTCAGTCTCTGCTGTTAAGGCCTTTCACTCATTAAATGAGGTTCACCCACATTATGGAAGATAATCTGCTTTACTCAAAGTCCACTGATTTACATGTTGACCTTATTCAAAAAACAGTTTCACAGAAACATCCAGACTAATGTTTGACCACATATCTGGGCACTGTGGCCCAGCCAAGTTGACACATAAAATGACTCATCACACTGTCAACCTCATGAACAAAATGAGGATATTAAGTGGTATAATAAATTTTATGGCCCCTTCTTGTTGAGAAAAAATTAGTATTTTTATAATTTAAATGCTCATTCCTGTAATATTTTGTTAACAACAAAAATCCATGCTCTTCCTTTTGGTTTCTTGAGATATAAAGGGTGTTGCTTTATAGTTGTAACAAATCAAGTTCTCTGGAATGGTCTGGTGTGTTAGAACCATGTTGGAAACCACATATATGGTGTTTCTTCTGATTCACTAAGACTCTCTTGACCGGAGGTGAGGTATAAAGCCTATTTTTTTCCCCTAGATATGGGACTTGTACCATAAGGAACAGAGTTGTTGTACCGCCATCAGCAGCCCAGGAAGTCTTGTTGGAGGGGCCTGAAATAGCATAAAAAGTCCCCATCAGTGTAATCAGAGCAAAGGACTAAAGAATCATTAATATAGATAAATCTCCTTCATGTTCCTGTGGTTTTGACTTTCAGTAGATTATTGCCCTCTCTTCTAGCCTGTTTTCTCTTCAGCCCACATCTCTTTTTGGCCTCTTGGGTTTTTTGGTTTTTTTTTCAATATCCTCTCACTATTCAAACTTTCTGCCTGGAATTTTCCACCCTTTGGCATCTTCTCCCTTGAGATGCTTATGTAACTGTTTGCTTTGCTATCTTATTCCATTAGTTCCTCTCTGGACAAGATGATTTTCCTAATCTTCTTTACTTCCTAGGACTCCTGCACTCATAGGCGTGATTTGAATTCCTGTTGCCTTTTAAAGTCATTTGTGTCACTCATTTTTAATAGAACGTGGTATTTTTCTACCTTCTTAGCTACTTTTCTTGTGAGAATTTATATTAAGTAAAAATATCATTTGTTCTCAGGAAACTCTTTTTTGTCTCCAGTGGAAGTTTACTAACCTGACAAGAAACATGTTAGACTATCTGACCATTGAGTTGCCTTCTAGCTCTGAAGCTATTTGGTTGTGTTGGTAAAATGACCTTCAGGTTTAACAGTCATTGCAGAAGCAGTCAACAAACATAAAATTTGGTGAATGTCTTCCTCTGTCATTTTCATAGTTGGGTCTGTATCCTGTTTTTAATATTTTTATTGTTTCAATGTGATAATCAGCCAGTATTCTCAGATTTATGGGTTTTTCATTCTACATAGTCACATTTTTCCTTTTTCACTTTTTTTGAGGCTTTGTTTTTCCTTCTTCACATTCTGGGCTCAATTTTTCTTGTTTTCATAGAGTTTACAGGAACCAAGTGTAAAACATTCTTTCTTCAGGATCCCAATAGTTACTAAAAGATATATGTGTCTCCAAGAGCATTGTAAGCGGGTGTCAATCAATACCAGGGTGTTTGCAAACATCATTGAAGTGCAGAAAGAAGTATTAATACCTCTACTATAGTTATTATTTTAACTTCGTCCTTTAAAATTACCTTCATTTATATGTGTCATAATGTGTATATTAATATACTAGTAAAAAGTTAGAGACTAGTCTATATATCTATGTATAGTATCCTTACTCAGAAGGTTTTTATTGTTTGGGTTGTGTGATTAAGGCGTTTGGAGGCCAAAGGTTTCCCTTAGGAAATTCTTAACCTGATATTAGTATAAATATGTAAAAGTAATATAATCTCATATTACTGTAAAAACCTAATGACTGAGACTTTATAAACTCATTATTCACTATTACCCTTGTTAATTTGCTCCTTTATATGTAAAGTCATTAGGGTCTTGTATTAGCCCGGGTTCCTTGCTTGTAAGCAACAGAAACAAATTTTGACAAACTTAGGCAAGAACTGAAAACAACACTGGCTGGCTTACAAAATCAAGGTTGAAGTTGAAGCTGGGCCATCTGGCCTCCTGAGAACAGCACTGTGACAGCCCCAGACCGCAGGAGAGGCATTGCCGGGACTAATCCTTAGAGCTCTGCCATTGGTTGACTTGACTCTAGTTACTTCCCTCTTTGAGTATCTCCACTCAAGATTTCCAAGTAAAAGAGTCTGAATGGTCTACTTTGGGTCGCATATCACACCCCTAAAACCTCTTTTAGTATCTTAAATATGTATTTCCTGTAGAATATGGAGGGAAGATTCTTTCTTCCCATCCATGTCAATAAGTTTAAATATCAACATGACTACTTGCTGACAAATGCAAATTCTAGTGACATAGTCTTTTCTTCATATCCAGCGAGAGTAAAAACAGTATCACATGATTAGTCTAAAATGTCACTTTCCTGCCGGAGCAAAACTTTTGATTTTTAACTTGGTTGTGGTTTTCTCCCCCTTGTTCTTTACTTTTCAGTTAAATGACCTTTGAATTCTTAAATTATCTTTATGAAATTGAAGTAAAAATGTCCAAGATTTAAATATCATTTTACATGTTTTCATAAATAATTAGAAACACTCAGAATAAATTTTAGTAAATTTAAAATCAATTATAAATTAAATTGCTGCTAAAATCCATTTGCTTTTTCCACTTATATAAATTACTACATGCTGATACTATTGAAAAATAAAAGCTTAATCACTTCTGCCTTTAATTCATAGAAAAAGACAAGATAAAATGTTGAGATTTAATTTTTCTGAAAGGTAGAATACCTGGAGTAGAGGAAGAGGTTGTATTTTGGAGAAGTGTGATATTAAGTGTTGATTCCCTTTCTTCATGTAGTCTGTTAGAAAATATTTAAGAGAAAAACAGATTAGAAAATCTTTGGGGTGATTTTTTTTTTTTTTGTCTGAAAATTTTTTCAATTACCATTGACATTCAGTACTATTTATATTAGTTTCACATGTACAGCATAATGGTTATACATTTATATAATTTATGAAGTGATCCCCCTGATAAGTCTATATGGCACCATACAGAGTCATTATAATATTATTGACTATATTCCCTATGCTCTACTTTACATCCCCATGACTATTTTGTAAATACCAATTGGTACTTCTTAATCCCTTCACCATTTTCCCTCTGTCCCCCAAATCCCCTCCCATCTGGAAACCATCAGTTCATTCTCTGTATCTATAAGTCTGTTTCTGTTTTATTTCTTTTGTTCCTTACATTCCACATATAAGTGAGATCATATGGTATTTGTCTTTCTGTCTGACTTACTTCACTTCGCATAATATCCCCTAGGTCCATTCATGTTGTCACAAAAGGTAAGATTTTATTCTTTTTATGGCCAAGTAATATTCCATTGTGTATATGTACCACCTCTTCTTTATCCAATTGTCTATAGATGGTCACTTAGGTTACTTTCATATCTTGGCCATTGTAAATAATGCTGCAATGAACATAGGGCTGCATATATCTTTTTGAATGTGTGTTTTGGATATCTTTGGTTAAATACCCAGGAGTGGAATTGCTGAGTCATAAAGTAGTTCTAAACTCCATACTGTTTTCCATAGTGACTGCACCAATTTGCAATCCTAATAATAAACTAACGTTCCCTTTTATAATCCCAATAATAAACTAGGGTTCCTTTTCTTCACATTCTCGTCAACACTTGTTGTTTGTTGACTTATTAATGATAGTCAGTCTGACAAGTGTTAGGTGATAAATCATTGTGGTTTTAATTTGTGTTTCTCTGATGATTAGTAACATTGAACTTCATCTCATGTGTCTATTGGCCATGTGTATGTCCGCTTTAGAGAAATATCTATTCAGGTCCTCTGTCCATTTTTTTAATTGGTTGTTTGCTTTTTTCATGTTAAGTTATACGAGTTCTTTGTAAATTTTGGATATTAGCCCCTTATTGGATGTATCAGTAGCTAGAAAATGTCGTTTGAATTTGAAAAATGATTTAGTGAAGATATTTTTTCTGTCAAATAAACATATTTAAAGACAAAATTTAAAGAACAGGATTATTTTGTAGGTGGATTTTTTTGTAAGGGATGCAGTTATTGTGGAACCAAAACATACAGCCTACCCCTCTGCTTAGGTATATTTCCACCAGTGAAATATTCATTTGGCTGAATTGTCTGATAAATGTCAAATGCTATCTTAGATGAATCAAATAGATCTAATTTTAAATTTCTCTTAGTGTCTTTGTTTTGCTTGGCTTATAACATAAACAAACAGCCAGAACCTAAAACAAATGTGATACCTGGGAGGTACTTTTCAAAACAGGGCAATCAGGTAGTGAAAGCCCATGATTTGGGTATAACCCATCAACTGTAGAGTAGGCCAAGAGAAGCGGCTCTGAACATCCAGAGGTAACCATGCCCCATGTGAGGAGCAAGAGTATGAAATTCGAGGAGAGAGACTTTCCTCCTGATTTTCTTAAGGATCAGTTATGATTATATTTAACCAGGTAGAATTAATGGAATGATATGATTGAAATATTTGGTTAAACCTCTGTATTGTAGCCCATTGGTCTGTAATCTCTCTAAAGGACAAGAACAGATTCTATTAATGGTGTTGGTTTGAACAGATGTAGTTAATTTGCAACTTCTAGTCACATGTGATTTGACCAAAGTTGATAGATGGAAAATGATTTTATTCACACTCATAATTCACCTTACTACGTGCATACCGTCGTATAAAGCATTCTCAAGTTCACCAGAATTTTGGTAGTGGTCAGAGGGGATGGAGGGGAGGAAGCATACCATTCAAAAAACATTACATGTCAAAATACGTAATACAGACAAATAGTTAAAAATGTACAAAGTCAAAAGAAATAGAGGTTAGTATGATCAGGAATACCGTGTTTGCCATGTATAATATGCACCCACGTTTTTGGCCCAAACATCAGGGAAAAAAATCTTTCGTTTTAATTTTTTTATTCAAATTTGCATTTGTTTACATTTAGGTACTTGTTTTTTCTATTATAAAGGGATTTTAGCATTTATTTTTTTAACATATTATGGCACAGGAAATTTTGTGTAACAAATAATTACAAAACATAAGAACTGATACAAGGTGCAAGAAATTTTATGTACTGATAACAAATTTATGAAATTTTGCATCATAGAAGGCCAAGAACTCTTCGTTGTTGCAAGTTCGTCATAAACAAAACTGATTATTGTATTCCAGGGTATTATTTTGCATATGGATAGCATTATTGATTTCTCAAGTTACACTTTTAACTCATAAGCATAAATAAAAGAATTAAAAACATTAATACCATGTTTCCCCGAAAATAAGACCTAGCCGGACAATCAGCTCTAATGCGTCTTTTGGAGCAAAAATTAATATAAGACCCAGTATTATATTATATTATATTATATTATATTATATTATATTATATTATATTATATTATATTATATTATATTATATTATAGTCCGGGTCTTATGTTATAGTAAAATAAGACCTGGTCTTATATTAATTTTTGCTCCAAAAGACGCATTAGAGCTGATTGTCCAGCTAGGTCTTAGTTTCGGGGAAACATGTTATAGATATGGAATTAGTACTACCCATGTATAATGTGCATCCTTATTTTTCCCTCATAAATTTGGGGAAAACGGTGCACATTATACATGGCAAAGTACGGTAAATTAAAAGTCAGCATAGGGGCCTAAAACTGGAAGTGGGACTTTAAGGATGGATAGGTTTGGTTATGAGAAACAGAAAATAGTAGGACCCTGCTATGTTTTGACTGTGCAAAAATCCTAACTTAGGATACTTTCATCTGAAGTTCAAGTCCAGTGGCAGCTTTAAGGGAACAGAATTTTAATATTAGTTTGTAAGCAAATTTATTGCAATTGCAATCTCTTTATGTGAGGAATTAATGTAAGAAGTCTCTTCTCTTCCTTCCAGGTGTGTCTGCACAGCTCACCAGCACCTGGCACCGTCGGAATACATCTGTCGGAACACCATTTTGGATGGCTCCTGAGGTCAGAGTTCTGAGGGAAACAAATGTAATATTTGATCCTCTCTGACTTTCCTTTTTAAGAGTACTCTATCTCCATATGTGTTTTGGAATAGTGCTAGAAGAAAATGTCAGTTGTGTTGTTTTTGTGCAGATTTTTGCATGTATAAGGAGGAACATGGCAGGTAATAATAAATGGGCTGTGAATGAATATATGAGTAAATGAAGGATTGAATGAATGAGTGAGTCAGAGAAGATAAAGAGAAACTACTTACAACCTTAATTTTTCCTTAAATTTACTTTTAATTTGTTAGCAAATGAATGACATTTAAATTCTGTTGTTGTTTTTTTAAATTAAAGCTTATTGGAGGTGACAATGGTTAGTAAAGTTACACAGGTTTCAAGTGTACAATTCTGTAATACATCATCTATATATCACATTCTGTGTTCACCACCCAGAGTCAATTCCCCTTCCATCACCATATATTTGATCCTCTTTACCCTCATCTACCATCTCCCTCCCCCCTTCCCCTCAGGTAACCACTACACTAATGTCTGTGTCTACGAGTTTTTGCTTATTTGTTTGTCTTGTTCTTTTGTTGTTTTCAGTTTTATATCCCACATATCAGTGAAGTCATATTGTTCTCGATTTTTTTCTATCTGACTTAGCATAATAATCTCCATGTTGTCGCAAATGGTACTATTTCATCTTTTCTTATGGCAGAATAGTATTCCATTGTGTGTATGTACCACAACTTCTTTATCTAGTCATCTATTGAAGAGCACTTAGATTGTTTCCATGTCTTGGCCACCATAAATAAAGCTGCAATGAACATAGGAGCACATGTATCTTTATGGATAAATGTTTTCAAATTTTGGGGGTAAATACCTAGGAGAGGGATTGCTAGGTCATATGGTAAATAGATTCTGTTTTTAAATTATAATAGAAATATTATGAAAACCCCTAATTTTTGTTTAACATCAGATTCAGGTCTATTAACCCATGTAACAGATTTCCATACAGGGTCATTCTGCTTGAGGCTATGTTCAACTTTAGTAGATTATTTTCATTATTATCTTTGCGAAGTTGTAAATAAACTGCCAAAATAGTTGAGGAAATAAGTTCTCTAGATTCATATCTCTCCACAGTCACTGTTAATGCCTTTAGTCTTTTTAATCATGTTTATCAGAAAACAACAATTTATGTTTGAAAACTCTCTGTGCGACCTTTGGGAAAAGCTCTGCTATTTAGCTACAATTTTCTAGGGAGTGAAGGAGGGAAAATAATTCAAATACTACATTAATATTGCAAAATCTTAGAATTAAATTTGAGGATTAAATTCTGGTGTACTGTTTCTATTTTAATACTAATTCAATTACTAGTTAAAATGTAAATATAATATAAAATATGGGGAAAAGATAAAGTATCCTAAAAACTTTGAAAAACTCCAGTGAATTCAAAAACTTTTTAACAGTGAGCACATCTTAGAATAAAAATAAAAAGTACAGTCATATAAGCAAAAACAAAATTGAAAAAGACAGTCTCAAATGAGTTTTTTCAGAGTTTGTTCTGATATGTTTCTAGCTGTAAAGCTTAGGGAAAAAATTTGAAAATGAGAAATTACTAAAGTATACCAAATACCAAAAATTTTATCTTATTCACAAATATTAATAGTTAGTATAATAAATACTATAATATATAATAATTATATAAATAGCTTTATATTTTATATGCTAATTTATAGTAACAAAGCCATTATTATATGTTTAAGTTTGCCATTTAGTAAAAACAATTTTGATTAATGGATGTTGGAACCATTCTATGAGTAAAAGGAAATCTTTTGATCTATCTAAAAATTAATTATCAAAGTATTAAATGAATTAATGATTAAAATTTATACTCCTTAGTATGCAATTTCTAGACAGTCAGGCTTGTTTAAATTAATTATCAGTTGAAAAGTAAAATTCTTTATTTGACATTTTAAAATTCTAGATCAAAGGTAGCATTTGTTGGTTACATAAAGCCATCCTTCTCAAACTGGAATATGTGTATTAAGATAAAGGGGGTAAGGGAAATAATGATTGTGGTGGGTGATTGTATGACGTATTGTACAAACCAGGACACTTTGAAGAGTGAAAGGGGACAGTATTTATAATGACTCCGGAAAGCGAGCATAAACCAAGAATGTCTCTGGCCAATTAGGGCATAAATTTATCCAAGCCTGTGAGATGATATTTCACATGCGTGAAGCCATAAAACAATGAATTATCCTAATGCAACAATTTTGCTAGGAAATAAACAACTGGTGGGACAAAAAGATTTTTACGCAAAGGCAGAGAAAGGTACATTATACAACAGAATGAAAAATTCATATGAAAGTATTTTTATTTTTAACAAATCTATTGAGATATAATTCACATACTATATAATTCACTCATTTAGCATTACAAATTAATGATTTGTAATGTATAGTTGCAGGATGTGCAACCATCATCACAATCTAATTTCATAACATTTTTATTCCCCCGAAAAGAAACTCCATACTCATTGAGAGTTATTTCCCATCTCCTCCCAAACTCTTCTATACTAGGCAACCATTAATCTGTTTTCTGTCTATGGATTTGCCAGTTCTGGACGTTCCATATAAATGCAATCATGCAATACATGGCCTTTGTGTCTGGCTTCTTTCTCTTAGTGTTCATCCATGTTGTAGCATGTATCAATACTTCACTCCTTTTGATGGCTGAATAATACTGCATTATAGATATATACGTACCACATTTTGTTTGCCATTTGATGCACATTTGGGTTGTTTACATTTTTTGGCTATTGAATACTATGTCTATGACTAGTTGCCAGATGAATTTTTAATATAAAACTTGGGACTCTTATGCTTGGTCCTGGTATTTTAGGCTATGCTGTCTGATTCCAGCAATATTACTCTCTTGTAATATTAAAAATACTTTGATAGGAGAAGTTGACAAGTGCTGTGTAAGATGATGTCACCGTTATCATACGGACTCTAAGTTGGGAAGCTATATGTATTCTTTCTCTTCTCTCTCTCTCTCTCTCTCTTTCTCGCTCGTGCTCTCTACACACACACACACACACACACACACACACACAGACACACACGTTATGTATGTATGTATGTATGTATGTATGTATGTATGTATGTATGTATGTATGTATTATTGGCCTTCGGGTGCTTAGAATTGGATTGTTTTATGGCCTTTATGTTTATTTGCCCATAAACTTACCATGCACCCCAGAACCAGAATGTTGCCAGTAGCATACATTTGCCTCTGTGTTCTTTCTCTATCTCATCTTCTTGCCTCCTCCCTGGAGTAATTCTTGTCCTACGTGATATGTTTATCATTGCCTTTTATTTTATTTATTTATTTTTTAATTTATTGGGGTGACAATTGTTAGTAAAATTACATGGACTTCAGATGTACAATTCTGTATTACATCATCTATAAATCCCATTGTGTGTTCACCACCCAGAGTCAGTTCTCCTTCCATCACCATATATTTGATCCCCCTTACCCTCATCTCCCACCCCCCACCCCCCTTACCCTCTGGTAACCACTAAACTATTGTCTGTGTCTATGAGTTTCTGTTTCTCATTTGTTTGTCTTGTTCTTTTGTTGTGCCTTTTATTTTTTAGTCACATCCATATGTTTGTACTTAAAACTGTTTTTTTCGATGCTATTAGTGTCAGGTATGAATAAAGATTATTGATGAAGGAGTCACCCTTTCTGGATGACATGTATGTAATGTTACCAAAGAAACTCCAGTGTAACAACATGGGGGTATTTTAATGTTAAGTGGAGTCAGAAAGATGAAATATTATTCCATATAGGGCCTTACATTTCTTTCGTTTTATATATAATTTCATAGTACGGCAGTGAAATCATAAAACTGTAACCTGCCAGCATCCCCAAATCATTTCTTATTTGTCTTGTGGATTGGAATTCACAAAATGTAAACTTTTTTTAAAGTGTAAAAACTTGTTTTAAAATGTGAAGTTGAATTTTCTTTTTGTGATCACTGATGTTACAATTACTTGCAAACGAACTATATTTATATTTACATTATTTAGAAATAAATTAAGTAATTATTCAATAGTCTATGTAATACTATTTTATAATATTGTAAAACAAAATCCCACTTTTTTCTTGTCTCTCAATTACATCCTTTGATTAGTGAAATTTTTAAAAACCTTGTTGTAGTTTTAGAGTTTAGAGTGCTCATAGATAAGGGTTCATAAATCTTTATTAATGTCTATTTATATTTAGTATAGTTTCCTTTTATTAATTGATCCTTTTTGCCATCCTCCAAACTTGTCTCATTGCTCCCTTAGGTACCCTTGCCTTCTAGTTGCCAGAAAAGATCAAGGCCATTTAACTAGACTGCTCTCAAGCTTATTTTTCTTTACCTCCTTCACTTTTAATTCATTAAAGATATGTTCTTTATCTTTGCCAAGATGATATATTACTCATCAGACAGGTGTTTATCGAGTGACTGTCATTGCACAATCTTTAGCTGTGCATTTGACCCCATCCTTTTCCATTTGGGATGCCTTTTCTTTCTCCTTTCTGTTAGGCATTTTCAAAAATATTCCTTTTCATAGGCTTCTTCCCTTAATATTTGCAAACCTGCTAAGGTATATTCTGTTCTCAGAATAAAAACACTACTACTAATAATTTGAGCTTTTACTCTCTCAAGTTACTGCCTTTACTGCTAGCTATCTAACTTCGTCAGTTTCAACACATACACTTTGTTCTGAACATTTTGCTACATGCTTGTTAAAATCACAAATTTCATTTCTTTTTTTTTTTTTCTTTTTTCATTTTCTACTAGGTGATTGCGTGTGAACAGCAATTGGACACAACTTATGATGCCAGATGTGACACGTGGTCCCTGGGCATCACAGCCATCGAGCTAGGGGATGGAGACCCACCACTAGCTGACCTGCATCCCATGCGAGCACTCTTCAAAATACCAAGGTCAGAGGATTCTAACCCTCGGCCCAGTATCTGCAATCCCATTTTCTTCCTCCAGCCATTGAGTGCTCACCATGCTCATGGAAACATTCAGAAATATTTTAGCAAATTGGGAGCAGAGTGGCCTGGAATATCATTCTGCTTCTTCCAAGTCATTGTATTTGTTTAGTAGTTTCATTTCCCTGGTCTAAGTAGAAGACTCTTTTTTTTTTTTAGTACTCTGTGTGTCTTTTTTCTTTCACAAGAATTTGGTCTCAAAAAACAACAGTTCTTCCCAGACTTTATCCAATCTCCAATTAGTCAGTGAGGCAGCCTGGTCCACAGTCAATGCAACAGAGATTTGCTTTGCTTCAGTCTATCAGTCTAGTAGTTTTTACTACTTGCTAAGACTGCTCTTTGTTTAGAACTTTAAAATACTATTATTAAGAAAATTATAATAGAACGTATTGATAAAATAATAATGATTTAGAGTATGTTAATGTTTTGAATATATGAACATAAAACAGTGAACTTAGAAGAATAGTTTCTTTGGAGCCATGAAAATGCTTTTTTCTATCTATTTACACCTCTACCCTTCAGTGTATATATCAACAAACTTTCCCCTGATTTTTCTATCGCTAATTAAACTCTATTTTATATGTTTTGGTTAGTTCCTAGATATTTCAGAAACCTGACATGAAAAGACAGAATAGATGTGTTATCTTCTGAAGACTTTCTTAAGGATTTTGCCTAGTACCTTAATTCTAATAGAATACACAGAGATGGCCTGTGGCGATAGGAGTCCAGGGCAGAATGGTGGGTGGTATGTTACAGTTTGTCACCACATTTTCCATTAAATTTTATGGTCTCAACACCTATAGAACATAGAATCATATATACAAAGTCGGGGGGGGGAGGGGCAGTTTTCCAGTCCTAAAGAAATAATGTCAATATTTTATATTCACTTCCAAATGGATCCACTTGGAATATTTGGCATGTAATTAAATTAGTATAAGATCAAAGCATTTGACTTTGTAATTTTACCTTTGAATTTCCTGTCTTGAATTTCCTACCTTTGAATTTCTAGGTTCTGAATTATAACACCTTAGATATATATCATGCTTTACATAGAATGCCAATGTATCTTTCAAGACTTACTGTTTGTAAAATATACTACTTATTTGGTAATTAGGGAAACAAGATTACAAAAAACAACAGAAAACCTGCTCTATACCATGTCTAAGACATTTCATTAATTGGAGGAAAACAGAAAAAAAAGTCTGTGTTTTCTAACTCCTACCATCATTCAGTATGTAACATGAAGCACTATACTTCCTGAACCATTTTCATTATGGTTTAAATGACCCTAGTCCAGCATTATAACTCTTGGCGATGATATCACATGGAGGAATAATGACACCTTTAATGTATTTGTACCTATGAGCACGGCACTTCTGGAAATGGCATTGTCTCAGTCATTTCTCATGACTTTGACCACCAGTATGTCTCAAAAATGAAATTCTGAGTATTCCAACTTACTGTAGAAACGATAATAAAAAAGGGATCTGAAAAGCCACCCAGTTCTAAGTGCTCTAAAATCATCAAATCTTTGTTACCCTTAAAAGAAGCCTATAAATCTCTTAGAAAGGAAATTTTCAGGAGGACAAGAAACAAAGCAAGATTGTTGGAGCAAAGAATTACTTCTTTTAATGTACAAATCAGCAGTCTTCAGATAGTCCTAAGGATTGTCAAATGAGCTTTAGGCATGATCTAGGGTAGATGAGTAGCTGCACTTTGCTTTAATGAGCCTGTACAAACTACATTAATTTCATTATAAGCTATTTAAGGAGTAATGCAGAACTGAAGACAAAGTGTTTTCAGTCCACTAATGAAAACAAAGAGTTGTTAGAATTAACATGAAGCAGTCCTTCCGCAAATTCAACTCTCATGGTTGGTCAATGTCGTTTGATTATAGTTAGCTGGGCCTCATTTTCAAGTGATATTCCTTTGTATTCATGAACATACCGAAAAAGAAAAGATTGGTTCAGCTTAAAATGAAAGGAATTAATAGCAGAATCTTTTAAGTGGCATTCAGAGCTCTATAGCTAATCGTATTTTCCCGTTCCTTAATTTTGTAACCTTATTTCCGGCCATGTATCCGATAACAACTGAACGTCTCGTGAAGGCATTTTCCGATTCCCCTGTCTGCTGCAGTTTCTTCCATCTTCTCAACAACTCCTTCCAGGTTCCCTCTGTGTACCGTGGATATTCCTCAGAGACTTCAGTAGGACTCAAAGCAAAAATCTTTTCCATAGTATTCATTGTTTCTGTTCTGCGAAGTATTGATGTTTTCCCCTATGGCTCTCAGGTAAAAGCAAGAAGATTCTTTAAAAGAAAAAAATTATCAGGTAGAAAAATTGGGTCGTCTATTAAGTACTTTCAGAGAAAAAGGAACCTGTCATTTTATATAAAGAATGATCAATAACTCATTATCTGCCTTTGAATTGGAATATAATGGTAATGCTTGATTATACCTGGCAGGACCTGTGAAGGCAGTAATGGATTAGTCTCTCTGGTTCTGCCCCTAATTTTGTACTGACTGACCAACGTACACAATCCAACTTTGATTCTTATTTTTTTAGGAATCCACCCCCAAAACTAAGGCAGCCTGAGATATGGTCAGCAGAATTCAATGACTTCATTAGCAAGTGAGTAACAACAGAGTCTTTTTTAAAAACCAAAGATAACCTTTGATAAAAATCAACTTTGAAATGGGCGTTTTACAATTCCTTCATACCTCTGAACCTCCTTAAGGTAAAGGATGACCCCAGGTTATAAATGGGAGAGAAGGGTCATCGTTAAGTGGAGTGTGTCAAACTCCACTCAGAAATTCTAGAAAAGGCAAAGAAAGTAGAGAAACCAATCATACTCATACATAACTGATATCATGGTTTTCCTACCGAGAACATCTGCTTATTCTTATAAAGACAAGAGACTTAGATTTAAGGGTTGTGAAAACCCTAGAAAGATTAATAATCTTTTTGTTCTTAGTTTTCACTTAACCAGCCATTACTGAGTATGTACCATACACTAGAGAATATTTAATAAATTGCAATCGAATTTCACAAATCCCTTAGGAGAATCATCGGTAACTTTAAAGGACTCTCCACAATTCATAATTGTGCCCAGTGTCTGCAGAACCTTCTCTGCATATCCTCAGTGAAACTTGCTGACTTTGACATATTTCACACAACTAACTTCACCTCTGAGAAACATTTACTGATCTCCCCCAGTCAGTTAGTACTATCAAGATAAACAACAATGAAGTCATTATAGTTTTAACGCTTATCTAAAATTAAAACAAACTTGGTAGTTTCCCTTCACTAACGCTTTTAAAGCCTTCTCAATTCATCTATTTCTTTCTACGTGAGAAAGCTGCTAACCCATGTGAGAAGGCTAATCCGCTGAGGAAGTGTTTCAATTCCATGTCAGTAGTGTGCTATCCTGTGTGTTACCGTTGTGTTTTGTTTGTCTTCCTTTGGTCACTTTCACTTGTTTATCTTCCTCTGGCCACTTTCACTTAGTTATGTTCTTAGAGGTCTTTCTCCCTCACTAGACAGCAAGCAGCTGTGCCTTACTTGTCACTATAACTCCAGTGTCTTAGCAGAGTACTTGGGACACATCAGATATCTGATAAAGTTTTACTAGACTAGAATAATTTCATATGTGACTAAACTGTTGGCAGATGTCAGAACTCAACACATTCTGTTAAACTAAATGAAAACTAAGAGCTCTTGTTTTTCTTTTCAGGCATCATCGTCCTTATTCCTTAGCATATTTTAGCATCCCTGGGAAATAGCTTTTTGGGAAAGACCAATAAAATAAATTGCCAAGTTACCATCCCAGAAGGATTAATGATACAGATTAGAAATGGCACTGCTCAAGTCAAGGTATAGGTTTCTTCTTCTTTCTTTCTTTTTCTATATCCCCCGATGACAGCCCCAACTCTGACCAGTTTTCTCATAATCATAGATCCACAGAATGTCAGGGTTGGAAGGATATTGGTAGTTTATCTTGCCCAAACTCATATCCAGAGTGTGCACTGAGCAGCCATTCAATCAGTAAACACGCCTAATAAAAATAATAATACTTCTCAGCTCAGCCTATCCCATGTTTGGTAAATTTCACTGTTGAAAATGTCTTCCTCATACTGACCCTAAATCTGTGTCTGTCTTAATTCCACCAATTGATCCAATTTGTTTTTTTGTCCCTTGTGACCATGGAAAACTGTCTAATTCCTCTTCCAAATATTTGAAGACAGCTGTCACAATTGATTGAACATCCTAACTTGGTCCAAAAGCTTCTCCTGTGATGCTGTTCCAGGTGTTCTTGCTCCCACCTCCTTTCTTGGGACTCTGCTCTGGTTGAACCTCTGTAGTAGTGTGACCGTCGCTAGTACATCTGCTGTATGACCTCGGAAAACATCTACTGATGTGGAATTTAAACATCCTCAGTGCATTAGCCTTCTCACATGGCTTAGCAATTTTATCACGTAGAAAGAAACAGATGAATTGAGAAGACTTTAAAAGCGTTAGTGAAGGGAAACTACCAAGTTTGTTTTAATTTTAGATAAGCGTTAAAACTGCAATGACTTCATTGTTGTTTATCTTTAGCTACTGACTTGTAAAGGAGGCGGCAATAGTAAAGACCGAGTTTAATTATCACTATGCAATAATGCTTGCTGAGAGACTCCAGAAGTGGTATTTAGATGGAAGTTGGTATCACTACAGCATAATCGCTCACAGATGTGTGCACTTCCACACATATTCGTTTTATCATATTGCAGTTTAACATTTTTTGAGACATGTTTCCTGGGCTGAGACAGTATGAGGAGCATTGTTCTCTCATGTTAGTGTCGTTTTTAGGAATATGAATCATAACTTATCTCACTTATCTAATAATTGCAATTTCTTTTCTGCCAGTGCAGGTGCTTGACTAAAGATTATGAAAAGCGTCCAACAGTGTCAGATCTTCTACAGCATAAATTCATCACTCAAATTGAGGGCAAAGATGTGATGTTGCAAAAACAACTCACCGAATTTATTAATATTCATCAGTGCATGGGAGGCACAGAGAAGGCCAGGTAATCAAATAATATCTTGACTCCAAAAGTCCAAAGATCATCTAAAACTCTGAACAATTTTATAATGCAATAGCTGTTAAGGTGAGAAAGGGACTCATTTAAATTTCCTAGTTGGGGTTTGGAGATAAGGGGGCACTTACATGAAAAGTGAATGTTACATGTTGAGTTGCATCCTGATATTGGTGAAATTATCACCAGCATTTTTTAAACAAGTTCATCAGAACAAAGAATATAAACTTCAATAGATGATTAGTGTTGTCGTATATTTATTGTATTTTCTCCTTCTCTGTAAAGTGAGATACCTTAGAGTTAAGATTTTAAAAATGAACATAAAATTTGAAAGACTTTTTGATACTCTTATTTGTTGATATCATTTTCTTTGTTCGGGTTATATTCAAAAATCATTTTTAGTATCTTTATTCCTCCTATTTGAACTTTAAAGAATCTACTGTGTGTAGTTTTTATAATATTGACTATGTTTTTTTATTACTTACTATAGATAGTATAAGTGTTTATTTTAGGAAATTTGGAAGCTACAGAGAGTATACAACATAAAATCAATCAAGTATAACATTTTAATCTATAGCTGTCCAGTGTCTTATGAATGGAAATACATTTTAAAACAGAATTGGAGTAATATTTATATATGTTCTGGAGCCTGCCTTCTTTCACTGAATAGTGAATATTCATGTCATTATTCCTTTTATCACAAATTTTTTAATTTTCACACAACATTCTCTTGCGTGACTATTCAATGATTGATTTAAATAATCCCCTATTATTAGACATTTAGGTTGTTACTATTTCTATCTAATAACTACCATTGTAATGAACAGAGCTATACATGAATCTCTTACTATATATTAAGGTAAATTCCTATACATGGTACTGTCAAGTCACAGAGTGGTAATTTAAATTCATTCTATTAGTTTCATCTCAGGAGCAAATCACTATTTAGGAAGTTGGGAGAAGTGAGTAGGAAAAAAGGACATGACTTAAAGGCAACTATCTTTGAATACCTGTTGGGGTTTTGCATAATAAGTTCCTATTTCTTTAATGCTCACTATGTGCCAGACATTCTATTAGGACTTTATTTGTATTATCTTGTGTGACTTTACAACAACCGTGAGAGAAATGTTTTATGATACCCCATTTTCACAGCTGAAAAGAGCTGAGGTATGCAGAGGCTAATTGACTTGTAGAAGCCTGCAAGAAGGTAATGAATGAGTAAGCAGGGATTCAAATCCTGATCTGAAAGCCCAAGCTTTATTCTCGTGAGTGTAAACAGCCTAAAGATTGTGGACTATCCTGGGAGATAATAGTCCTTGCCTATGTGAGTTCACAGCCTTGCTAGAGAGACAGAACTAATACACCTATAATGAGAAAAAATTAAATAGAGTTCCAAAAAGAAGGAAGCAGGCATGGAGTGTATAGTGAGGAGGTGGTCAGGGGCTCAAACATACCCATCTTTGTATCTTTGTGTGAATACAGTTCCATAGTCTGGCACTATCCCATCCTTTCCAAAGCAAACAGACAAGCAAACAAACAAACAGAAATTGAGGTGTACCCATATTGTACAGGGTGTTCAATGTGAAGAACCATGAAGGATCTGAGATTTTACCCCACAAGCTAATAAGTTGACCTGCCAGTTGCATGAAGACTGGCAGGAGATGCGAGACTCCTGGATCAGAGACAAAGGACTTTATTACTCATAGTTAAGTCAGCAGCATGAGCTTTATGTTCATGTTGGCTGTCCTTACCCCACAAGTCCGAGGGGTGATGTGTAACGGCCTGTGTCGGTGCTATATACACAGTGGGTTTGCTTCACAGTTTGGGAACTCTAATCATTTAAAATGACTGCTAGCAAACCTGTCTAAATATTTCCCTGGAGCAGACATAATGTTTATTATCCTGGAAGGGAAGCAAAACTTCTATCTGTCCTGAAAGGAGACCTTATCTTTAACTTCTAAGACTATTTGCTATACAGACATCCTCGAAAATATAATCTGGAACAAAAGGTAGTATAAGACATGCAGAAATGTAAGAGAACCATGGAGAATTGTCTCCCAACATTTAATGGTTGAACTAACACAACATTTAGATTGTAAACCCAATGCTCTGAATTCTAGTGATAAAAATATGTATATTGAAAACTGCTATATGTTGAGTTTTTCAATTAAAATTTATTGGGGTGACAATGGTTAGTATAATTACATAGGTCTCAAGTGTACAATTCTGTAATACATCATCTATATATCACGTTGTGTGTTCACCACCCAGAGTCAGTTCTCCTTCCATCACCATGTATTTGACCCCCTTCACCTTCTGCCTTCCCCCCTTACCCTCTAGTAGAAAACTGCTATATGTTGGGCACTGTATTAGGCTCAATACTTCTGGTTCTGAGTCACAAAATTTATTCTTGTTTATCCACTTAAGAATTCAGAATATGCTTGGAATATGAGAACTCTTGTTTTACACAGCTATGGAAAATTTTCAGTCATTATTTCTTTAAGTATTGATCTTCTCTCATTCTTTTTATTTTTTATTTCTAAGAGATAAATATTGGAATGCCCTACTTTACCTTATACGTCTTACAATTTCTCTTTCATATTTGTCATCCATTTATCAATCTCTGCTGCATTCTGGATGATTCCTTCAGAATTGTTTTCCAATTCACTAATTCTCTCTTAGGCTAGGGCTAGTCTAAAGTTGCTCTGCATACTGATTTTTCATGCTGATGTTTCTATCAACATCTGTATTTTTCATTTTTAGACTCTCTCACTGTTTTGTTTTTTAACCATTTATTCTTTATTCATACCTGGCTTTTTATATCTGATTATTCATATATGGCTATTTTTTCCTTTTTTTTGTGGATGTAATTCTTTCCTTTTTCTTAGACTATTTCACAGTCATTTTCTATTTGAATTTCAATAGGGGTGAATTGTCCTGGTTAGTGAGTTTACTTGTTTCCTTAATATTTGGTTTCCTTCTATGGTTTAGAATTTTAGTTTCTTCTCTTGTGTTGAATAGGGTGTGTTTCGTTTTGCTTTTTCTTTCTTTCTGCATTCTTTTCTCCTGTTATGAAGGTTTTGCCTTTGCCGTATGTGGTGTCAGGATCTCCCTAGTCCAAAGCCTTTCTGCCTATCGTGACTGTGAGGATATCACAGACCTAGTCACTGGGACAATATGAAGTAGACCACATGTCTCTGCTCTGTCCTGCAATCTCAGGCACCTGGCTCCATTAAAGGGAGAGGGGGCAGCATTTCTTCAATCTTCTCTGCCAGGCAAGCAATATCCTCACACGCACTCAAACTCACATTCAGCTCCATTCTCTCTACTGAGCCAAGGTACAGGGCCTTCATTGTGAGTGGGGCGTTTTAGTTCTTTTACCTCCCGGTCCTCTTCTGCCTATTTCTAGCCCTGGACTTCGAATCAGCCTGTAGTGTCTGCTCTCTTACCCAGTGTGTATCTGATCTGTTAGGTCCACTGTAATGCTCACCTTGTTTTAGAGAAGGTCTTTGTATTTTTAATTCTACTTAAAAATATGTTTTTAAATATTTTATCTTGTACAAGTGTATGTTTGGAGGGGCTGGGACTGGAGCTTGAATCATTAATCCACAGCACCCTTCTGACCACAGACCATAGTCCCAAGTCATAGGAAGAGGGAAGATTTTACTGTTCTTAGCATGTTTATACTAGTTCCAAAGTGTGAGATATACTCAGGCCAAAGAGCAGAGGCTCGGGCATACCACTGGCAACATGTTAGGCAAAAGTAGTCCTCTTCAGGATCATGCAAAATTATCTGATTTCTCATAGTTTCCAACATTGATAAAATTGATGTAAAATATGACTGCTAAATCAACATAACTAACCCAAAGCTGATATTTTATTGTGCCTGATACTAACTTTAGGAATTGGATTGATATATGTGCTTGGCAGGATAATTTTAAAAATCACAATTCAGTTTTAAAGAAAACGATTCTACAAGTTCAATACAAACTGCGTACTTTAAATGTCCTGATCATGGGGAGGGGTGGTGTCAGAAGGCACTGTGGAATGGATACAAGAATTTTTTTTTATTTTTTTTTATTGGGGAATATTAGGGAATAGTGTGTTTTTCCAGGACCCATCAGTCGTTGTCCTTCAATCTAGTTGTGGAGGGCGCAGCTCAGCTCCAAGCCCAGTGTCTGTTTTCAATCTTAGTTGCAGAGGGCGCAGCCCATCATCCCCTGCGGGAATTGAACGGGCAACCTTGTGGTTGAGAGCTCGCGCTCTAACCAACTTAGCCATCCGGCTGCCCCAAGAACTTTCTGTTTTAAGTCAAGGCCTGAGTACAAAAAGTCACTTGTATAACTTAGTCAATTATTCTGAGGAATCAAGATGTATACACATTCATCATCTGCTTCTGTGACACCCTCCTCAACGATGGGAACGCATTTTTCACAGGAGTTAAAAGTGACAACGTTAGAATGCAGACTGAATCAGTGAGAAATTTGAGTTACAAGATATTTTAAAAGAAAAGTTGAATTTCTCTGTTCAGTATTTAAAACTATTCAAATTTAATGGAACTAGATAAAAGTAATTTGTAATCGAAGTGCCCTGTTCAGCATTCTTGACTAACCACAATGCTAGCCAATTTGAGAAGAAAAGCAATTTAGTGAAAAATAGTGGGTGGCTGAGAGAATTGAGAGGAAGGCAGAGAGTCAGCTTACGCATGAAGCAAAGGAAGCAGGGTGCCTCAAATATCCCTCCTCAAGAACAGCCACAGACGCGAAGTGAGCAAATGCTGTTGGAAAACTGAAACCAACAGACATGCTCGACACAGCGTTGTCACAAACCTTCAATTTGTAACAAACACAGTATCTGCTAAGTGCAATAAAGCGAGGTACGCGTATGCCTATATAAACTTAAAAAACAAAAAAAGAACTTCCCGTTAAAAGGCTTCCAGTAATAACTCACCCTCCGCCCAGCATCATTTCCTGCAACAACACTGGTTTCTTGAATGCCGCAGCCACCTCAAAATATCGGTAAACTGACCTTAAG
Source organism: Rhinolophus sinicus (assembly GCF_057876585.1). NCBI lineage: Eukaryota > Metazoa > Chordata > Mammalia > Chiroptera > Rhinolophidae > Rhinolophus > Rhinolophus sinicus. The sequence goes on from NC_142501.1 coordinate 126,007,427, forward strand.
CTTTGTGTCACTCCCTTGACATTCCAAGTTCCATACAGGACCACCTGATTCCTCCCTCACTTGGTCCTGCCTCACTTCCAGTTTCTATGTGAGAAGCAAGAGTCCTTCCTCTTACCCATCCGGAACTTCCCCCAAAGAGGAAGGGTATTTTGAGCTGCGGAAACAATGAATAACCATTGTGTGGAATATGTAAACAAATTCCTATAGTTCTTTCTTTTATATATCTTGAACATATACCTAAGAACATTATTTAAGCTATGATTGGCATTCCTTATAAATAAAAGAACAACCTAGCCCAGCATCTATTTGAATAACAAATTTCAAATTAAAATTTCTCTCTGTGGTATTTATAATATTAATGTTATCTTTTTATATTTCTTTTGTTTTACATATAAATCAAAATAACTTTAGTATTCTATTTGCTATGCTCAATAAGCTGGTGGTGATTAACTTTGATTTATATAAATTATGTTCTGCATATAATTTTACAGAATCAAAATTATATTTATGTAAAAGTTTAGTCACTCAAACATAGTTATTTCTTAGGCCAGAAATGCTGGCTGTGTTTGTGGCACTGTTGCAATCAGCATAGATCGTGTTTCCCCGAAAATAAAACCTAGCCAGACAATCAGCTTTAATGCGTCTTTTGGAGCAAAAATTAATATAAAACCCAGTCTTATTTTACTATAATATAAGATCAGGTTTTATGTAATATAAGACAAGGACTTATATTAATTTTTGCTCCAAAAGACACATTAAAGCTGATTGTCCTGCTAGGTTTTATTTTTAGGCAAACATGGTATGGTTTCCAAATAAGGATATAAGGCAACTTTGAGACATATCTCAAAGGGTTGTTAACAAATAAAAAATTGTCCAACCCTTCAGTGCCAAAAGTGCCTGGTTCAAGCTGTTAGTCCTTTATTTAGGCATAGGACTTTATGTAATGGAAATTTACTTAAATGGGATTTTGATTTTACAGAAAAGAAAAAAAAGGCAGAAAAATCAATAGGAAGTAATAATAAGGTTCTTTCAATGTGATACAATGCATGGCTCCGTTTTACTTTCTATTTTCTGAGCAAGATAATTTTTCTCTAATGATTGTGACCATGTCATGGTGAGAATTATTCGCCCTTTGGAACATTTACTTTTTTCTCTTAATACGTGGGACTTTTAAAATCCTATCCTGGCTGCTCTTACAATAATCATCCTACTGATTGTCATCTCCACATGAATATTTCAAAGACACTTCAAACTCAACATGTCCAAAACTGAACTTATGTTGTCCCACCCAAAATTAGTTCTTTGTTCCCTTTCTTATTCCCATTATGCCAGTCAGAAATCTAGGCTACATAGTATCTTGACGTATTCTCCTCTTTTACTTTCTGTTTTTAGTCCCTAGCAAGACTAAATTTCTTACACCCTGGCTCAACCCAGTACCAGTTGTGATGTAATCCTTGCTATCATAGAAATCATGGGTTGAGATAGCATCCATGTTCTCTCAATACTTATTGAGGCCATTCTGTAAAGCTCTGGGTGAGGTGCTGCACAGGGGGCTGACAGCTGAAGCAGCTGTAGAATCTGTGCTCTAGGGGCTTATGTTTTAGTAAAAGGGGTAAGACAAGCATGTAAATAACTATTATACACAGTAAGAAGTCTCAGTCCCACAAAAGGAATACAGACAATGTCCTGTGAGAGTTCAGTAGATGCAGAGAGTATTTCCGCCAGCAGGTACAGGACAGGCAGACTTACCCAAGAGGCGGCCATTAAATTGGCACTGCAAGGGATAAACAGGCTTTCACCATGTGGAAACAGGGTACCCACTAAATGAATGTCATTGCTGGAAAGAACAGCCAGAGCAAAATCATGAAAGGGAGGAGATATGCTCACAGACAAGCTAGGATTTAATTAGAATTTTAAGGGGAAATCTTAGAAATAGGATTGAAGTGATATGCAGAGACCAGACCCCACAGAGCAGTGGAAGTCAGGCTGAGAGGTTTGACCTGTGTTCTGACATCCCTGAGTACACCTGAGACGCCTGTATCCTGTGCACCACCTTTTCGTGGGTTCTGGAAGGTAAACTATGGATACACCAAGACACACTACAGCAATAATTTAGAATGCAGTTGCCAATATTACTTCCTAACTTGAAGATATTGTATTTTTCAATACGATATTTTCAAATTGGTGTGAGAAGTTGGTCCCCATCATGTTTAATTATCAAGGCAGTTAGTGGCTAGTGTTTAGATGTTTTGAGATGAGGAATCTACTGATATATATTTATTTCTGTGTTTTGTGGTATGGTTTTATTTGTTTGTGTGTGTGTGTGTGTGTGTGTGCATGCACGCACGTATGTGCATGCTTGTATTCTAAGTAAATTTTATTTTGGTAAATTCCAATCTTATCTTGGCCAAAACAAGGAGATAAAGGAAATTGTCCATATGAAATCTAGGAGAGAAGGTCTCATCAAGGCACGAGCTGATGGCAGTATCTGTCCAAGATAGAGAACTCAGAGAGAGACCGATGAAGCTGGGGGACTATAAAAAGGGTCAATAAAGGACCAGGGCATTAAGAAATGATAACTTATCTTTCCCTTCCTGAAATATTACCTTATGCCTTTCTTGACTACTTCCCCTTCCGGAAAAGCTCCCAAATAAGAGCTAAATAGTTTTCAAACTGTGGAGGAATTTAATAAGGAGTAGGTGATTGAATAAGCACTCCCCGGGGAAGACCATTAATGAGTATCTGTGCTCCTGAGTAACAATAAATAAAGGGATTCAAATAAACAGGAAGAGCCGTTGCTAAAATGTCCTAAAAAGCTATGAATAATTCCTAGGAGTAAGGTTACACTGGTGCTTTAAAACAAAATGAAAACCAGAGTAAAGAGTTATCATGTTCATACAATCTGCCATCTATGTTGACTCACATAACTAGAGGAAACTGAGACCAAGGGGAAAAAGACTTGGCCAGAGTCATGTCACATTATGCAGACAACGGGGGGGGTGGGGGGGGGGGCAGAACACATTTGTCCTAATACCTAATTCAGTTCCTGTCTGAATCTGTATCATGCTGTCTTTTTTTCTTTAAAGACTAATCATAGGATCATAGACTGCTACTGTTGGAAGAGAACTTTTTCTTCTAGTTTCTTATTTTAGAGATCAGAAAACTAAAGCCTGATAAATTGACATTTTTAAAACCAGTTAATGGCCAGCTCAGGGCCATAACTCAAAACCCATAATTTTCAGACCAGTAATTTTACTAGTTTCTCTGTGTTCCTCACTAGTAGTAGAAGTTAGCATTCACAAAACTGGTGATATGAAGAGTTTTTGTTAGACTTGTAAGGCTGCTTTGTATGATTTACTCATAATGGTCATTTAAACTTAAATTTTAACCAATTTGCAATCAGGATTTGCACTACTTGAGTAGTATATTCAAGGGTCAAGAAATGTTTGCTCATGTTTCCCCAAGGGTTTATTGTTTTTTTAATTAAGAGGATGGAGTGTAGAAACAGCTAGTTTAAATGGCAATCTAATTTACATCCTTGAACTATTTGGGATATAACCATTTGGGAACTAGGTTTTACTGACTTCTTGACATGAATTAATGATCATCAATATCATGATTTTTTCATTTCTTTTGTAAAGATCCTTCATCTCTGCTTTGCATTTAAGAGTTTGCATATGTTATTAGTAACCAAGTTATTAGCAGGGGCCAACAAAACTGCACTAATGTTGCATAGGTTATGTAATCTTCCAGATGGGCACTGGACTTATCAGGGGGATCACTTCAAAGGCTGTGTAGCTGCACAACCAATGCACTGTACACCTGAAGCCGAAGTAGAATAATACTTCGGGCCTAATAAAAGGGCCTGTGATGACCTGTCCATCTCTACCCCACGGGCCCACACTGGAGCCACTTGCTGGTTGCTGAACTTACTACCATCCATTTTCATTGTCCTTCATTTGGGCTCATGCAGTGTTCTGTTTATGAAACCTCCCCTTTTCATTCTGTCCTTGAAAATGAACTTCAGAACTATATTTCTGAAGGTCAGCACCTTTGAGAAACCTTTCCCCAAAGCTCCAAGGATGTTTGTATTTTCTTTCCCCTGTAGTCATACAGCACTTTGTTCACACTTCAAAGTCAGACAGACCTAGAATCAAGTCTTCATCGTCCCATGTACTAGCCCTGACTCGGACTAGTTTTGTGACTCTGGCCAAGTGACCGAATCTCTCTCAGACCCAGTTAAGCCTTGTTTATGCAGTGGGAGCACTAATATTACCCGCCCCATAAAGTTGTGAGGATAAATGAAATAACCTAAAAAGCATGAAGCCCAGTACCTAGCACAGGGTTAATGAGCTATCACCATCATTTTATGGATAGTTATATGCATCTATATTTATATGCATCTTAACCATCTCTCTATCTCCTGTGCCAAGTCCAGTACTTGGTCTGTAGGAAGTCTCAATAAATATATATTATCTTGAAGAGTCTGGGTTGAGATCTGAGACAGAAAGCCCCCATCTGGCTTTATATGTTCAATAGACATAGTTAATAGCGCATTTAGATATTTATTACTTAACTGAAAATAATTGGAAAAGCAGTTAACATGAAATATTTTTCTTGATAGAAGGGTTTAAAAAAATTTTTTTCTGGAGAAAACTTTTGGTAGTTCCTCTTTTTTATAGCTCTCCTGCTGGGATAGTGACAAAGGCAAAAAGAGAACTTGGGGTAAAATGATAAAAATTACATTAACATTTCATTAGTTCCTAAAACCACCTCTATGAAGTTGCGTGATAATGGGACATGGTCCTTCTTTTAGGATAACACCACTGAGGCACAGGGAGCTACTGTAGAACTAGTCTGCCAGGTCTCTCCATTTCATTTCTGTGCTGTTTCTTGAAATTTAGTTATTCAATAGTAAGGTAAGCCAACTGATACCCTGGAGGTAAATCATATATTTTAGAGGTGTTTTGCTAGTGGAAGTTATAAAATGAATGGATTTGGTCATGACCCTGAGAACCAACACACATGGTTCTCCAGCTTAGAGAACAATGCTGGCTCTTGCAATAGAACATTGTATTACTTTTTGTGTGAAGCCCCCTCTTATGGGGCTCAAACTATCATTATCACTCTAGTTTTACCAGATGAGCTAATACAATTACTCATATGCTCCACTTCAACTTTATCTTTGCCTGCTTCCGTCCATCAGTTTTCTCAGATAGTAGTGGATTGAGCTTTAAAACATGCTTTGATCATCTCTGTTTCTTAATTCTTTTAAAAGAATAATAAATATTAGTTTATTTGTAAAATTGACCCGCACTTATTATTTATAAACCCAATTAACACATAAACATCGAAAGAAGCTTTAGGAAAAATCATTCAAAACCACTGCACCAAGGGAAAATTAAAAAAACAGCATAAACATTTGGTGAACACAATTCCAGATACTCCCCACTCTGTGTGTGTGCGTGGATAGCAAGGGAGATAGAAAGATTTTACAAAGAAGGATTTATTTATTTATTTATTATTTTTTTTAATTTTTATTGGGGAACAGTGTGTTTCTCCAGGGCCCATCAGCTCCAAGTCGTTGTCCTTCAATCTAGTTGTGGAGGACGCAGCTCAGCTCCAAGTCCAGTCACCGTTTTCAATATTAGTTGCAGAGAGCACAGCCCACCATCTCATGTGGGAACTGAACTGGCAACCTTATTGTTGAGAGCTCACGCTGTAACCAACTATGCCATCTGTCTGCCTCAAGGATTTATTTTATACATAGTATTTTAATTGAAAATTGTGTTGATATAATTAAAATTTTACATGTATTTGTAAGAAATAATACAAAGAAACCCCACGTACCCTCAACTCAATTTTCCTCAGTGGTTACAGTTTGCAAAATTATATATAGTATCTGCAGGAGATACGTTCCAAGACCCCCTAGTGGATGCCTGAAACCTTAGATAGTAGTCCTATATATGCTATGTTTTTTCTTATAGGTACATACCTATGATAAAGTTTATAAATTAGGCACAGTAAGAGACTAACAACAATAATAATAAAATAGAACAATTATAACAATATACTGTAATAAAAGGTATGTGAATGTTACATTATTAAGTAAAATAAGGCTGACTTGAACACAAGCAATCTGATACCGCGACAGTTGATCTGATAACTGAGGTAACTAGTGCTAAATGACTTACGGGAGGGGAGCATGTACATACACGTGGACACACTGGAAAAAGGGATAATTCATGTCCCAGGCAGGACAGCATGAAGTTTCATCACAATACTCAGAATGACATATAATTTAAAACTTTTGAATTGTTTCTTTCTGGAATTTCCCATTTAGTATTTTCAGACCTTGTTTAACTGCTAGTAACTGAAACTGCAGAAAGCAAAATCACTGATGGGGAGCGGGGACTATAGTAAATGCTATTTTAAATGAACATTTTAGTCAAATTTAACAGAAGAAAAACAAACTGAAAAGAAAATGAAGAAATTGTTGGACTTAAGATAAATCTTTATCTTTCTTCCCCTCAAGAGTTTCTGGCTTTTGCTAAAGTTTAAAAGGTTAGATTCATTTTGATCCAATTCTAGACATTATCTCCTTGCTCTGATGTATGAAGTTAGCAGTTATACTTCTTCCCATCTCCTCTCTCTTCACTTCCTTGTATTGTTACATTAGTCTTTTACATTGTCAAAGTTTAACATTTGTAGTCTGTCAATAACCATATTTTTTAGGGTTGTATAATCTTTCTTTTTGTATTTAAATTGACTCAGTGCTCACAACAAGTCTTTTTTTTTTTATTATACCTTCTCTTTTTCTGAGTTCTTATTCTCTTGGATAGCTAAATTGTGTCATTTTATGGTTATTTCCAGAAAGTCTCAAACCCTGAATTCTTTCCTGCTTGAGCTTGAAACTCAGTTTAGTTAGGTAAAATGTACATAGGTTAACATTTCTTTTCCTCAAAATGTTACAAACATTGTTCCACCATCTCTTTGGCCATGTGTGTTGCTGTTGAAAGATCCAAGGCAATGAGATTCCTCTTTGTTCATGACTGGCTTTTTCTGCAAGATTGCCCATAAGGTTTTCAATGTTTTCTCCAATCTGTGTCTTAGTGTCAACCCTTCTACATCAGTTTTGCTCGTACCCTGTAATTTGCTGGAGCAGGCTCACACTGGCTCATGAGAACCAATTGAATCTTTGTTCTTATCTCTTTCATGTTGTGTGCTTAAACCAGGTACCCTACCCTACCTATCTTTGAATTCAGTCATATTTGTTCTGCATCTCATTGCTTTTCTGTCATGATTTTCCTCCATTTCTTTTCTGAATTCAACTGACTGAGTTTTTCTATCTATTCTTGTTGTCTTCTTACCTCTTCATTAAAGCTCTGTACCTTCTCTTGAGGATTTTCTCCTTTAATGAGAGACCATGTAAGAAATGTCTTTGAAGGGTGGAGAACTTTTGTTCTCAACCTTCACCATGATTCTTTCCTGTGGTATATGCTCTTCATCTGCCTTTTGCTTCTAATCCTTAACTCCTCCTCCCCTTTTTCTTTCTTTCTCTGATTTTCTTTCTTTCTTTCTTTTTTTATTTTTTTTTTTGGTTAAAAGTTTGTAACCAAACTTTTGATGAACCCCCTCTCAGGTGGGACTGGGAACAACTGTGTTCTAGCAAAACAAAAAAGTGGGAATGGTAGAAGGATGATTAAGTCTTTAGTTTGGATTAGGTTGATTCTCTTGAACACCCTCTCACTAAATCTCTTATAGGCTTTGCCTTGGCACAGCTCTCTTCAGTTTTGAAACTTGAAGAACTCAGTGTATAGGCTCATTGGGTGGTAGAAGCCCCGGTAGCATCATTCACTTTGATTTTCTGTGGGTCACGGCAAAATCCCTTAATGGTAGTCTTTCTGTGTTGTGATGTGGCCTCTGCTACTGCTTCTGCCCTTCCCTTTGTCCTGCCTCTCAATGGCCACTGGCCATCCCTCTGCTGGCTAAGTAGGTGATAGGTCACTGTCCCATGGTCTTCTTCAACTCCTCACCCCTTGCTCTCCTGCATGTTGACCTGGGTCTCATCAGGACCCTTTCCCACTTCCCTCTCAGCCTACCCATGCTCTTGTAATGCATAGCTCCAAGCAAAGCTCATTGCATAGACCTCTCAGGGCTGTGCACTTTCTTTTAGCAAAGTCTCTTTCATTATCAATTGAGGTCTCAGGACTTATGTGTAGGTTCTCAGCTTCTCTCATTTTAACACACATTTCACAGTATTTGACAGTGAGGCTTTATGGATTGTGGTTTGGGACTATGGCCATTTCTGTTTTGCATGAAAGAAGGAGACTCCTCTCTACCCTCCATTCTTTTTGTTGTTTAGTGAGCTTTAAGGAAAGGAAACAATTACTCTGTGATCTTCAACTTGAAGTAACTCTTCCCCAGCTTTTCTTGATAAAATAGGGCAGGGTGTGGTGGATGACAGATGATCACAGTTTTTTGACACATCTTTTGTTAAGAGTTGGGGTCTTTCTTGCCTGCCCTTGAGTCCTGGCATTTTCTGTGACCTCCTCAGTTGATAGAAGATAGCAAAATTAATGCTATGGTGTATTTGAGCCCAAGCCTTAAAAAGCTGTCAGTATCCATTTGATGTCTCTTGGAATACTTTCTATGAGAGCCGTGAACTGCCGTGAAGGAAATGAGACTAACTGTGAGACCACCATGCTGGGGAGACCACCTACAGGCTCTCTGATCAACAGTCCTAGTTGAGCTCAGCCTCCCAGCTGTCCCCACAATGTCCAGCTGTGTGAGTGAAGAAGCTATCTTGGCCCCTCCAGACCAGCCTCTCTGCCAGCTGAATACCACTGAGTGACCTTAGTTGATACCACTTAGAGCAGAAGAATTGCCTACCTGTTGTCCTGCTTGAATTCCTGACCCACAAAACCATGAAATATAATAAAATGGTTGCTTTCAGCTACAAAGTTTTAGGGTAATTTGTTACATAGTGATGAATAAACGGAACAGGAGGATATGAATCTTATTGAAATCACCAATATTCATAGTATCGCTATGGCTTAAAACCTTTAGGTCACTTATGTCACAAGAGTCCCACCTTGAGTCCAAGAGAGATGTAGACATGTCTGGGCAACCAGTGAGGTGAATCTATTCACGTAGGTGAAAGTCACAACTGTGCCTTCTTCAGGGAGCCAGGCATCTCTGGTGGGTAGTGAGTTGGTTCAGCAGGAGTCTTTTTGCCAAGGACCATGTAATGTTCTGGGAGATGACTGATACCAAGGGAAAGAGCACAGATTTGACCCAGTAACAAAGTCTGAGTAGTTGGAGGGAGTTGGAACTCTGGAAACAAGTACTGGTTGTTAATTAAAGCCATCCCAAGCCCAGCACAGCCACTTGGCTACGTATCTGTGTCGCAAGGAAGGGTGAGGTTATAAGCGAAAACTGAAAGGGCTGCTTCACTCAACTTTTAAATGGGGTGCAAGCAACACCATTTGCCCCATCTCAGTCAGCATGTAACACAAAGGGAAAAGATCCATCATTTTCACTTCCGAAAGGACTCCTGGGTGATGGGAGCAGCAGAAGGGCAGTGGCCATGCCCAAGCACCCCAAGTGGGCCACGTATCCACACAGCAGTGATGTACCCACCCAGAGGGCCATCAGCAGAGGAATAAACTACCGGCAGGAAACCTGGAGACACTGCTTTGCCTGCTGAGCCATGCTGAGCAATGCCCAGCCTATCCTGCCAGGACTCCGTATGCTGAGGGGCACTAGACCCACTTTGTGCCAACTGCCATCATCCCAGCAAAGTGGGAAGGAGACCAGTACCCCACTAAACAAGAGCTGAGGAACACGGTATCTAGTTGCAGCAGACTTGTCCACGAGCACTGGTGAGACATACCTCTGGGGATTTGCTAAGGCGACAGGAGTCCTGCATTAGCCTGTGATGACAACGAGCCCATGAAATAAGACTGCTAATATGAAGACCCCTGTTGTACCTGCAAGTGGGATGGGATGGCCCATACTGTACACGACCAGCAGACACCAGTCATGTCCTATTCCACACGAACGCTTTCACCCCTGAGCAGAGACACCACATTAATGGTGCCCTCTGGAGTTGTGCAGTGTGGACCGTGGACCAGGAGCACAACCCAAAATAGGCTACCATCTGCATGTTAGCTACCTGCACATGATTTTAGTGCAATTAGCAAACTGGATAGAGTAAAAGGCTGTCCCTGGTTCATGGTTTATTATCTGCATCCTAACTTAGCCTGCAAATGTTTGTCCTCTGAAGTACTTTCACATAAAAATGCTTTCAAGAATGAAATCCTATATAAGGATTTCTATACAGGGACTAAATCCTATAAGGTTTCCCTAAGGTTTATGTGGACTATTTAGTTTAACTGATATCACTTTTAGTAACTTTTAGTCAACTTTTTCTAACCCTAATATTTAAGAATTTTTATTTTAGAAAATACTTAAGTGTAGTTATTTGCATCTATTAATAATTTATTAGTCACTTTGTTGGTGTCTTCAGCATCACTCAATAGAAGATTGTTTTTCATTAGAATTTAGTACTAAAATATACTAATTACTTGTAGGGAAATTTTAATTTTATCAGATATTAGGACCACTTTAAAAATTCTGAAGGCTTATATCAGACTCTCAAATTCCTATAATTAGTGTTTTCCAGTGATGTTCTAGAAGTCATTATTTTAAAGATGGCATTACCCATTTTTAGCTATATGAAACTGACTCAAATCCTTGCTTGTTTTAAAAATATTTGTACTTTTTCTTGTGATTTTATAATGTTTTACTTAAAGAGATTCCTGAAAATGATCACATTTGATTTTATGGGATAAAATGCTATGAATCCTTATGTGATGAAATATAAAGTTGGTAGCATAACCTATGATATTTTATTAGTTATCTATTGATGCATGTATTAGTATGTTCAGGCTGCCATAACAAAATACTACAGACTGGATAGTTTATAAACAATAGAAATTGATTTCTCACAGTTCTGGAGTGTGCCATTAATTTTCATCACTTGAGGAAGGTGGCCCCTGCCAGATCTGGCCATTGAAAAGGTTCATTGTCCCTTTTTATAATCAGCAAGTAATCTGTGGGGGCAACTTTGATCCCCTGGAATATCTTGTTCATTGACAACCTATCTCCTGATAGACTGAACATTTTTTGATGCTCTTAGTGTGTGAGTCAGTTATTTATTTGAATATTTCAAAATGATGATTTTAAAAATTCTGTCATTCTTTCCATATTCATTGACTAATGTTCTTTACAAAGAAGGGATTTTTCTCATCAACAGGAATTACTACAACTCCTCCTAAAAAGTCAGGGTAAATGCTTAATTCTTTGTTTTTAATTACTAATTTCCTGAATAAAGAATTGGTTCAATAGTCACCTTCAAAAAAAAAAACAAAGGTGAGCAGAAGCCTTTTATTTTCCTGGATGTTATCAATCCAACAAGTATATGTTCTTAAATAGAGCAGAATGTAACACATTTTCTAAAAACAAAATTTTCTGAAAAATTCTGCATGTACATCTTTGGGCCTTTCTCTTAAAGACATTAGTCTTTTAAAAATGTGTGTTCTAGAGAGAAAAAATAATAATCTAAAGGATTATCAAGACCCTTAACCTACATTATAAAAGTTGCAAGAAATAATGCAGTTTGGCCTATTTGTTTCTTTTCTTTCAAATTAGCAATAGTCTAGGATTTGACTGCATCCATTTTTAGTATTGTTGACATAAGAAAAGACACAGTTGCACAGAATTACATTTACTGTTGAATTCTGCAGTGCCTCACAGGAAGCAGGACACTGAGCATGGATGATACTAATTTTTTGCAGCAAAGTAAGATGCACAAGATGCATAGGTTGAATGGAAGGCTGAGCAACCATTTTCCCTGAGGGCCTTCACATTTTCAGTCCTCTAAATACATTTTGTCATCACATCAAAGGCCTGAGTAATAAGTCTATGGAGAGTTACTTACTAGCAAATTTTATCCTTTAAATTAGGTGAAACTTTTAACCAGCTTTCTGATGGAGAGGAGGAGAGAAATATTCTTAATATAGTAGTCAAGGTTTAGAGCAGAATTTTTCAGTCTTTGAGTAGAATTCAGAATGACAGTCCTCTCATTCCTTACCGCCAGGCACGTATAGCCTTATCTCTGGCTGCTCAGCTGTCCTAATCTTGTTTGCTTCTCCATTTAGTTTTGTAATCTCTGCAAAAAAAAAAAAAAAAAAAGTGCTGTATAGAACAGAATTTTTAGTTTTGGAAGATTATGATTCACTTTGAAGTTAGATTTTTATACATTTATATAAATACAGCTGGGTTGTTTGTGTGTGTGTGTGTTTTTAAGTGAAAATAAAGTCAAAATGCTATGTTTTATCAAAAAGAAGGGAAGGGAAATAAATATGTAACTCTGGCTATTCCAGTCTTGGGAATTTAAAGTAGAATATTATTATTTTATGGTTGATTCTTATATAGATTTGACTATACCACAAGTTCCCCTCAAAAAATTACGTGTGTGTGTGTGTGTAAAATACTACCTAGGCAACCCAACCTAAACTGTGGGTGTTGTTCTTTGTTCATGGATGATAGTGTAATTCCCCTGTATGTATTCAAAAAGGTAGAAGGAGGTCTTGAATTCTTTTGGAGCAATATTAAATTTGATACGCCAATTAAATATGAAAGTAGTTACAAGTAGGCAGTTGAATATAGGAGTCTGGACTTCAGGGGGGACATCCATGTAGAGATAGTTTTATAAGTCATTTGCTTATGGAGGTATTAGGGTAGTGCAAAAGTAATTGCGGTTTTTGCGATTATTTTTAACCTTTTAAACCGCAATTACTTTTGCACCAACCTCATATTTGATGCCATGGCACTAATGAGGCCACTGAAAGTGAGTGTTTACAAAAAGAAGTGAGGGGGTCTAGGGCAGAGCTCTGGGAGATACCAACATTTGGGAACCCAGCAGACAGAGAGGAGTCAGAGGGAGTGTGGCTCTCTATGGAGGAAGAACAGGGGAATGTGGTCTGTTGCAAGCCACGTGAACAAAGTGTTTCAAGAAGGACAGAATAGTCATCTCTGCCAGATAGTGCTGAAAATTCAGGAAGAATACAGTAACGCTGAATTTGGACACATGAAGTTCTTCAATGAACTTAACAAGAGCCATCTCAGCAAGGTGGGATAGAGGGAAGCCCCACCCTGGAGGGATTAAGGAGAGAGGTGAGGAGAGGAAGGAGAAAGAGGGAATATGACCTACAGCTGTGTAAAAGGAGGAGAAATGAGGCCAGTAGTGAAGGGATGGAGGGTCAAAGGAGAGATTGTTCAAAGATGGGAGATGCTAGAGTCCATTTGAATGCTGGTAGAGGGAGAAGTCGGTGATGCACGTGAGAGAGCATCCTTATAGCAGTGAGTTCTGGAGAAAGCAAGAGTTCAACAGAAGAGTTGGCTTCTGCTCACAGCAGGGATAGTTTATCCATATAACCAGAAAGAATAAAGTGACACAAAGATAAGATTCTACCGACTTGTATAAAAAATATGTGCAAACAAAAAAAAGCATACAAGGAAACATCAAAATGTTAATAGTGATCATCTCTTGGTGATGGAGTTATAGGTGATTTTCATCTTACATTTTTTTTGGCATTTTTCAATTTTTTTTAACAAGGAATGGATATTATTTTTATACTTGGAATAAAGTGAATGTAGTCAAGACAATCACACACACTCTCTAGTGACCCTTCATTCCTTGAAAAGGCAAACTCTACAAAACTCCCCAGACATGTTTGTTCTGAACCAGATTGATTTTCTGTAATGATGCTTGTGCTACAGATTCTCACGGCGGCCCTGGTAACGTAGCAATACCTACTGAAGGAACTGTCCCATTTCCTCTCTGCAACAAAATTCTACTTACAGAAATTGTCTTCTCTGCTCTCTTACTTTTCTCTCAGCTAAGAGTGGGGAGAAGAAAGATGTTAGGAACTCTTGACAAATGGAGAATAACCATCAAATATTCTTGCAAACACGGATGCCAATTTTATTTCAACATCTAAAACCAAGTCACTATGTAAAATAATAAACAGAGAAGTCACATTCACAGCAGAAATAGACAAAATTTCCCAGTGGGAACATTTTTTTTCAGTCTCTACATAACTAATTCCTTTTTAAGAGCCCACAGGCACACTTTGACACTGTCTGGAACCACCTAAAAGGTGATTACCAGATGGTATATCTTTCTTAAAATTCACTAATAACCATAATAAAATCATTCTTTTTAGTAGGTGATATTGTGCCTATTATCCAAATCATTAACAAAGGACCATATACTACTTCTTGATGCAGGCTGCTTCTTAGTTATAAATCAACTTCTATGCTATAGAATAACATTTCTTTTATTCTGTTTCTTGAGTAGGTAACCCATGCATAGTGAAATAGTGCAAAAATAGTCAGTGAAAAATAGTCTCCTTCTCACCTATGTCCCTTCCCAAAGGCAACCAATGTATGTAGTCTCGTGTATATTTCTAAATGTATTCTATTTATGTACAAACAAATAACTAGAACATTCATGGAAAACGTAAAAGCCTCTTTTAGTGTTTAATTCAATCATTTAATACTCTTTATCACTTTACCAAAAACATCAAGGATAGTCAGAGAGGCCGGTAACTGTTAAAAACCACTGAAAATTAGAGGTCAAAGGGAATTTAATATTTTTCTGAAATAAGAGTGTAAGAGATCGGGTTAGAGATTCAGTATTCAAAAAAATTGATTTCTATATCTCTTCCTTCAGCATATCAATTTATATTAATCGAGATCTAACCTGTTCTGCAACTAGGTTGTAATTTTTTAAATGTAGTACTTAGCATTGCATGGTTTGTTTTTTTAAAACAATTTCACTCTCCTAGTCATAATGCATACATTAACCTTTAATACACTTATTTTTTAAAAAGTACTCTCTACGGGGTGAACCACCAACCATCAATAGTGCCTGGTCTCCCTCGCCTCCAGACCCTTCTCTTTCCCCCAGTTTGCTTGCATGTCAGAGAGTCAGCAAACTATGGCTTACAGGCTAACGTTGTCCTGCCGCCTATTTTTGTAAATGAAGTTTTATTAGAACTCAGTCATGCCTGTTTGTTTATGTATTATCTATGGCTGCTTTCGCATCATAATGACAGGTTGAGTAGTGGTGACAAAGGTCATATGGCCACAAAGCTGAAAATTCTTATTTATCTGACTCTTTACAAAAAAGTTTGCCAATCCCTATCCTAGAGCATGGAATCTTGGTCATATTAATAAATGGGCAAAAGCATTAGAGACAAGAAAAATCAAGAAGTGATTTTAAATGCGGCAATAACAAAATTATAATGATAGAGAGTATCCTGTAGGAACGTGCTAATTTTGTACAAAACCCCTTGGTGTTCATTTATTTCATATGCTTTAGTACTCACATGGAGAAAATAGTAGGGAAACAACTAGTATAGAGATTTAGAATAACTTAAGGAAGATGCTAACATAAGTACAGATTTTCACCTGCTTCCATATACAGATGACTCTTGAATAACACAGGTTTGAACTGTGTGGGCTCGTTATACATGGATTGTTTTCAATAAATACATAAAGTACTGTAAATGTATTTTATCTTCCTTATGATTTTTTAAATAACATTTTCTTTTCTCTAGCTTACTTTATTGTAAGAATATAGTGTATAATACATATAACATACAAAATATTTGTTAATCGACTATTTATATTATTGGTAAGGCTTCCAGTCAACAGTAGGCTATTAGTAGTTAAGTTTTGGGGAGTCAAAAGTTATATGCAGGGTTTCTGTTTTTGTTTTGTTTTGTTTTGTTTGAGTTTCTAAGTATCCTATCTTTTTTTTAAATTAAAATTTATTGGGGTGACAATTGTTAGTAAAATTACATAGGTTTCATGTGTACAATTCTGTAATACATCATGTATGTATCACATTGTGTGTTCACCACCCAGAGTCAGTTCTCCTTCCATCACCATATATTTGACCCCCTTTACCTTCTTCTGTATACACAATGGAATATTACTCTGCCATAAGAAAAGATGAAATAGTGCCATTTGCAACAACATGGATGGATTTTGAGATTATTATGCTGGGCGAAATAAGTCAGACAGAAAAAGTCAAGAACCATATGACTTCACTGATATGTGGGATATAGAACTGAAAGCAACAAAGGAACAAGATAAATAAAGAAACAGAAACTCATAGACACAGACAACAGTTTAGTGATTACCAGAGGGTAAGGGGGAAAGGGGTTTTTAACTTCATGGTGGGCAGGGAGTTCAGCACCCCTAACCCCCATGTTGTTCAAGGGTCAACTATATTACTTTTCCAATTTCATCCTTCTAACATTGCTACAAATTTTATAAACATCTGTACAGTTCAGATTAATGCATATGTCTGAGGATTTATGTATGAAAGAGGAAGGGCTCTGTGAATGAAAAGGGCAATTAAAAGTGTATTGGGGGCTGGATGATTATCGCATCTGTCACTACAGTCATTGCCCGAGTTGGTCTACTGACCTAACTTCCTTCCCCACCATCATTTCAAAACTGCACACTTGACCGAAGGGGTCAAACTGCAGATAAATAAAAATTATTTTCCCAAGGCACATCAATGACAGCCTGTACTCCCATTGGTAGTACCAGTTGTGACTTTGTTACTAGAATTTAAAGATGGAGAATGAAACTAAAATAAAACCATTGATTAGATTTATGTTTAACAAAGGATTGCAAGACTGCCCCAGTGGCTCCTGGATTGCGTTAGAAGATAGAGCTTGATATTTACAAGGGTATATTTAACCAATGTAAAAGCAAATAAAGCTGTTGCATTACAGTGGTGCAACTGAATACTAACGATAAAAATTTAACATCGAACAGCAATAGTTGTTTCTTTTTTCAGTGTGTAGAACTGCAATACAACTGAAGCTGTAATAACCATGCCTGAGGGTATTCGTGACCTTTGACAACACAGAAAGAAAATATTTATAGTCTGAAACTATGTCTCTCCAGTATTGTAGAGTAAATGAAAAATATAATCTGGCTAACAAGCTGTACTTTTCACAAGAAGACAAAAGTCTTATAAAAGTATTCTGACTTTGCTTTCTCCAAGTCTTACAGAAATTTAATATTGAATAAAGTAACAAGAATAGAAACCAATTCTATAAAATCAAGGCAAAAGGAAAATGTTAGAAGTATAAAATTATCTTGAAACATATATATATTATATTATATATATTATACATTATATATAATATATATTTATTTTTCTTTCAGCATTTCAATTGTTTATAACTAGAGTTAAAAAAATAAAACATCTTTGATCCCACAGTAGATGAATGTTTAGTAAAAGCAAAATATTCACTTCGTTACCCAAGAAATATAGTTTGAGCTCCTACCATTTGTGAGAATCTAGTCTAGGAGTTTGGGATGTATCAGTCAATTGATGTAATAAAAAATAAAAACCCTGTTCCGTACCATGGCGCTTCCATACCAGTGGGAAAACCCAGCCAATAAATATGATAAACTGGTAAATGATGTCGTATAATAGATGGTCATGCATGCTACAGAAAAAATATAGAGCAAGGTAAATTGGATGGGGAGTCCTGGGTTGGTGGGTGGAATGGAATTGTAATGTTAAAAGGAGGGGTCAGCTCAGACCTCACCGCAGAGGGAGGTATGTATATTCGGCTCTCCAGGCAGAGGAAAGAGTCGAGGTGGGCCTCTGAAGCAGACATGTGCCAGGGACAGGGGCACTGCCAGGAGTGAGTCAGGGGACAGTGTTGGGAGATAAGGTCTGAAACAGTGGGGTAGGGGTGGGATCAGATTACATGGGACCTTTTTCTGAATGGCATACATTGGAGGGTACTGATCAGAGAGTGACATAGCTGATTTATGTTATAAAAAGATCATACTCACTATTTGCAATAACCTGAGTCAAAAATAATGGGGGCTTAAAAATCAGGGTGATAAGCAGTAGAGGTTTTATCTCAGAAATAAACATTGAAGGTTTTATTAAATATTCTTTCTGTTTAGGATGTAGGAGATCAGAATATTGTTCAGTTGTAAGAAATCCTCTTTTTTACCCAAGTATCAAGTCAGCAGTCCATGGCAAACTTTCTGTACTGTTCTTACATATGTTCTGTAGCTTTTATGACATCTGATTTTTTTTCTCCTGTCTGTTTCACGGTTCCTAACCCCAGTCACCTCCATCTCAACCAGTGGCACCATTATCTCCTCAGTAGAGATGGAGAGATGGAAAGAAATGGACATTTAAGAAGTTTTAAGGAGTTGCAAACAACATAATTTGGTGAGGGATTGGATATAGCAGGCGAGGGAGATAGAGATTTCTGGAGATTTCTGGTGTGTGCCACTAATTAGATGTGGTGTCGGTCAACGAGATGAGAAATGCTGGAGGGGTTCCAGGCTTTACTGTGGAAGATCATGCTTTGCTTTTTGGACAGTTGGGATTTACTCGCATTTAAGACATCTGTATTTCTCAGTAATCACTCCTTCCCCCGACCTAGTTTCCTCAGCCCCCAACCTCATGCACTTTAGCACTCTACCTTCTGGCCATGGCACGTCATCACTGTCCTGGGGCACATGCACTGCAGTGATCGCTTTACACAGGCTATTCTTTCAAATCTGACCTCGCACCAGTCGCCACCCCAGATATGAATACTCTTCCTCAGCTGATAGAACCCTCCTCTTTACTTAACCACCAAGATTAAATGCTAAACTACCAAGAACCCTTCTTAGTTCACCAGAATGGAATTATTTCCTCCTTGCTGTTTCCACAACAATTTTTACTTCCGTGTCATCACTTGCCATATGCCTTGTATTGTTTGAAATCTAATCTCTCATTAGATTAAAACTCAGTCGAATGCAGGGTCTGGATATTATTTCACATACAGTAATCCCTCAGCACTTAGGGAAGTGCCTTGCACATAGCAGGGTCTCAATAAATATTGTTGGATTGAATTGCACACCTAAGTTTTTATTAAAATCACACCAGAATATTCTAAAGAAAATGCCCTTCCAAAATCTGTAGCTGTCACTTCCTATAAATGTGTGTTTTTTAAACTATAAAAAAATTCTGCATTACAGTTCTGTCTGGTACTTGGTATATAGTTAAATCTAACAAATAATGTATACATATTTTAAAAAAATTATTTGATGCTGGAAAAGTGAAAGTTAACCAGAACAATAATCAGTCATAATTGATTAGATATTCACGAGTGTATAAAATTTTAGAAACATTTTAGATGTTCTTGTGAAAATATACTTACTCATTTTAAGAAATACCCAATATTACACTCAGAAAAATCATTTAAAGCTATTACTTACCCAAATAAACTCCACAGAATTCAGTTTGTTTCAGATAAACGTGGATATCATATTAACATAATGATGAAGATTGGACTAGACATCTTTCTTCAAAAATAATCATGTATTCATCTTACACGTATTTATTGAGTACCTACTATGTCCCAGCTACTGTTGTAGGTGCTTAGGAAACATTAGTGACCAAAAAAGACATGTAAGAAGATGTAAAGTATTTCTACAATTGCTGATTCTTGTTTCATTTTAATTCACAGACTATGCTTTAGTTTTTCTTAATTATTCATTACAATTTTTTTTTAATTAAAGTTTATTGGGGAGATAATTGTTAGTAAAGTTACATAGGTTTCAGGTGTACAATTCTGTAATACATCATCTATATATCACATTGTGTGTTCACCACCCAGAATCAGTTCTCCTTCCATCACCATATTTTGATCCCTTTTACCCTCATCTATCACCCCTCACCCCCCTTACCTTCTGGTAACCACTAGACTATTGTCAATACAATTTTAATAGCTTTTAAAGTGTTTAACTCATGGAAAAAAACTCTTATAAACCAATTTTATGTACCTGAATTAACTATGCACATTTTATGTATTTTCAAAACCCACATGAACAAATATAGCTATGTTAATTAGTCGAGTAGTATTTGAAGCAATAGCTGGTTGTACCGCCTTGGTTTTAACATATTCTTCTTCAGAAATGGATCTGTCCAGACATAGCAGTCCTAGCTGAGATTATCTTAACTTTTAATATGTTTATCATTAAATCTTCCATCAGATTGTGTGCCCCATGTCAGCGGGGCCTTATCTGTTGTCTTAAGAGTTTTACCCCAGCTCCTAAACAGTGCGTGAAACAAATTAGATGCTCCAGAAATTTAAATGTTGTTAAATGAATGAATGTAGTAGTGGATATTGAAGCATATACAATTTAAGTTTCTACCATGTGTGTGTAGGGGGGGGTTGGAGGTGGTGGTGCTGGTGGTGCTTGTGGTGATGGTGGTGGTGGTGGTGCTACTGCTGCTGCTGGTGGTGGTAGTGGTGGTGGAGGAGGAGAAGTCTAACAGATCAGAACAAGAATGGAAATGTCATATTAATCACCTGGCTCACTGAATTTTGCCACAGGCTGGACCCATCACATACTTGCTGACCTCACTTTTCACAATCCTTAAAATTAAAGGAAATTGGACTGCATTATATTTAACTTTTCTTCTCACTCTTACATCCTATGATCTTCGATAGTGTTAATTGTGTAGATTTTTAAAGGCTAATTTTAAACCTGAACAATAATACTATTGATGCAACTAATCATGCCACTTGAAAGAGGAAAAATGTGAGTCAATGTGAGTCACTCACTAGTGCTACTTTGTCATGGTAGCTATCACTATCTTTTTTTCTTTTTTTTTTTGGGGGGGGCCTCTTTTCCATAATGTTTAAGGCCCAAGCAAGTGACAGCAACACTGACCATGCTTTCCAGAGCCTCCCTTTGTCTAGCAGTAATTGGTGATGCAGAAATACAGTTATGAGAGAAATACAAATAGGGAATTCCAGTCCCAGGAGGCTTCTCCAGTTAAACTGACCTCAACCATAAACCAGCAACAGATGGGAGGAAAGTTTGCTGGAGCCAAGGTACCTTTTCACCACGTTCCTCCAGCACCTGACGAGGCTTCCATACTGTGGCCTGTAAAATCAGCCTTGAACACTGCAGTGAGAAGAGTGAGGAGAAAAAAAGAAAGAATGGTTTGCATCATTTCCCTATGTCTGATATAATGCACAATTTCTGCTGAGATACTACCATCAGGGCGTGTACAGGATTTAATAAATATAATGAAATACTCCAAAAACGATGTTCACGAATCCTTCATCAGCAAGGCCTGGGTACAGATTCTTCTCACTGTCTGCTCAGTTGATGCTGAGACCAGCGTCATGCATTTACAGTTCATGTTTGTTGAGAACAGAGGGGATATCTATGGAACAAGAAGAGAGTGAAGACAACTAAATATAAAGTAAATATAAATTTAAAATGTAATTAAATATAAATGAAAAGTAAATGTTAAATATAAGTATAATAATGTTAAATATAAACATGAAGTAAATGAGGACTGAACCCATGCCCATAGAAGTAATAATGATAATAATAGTTCAAATTAGTAAACGTAGGAGGCATTGAATGGATTACTTTACATATATTATATAATTTAATTTCACAACAGCCTTATGAAAAAGGCTATTATCCTTTCTATTTATATCTGAGGAAGCAGAGTCAGTTACTTGCCCAAGGGCAAGGAAGTGGCAGAACCATTTAATTGGAATAATAATAGCTGTTATGTTAAGCATTTCCATATGCCCATTCTAATTCAGCATTTTACATGAAATAATCCATTTTATTTATCCTCACAAATTTTTTGTTTTTTGAGCTGAGCATTGTGAATCTAGAGCCCCTGCTGTTAACTATTACTTTGGTGTCATTAATACCACAACCTAAACAGAGGAAAGGATTTACACAGCTTCAGAAGTAACTTTTGATTTTCCATGTTACTGTCTTGGAATTTAAGGTCTAATAATTTATCAGTCAATCCCTAATCCTCCCTGACTTTATGTTCATCATTGCCACCTTGTTGGCCATGCCCCATTCCTTCAGCCCCTCCATCCTTTAATTAGAACGAAATATTAATAATGGAACCATACTCTAGAATAGGGCCAACATATCTTCACAATTACCCCAGTAAATTCAGTCTCAGTAGTAAAAGCTAGTTTTTCAAAGTCATAGAAAATGACTCTACAATTTCTCTTCGGAATGAAGCACTCAACCATTCCCTAGGTAATATTTTTCAGTACACAAATTTATCAAACCCTTTAGGTCGACAAATTTTTAAATTCCAGGATTGGAAGATGCAACAGAGATTATATGATTAGCAACTTGGATATCCTTGATCTAGATAAGGTGGTTATTAGCTTTCAACATTTTTTGATGATAACATGTTTTTTAGGAAATGATGATAGTAATAGAAGTGAAGGGTTTTTTCCCAATAAAAAAACTCATCTACCCAAATTGAAATAGACAAGCCTACAATCTTTGTGTTATAAGATTACCATCGTAATATCCCGTGGTATCTTATTTGCAGTGTACTTTTTATTGAGTTTCAGGAGTTCTTTATATATTAAACATATTAATCTTTTGTCCATCATACATATTGCAAATATTTTTCCCATTTTCTCTTTTAACTTCTGTTTTTATTATATTTTATTATATTTTATTATATTAAAATTGTTATCATGTCAAATCAATTTCATTTTATTCATTCTCTTTTCTATCTTATCATGCTTACATTTTCCATCCCTACCCTTTTATTACACAAGTTTTTTTTGCATCTTCTTCTAGAACGTTTATGACTCCATTTTTAATTGTATACATTTTTTAATCCACCTGGAATTTATTCTTACATAGAGTATACAATTCCTACATTTTTAATTAGCTGATCCAGCACAATGTCTTGAATTTTTTCCTTCTCTACTAATTTAAACTGCCACATTAACCATATAATATATTCTTAAGATATATGATCCTAAGTTATGAAGTATTCACTACTAGAATTTTAACTGTTCTTAGGTATCTTTACTTAGCGATGATGTTTGTTTTTACAGTGTGGTAAAATGATTTATTTTCCACTGGAATATGCTACTCCATTCTATCGTTTCCACACTCTACCCTTGGATTAAAATATTTCATTGGCTTCTCATTGTGCCCGGAGTCCAACCTCACCATTGACCACCATGCCTCTTGCTGTTCCAAGTGCAGGGCCGTCCCTGAGTCTGAGGAACATGGCATACTCTCCCCTCCCTCCACGTATCCTTTTTCCCCATCACATAGTCTGACAGCCGCCAGGCTTGGGTAAATAAAAAAGGCTAGATTTAATTTTTTCCATTAAATTCTGTGAATATTAAAAGTGTATTGTGGTTACACTTTTTATCAAAGAGGATGGTGGGTTGGACAGGTTTTGGCACCTGAGCTGCCTTATCATTAAGAGGCTTGTCAGAAATGGTGAGATATGAACTAAAAGGGCAGTGCATAGGATTGCTCACTCTAGGAGACACTATTCTTTGCACACCGGCTTCTTGGGCAGAGCTCACTATTGCAATTCAGTCCTATTCAATTCAGTTGTAAAATTGTATTTTACATCTTCGTATCCTTAATGCCAGGCATAGAAAGATGAACAAACCTTGCTTTCTCCCACAATTTCTCCCCGTCCAGCAGGAATGATGAACATACATTACCTAATTGAACGCAGCTCTACTAGCAGTATATTCTCTCTGGAAATTCTTTCACAGAAGGAATTTCTGTGCAACTACTTCACAGAAAAAGCGATATTTGAGTCTGATTTTGCATAAGTAGAATTTTGCCACACTGGAAGGAAAAATAATTCCAGGCAGAGAATACAGAATGAGCAAAGCACAAAATCTTGAAAATACTTGACATATTGGGGAATGTTCTGTACAGAGATGATGGCTGATGATGCTGGAAAGGTTGTTTGAGGCCAGATTGTGAAGGTCCATGAATTCCATGCCAGAAAATTTTTAAGTCGTACTGTAGATAATGGGGAACCATCTGAGGTTTTTAATCATCACTGTACAATCTTTGATACGTTTTTGGAAGCTAATACCAAAAGTAACGTGGAAGAAGAATTCACAGGAGTGGAAGAGTGAGAGTACGAGCCAGCCAAATATTGATCCTTTTATTCTTCACTATCTCCTTGTCATTGTCCAGGAACAGTCTTTAGCTGCCAAATGGGCCCATAAAAACAGATGAAAAATTCAGGGCCCTTCACTTAAATCAGTGGATAGTTGGATTTCTTTTTCTATTTTCTTAAAAATAATGTATGAGTATCTTTGGAAATAGGGGGATAAATAAAATGATACTTGTTGAGTGCAACAAAGTGGAGACTAACTATGTGTCAATCCTGTGCCAGAAATCATGGGAGATAGGTATTTATTCATTCAACAAACTTTTTTTGAGGACCTAGTATGTTCTAAATGATCTGCTTATTCCTGGGATACAATGCGGAACTAAGACATATAATCTTGTGCATCTTGCAGCTTACATTGTAGTAAAGGATTTAAATATAAACTAAATTATCCATACAAATGAATGCATAATTATACATTTTTGTAAATGCTGCAAACATTATTATGCAGGAATCTAATAACTGCAAATAGGAGTAAAACTATTCTTACTATTAGATACAAGTCTTAGATATATGATTTGCAAATATTTACTCCCAGTCTGTAGCTCCGCTTTTTGTTCATTTAACAATGCCTTTCATAGATCAGAGTTTTAAATTTTAATGACATCCAACTTACCAATTTCTTTCTTTCATGGATGGTGTTTTTGGCGTTGAATCTGAAAACTTACCTCCAAACTCAAGGTTATCTAGATTTTTTTTGCCTATGTTATCTTCTAGGAGTTTTAGAGTTTTGAATTTTATGTTTTAAGACTATGATTCATTTTGACTTCATTTTTATGAAGGTGTAAAGTTAATGTCTAGATACATTTCTTTTTGCATGTGGATTCCAGCACCATATATTGACGAGATGTCTTTATCCTGAGGAAGTTTACAATCTGGGAAAGGGAATAAGATCTATACACAAACGATTGACTAAAATGACTTAACTGAGATGTTTTTGTACTGAAAGATGTGTATGGAATTATACTAAGGGGTTTAATTTGAAATGGACAGTGAAAAGTGAATAAAGTTTCATCACATAAATTGGTCAAGGAGGAAATAACAAAAACAAAGGACAAACTTTACATATGTTTTAAAAGATCACTCTGCCTGCAGTGTTTAGAAGAGTATAAAAAGGCAAAGTTGACAGGAGGGAAACCACTTGAGAGACTATTGAGAATCAGTATGGTGGAGGAGATGGTGGTGAGAAATGTTTGGTTCTAAATATAATTTAATGATAGGGCTGAATGGATTTGTGTATAGATTACATAAGGGGGATGAGAAAAAGAGAAGGATAACTCTCAGGGTTTTCTGCCTGAAGAATAAGAAGAATGGAGTCACCACTTACTGGGATGAGAATTGAGGGGCTGGGGTGTTCAGGAGCATGGTTTGGAATGCTTTAAGTCTGCCTATTAGACTTCCAAGTGAAGTGACGAGTAAGCAGTTGGATCCTGAAGTCTTGAGATCAGTAGAGTTGTCAGTACATGACTGGTATTAAAAGCTATGAAATCAGGAAGTGCATGTAGATAGAGAAGGAAATAGCTCCAACAACCGAAGCTTGGGAGACTCTAAAATGTCACAGAAAGACGTGGACGAACCAGAAAAAGATACTCAGATGGAGATGCTGGCCAGTTGAGGAACAGAATCAAGAGAGACGTACAGGAAGCGAAGATGGATGTATTCAAGAAGGAGTCTATTATATGCTGCCGATAAGTTAAGTAAAATGAGGATTAGAATGACCACTGGATTTAGCAATGTGAAGGTCATTAATGTGCTTAACAGAAGCTGTTTCCCTGGGTGTAGCAATGACAGTCCAGCTGAAATGCATTTTCTTAATGGATGGAGAGAAATTGAAGAGATTAAGTATAAATAATTCTTTTGAGAATTTTCTCTATAAAGCAAGGAAATGGAATAGTAGATGGAGGAAATTCAGGGAAAGGTGTTTTTGTTCATTTTGTTTGTTTTTTTTTTTTTTGAGATGGGTGCTATAACAGCTGAGAAGGGAAAATTAGTGATGTAGGAGTGACAGAGGAAGGAGTGATGTCCTTGAATAAGTGAGAGGGGACAGAATCTAGTGCACAAAAGGAGGGTTGGCTGTAGATAGAGGCGGTGACTTAATTCTCTAAGCAATGAGAAAGCATTAAAGTTTACTAAGTGAATGGTGTGATTCTTATTATTCCTCACTATTTACTTTTTCCCCTTTTACTAATAGACAAAATCAAATGCTTAAAAGTACGTCCAAAAATATACATGGAAAATAAAATTTTGGTCAAAATAAAGTGGATGATAATTTTCGTTCCAGAAAAGTTGAAACAAACCCCTGTGTTTATCTCAGCAATTTCTCTGGTCTTCATATCAAATCAAGAGCCTGATGCTGTTCGTGAAAGTTGCTGAAATGTTTTAATTTGAAAATAAACTTCTTAGGGTCTGAAATCAATTTTCTGAATACACTTAATCTTTTGAAAATCCAGTGTGGTTTATTTTGTATTCCTCTTAAATTTTGTTGAACAATAATTTTTTTCAATTATGTTCTTGACCACCAATGGCCTCGCACACCTCTGACAAAACTGGAAATCTAATGAATTCAAATCTCTTTGACTCACTACTTTGTAGCAGATTAAATCACGCATAGGAATTTAGAGGAAGCTTTAAAAATTTATATATAGGATAGTCCTTGATAGAAATAATGAACTCTTTTGATCATCCATGAAGTAAGTTCGACATTGTACATTTTTCCAATGGAGAAAACAAACAGATCAAAATGCATTAGATTACTTTCTGGTAAATAGTTACCGTTGAATTTTAGTAAATCAGCTTCGTAGAAGTTTTTCAGTCTTATATGAATCTAAAACTTACTTCCATTATGATCAGTAATAAGTTCTCAAATCAGAACGGTTTTTCTCTTTGTATTGCTTCACAGACATGAGCGTATTCATACCAAGAAAAGTAACTTCAGCAGATCTCTAATATCTGGTCTAAAGGATGTAGATGATTTGGCAACCCTAGAAGTTTTGGATGAGGTAAGAAACTCAGTTTAATTGAACTTAAACATTCTAGATTTTTTTAATGTATAGAAGTGATGTGAGCAGGAGGTTGTTTGAACGACTCTGTACGTCTCATGCTTTCTTTGTCTCTTTGCTTCCTGATTCTCTCTCTTATCTTCAGTTTTAATACATATATTAATAACTCAAATCTGCAGATCACTCCATCCTGGTGTCAATTCTTTTCTTTTTTTGATACTCAAATTACAAAGGTTTGTATTCCCACTAGCATGAATTGCTTATTGGTCACAGACCCTTATTCCCCTGAATTCTTTCTAGGCGTTTCAAAGGGATGATTTACTGAGGTCAAAAACTAGCCTCCTACAACCTCCATGTGGCATCCTTCCTCTTACTCCTTTTCTGTTCCTCTCAGTGACAGTAGCTAGAGGCCTCCAAGACCCCTCGAGAGCCTGTCTGTTACCACAGCCAGTGGTCCCCTTCGTGGAATCACAAAGCCCTGCTCTCACGGTGCTAACCTTCCAGGGCACTGAATTCTGCTTGAAACTCCTTATTCCCATGACCTCAGAAATAGTTCTGACATCACTTGTGAAGGCACAAATCCAAGCCAGTAAATTATAGTTTCAGCCTCCTTTCCCCTCACCCCCTTTTATTCCAGATAATCAAATCATTAGAGAAATGAATAGTTCTTTTCAGTGAAAGGTTGGGATCTCTATCCTGCTTGATCAGCAGATTTTTGGTTTTTTTTAATACTTCTGATACATGCCTGAGCATTTTGCTCAGAAATGTAACACATTAGGAGATATTTTCTGAACAGAAGTAGTCATTTGGTAAATTTAGGGTTGTATAAAAACTCAAGTACTTCCTCAAAATAACCTCTCTTGTGAACATCGAACATCTTTTAATCAAATCGTGTTTGCAAGTCAGAGATTGCCAAAACCTTTCTGAATCCTTATGTATCAAATTTTCCAATGATGTGAATTTCTAGGCTTGTGGATCATAAAGAAGGCTTTGCTGATCTATATTGCTGACATATTGTGTTAAACACTGAGTTTGTCTGTTTGTATTGTCTGAGCTTTCTGTTTTGTCTCTTTTTTTACTTAAGATCTTTTGTTCCTCTCTTGTGTCGTGTACTATAAATGATGATTTCTGATGCTATTAACATTGATTCCACGTACTCATGATTTAGCAACTATGACAGTTACTTTTCTGAACTTTCCTTCTGCCTCATAAAATCAAATGTCTAAGCAAAGGGCTAGGACATTCCACAGCCACCGAATAACCTCGATTTGCAATAGAATCATGTTCACTGTATCTTCCCTTTCCTTTTCTAGTTTTCTTTCTTTTTATTTCATCTTCTGCATTTATTTACTTCCTTGAAAGCATTACATATATATGTATATATGTGTTTTATTATTATACTATATAATACATGTAATATTAGGTTGGTGCAAAAGTAATTGCAGTATAAAAAGTTAAAAATATTGCAAAAATCGCAATTACTTTTGCATCAACCTAATACTATATATACAGAGGGTGCAAAAAACTGTGTACACATTTTAAGAAAGGAAAAACTGTATTAAAGTTATGCTGATGGTAACCACTTTGAGCACCTCTTGTAATTGCAAAAGTCAAACGTGACCTGTATTCATCTTTTGTTATCGGTATATATTGAGTATTACAATTTTAATACAGTTTTTTCCTTTTAAAAGTGTATACATTTTTTGTCGCCCTCTGTATGTGTATAAAATGTTACTGTAATATCAAATGTGTCCTTTGGAAAACACAGGTAACAATGACATCTCTCTATGGCTCTCAAAACTAAAGAAAATGCCTGCTCAGTGAAAAGGGAGTTGCTGACCCAATGTTATACTTCTTACAAGCAATACATCTATTTCTTTCTGAGCCTTGGTCCAGATTCCAGATGTTTTATTTATTATTGTTTACTTTTTAAATTGTAATTGACCATAAATGATTTTTAAGAAAAAGAAATTATTTTTTGTTTTATTATAGAATACAGTCTCAGAGCAGCTGGAGAAATGTTATTCCAGAGATCAGGTTTATATGTATGTGGGAGATATACTCATTGCTCTTAACCCTTTCCAGAGTCTGGGTCTTTATTCCACAGAGGTATGTGGTGTGTCTTGCATTTCTTACTTTGTACTAATAATTACACTATTCAGATATTTAAATTAATTTAAATGGTGCCAAAGTAAGTTTTATTCAGAGCCTTGAATAAACAGTTAAATAATTATTGTTAAAACATAGAGATAGGGAAAAAAAGAGAAAAAGAATCAATCTGATTGTAGTATGTGCTCTTCGTTTTTCCAATAGTATGTGACACAGTTTTAATTGCGTCCAGTTATTCGTAATTAGTCTATACTAGGTATCATATCAATAAACAGATGCCTAAAAAGATGTATACATAATGTCTATCTCTGAACCAAGTAAGGGAGAGTCAAAAGTATAATTACACTGTTTCTATTGGTAATATATACTTAATGGCTATAAATATTGTCATTATGAATTTAAATATTCCTATTGACATAGTGATTTGTTTTTAATATTAGACAATGTGTGTTTTATTAATGTAAGTATGTAATAATAGATTATTCAACCCCTAATGGTTTAAATATAGAATAGGTTTCTGTAATTAAACTATGCTGTTTTTCATTTTTGTTAATATATACAGAGGGTGGCAAAAAAATGTATACACATTTTAAGAAAGAAAAAAACTGTATTAAAATTGTAATATTCAATATATACCGATAACAAAAGTTGAATACACATCACGTTTGAATTCTGCAATTACAAGAGGTGCTCAAAGTGGTTACCATCCGCATAATTTTAATACAGTTTTTTCCTTTCTTAAAATGTGTATACATTTTTCTGGCACCCTTTGTGTGTGTGTGTGTGTGTGTGTGTGTGTGTGTGTGTGTGTGTGAGTGTGCGCGCGTATATATAGACTTTATCAAAAAATAATGCTTTCATTAACCTTATAAAGCTATGAGACAATATGATGAATAATATTATATCTAAAACAATTTTACGAGCAATAAAGTTGATCTCATAATATAATTGGTTTATATCTCTTGGTTCTTGTCAAGATACATTTTTTAACTTGTCAAAGTCAGATTTTTTTAAATTTTTATTAAATTTATTGGGGTGACATTGGTTAGTAAAATTATATAGGTTTTAAGTGGACATTTCTATAATACAGCATCTATATATTGCGTTTTGTGTTCACCACCCAAAATAAGTTCTCCTTCTATCACCATATATTTGACCCCCTTTACCCTCTGGTAACCACTAAATGATTGCCTTTGTCTATGATTTGTGTGTTTGTTTGTTTGTCTTGTTCATTTGTTGCTTTCAGTTTTATATGCCACATAAGCATAAAGTCATATGGTTCTCAACTTTTTCTGTCTGACTTATTTCGCTTAGCATGATAATCTCAAGATCCATCCATATTGTTGAAAATGACAGTATTTCATCTTATGGCTGAGTAATACTCCATTGTGTGTATTACTATATATACAGAGGGTGCAATACTATATATATATATAGCATATATACTGCCATTTTCAACTATATATATATATATATATATCACATCTTCTTTATCCAGTCATCTATCAAATGACATTGTGGCTGTTTCCATGTATTAGCCACCGTGAATAATGCTGCAATGAACATCAGGGTATATACGGTATTTTGCCTTGTATAATGTGCATATTTTTGCCCAAAGCTGTGAGGGAAAAATAAGGTTGCACATTATACACAGGTAGTACTAATTCCATATCTATATAAATGTTTTTAATTCTTTTATTTATGCTTATGAGTTAAAAATGTAACTCTAGAAATCAATAACAATATCCATATGCAAATAATACCCTGGAATATGATAATCGGTTTTGTTGAACTTACAACAAACCTGCAACAACAAAGATTTCTTGACCTTCTATGATGTGTAAATATCGTAAACTTGATACCGGTACATAAAATTTCTTGTACCTTGCATCTGTTCTTGTGTTTTATAATTATTTGTTACATAAAATTCTTGTACCATAATATGTTTAAAAAATAAATGCTAAAATTCCTTTATAATATAAAAAACAAGTACCTAAATGTAAACAAATAAAATTTTGAATTAAAAAATTAAAACAAAATGTTTTTTTCCCTGAAAGTTTGGGCCAAAAATGTGGGTGCACATTATACACAGCAAAATATGGTATATTTTTATGGATAAATTTTTTCAGATTTTTTTTGAGTAGATACACAGAAGAGTAATTGCTGGATTGTATGATAATTCTATTCTTAATTTTTTGAGGAACTCCATACTCTTTTCCCTAGTGGTTGGATCCGTTTATATTTCCACCAGCCGTGTATGAGGGTTCCACAACCTCTCTAACACTAGTTATTACTTTTCTTGTTGATAATAGCCATTCTAACAGGTGCGAGGTAGTATCTCATTGTGATTTTGATTTGCATTTCCCTAATAGCTAGTGAAGTTGAATATTTTTTCATGTATCAGTTGGCCGTTTGTTTGTCTTCTTGGGAGAAGTGTCTGTTCAGGTCTTCTGCCCATTTTTTAACTGCATTGTGTTTGTTTTTTGTTGTTGAGTTGTATGAGTTCTTGTATTTTTTGGATATTAATCTCTTATTGGAGATGTTCTTTACAAATATCTTCTCCCATTCAGTTGGTTGCCTGTTTGTTTTGTTGATGATTTCTTTTGCTGTGCAGAAGCTTTTTAGCTTGATATACTCTTATTCATTTATTTTTGCTCTTACTTCCCTTGCCTTTGAGGTCAAATTCATAAAATACTCTCTAAGACCAAGGTCCATAAGTTTAGTACCTGTGCTTTCTTCTATGCAATTTATTGTTTCAGGTCTTACGTTTAGGTCTTTTGTCCATTTTGACTCTATAATTTTGGTATATGGTGACAGTCTAATTTCATTCTTTTTCACATGGCTGTCCAATTTTCCCAGCAACCATTTATTGAAGAAAGAGGCTTTCTTTTCTCTGTTGTATGTTTTTGACTCCTTTGTTGAAAATTACCTGCCCATACATATGTGGGTTTATTTCTGGGTTCTCAGTTCTACTGCATTGGTCTGTGTGTCTGTTTTTCTGCCAATACTATGCTGTTTTGAGTATTGTTGCTTTGTAGTATGAATTGAAGTCAGGAAGTGTGATACTTCCAGCTTTGTTCTTTTTTGTTAACAAAAAAGGATTGCTATTCAAGACTTTTGTCATTCCATACAAATCTGCTGTTTTTGTTCTATTACTTTTGGAAAAAAGCCATTGGAATTTTGATGGGTATTGCATTAAATCTGTGTATTGCTTTGGGTAATACGGCCATTTTAACTATGTTGATTCTTCTAGTTCATGAACACGAATGTCTTTCCATGTCATTGTGTCTTCTTCAGTTTCTTTTAATAATGCCTCATAGTTTTCAGCATATAGGTCCTTCACATCCTTTGTTAAGTTTATTCCTAGGTATTTTATTCTTTTTGTTGCAATTGCGAAAGGAATTGTTTATTTTTCATTTTCAGAAATTTCATTGTTAGTGAATAGGAATGCAATGGATTTTTGTACATTGATTTTGTATCTTGCAACTTTACTGTATT
The DNA here is from genome assembly GCF_057876585.1 of Rhinolophus sinicus. Taxonomy (NCBI): domain Eukaryota; kingdom Metazoa; phylum Chordata; class Mammalia; order Chiroptera; family Rhinolophidae; genus Rhinolophus; species Rhinolophus sinicus. The sequence goes on from NC_142501.1 coordinate 126,040,163, forward strand.
TTTTTTGTTGTTTCTAATAGTTTTTGGTAAAGTTTTTAGGGCTTTCTATATAAAGAATCATGTCATCTGTAAAAAGTGACAGTTTAACTTCCTCATTTCCAATTTGGATGCTTTTTATTTATTTCTCTTGCCTGATTGCTCTGGCGAGGACTTCCAATACGATGTTGAATAACAGTGGTGAGAGGGGGCATCGCGGTCCTGTTCCTGAACTGAGAGGAAAAGCTTTCACGTTTTTTATTTTTTCACCCCTACTTACAATATTTGCTGAGGGTTTGTCATATATGACCATTATTATGTTGATGCACTTTCCTTTTATACCCATTTTATTTGGTATTTTAATCATAAATGGATGTCATATCTTGTCCAATGCTCTTTCTGAATCTGTTGATATGATCATATGATTTTTAGCCTTTATTTTGTTTGTGTGGTGTATCACATTGATTTGTGTATGTTGAACCATCCTCATGCCCCTGGAATGAACCCCACTTATTGTGTTGTATAATCTTTTTAATGTATTGTTGTATTCGATTTGTTAGTATTTTGTTTAGGATTTTTGCATCTGTATTCATCAGAGATATTGGTCTGTGGTATCAGGTTTTGGTATTGGGGTAACATTAGTCTCATAAAATGAGTTGGGAAGTATTACCTCTTCTTTAAATTTTTGGAAGAGTTTGAGGAGGACAGGTATTAAATCATTTGTGAATGTTTGATAGAATTCACTAGTGAAGTAATCTGGACTTTTGCTTTAGGGGAGGTTTTGGATGATTGTTTCAATTTCCTTACTGTTGACCAGTCTATTTAGATTTTCCAGTTCTTTGTGATTCAGTCTAGGAAGGTTATATGTTTCTAAGAACTTGTCCATTTCTACTAGGTTATTGAATTTGGTGGCATATAGTCCTTCATAGTATTTTTGGAAGATCCTTTGTATTTCTGTGGTGTCCATTATAACTTCTCCTTTGTCTTTTCTGACTTTGTTTATTTGTGTCTTTTTTCTTTGTTCCTTAGTGAGTCTAGCCAAGGGTTTGTCAATATTATTAATCTTTTCAAAGAACCATGTCTTTGTTGCGTTAATCTTTCCTATGGTCTTTTTGTTCTCTATTTCATTTAATTCTGCTCTAAATTTTATTATTTCCTTCCTTCTGCTGTCTTTGGGTTTCATTCGTTCTTCTTTTAGTAGTTTTTTAAAGATGTACTTTTAGGTTGTTTATTTGAGATTTTTCTTGTTTCTTGAAATAGGCATGTAATGATATAAATTTTCCTCTTGATACTGCTTTTGCAGTATCCCAATCATTTTGATACAATGTATTTTTATTTGCATTTGTTTCTATGTATCTTTTGATCTCTCCTTTTATTTCTTCTTTGACCCACTTGTTCTTTAGGAGCATGCTGTTTAATCTTTACATTTTTTCCTGCTTTCTTTTCGCAGTTGATCTCCAATTTCAAAGAATTGTGGTTGGAGAATATGCTTGATATGATTTCAGTCTCCTTAAATTTGCTAGTTTTGTGTCCCAACATGTGGTTTATCCTTGAGAATGTTCCACGCGCACTAGAAAAGAATGTGTAGCCTGGTGTTCTAGGATGAAAGATTCTGAATGTTAATCATGTCCATTTGGTCTAATGTGTTATTTAGGGCTGATATTTCCTTACTTATTTTCTGTTTGGATGATCTATCCATAGCTGTTAATGATGTATTTAGGTTCCCTGCTATAATTGTGTTTTGGTCAATTTCTCCCTTTAGTTCTGTTAGTAGTTGCTTGGTATATTTCGGTGCTCCCTGATTAGGGGCATAAATATTGATGACTGTTATGTCTTCTTGTTGTATAGTCCCCTTTACCATTATGAAATGTCCTTCTTTGTCTCGTTACCTGTTTTATCTTGAAATCTGTGTCAGATATAAATATGGATACACCTGATTTTCTCTGGATGCCATTTGCTTGGAGTATCATTTTCCACCCTTTCATTTTGAGTCTATATTTGTCCTTGCAGCTGAGATGTTTCTTGAAGGCAGCATATGGTTGGGTTTGGGGGCGGGTGTTCTTGTTGTTTGTTTGTTTTAACTTTTACCCTTCCAAGATCCCCTCAAGGGAAGCCCATTTCACAGGGGAGGCAAAGTGATTTTATTTATTGGTTCACATACTCAGCAGGCACCTGATTACCAAGCCAGGTGCTGAGGTGGGAGCCTCTGTCCTAAAGAAGGTGTGTGTGTGTGTGTGTGTGTATACATACGCATGTGCACACGCATGTGCATGCTGGGCAAGGAGAATTGACAATAAACAAGCAAACAAATTACTATTAAAATTTCAGGCAGCGACAAAATGCTATAAAGACAACAAAACAAAGTGATGTGAGGGAGAGGGATTTAAATATTAACTGCAGTGAAGGGGAAGCTAGAATTGGCTCTGGTGTTAAGCTCTGCCTGCTGCTTTCCTGGGGCACTTTTTAAAGACTTGGGGTCATTTCTAGGTTCCCCCAACTGTCACAAGGGCCTGAGCTGGTGAGGTCCAAGTAGGGGAGGCAGTGTGTGGGGTCCTTGGGCCCATATGTCTCCACATCGCCAACTTCTCACAGTGAACCCAGAAAGCCAAGTTTGGGAAGCAAGTGGGTAGGAAGAGAGCCTACCTTGGTTTCTCTGCACGTCTTTAAATTCTCGCTATCAGGCGCTGCCCTGAGGCTTCTAACTAATCCTTAGAGCCTGCTGAGTGTTTCTAGCACTTGTGACCTTCCCCACACCAGCATAGGGAGGACACTTGGATTCTCTCCACTTCCCCAGAGGGAGATGGTGAAGCCCAGAGACGCCAAGTGATTCATCCAAAAAATTACACAGCCAGTCAACTCCAGAGCAGAGTGTGGGCCTACCTGGCCCCAGCCAGGCTGATTTCCATTTCTAAGGGCAGTTCGGATGCCAGGTGCTGCCAAGGGTATGCAAGTCCAGGGCCTTCCCAGCATCTCCCTGGAATAAAGGAGGGTGGCCCCTTGCTTGGTGGAGGCAGGCAGTGGCTGGTGGGAACACTTTGGTATCTGCTTAAACCTGGAGCAAGGCCTCCAGCAGCAGCTTTCCTGAAGTGAAATGAGCTTCCCAGGAAGCTGAGTGCAAAGACAGGCACCTCCCCAATCTGGTGGGCAGTAAGCCCAAAGCTGACCGCAGAAGCCCAGCCCGGGAGGTTGGGGTCCTCCTGGGGAGGCATGGGACTGGTCCCTAGTGGAGAAGCTGGCCCACATGGGTGGAAGCTGCCAGCCCCCAGAGAGTATCCAGAGGAGGGAGGCAGAACTCCAGCTGGGTCAGTGCCGGCCAGCAGGGCAGCGCAGGAGGATGTCGGGACGGTTCACGCTACAACCAGCGGACATGTTTGTATAGGCTCTATGTTCCCTTCTCGCTCTCTTCTCCTTCTGGTATACCCATTATTCTTACATTGTTCTTTCTGATGGAGTCATATAATTCTTGTAGAGTCTTTTCTTTTCTTTTAACCTTCAAGTCTCTTCTTCCATCTGCGTCATTTCTAGATTTCTGTCTTCAATATCACTAATTCTTCTATCTGGTCAGCTATATTTCCTAAGCTCGCTATTTTATTCTTCTATTGTTTTTATTGAGTTCTTCAGCTTCAGAATTTCTATTTGGTTCTTTTATAAAATTTCAACCTCTTTGGTAAAGTATCCGTTTTGTTCGTTAATTTTACTTCTGAGTTCATTCAACTGCCTATCAGAGTTTTCTTACATCTCACTGAGTTTTTTCAGAACTGCTATCTTGAATTCTCTGTCATTTAAGTCACATATTTCCATGTCTTTAAGTTTATTTTCTGGAGATTTTTTCATTTTCTTTCTGAGCTGCCTTGTTACTTTTGTTGTTCACCATAATTGATGGATTATTTCTCTTTCTGGGCATCTACCAGAATGAATTCTGCAGCAGATTGAAATGAAGAGGTATTTCTTTTGTTTTCCAGTGGGTAGCACTGGAGCATTTTATTTATTTTGCCCTGTTTTGGCTTCTCGCAGTAGATGATATCCTGGGGAGGTGGGCTTCTCTTCTGTGATCAGGTCACCTCGGTTTCTGAGCACCATCTCTGTGGGAGGATGTGGTAAGCGATAGCTTTCTGAAACCCTGAAATCCCAGTGCCCTGGGTGCCCCGCTGTGATCAGCTATCAAAGGTGGGGGCGGAGTGGGCTGGGAGAGGCTGCTGGTGTGTTTATGTCTTTGTTCTCCTCTGTGTAATGGCAACTGCCAGTCCACAGCTTCCTCGCCCCTATATTTCCTCCCTTGGCACTAGAATTAGCTGCAGTGTGTGTCTGCCACCCAGGAAATATCTCTCCAGTTCTCAGGGCTGTAGATATTCTGTTCTTTCATCTGGCACTGCTGCAGTTTCTTCTGGAGCCCACTGCTAACACTGGGAGGGTGTTGGGGAGCCTAGTTCTGGGGGGATTGGGAGAGTTGGCCAGGCTCTGTGGCTTTGTTTTCTGCCCTGCAATGAGGACTGCTAGATCACAGCTGTCACACTTCTGTATTTGGTCTTTGCCCCGAGGTCTCTGCCATGATCATCTGGGTTCAGCCGTATTATGCGAGGTATGATAAAAATAAAATATGGTGCATATTTAAATTTTTTAAAAATTAATTATAGTAAAAGACACATTGCCATTAATCCCCCTTAAAATACTCCCCCTCACTTTGAACTCACTTATTCCATCATTACTGCCACTTTCTGAAGCAGTTCTAGAAGTCCTTTCTTGAGTGTCTTTAGTTGTGCTGTTGTGGCTGCCTCGATGTCCTGAATCATTTTGACTTTGGGGAAGAACCAGAAGTTGCATGGTGCCAGATCCCATGAATAAGGTAGACGAGGACACACCGTAATGCTTTTATTTGACAGAAATTGCTATACCAGAAATGATGTGTGACATGGAGCATTGTCATGATGGAGGATGAAATAAAGATATTCACAAAAGAGGACTTCCAGAAGTGCCTCAGAAGGTGGCAAGAACAATAGGATAAGTGTGTTCAAAGCGAGGGGGAATATTTTGAGGGGGGTTAATGGCAATGTGTCTTTTACTGTAATACTTTTTTTTTTTAATTTAAACATTCACCTTTTTTTCGATCACCCCTCATATGCTGATCACTCAGGCAGGATTGCTCAGAGCCACAGAGAGCACACCTGAGGTCTCACCCCTCCCCTCTCCTGGGACCGCAGTGAGCTCTGGGCTGCATCCATGGCCCCGTCTCAGCTCTTCTCCCTTCCCTCCTCCCCTGTTCACCCTGATTCACCCACCTTCAGATGTTTCAATGCATGGATCTCTCAGATGTGTTTGTGTGTTGCATAGGGAATCCTTTGTTGAATTATAGCCGTTCAACTTGTTGTAACTTCAAAGGGAGAGATCAAGGGGGACCCCTCACGCCACCATGTTTCTGACGTCACTGTTTTTTTATTTTTAACTGGACTGATTCTCTGCAAGTTATTTGAGTACTCTAGAAAATTATTTAATACTGCATGTAAGTTATTTTTTGCATGTGAAAAAGGTATAATTCTGTCATCCTCTACCACCTTAAAATTTACAAGAACAATGACATGTTTATGAACCTTGACTTAAGTGTCAGAAGATTTGGGGTTTAGTGCAAATTCTGCTATCAATTAACTATATAATCTTGGAAAAATAAAATGAGAGATTATATGTTAAATGATGTGAAAGGAAAAAAGTAGTGATTGTATGTCAGACATTATTTTATCCAAGGAACAGTAAACAAAATAATACCTGATTGTCTTGTTTATAAAGTGTCATATCATTTAAAGAAATAATAGTATTTTCAAACCTTAAGTTCTCTTTTGGATGTGGTATGCACATCCAAAAGAGTCTTCTTTTAAATACTGCTTCCTGAGTGATATCAGATCATTGTCATATCATATTTCTGAGCTGCTATATGTCACGCTTTTATTTTACATAATTGTGTATATATGTGAGGTGGTATGAAACTTTATTTTGATTTACGTTTTGCTTTAAAAATTGGAGCTGTACCTCTAAATAATCTTGGGTTTAAACAAAAACAAAAGTGCTACTACAGAATGTGTATTTTTTAAACCCTTAGCATTCCAAGCTATATATTGGAGCAAAGAGAACTGCCAATCCACCTCACATTTTTGCAATGGCTGACTTCAGCTACCAGTCTATGATAACATATAATTCAGATCAGGTAAGGAGTCTCACACTCTTAGAAACTCCTCTCTTAGTTTCTTAATGGCAGCTGAATTTTGTGAGGATAAAGTCTTCTTACGATTTTCTTTTCTCACTGTGCAGTGCATTGTTATTTCTGGAGAAAGTGGTGCTGGAAAGACTGAAAGTGCTCATCTTTTAGTTCAGCAGCTGACGGTTCTTGGAAAGGTACAGTGTATTTTTCTCTGACCTAACAGGTATTTGTTATATTTCAGAACCTAATATACCTGATTAGATTAATATTCGCTAATTTTCACATTTAGTAATGCACAGAAATGATAAAACACATTTGTTTAAAATATGACAAGCAATGTAAAAACATACACTCTGTTTTGAGGATATTTTACCTTTCTCACTCTTAGTCAGCAAAGTTTTATAAATCTCACTTTCTCTCTTTTATAGCCCCAGCACATTCAGTGAATACTTTTTTTACTTTCTCTCCTTTTGTTATTAGTAGGTTAAAGAGGAGTTAATATTACAAAAATAAATTTTATTTATATATTATACACATATACCAGCAATGATCATTTGGAAATTGAAATTTAAAAGTATCACTTAAATAGCAACAAAAACCATGATCTGTTTAAATCTGAATCTTATAAAATGTATGCAAGAGTTGTATGCTGAAAAGTAAGGAAAGTTGTTAAAAGACATTTTAAAAGACCTAAATAAATGCAGAGGTAGACCATGTTCATGGATTAAAAGGCTTAATGTTATTAACATGTTAATTGTCCACAAATTGGTTTGTGAAAAAGAACAACATTACCTGATTTTGCGATTTAACTACATAGCTACAATAGTTGTTAGATACAACATAAAAAGCATAATCCATAAAGGAAAAAAATTGGATTTCACCAAAATTAAGAACTTCTGTTCTCTGAATGACACTGTGAAGAAAATGAAACCACAAGCTACAGATTCAAACAAACTTTTTGAATGTTAAATAGCTGATAAAACATTGCATCTTTAATATATAAACTTAAAAACTCAATAAGAAATCAAATAATTTAAAAATGAACAGAAGAAACTGATAAAAGCAATGAATGAATCTCATTAGATGAGATTTCGCTAAATCTCAAATGCATTATGCTAGCTCAAAGCCAGATTCAAAAGACTACATATTGTATGATTCAATTTATATGTCACGCTTGCAAATTTAAAATTATAGTAACATAAACAGATCAGTGACTATCACAGGCCTGGGATGGAGGGACGTGTTGACTATACAGGATAATGATACAATTTGAGGGGTGATGGAATTGTATGTGTGGATTGTAGTGGGGGTTATATGATTGTATATGTTTGTAAAAACTTTCAGAACTTTACACTAATAAAGGATTAATCTTACTGTGTGTAAATTACATTTTAATATCTTTTAATATCTTTTAATTTCTATTAAATTTATTGGGGTGACATTGGTTAGTTAAATTATATAGTTTTCAAGTGTTCAACTCTATAGTACATTATCTATAGTACATCATCTATATATTTCATTGTGTGTTCACCACGCAGAGTCAATTGTCCTTCCATCACCATATATTTCACCCTCTTTACCCTCTTCTACTACTTTCCCTCCCATCTTATGCTCTGATAACCACTAAACTGTTGTTTGTGTCTCTGAGTTTTTGTTTGTTTGTTGCTTTCAGTTAATTTTTGAAAAGGAGAAGATGATAGAGACTAGGTTTGAACTTTCTAGGTAGAATCCTTGAAATGAGATAGGTCAAGAATTATGTGTTCTTACTAGGCTAATTACTTTTTTTAAAAAATTCATTGTATGTACCTTATCTCCGTGAAAAATTTTATTATGATCCACATACTTATAATTAGAGTCATGTTAAAATTTTTGCCATCATTGTGATTATAGGAATCTTGTGTTACAAAGTACTGTGGGTACAAGGCCAGACCTAACCTCTCTATAAAAGGGTGAAATCTCATAATGTCAAAACAACTGTTTAATTGAGTCTAATTCATTTTCAAAATAATGTTCCTATTAAAAATCAATTGACAGGTTTAATATTTTCAATCATGTATATTGGTATGGAATAGAAATATACTTTTCTCAATGGATTACTATGACCTCTACTAACCAGACCTGTGACCCCAAAGGACTGGAAGAGCCTGAAGCAGCCAGGAAGGTAGAGCCACCTTAGGGCTGGCATCTCAATCCCTTCCCCATTCCTTTGCCCATCAACTTCACTCTCCTTACAACTAGGATAAGTATCATTCGAAAAGGTTTTAAGTCCAGTGAAATAAGATGTAATTTTTGAGGGGGAAGGGGGTGAGGCGCAGCACACTATTCTGGCATAGAAGTGTTCACCCGAATTCATTTACTCAAGCCTTTGCCACTCTTTCCTGATTTGTGGGCTGATAGAGGTACTTATCAGTAATGGATTAGCTTGAGTGTGAATGTTGTTTTGTAGATGTCAGCAAACTTGTTTATCTCATCTCTTTATCTTGTTCTAGATCTGAAACTGTGATTTAATATTAATTGGGAATGGTCACACACACACACACACACACACACACACACACACACACACACAACCTCGGAATCCTACCCTTATCAGAGGTTATCATGTTTTTTTTACTTATCTTTCTGATGAAGATTTACCAGATACAAACATGGGATGTTTGGTGGATTGAAGTTACATTTGTAATATTCAGTTTCAAAACATTGCTTGGGGCACTGATGTTTCATACAGTGAATAAAGATATTTTCTCACCTTTTCCATAGGTGCAGGCCAGCCCCAAACAACATTTTAAAAGAGCCAAGTTTGTCCCAGTTCTTATTACTCTTTGCTCTCAACCCTTAATGCCTCTTTTAGAAAATACCCAAAGTCCTTATACGCCCTTGAAACCTCACTGTGAATGCCCCCTCCAGCCCATCTGCATTCTACTGTAGCCTGCATTCCAGAAATACCTACTGCTCCTCTGCCTAACTTATAAAATTTCCATACCTTTAACAAAGCTGAGCTCAGCAAGGTATTACATTGCAGATAATCTATTTGATACAGTTTCCACCAAGATGTGAATGACTCATACTGTCTCCTCCAACTTCTCAGAGGGGAGGATGCTTTTCTAAAAGAGGTTGCCTTTTAATCCAAATAAATTTCTACTTGATGGAATTTCAAGTGAAGTGATAAAAAAAGCAAAAGTAACACCTGTTTGAGAGGAGAATCTGAGACAGGGTGGGAAAAGCTAGAGGGACAGGCAAGTAGGCCTATTGGCGGTGACTGGGCCTCCCCTTCCCCTTCCACACTTCTAAGCTGTCCCGATTTTCACAATTACTCCCTTTCCTCTGCTTTTGAAACGACCAGTTATCTTTACTCCCTCAGTTTCAGGTTTAGCAGCTTCCATGGAAGCAGGGGAATGGTTCTGACTTCAGGGAACATTGGATGGGGAGCCAGGCAGGCAGAGGAGGAATAACAAAAGGAGACGTGTCTCTCTGTATGCATAAATTGTGTTTGTAAATCCACACCGAGTGGGACTGTATTTGAATAGAAAAAGCATAGAACGTCTTTTTGCCTCTCTAAGAAAACAAGTGGGTGGATACACATATGGGAAGGGAGAAATGGACTAGGTTGTCATGTCTGGCTGTACTCCAAGAATATGCTCTCGTAAGTTTATAGCTACATAAAGAACTTGTCAAAGAAGAGACATTTTATTATATACCAAATTAATTTTTTACATCTTACAATATATCTTGACAATTTCTCTAGGCTAATAACATAACCCTTCAGGAAAAGATTTTACAAGTGAACAATCTGGTGGAAGCCTTTGGCAATGCCTGCACTATTATAAATGACAATTCCAGCCGATTTGGAAAATACTTAGAAATGAAATTTACCTCTTCTGGAGCTGTAGTGGGAGCACAGATGTATGAATACCTTCTGGAGAAATCCCGAGTTATCCACCAAGCCCTGTAAGTTCACATCAAATATCTTCTGTTTTCTGGGAAACAAGCAAAGCTACGTGTCATAAGTGACATACGTGTCATCAGTGATGCATGTGGCATTAAGTGGCATATGTGTCACAAGTGGCATGTGCCCTGTGATATGTGTTATGAATGACATGTGTCAGTGACATGTCATGATTGACGCACGAGTCATAATTGACACACGTGTCATAATTGGTGTGTTGACAACATGTGTCCTAAACGACATGCATATCCTAAATGACATGCCATCATGTTGCAAAATGTCATAAGCGGCATGTGTCCCCTCAGCAACATATTTGTCATTAGTGACATGTGTGTCATAGTTGACACGTGTGGCAATGGTGGTATTGTGTCCTAAGTGACATGTGTGTCCTAAACAAGCAACCTGTGTCACAAGTGACATGTGTGTCATAGCAGTATGCATGTCATAAACAGCATACATGTCATAAGTGATATGTGTCATAACTGACGTTTCAACAAAAATTTGACAAAATTTTATTTATCATCTACTATGTGCAAGGTACTTACTCTTAGAAACAAAGATTCCCTCAGTGCAGTCTTACTTTCTCACATCCAGTAGAGGAATTAAAAAATAATGTTTGTGATAACCAAATAGAAAGCATACGCCTATCACAGATACTAACAGGATAAATTAGAGTGATTTCTGTGATAGGAGAGAATATATTTCTTTGCACAAAACTAGTGTGCAATTTAATTAGAAATAACAGTCATTTTGTTGTTTTAAGTGCTGATGTATATAAAGGGATCTTTCTGTTAATTCTGTTATTCCTATGGTTATACGCAAGGGACTAAATAAAGATTCAAGAAAGGGCTTTATTGTATTGCCCGGCTTATTGCCGGCTGATTTAAGCTAATATGATGTTTTGGTATTAGGTTGAATGAGTTCATTTTGGCAGTTTGTAGCTGAATAGCCACGTTTCTCTCCTGATGCTTCCAAAATGTCTTTGTTTGTTATTCTTATAAGGAAACTATAGTCACAACATTAGATTTCTACCCTGGTGGTTATATTATTTTTGTAAGAAGTATGGGGAGCTAGAGTCTTCCATTTGTTTATATTGTTTTTATGCTAAACATAAAATATTATTGTAGTAATATATCATATGTTAAATTTATGGGAACACAAGCTCTTGTTATGTATTAGTATATTACTATTAATATAAGTGCTTTCAAACTTACTATCATTCAATTATGAGTAAATTGCGAGTATAAGTTGCCTGGAGTCCAGCTCCTGAGTTCAGCCCTCAATGTGGAAAATTATCCTTTGGTCCTCAATTCAAAATATATAAGGAAAAATATTAGACAAATGTAGTTTTTAACTGTGGCTCTGTGACATGGAGGTCTACTTTGGGTTAAGATATTTAAATTTTAAGGACCCTTCTAGGATCTTGGTTCTGCAGTTTACTATGTGCATGATTTGGAATATTTAACTTCTCTTCAGTTTTTCATCTTTAAAATGGAAATAGCAATAGTCCTACCTATAGATTAAGGTCATGCCTGTCAAGTATTTAGCACAGTGAATAGCACACAGTAAGAACCTGTAAGTTTAAGCTAGTATCAGTAGCAGTAGTGTTGATAGTTGTGTGACGATTAGAAATAACATCTAGTACAGTACATGGCACACTGGAGATGTTCAGTAAACAGCAGCTACTGTCCTACTGTCACCAACATGTGCCCTGTGCCCAGAAGTTAGTAGACATGCGTGGTGGCCTTTGCCACCTATACCTGGCAGAGAACCTCAGGGTCTTACACAGATGTGGAGACTTAACTGGTTCTCAGAACAATTCATCCTGCCCTCATAACTGTAAGTCTCTCCTTCAGGCCTTTGGGGAAGGTCTACCTAAGAGGCTAAATCATTGAGATTTAGATGGGGCTACCATGTTGCACAATGTCTGGGGACGCCATTCACAGTGGCTTCTGTGGAGTTAGTGCTGGAGCATCATTCTCATAGAATAAACTGTGGACAGTAACGTCTGTAGCTGCACAATGATGCCGTCGGTTTGTAACCATAGAAATAATCTCGTGAATGCTTATTGAAATACTGTAGGATATCGTCTAGGAAATTGTACAATTAGGGTTATATTTTAGGGATATTCTGTATTAATTAAGCTTTTTCCAGCTGTCTTAAAGAACTATTCTAGTTTTCTAACATCGTTTATTGGGGGAAAGCCCTCCAGGTTCCAAATTTACATTCAGGTTGGAATACAACTCAGGTATAATTGGAGCACAGCTGCCCTATAATTTTTCCATTTTTCTTTTCTACCTTTTTAAACTTAATTTCGATTGCATTTTTAAATTCTGGAGAATTTGTGTTCTTTGGAAATGAAATATTAGAAATGTAGCAGAAGAATTCTTAGTAGGTCCATTTTTTATTACAAATGTAAATGTACTGTATCAGTCAGGGTACTGAAAGGAAAGAACTAGTTCAAAGGGTTTAACTGAGAGGACTATTTACAGAGGTATAGAGGGCAGCGAAGAACCAAGAATAAATGGTGAGATTCCCACTGACGCATGGCAGCAAGAAACCATTGCCACCGAGGACTGCGGGACAGAAGGAGGGCACAGCACTACAGAATCAGGTGAAAGCCAGGGCTCTGGAGGACTGGCTGTCTGTCAGGAGCTGTTGCCATGGGGAGTACAGCCATTGTGAGGGAGAGCAAGGGGACAGATACCATGGCCTCTCTCTTCTCCCTCCCTCCCATCTCCTTCCTGTGCTTCTGATTGGCCAATCTCAGCTGGAAGCCAGAGAGTATGGAGCCCGGGTGTTAGTGTGTAGAGCAACGAAATGTGGAGACTAGATCTGAGGTGGCAGAGAACCAGAGCAGACTATTATTTTTTAAAAACGAATTTACCCTTTCTTTTAAGGGAATAAGTGCTTTTCTTTTTTTGCCTCTGCCCATGCTATCCCACTCCAATCTCTGACTATGTTTATTTTGTATTTTTAGTAATGGTACCATTACAAAATTCGTGGCTTAAATCTTCTTCTGAATGTAGACGATTTTAAAAAAGAAATCTTTAAAAGAAGCTGCTTAATTTCCAGAAGAAAATGAGCATATTAAAGAAGTCAATGCTAGATAATTCTTATAAAAATAAATTAGAACTGTCACACTGTACTTTTCTCCCATTACTACAGCTAACTTCAGCAAGCATTGATTGCATTCCCCTCAAATGCCCAGCATTTTACCAGACGCTACAGACGACATCAACAAAGTGACAGATGTGCTGCTCTCTACTGTGGAGGAAGGGACAGTGTTATTTATGGAGCAATTACTCTGTCGGCACTGTGCTAAGCACTTTATATCTGTTATCTCTTTTAATTTTTACAGTGATGTGACAGGAAATTATTGTCTATCTTATACATGAGGAAACAGAAACTAAGAGAATTGTGATAAATTGCCTAATATCAAGAAGCTAATACATGACTGAGTTGAGATTTGAACGTGTGTCTCTCTGTCTGACTACAAAGTTCATCATTCATTCATTCATTCATCTATCCATCCATCCATTCATCCACCTGACAAATATTTATTGAGTGCCTGTTCTGTGCCGGGAACTTAGTAGGCACAGAAGATACAAAGCTAAATAAGATGTGATTCCTGCAGTAAAGCAGCTCAGTCTCCTTTAGAGAACCATGTGTGCTTTGTCACAAAGCCTGCTGATTCCTGTTGGTTTCTAATCTCTCAGGAAAGTAGGCAATGGGTTCATCTGCTAAATGTGAGCAGCGGGGTGGCAGACAGAGGGATTGAGGAGACTGCATGTCTTAGAGGTGTGACTCTTAGTGGAAGAGCCATAATTAAAAATGAAAAATTAAAAGCACTGTTTCATGAATATTCTGTGGGGTCTGATGAATGCAAAGCAGCATTGTTGGCTTTCTAAGCCTTGCTGAAGATGCAAACATTTCACAGATGGGGTAAGCTGCACCCTTGTGAGGACTTTGCCACAGTTTCGAGGGTGTTTGAGGGCTTGGCTGCATAGGGTCCAGGGGAGGTGAACACACGAGACCGTCTTCCTGCAAATGGCTGAGTGGGACTCTGAAGAAGTGTTACAGGCTACACTATGAGGGTTGGGGCCAGAGGCAGAGAAATGCTATTTGGTAACTTACTGAGACCCAGTGTTTGTCCCAGGCCATGCTGACCTGGGAATCACTAGTCATATTCCCATGTGTGGGATGCTAAGGTCCTCTGTCTTAGCTACAGCTTTGGTGTAGTTATGGCAAGACATGGAATGGGTAATTTTGGCGGTATCTTGTTTTCCTGTTTCTTTAACTCTCCTAATGTTTATCCACTAAAGGTCAGTGTATTTCCTATAGCATCTCCAGGTCCTATCAAATTACAATTCTCAGTAAATGTAAACTTATAGTTAAAGAGAAAACCATCAATTTTGTGTGTCTATGTTTGTGAGTCAGTTCTCTAATTGTACACTGCCTCTTTTATGCGTTAAAGGTGTGGCACACAGAGCAATCAATGTAATTTCATCAGAATAAAGCAAACTGAATTATAGGCTGTGCCAGTCTTGGAGAAGTTTTGTTATTTTGTGGTAAAAAAGACAAGAACTAAACTTTCAATTTTGCCCTAACCTTGCTCATTTCCAGTGTTAGTGTTCATTGAAATGTTGCTGGTGAGTACAACAAGTCATGGCTGGGGGTGCGGAGAGTATGAATACAGCCATCTAAAGCTTGTGGCAGTCCTTACTTCAGCATCTGAGCCAATGGACACCCCTTTTGACTCGAAAAGCTCACCTGCTTTTGCTTCCATAGCTGATTCCCCTGATTCCTCTCACACCTCTCTGAATTTTTCTTCTCTGACTTACATTCATCCATCCATTCCCAAAATGTGTATTTGCGAAAGATTTATCCTTGGAGTATTTCCCTTTTCTCACCTTAGTCATCGTGTGTGTGTGTGTGTGTGTGTGTGTGTGTGTGTGTGTGTGTGTGTATAAACAAACCTTTTTGGTTCCACTTCTCTGGAGAACCCTAACTAATCCCATGGGCAGAGAGGAGCCCTTGTGCAGCAACAATTTACTATCTCCTGACCCAGTCCCTCTGGTAACATCCAAAGCTTTGTGATGGGGTGGGAGTCTTATACTAACTGAAAGAGGAGTAATATGAAAAGATATAAAGACAGCAAGACCTTCGCTTTTGAGGGGTATCGTTAATTTAGTCCCTGTAGGAGGAACCCTTCTCTGCCCCAGCCCCAGTCTCATGAACCTGGTGATCATGGAGTGAATGATCAAGGGAGGGTGTAGGACCACCCCAAAGGAGAGGAAGGTGCAGTGTTTGGATTGGAAGGGCAATGCCACAAGACAGATGCAAACCCCATGGCCTCCCAAATGACCGTCATGGTCGTCAGAGTAGAAGAAAGCAGAAGCAAAGAGGGAAAACTGAGACTGTGAACCTGTGAAGCCGGAAGACCATCCTTCCCTGTTTCTGAAGAGAACGTGCCTGATCTTGGAGAGGCAGTGTGATCCATCCCAGGAACTCTCCAGAGCAAAAGGAAGATGAGGAAAGGAGGAGAAGGGGGACCCTGAGGTCTCAGCAGTTATGTTAGGGACCATCCTGAGCCAGAGACTCTCCTTGTTGTGACCCCTGTACCCTAACTGTATTATACCTGAATCTGGGAAATGCTGTTTATACACAGCACCAGAGTCATGGAACTTGAGACTCCTGTGAGGCCAACTCCTCAGACCACTGAGAAAATGGAGCCCCAGAAAGCAGTGTACAAGGGTGGTTAAAGACGTGGCCTTTGGAGTCAACCAGCCTTGATCTGAATCCAGTTTAGCCATCAGTTCTGTGGCCTGAGGGGGCGATCAGTAGCCCTCTAAGCCTCAGTTTGCTTGTATGTGAAATGAGGGAACCGCCTGAGTAACTAGGGGCTTATGGCAGGTAAATGAGACAAGAGAGCACATACAGTCATCTGGCGTGCTTATCTGTATATTATCAATTTGTTTCTTTTTCTATCTGCTCCACTGGCACATGAACTCCAAGAAGTTAGGGGATTTTGACTGCTTTGCCCCTGCTATATCTCCAGTGCCTATAGCAATGCCTAGTAGTCACTCACAAGTAAGCGTTGAGTGATTCATATAAAGTGCTTAGTGGTGGCTGGGATTTAATGACAGTAGTTGTTGAAACAACAATGATAACAACCAGAGAAAGCCAAAATCCAGTATCCCAGGGGAAGCCCACGTTGGCACTCACAGTTGTTCAGATAATTATATTGCCAAGTAGTTTGAACAATAATAAATATTCTTACTAACCACCTTACTGAAAATGTCTTATCTTTTCAGTGGAGAAAAAAATTTTCATGTGTTTTACTACATCTATGCTGGTTTATCAGAAAAGAAGAAACTAGCCCATTACAAATTGCCTGAAAATAAACCTCCCAGGTAACCCAGCAGGTTGTACTTTCATAAATAATACTTTTACTTTACACCTAATTTTATATTTTTACCCTTCCTTTCATATTTATTTTCAGATACCTACAAAATGACAACCTCAGAACAGTACACGACATGACGAATAATAGTGTCTATAAATCCCAGTATGAATTAATTGAGCAGTGTTTCAAAGTCATAGGTTTTACAATGGAGGTAAGTGTGAAAGACATTTGAACTGCTTTAGGAAGTACCTTTTCGTCATCACTAATGGTAAGAGTTAGCATTTATTGGGTGATTAATATATACCAAGCATTGTGCTAAGTGCTTTGCATGGATCATCCTTTTAATTACTGAAGCAACCTTATGAAACAACTAGAAGTATAATATTTACTTTCTAAATGAGGAAATCAGTGGCCTTGAGATACAATTGAATTTGGTTTAGTTCTTAGTCTTTTATTTTACTTTTATTTGCATCTCCTGCGTATATATAAAATTTTATATAAATGCGTAAACATGATCGTATTACATGTTCTTTTCTAGTGCAGTCTTTTTTCATAACACCTTTATTAAGATGTAATTCATGTACCATACAAGTCAGCTACTTAAAAGTGTACATTTTTATGACTTTTAGTATATTTGCAGAAGTGTGCATCTATCACCATCATTTTTAGAATATTTGGATGTTCTAAATTTTTTACCCCAAAAAGGAACATGCTAGCAAACAGTCCTCATTCCTACCCAACCTCTGCTTTCTATCATCCTAGGTCTGTTTATTCCAGACATTTCACATAAATAGAGTGATGCCATATTTCTTCCTTTGACCGGCTTCTCTCATTTAACGTGATGTTCTCAAGGTTCAACCATGTGGTAACATGTATCAGTACTTCATTTATTGTTGAATAGTATTTCATTTTATAGATATACCTGATGTTATTTCTATTCCTCAGCTCATGGACATTTAGGTTGTTTCCATTTGGGGGCTATTATGAATAATGCTTCTATGAATATTCATGTCCAAGTTTTTCTGTGAACATGTTTTATTGTCTTGGGAATATACTGATGAATGGAATTACTGGATCATCTCTTTACCATTTGAGGAATTGCCAGACTGTTTCCCAAAGTGGAGGCATCATTTTACATTTTCCTCTGCAGCGTATGAGGGTTCCAGTTTTCCACATTCTTGCCAACACTTGTGATTACCTGTCTTTTGATTATAGCCACCCTAGGGTGTCGGAAGTGGCATCTTATTGTGGTTTTGATTTGCATTTCTCTAATGGCTTATGAGCTGAACTTATTTTCATGTACTTATTGGTCATTTATAGATCTTCTTTGAAAAACGTCTATTCAGATCTTTTGCCTATTTTTTTATTGGGTTGTCTTTATTATTGAGTTGTAAGAAGTCTTTATATTATAGATACAAGTCCCTTATCAGATATATGATTTGCAAAAATTTTCTCCCATTTGTTGTCTTTTTACTTTCTTGATTTTTGTCCTTTGAAGCACACAAGATTTTAATTTTTGTGATGTCCAGTTTATTTTTTTTTTCTTTTGTTGCGTATGATTTTGGTGTCATACATAAGAAACCCAAAGTCACGAAGATTCATGCCTAAGTTTTCTTTTAAGAGTTGTATTGTTTTAGCTCTTACATTCAGATCTTTGTTCCACTTTGAGCTAATTCTTGTGTCTGGTGTGAGGTAGGAGTCCAGCTTCTTTTGCATGAGGTTATTCAGTTGTATCACAACGATTTGTTGAAGAGACTGTTCTTCCCCATTGGTTGGTGTTGGCATCCTTGTCAAAAATCAATTGACACAAATGTATAGATTTATTTCTGAACTCTCAATTCTATTATATTTATCTATGTGTTTGTCTTCATGCCAGTACCACAAAGTTTTGATTACTGTAGCTTTGTAATAAGTTATGAAATTGTGAAGTATGAGTCTTCCAACATCATTTTTTTTCAAGATTGTTTTGGGTCCCTTGAATTTCTATATGAATTTGAGGATCAGCTTATCAATTTCTAGTGGAGTCTTTTTAAAAAGTTTTTTTTTTTCAGTTCTCTCATCCCCATCCTACCCTCTTCCATCCATACCTGCTCCCCTTCCCTTCCCCCAGCTAATGGATGTTAAAGCCCATCACACATAGTCCAGCACTCCATGTTTAGCTCCCTGCTCATAAAATCCTGCTTGTAGACACCTCTCTCTCTCTCTCTCTTTCTCTCTCTCTCTCTCTCTCTCTCTCTCTCTCTCTCACACACACACCATATACCACATGCACAAGCACAAATATGTACATGTACATATGTCTGGATGAGTGGCCATTGTTTTATTAATATGGGATTATATTACACACACTCTTCAATATCTAGTTTTTCTCACTCCGCAATATCTTCTGAAAATGCCTTCAAATCACCTAGTATAGTACTAAATAAGTTTTCTTAAAGGCAACACAGTGTCCCATATTGTTGCGTCCTGCATGACAAGAGCTGTGGGAAGTGAGGAGGGCAGCGCAGGGTTAAGAAAGACAGTAACCAAGAATAGAGTGCAAGCGGGGCCAAGGGACTCAAGCCTCAAGGACTGAGTCCCTATTCGGGCCAACACATTTTATTGGTTAACAAATGAGGAAGAAAAGCTTGTTAATCTCAAGATCTGTGAATTACGTGCCTGCTGTCTGTCTTTCCAAAAGTCCCCATTGTGCTCCAGCACGTACTGTGCCTTCACACACGCATAACTCCAGGGGATCCATTAAAGGGGAGGGACCAATATTATTCCATCAGGTCTCAGTTTGCTGAGACATCCCCTCAAGGAAGTTTTTCCGATCTCTCCATCAGGCCTCAGTTTACTGAAGCACTCCCTTGTGAAATCCTGGGAAGAGCGCAGGAGAACAAATGGTTAGGCAGCTGTAAGGCAACATCTCCCCCTATTTGTTTTTGTAGTAGGAGAAACACAGACTTGGCAGTTTCCTCATTTATGGCCCGTTGGAGGGCTTGTTGTCCACACCTGGGGACTAAACAAAATAGAATAAGAATAATTAACCGAAATGCAATTGCACCCACAAATCCTCCACCTAGGGTTTTCACCCAAGTGAGTGGATTCAAATGAGATAGTTCTTCCGCAGCCATGGAAAGCGTCTCCTCTCCTGGGAGGAGTGGGAGCGTGGCATGAGACATCTGACCCATTTCTTGTTGTAACTGTAGAACATCCACAGTAAGGTTGGGAGCATGTCCCCGGAGGTGAGCTCGTACCTCCGACTACGGGGTATGAGCTAGTTTGGTTATAAGAGAAAGGAGTCACACAGTAAGTAGAAACATTCCAATCACATTTCAAAGTAATCAAGGTATGAAGATTTTCTAATTGATCTCCAAGAGAAACGACAGTTGTCTCTAAATCAGCTAATCTAACACTAATTTTTTTTTTTTTTTTGTCAATTCCAAGTCTTACTAGCATTTTCATGCCATTCTCGTACAAATTGAGTTGTCTATACAGTCTGATGTAATGCTACTCCAGAGACTGCAGCCACGGTGGCTGTTGCTATAATTCCCATAACTGCTGCAATCAAGATTCCAATAACTCTTTTAGTCCTATGTAAAGTCTTATGAAGAAATTGTAAAACAACATGAACAGTTGGGGAGCCTTCCCACGCCCTAGGGGCTTGGACGGGTATCCATAAACCCCATCTTCTTTTTAAGATCATAATTTGGTCATGGGAGGGATTATAAATTGAAGAATTAAGGCATGTGAACAAACGACATTGAGGGCATTCAACCACTTTTAAAATTGGATCAATTGTAAACTTCCCTAATAAAAAGACAGAAGGAATTTTAAGACAAACTTGTAAATTGAACATTTCGTGTTTTTTCAAATCTAAAGGCATATTTTTTGTTTTCATCTTTAGTATAATTTCCTTCCCATATCTTTTCTTGTCCTAGGCTTAAGGCCACTTTCCATAAAGTTGTTTGCAATGGGCCTCGGATGGGTTTGATCATTCTTAATTGAGATGGAGCCAGAACCTTCTCCTTCCAAAAGATAGAGATATTAAGTGGTGATTTAATTATTCGTGGAAAGCCTTGACCGAGCAACTGTTCTCTTAATGACTGAGGATCAGAGCATCTTAAGCGAGAACATACATGGATTGTGATTCCATAAGGGCCCCAATCAACCACAGTGCCATGGGAAATATTAAATAACACCCAATCTAGGCTTCCCCAACATTCCTCCCAATGAATGTAGGAATGTGTATCAATCCAATTATTATTTTGAGAACATGGATGAAGTGGAGGAGGAAAACTATGAGTGTTTCACTCCTGTGTATGAAATCCTTTACCAGAGATCATAAACAAATCCTTGTGTCATTTCCTTCTCCCTTGGTAATTACCCAAGCTTGACCGGAGAGAGAAAGACACGGAGGGATGGGACCAATGCAAGCGGGTGTATATAAATAGCCTAGAGCTGTATGGACAGAAAGAGTGAAATTTCGACCTTGCTCTTCAGGAAATTCCGGACCTCTTTGATCCTTTGGTCCAGGAAACCAAGAACTATCATTAATATAAATGAGAAGAGGATCATTATTTTAAGTTATAGGTGTCAATAATGCAGGATTGGGTAAATAAGCCCAATAAGTAAAATTCTCGGCGGCAATACCAAGTGGGAGGCAACTTACAACAGAGACAACCGCCAACGTGGACAAAAACATATTGACGCCAGTTTTGAGAACTCCCTTTTCAATCAACCTTTTTTCTGCCATTAGAGCCAACTTTTTCAGTTGTCCCCAAGTGGGAGGTTGGACACTGGTTGTCTGTGCTGTCATCCGTCGAATCACGGTTCAAATGGGGGTTGAGGGCTCTGGGTGAGTGATCGGGCGAGCAGGTTGGAAGCAGAGGTTGGACATCTCGATTGTTGGAGGCTCCACCATCTCTGTGTACCCTGTGAAAGGTTTCAGCCAAGTGTGGTTTCTCTTTTGCTGGCTGCTGCTCATGATATAGTTTAACACACCAACCAGGTATCCACAAAGGTCATTCTTCAGGACCTGGAGAAATACAAGCAAAACCTCGTCCCCATGTCCATAAAGTTCCTAGATGCCATTGATTAGTTTGAATGTCCTTCCACCAAATAGGCACATTTTCCAAAGGTTTTGGACTCTGGAGACTATTGAAACGTCTCTCAGCTGCAGTGCATCCAAGGTAAGCCTTGGTATCTGAGCCAGATGAATTCAAAAATTTAAAGTAAACATAGCTCTTGCTAATTGTATCTGTGGGGGGGTCCCCTATTTCTCCCTCTTTTTGTTTTTGTAATTGTTTTTTCAACATGGCACGTTCAACAATGGCTTGACCCTGTGGGTTGTAAGGAATACCAGTGGTGTGAGTAATGTGCCATTCAGCACAGAATTATGCAAACTTGGCACTGGTGTATGCAGGGTCTGTTTTGATCACTAGAGGAAGCCCCATAATTGAAAAACAGACAAACAAGTGGTGTACTGCGTGGGCAGTAGTCTCACCACTTTGAGCAGTAACAACTAGAAAGCCAGAGGCAGTATCAATGGTGACATGCACAAAGGACAAATGTCCAAAGGAAGGAATATAAGCTACATCCATTTGCCAAAGAGCATTGGCTACAAGACCTCTAGGGTTTACTCCTTCAGGGCATTCTTGCGGAGCATTAAGAATCCGACAAGTCGGACAGGCTTGAAAATCTGTCAAGCTTGTTTGTTAGTGATAGGAAACCGAGCAAAGACCACCAGCATTGGTATGGGTCAGAGAATGAAAATGTGTTGCCTCGGTAACATGGGCACTCCCTACTGATGTGTCTGCAATAGCATTACCTTGAGTCATAGGGCCAGGTAATGTAGTGTGAGCCTGAATATGGGTGATAAAGAAAGGGTGTTGACTGTTTCTCACAATCTGTTGGAGATGGGTAAACAAAAGCTGAAGAGGTTGATTAGAATTATTGGAGAGAGATGCTGTTTCAATACTTTGTACTGTATGAACAACGTAAGCAGAATCAGAAACAATGTTTAAAGCAGGGGTGTCCAAACTGCGGCCCACGGGCCAACTGCAGCCCACAATCCATTTTTTATTGGCCTGCAGAAAATTCCAAAAATATATTTAGTTTACTTAAATAAACCAGGTGAGGCAATACGTACTTCACCCTGAGTGAGTGGCCCGACTGTTTGTGTATTTTACCGCATATGGCCCCTGGTGAAAAACGTTGAAAAAAGTTTGGACACCCCTGGTTTAAAGGGTCTCAGAAAGTTTGTAATGCGGTTAAAACTGCTACCAGTTTGGCCTTTTGTGCTGAAGTACAATTAGTGTGAATAAGTTGATGACCTTTTTTGCTGACAATTACTGCTTTACCATTATTAGATCCATCTGTAAAAACTGTAAAGACTTGAGGAATAGGAGCCTGTCTGAGTTTTTTAGGTAAAATCCAGTTAGTTTTCAGGAGAAACTGAAATAATTTATTTTTTGGATAATGATTGCCAATTATTCCAAAAAAAGTCACTAATAGCAATTTGCCAAGATTCAGAATGAATGTTTAAAAGTGTTATTTGTTGTTGTTTAAAGGGAACCACTATTTTATTGGGATCCTGTCCATTTAAATGAAGCACCCTGGTGTGGGCTCATGATATGAGTTCTGAGGTCAACTCTACATAGCTTAACAAAGTTGTTAGGCAGAAAAAGCAACTCTACGAGGTCATTTTGTTGAACAGTTACCGCCATAGGTGAATGTGGAGTAGGGAAAATTAGCATTTGTAAAGGCAAAGAGGGATCAATGCGTTGAACTTGAGCGTCCTGAATTTTCTTTTCAACTAATTCTAACTCTTGGTTGGCCTGAGGAGTTAGGGTGCAGAGGCTATCCAGTTGACGGGGGCCCCCACAAAAGACCAAATAAATTACTGAGAGCATAATTGGGAACACCTAAAGTTGGACGTAGCTAATTAATATCTCCCAATAATTTTTGTAAATCATTTAAAGTAGAAATTTGATCCCTTCTAATTTGGACGTTCTGGGGTTTGATAGACTGGCGGTCTACAACTGTTCCTAAATATTGGACCGGTGTTGTAGTTTGAATTTTATTTGGAGCAATGCAAAGTCCCGCCTAATCAAGTTGATTTTAAGAATTCAAAGCATGTCGCTAAAAGCTCTATAGAGGGCACAGCACACAGAATATCAACCATATAATGAATAATATAACAATCTGGGAAGTTAGTTCTTTCGGGTTGTAATGTTCTGGCTACAAAAAGCTGACAAATTGTAGGGCTATTAAGCATTCCTTGTGGGAGGACTTTCCACTGAAATCTCTTCATAGGTTCCTTATTATTAATTGAAGGAACAGAAAATGCAAATCGAGGACAATCTTGAGGATGCAAAGGGATTGTATAGAAACAATCCTGTAAACCTATAACTATTAAAGGCCAATTTTTTGGAATCATTGAAGGTTGTGGGAGCCCAGGCTGTAAAGCACCCATGGCCTCAATTATAGCATTGATAGCTCGCAGATCTGTGAGCATTCGCCATTTTCCTGATTTTTTCTTAATAACAAATACAGGAGAATTCCAAGAGCTGGTAGAAGATTCTATATGATCTCATTCTGATTGAGTCTGTATTAATTCTGTTAACGCCTCTAATTTTTCCTTAGAGAGGGGCCACTGTTCTATCCATAGAGGCTTATTGTTTATCAATTTAAGGGCTACCAGAGTCCATACCTGTTCAACAGTGGCAGCCTAAGGCAACACCATATATGTAGCCATCGAGCTTTGGCTGGGAGTATAGCTAGTAATGCTTCCAGATCTTTGTCACCATGAGCAAAGCCAAATTTGTCTTTATTTACTAGTGCTTTTATTTTGGTGGGATAGTTCTCTAGTAGTGGGATAGCTGGGTAAAAGATATATATATATATATATATATATATATATATAATTTGATATATATAATTTGATATATATAATTTGAATATGAATTGCAAGACTGCCTTCCAACAATTCTGAAACACTGCAC
The DNA here is from genome assembly GCF_057876585.1 of Rhinolophus sinicus. Lineage (NCBI taxonomy): Eukaryota > Metazoa > Chordata > Mammalia > Chiroptera > Rhinolophidae > Rhinolophus > Rhinolophus sinicus. The sequence continues at coordinate 126,064,669 of NC_142501.1, forward strand.
ATTTCCAGCAGTAATTTATGAGAGTGCCCTCCCCACCCCCATCTCTGCCAGCAATGTGTTGTAGCTTTTTAAATATTTGTTAGTCTGATGGGTGAAAGTAACATCTCATTTCAAATTTGTATGCCCTTGACTAAAAAATAGAGAATATGAGCATCTTTCCATTGGTTTTTGGCTGCTTGGGTTTGTTTTTTTATGAATTGTAGGTTTATGTGCATTGCCCTTTTTATTGAGTTATTTCGATGCTTTACATTGATTTCTAAGTTCTCATTGAATATTGTAGACATTATATTTTTCTATAATTTGTATTACAAATATGTTTCCAGTTGTATGGCTTGTTCATGACTTACTTTTTATCATATCTTTTACAATACAGAAACATACTTTTAATTTTTGTATATTCAAACAGGATTATCTTTTTGTTTATAACATCTGCGTTTCTAACCTTGGTTTAGAATTTTTCCCTATCTCTAGATTGTACATGTAGTCTACATTTTTGTGAAAGTTTTTAAAAAATATATTTGTCTTTATTCTATTTGAAATTTATTTTTTATATAGTACCAGGTGGGTCCCACTATTATTTTCTTCCAGACAGAGAGCCAGTTGTGCTTCATTATTATTATTACAAAATACTATACCTTTTTCCCCACTGGATTGGCTTATCATATATTGGAATCTATATAACGTGGCCTTACATAACATGGAATCTCTATTTTATCTACTAATTTATGTTTCTATTTCTATACCAATATTCTGTTGACTTGATTAGAGTGGTTTGATATTCTGTTTTTCTAGTAAGGCATCCTACTTAATAAGGCAAGTCCTGTACTCACTTACTGCTTTTCCATGGTTTTCTTAGCTATTGTCTGGCATTTGTTTGTCCATATAAACTTTAAGATCTATTTATTCAACTCTCAGAACCCCAACTGGAATTCTAATTAGAATCGTATTAAATATATGTATCAGTTTGAGGGCATTGTCATTTTTATGTTTTATCTTCTCATCCAAATCATGATACGCCTTTCCATTTCTTTACATGTTGCCTGAGTGTTTAATCATTTATAGTTTTATTCATCTAGCACTTAAGTTTTATTTTTTAAGTTTATTTCTATGTTATGGTTTTCGGTGTTACTCTAAATGAAATATTTCTTCCATTGGTAGACTTTCCTAAATATGTAATGATGTCATCAGCAAAAAGAATAGTTTTACCCTTTTTTATGTTATGTCAGTCATTTCTTTTTCTTTTGTGTTCTTAGAGCATCTAAGACTTAGAGTCTAAGTCAGTAAGCAATAACGATTATAGATAGCTTGCTTTCCTATCTAGCTTCTGATTTTAAGAGAAATGGTTTTAGTGTTTTGCTCTTATTTCTGATAAAGAGCATTTATTACAAATAATATCCTTTTATTGTTATTTTGCTTAGAGTTTTTATTAGGCATCCTGCTGAATTGTATCAAATGTCTTTTCATTACTAATGATATAATCATACTTTTCTGTAGCCATTTGTCCATATCTCTTCTTATGTTGATAGACTTCTTAATATGTAAGTATCCTTATTTTTCTGGAATAAACCCAGCGTAGTCGAATTGCATTTCTCTTTTGATAAATTTCTGGATTCTATGTTCAAGTGTTTTATTTAGAATTTTTGCACCTATATTCATTAGTGAGATTTATCTATTGTATTAGTTTTCTATCTTAATTAGATTTGAGTATCAAAGTTACGTCAATGAGCTTTATAATCTTTTTTCTTTGGCCTGTAAAAGTTTAAATCAGAGTTAAAATCAGTTCCCAATGTCTCTGAAGATAGAAAGGACCTAGACAAATGTAACTAGGTCCTAATCAGACCTACTTTCCAGGGAAGAGACCTAGTCATCTGTGCCTTTTATAAGCATCTCACCTGATTCTTATCATTATAGAAGACTGGGAACACTGGTTTTTAAAACTTTGAATTAAGATGAGATAAAACTTAGCCATCTGTCCCACTGGTCCTGGGGCCTTTTTGATATTGAGTCGTTAATCACCTTTCTGATTCTTCTATAATAATTACCTATTCAAATTTTTCTTTTCTTTTTGGGTTGTCTGTATTTTGTTAAGAAGTCATCATCAAATCTGATGCCATAGATTCGATTCATAAATTTTCTTATAAGCCTTTTAATTTATTCTCTATCTCTGGCTGTGTTTCCTTTCACATTTTAATCTTATGTATTATTTGGCCTTGCTCTTTTATCTTTACTTGATCTTACAAGGGATTTTCAATCTTCAAAACAAAAACAAAACAACAGCTGTTGGATATATTTACCTGTCCTATAATATTTTTTTTTGTTATCTGTATTATTCATTTCATTTTTATTTTCATATGTTTTATTAATTTGGTCATTTGGTTTCTTTTGTTGTTCTTTTTCTTAAAGAGAATACTGGGTTCCTCTATTTCTTCATTTTTCTTATTTAATAATGAAGGAATTTAAGGCTGTAAATTTACCCATGAGTCATAAAGATTTCATTCTGTGCATTTTTATAACAAAGTATCTTGTTTAATAGGACTCCTGAAGGCTTTAAAAAAAAAAGCTTTCAGACTGCTCTTAGCAGTTTACTGTTCGCTGTGTTGATTGGATCCAGTGATAAAGAATACTTCACTCTGAATGTGAATCAGGCTTTTAGATGAACTCTTTCAGGGAAGTAATGTGCAGTTTGTTGAATTTTAATTCATTTTCATAATTGACACTCCTGCAGCTTTAAGCAGTTAATGTGTCTGTGCAAGTTTACTGAGATTCCTTGGGTTATCAGATCCAAGAGCTTGAGCTAAAAATAACACCTCATTCTTGTCCGGAAATTTGGAAAATTTATCCGCAGGATATAAAATGTAGAGATGCTGATATAAATGCAACCTTCCAAAAATCATTTAAATTATGTGCAGTGAAGGTATTGAATCTAATCATTTTGCAGCATGCTTTTAAGGCAAAGTTGACGCCCTTCTAAAATGGAAAGCTGTGAACAATAACCTTTAGTCCATTGATCTATTTTTTACCAGAAAGTAATATTTCTAAAAGTGTACATGTTCTTCACATAGAGAAAAGTTTGCAGCTAAGTGAATTGTCTCTAAATATGGAACTATAAGACCTTACTACTAACTTCTACAGTTCTTCTCTTTGAAACCTTTTGGCTCTACTGTGGGTGCTCTTGCTGCAGGCCTGTGGGGAGGATATTCTCAAGACCTTGACCCTAGTGAATGAAGTATGATCTCTGCCAACTGGGTGAGGTTGGAGAAGGAGGACAGATATGATGGTGAATGTTTAAATAAAAAAAATGTATTACAGTAAAAGACACATTACCATTCATCCCCCTCAAAATACTCCCCTTTGCTTCAAACACACTTATCCCATCGTTCTTGGCACTTTCTGAAGCAGTTCTGGAAGTCCTCTTCTGTGAGCGTCTTTAGTTGCACTATTGTGGCTGCCTCAATGTCCTAAATCATTTTGATTTTGGGGAAGAGCCAGAAGTCTCATGGTGCTAGATCCAGTGACTAAAGTAACGAGGACACACCGTGATGTTTTTATTTGACAGAAATTGCCGTATTCCAAAAGCGATATGTGTCATGGAGTGTTGTCATAGTGGAGGTTGATTTACGGCACACTTTAATACACACCTTCTCTCAACCGTAGTTCACACCTGACTAACTGTACCAAACAAGTTGAAACTTGTCACACACTGTTACTAAGGTTCGATGTGCTGCTTCCCATATTGAAGGTCCCTGCCTTTCCATTGGATGGCACTCAGCAGCAGTATTCACCATATTTTGTAATCACAACAGAAAGGCTCTGTGTCACACGTTGCTTCTGGTACCACAATTTCTATCAAATAAAAACATTATGGTGTGTCCTCATCCACCTTATTCACTGAATCTGGCACCCTGTGACTTCTGGCTCTTCCCCAAAGTCAAAATGACCACAAAAGGTCAACATTTTGAGTTGATTCAGGAAATTGAGGCAGCCACGACAGCACAACTAGAGACTCACGAAAGAGGACTTCCAGAACTGCTTCAGAAAGTGGCAAGAACGATGGGATAAGTGTGTTTGAAGTGAGGGGAGCACTTTGAGGGGGATTAATGATAATGTGTCTTTTTTTGTAATAATTTTTTTTAATTTAAACATTCACCATATTGTTTGATCACACCTCGTAAATGGCTTTTCTTTTGACTTGAAATGAGGGCTCTAGATGCAAGGAATGGTTAGGCAAATCAAGGTAATCTTTGTTCATCAGGAAGCATTCACCTAGTAGAGTTAATTTTTCTAGTGTGGCCTTTCTCTATAGCCAAGAGGAATTCAGACTTGATGGGGAAACTCAATGACAAGCCAAGTTTAAATGCATCCTAGTCAAATATTCTACTCACAGGAAGTCTTGAGCTGAATTTGAATAACTTGTTTGGTTTAGAAGTGGAGGCTCCAACTTGAGCATTTTCATTTCTAAATGATGCATTCTCTCCATAGATTCACGGACCCGACCTGGAACTTTGGGTTTACGACTCCACTGTCCATACCGTATTTACTAAAATGCAGTTCAAATCAGGAAACTCTGTGGTTCTCTGATCTCTAGGCAGAAAGGAGATGATGGGGGCCCTTCTCTCTGTTGATGCTTTAAACAGCTTTTAGACTGTCAAATGGAACAAATAATTCATTGCTTGATAAGATTTATAAAGGTTTGGGGGAAAACTTGTAGACTCTGCTCTTAGCTGTAATGTATTACTGTGAAGAACTTTTTCCTGGCAAGAGAGATGCCAGTATGTGAATCTCATTCCCTTATTCCACCCGAACAAAAGGGGGGGGGGGGAAGCAGCAAAGGGTGGCAGGGTGACTGGATTGATATATGAGGACAGGAGAAATAACCAGTAGCAGCTTTTGCTGAAGAATTGAGTAAAAAATGATGAGGACTGAAGAGGAGCTGGACAATTGGAAGATTACTAATCTTGTAGACTTTATCATGGATTGCTCATGCAGAGTAGAGTGGTGTACACCCTTGTATATGCCATGAGATCTGGGTAGTGGACATCGTATTGTGATGAAAACATGTTGTTAACCTTACCCTACTACTTTTTGGGAGCGAGGTCTGAACTATAACATCTGGAGTCAGAGATTACCCTAATACATTTCCTAATAAAACAGATGTTTTTATTTCTAGTGAAATAAATGTGTTTGTAGTTGGTTCAGGTCTAGGAGAGGAAGTCACTGACTCAAAAGACATGAGTTTCAGCCATATTCCAGGTGACATATGACCACTGCCCAGAGATTTCAGGCAAGCTGTGGGAGACACTCCAGGAGATTCCACATGTCACCCTGTTCCAGACATATTCTTGTCCTTATGCTCTAATTCTGATGTGCTAAGCATCATAGGTGACCGCTTGGGCCATTTGCTTTCATTATGGCTCAAAGGACCAAGATCTTGTCCTCCCCTGAGTGTTTCAGCACATTAATCCCAGGTTAACTGCACCAGGAGTGAAAAACAGAATATTTGCTGCTCCAGCTGGCTGGTGCGATACCAATTAGTTCAACCCTAACTCTGCCCCAACCCCAACCCTTTCGTGGGTGTGGCAACTTCCCCGGGGCATATCTTCCTCACTTCCCCCTGCCAGAATTCAAACTCAAATCTGGCTCCTCCCCTTCTGCTGTGTCCCTGTCCCTCCGGAGCCTCTCCCTAGCCCTGCCCTCACCCACAGCTTGCACCTGTGGAGACAAGTTGATGTAAGTACTGGGGGTATCCAATTTACTTAGAGGTGAAATGAATAAAGCAAAAAGCAGCATCCACCCTTTTCTCCAATCCTTGGTTATAAGATGGATGTTGCCAGTGGTAGGTGCTCCTTTGGAATGTGATCTGGCTCTGTTGGTTGCCTGGTCTGGGGAAAGCAGGAGAGAGTAATTGCATCTCAGTGTGTCATCCTTGAGCTGAAGCATCCTGTACACCAAGCAAGCAGCTCCTGCTGACGGGGGCAGCCTCTCTGTGCTTTTCCCTGCTTTTTGTCATCAGAAGAGCTGATCTTCTTACCAATTCCCTCCTCCAAACATTGCTATCTTAGAAGCAGGGAATCATTTTTAATTGATTTGTTTACCTCTGAGCCCCACTCCTCAGAGGCAATCTTTCACTTGTATTTGGCTCAACTCCTTTCTCTTGCTTGGTACACCAACACTTAGTAACCTTAAATGAAACTAATCTCGCAGTCAGCATCCACGGACAAAGAGAATTCATTTATTTAAAACTGTATATTCCGAACATAAACATACTCTGTTTATCAAACCTCCAAATATATAGATTAAAGTAAAGGAAAATACAGCATCTGTTTCTGGAGCTGAAGCACAATCACTTCTAAATATTTTGTGAAGACTTTTAGTCTGGTTTGAGGTGACTGTCCTGGGATATGGTGGTCTCCCTTCTAAAAGCAGAGACTCACAGTTCACAGGGCAGACTGAACCAGTTTGGAGGCAGTAGAATTAAGCCAAGTGGATGTTTACTTCCTTTTTATCCCACTCCTGAATTTTTTTATACTATCCCACTGGCTTTCTTAGACATGTCCTTTTTCAGCAGCTGCTTCAGTTCCATTTTGAAAAGAGGCAACTTTCCATATCAAGTGAAGTAGCATGATTCTCACATTCTCCAAGCATAGCTTCCTGCCGTCACAATTTACTGCAGCACAGTTTTTGATGACTCTCCACTATAGAGTCTCTCTCTTTTTATCCCCTGATTTTTCTCTGATTGGTGTTGGCAGCACCCACCGTATATGTGTCCCTTTAAATAGTTCTAGAGTTTACTATTATTCACTTGTACATTTCTGATTTAGCACAATCCAGGCAAATTGACAGGCAAATCAAAATCAGATATTCTCTAAAAATAACACAAACTGGGAAATGCTAAAATTTTTAAAAACATGATTGCCTAAGACATTTTCCCGCCATAGTTTTAAAATAAATGATTAGTAATTTTATAATTCAACTCATTTAGAGGCAATTTTTACCATGTCATCACAGGAATTTTTGTTTGTTTGTCTGCACAAGGTCATACGTCTTACTTCCAAGATGAAAATGTTGGGGTTTTTTTTCTGCTTTAATTTTGCTTACATTTCTTACAATAGTCTAAAATCCCAATCGGGTTCATTTTCTGTGGATTATAGCTATGACTTTAGTTATGATCAAATAATATTTTTAAAGAAATTTATAATTATTTTAAAGCATCACACAAAGTGTTGAATCTCTGTGATACACTTCATTTTTAAAAATTGTTTCTGGTCAGGGTGGGTGGTGCATATAAGTCCCTTTTGTTCATTTGATAATTTAAAAATAATAATTTGAAATCTAGTTGTCTTCATTCAAAATACATAAAATAAGTTACAGTTCTAGAATGTCATAATTCAGCCAACATTGATGACTTGAGCAGAATGAGAGGACCAAGGAAGCCAGTTGTTTAAAATAAAAATAATTCTGTACTAGTGAGACAGGATCTGTGAGTTAAAGTCCTTGGCACTGCTTGTCTCTAGCTGTGTGTCTTTAGACCAATAACTAACCCTCTCTGGTCTGTGTTTCTTTATCAGTAAAAGGAGGGCAGAGAGAAGGTTTATTTCTGAGTCACTTTCTTCTCCCACTATCTATGACTCAAACTGAGTCCTACCTAACTTTATTCTAATCTTTGCAAACTGCTCATGTCAGCTTATTGCAAAATCAACCTAAGCGTAGAGAACATATTAATATCCTTATATAGAAACGACTGCAAATGCTGGCTACAGAGCTCCTCCTTTCACCTATCAGCTCCTTTTCGCCTGGTACATGGTCTCCGATAGCATCTGGTCTCGTGGTACTTGCCCCAGCCTGCTCCTCCCTATCCTGCCTTCTCTGTCCTTTATCAGTGGCAGCATCAGCGTCTTGGCTGTCCCTGGACTAGACTGGATAGTGCCACATCCCCCAGCCTGGGCTGGTGTCACTTTGTCGTTGTCCATGGTGACCCCCACCTACGTTGAGGCCCAGGCGTTTTCACCTTTCTCACTCCTCTCCTGAATGGACTTCAATTAAGCAACAAGTATGGGTCGAGGCTCTAAGAAAGGACATGGTACATGTCACCGAAAGGACTGTGCACCAGACTCAGTCCACCCAGCCAGGGCTGTAGCTTCCATTCCCAAAACAAGTCAGAGAAAGGGGATTATACATTTTCCAATGGCAAGGCTTGACAGTTTAGAGGAGTTAACGGGCTTTGGGTAGAAAATAACTTGGCTTAGTAGTCTTGTTCTCATAAAATCTGACTGCTAACTCAGGATGCAAGCCTGAAACTGAAAAAACGGGACAATCAGAATTCAAAAAAAAATTCTGAGGAAGAAGAGCAGAAATTGTGAGGCACAGCGTAAGTAAAAACTTCAAGACAAATAAGACAGATTGCTTTGAAAGTGAAGGAGATTTTCACTGTCACTTGACTGACACAAAAGAAAACAGTTTGACAAGCTTTTATTGAGTTCCAGCTGTGTACCGGGCTCTGTGCTAAGAGTCAGAGCTATGGATTAGTCACAGTCTCTATCTTCAACAAGTTTATAAGCTGATAGAAGAAGCATACACTTAGCATAATTTCAGTAAAATGTAGTCAATTTCATGATAAGAAACAGAGAATGTTACAGAAACGTGAAGTCATGGTGGTTGGTCTACTGGAAGATTCCATGAAGAGATTGCGTGTCAAGAGTGGGGGAAAGAACAGTGAACTGGAATTAAAGTATGACAATAACGTGGAATGAGAGGCACCTAATGTGGACTTTGGGTTGGCCGGAAAATGTGTGAGAGAAAAATAGCTGGAAATGAAGGTGCAGAAGCACCAGAAGATTCAGGACCTTCTTCTTTTCATGCCGTGGTAAGGAGCTGGAACTTTGTCTTCAAGGGTGTAGGGGCCATTGAAGGATGTTAACTGGGGACATAAGATGATGTGACTGACCACCGGAAGGATCACTGTGCCAGCTGAGTGGACGATGGGTTGGCGAGGGGCGAGACCAGGGACACAGAGACTGGTTAGAAGGAGCCCATTACCAGAGGCTGGGCCTGTGCATTGACCAGGTCTGTGAGTCTGGGTGTGACCTTGAGCCTAAGGACGGGCAAATCCCGTTTTTAATGTTCCGAGAAGGCATGTTTTGGTAATTAATTCAATATAATAATGATTTTGGAACCAAGTACCTAGTGTTTTCTTTCAGCTTTTAAGTTCCGCCTATACATCCTTTTTCCTGTAATATTTTGTTTTTTGGCAGTTTTAGGTTCACAGCGAAACTGAGTGGAAAGTACAGAGATCCCATATACGCCCTGTCTCCGCACATACACGGCCTCCCCACTATCACTATTTTTGCCCCAGAGCGGTACATGTGTTAAGTTGATGAGCACACATTGACACGTTATTATCTCTGCAAGTTCAGAGTTCACATCAGGGGTTGCACTTTGTTTGTCTTTGGACAGATTTGTAGAGTCGTGTACCCATTGGTATAATATCATACGGAGTAGTTTCACTGCCCTGAAATTCGTCTCTGTACCACCTATTCCTCCCTCCCTCCCCTCTAACTCCGGGCAACCACTGATCTTTTACTGTCTCTATATTTCGTCTTTTCCAGCATGTCATGTAATTGGAATCATATAGTAGGCAGCCTTTTCATAATGGCTTATTTCACTTAGTTCTATGCATTTCAGGTTCCTTCATGTCTTTTCCTAGCTTGACAACTCATTTCCTTTTAATGTGAAATGATATTCCGTTGTCTGGATGGACCGCTTTGTTTATTCAGTGACCTACGAAGAGACATCTTGGTTACTTCAAATTTTGACAATTATGAATAAAGCTGCTACAAACATCTGTGCGCAGGTGTTTGTGTGGCTATAAGTTTTCATCTCCTTTGGGTAAATACCAAGGACCTTGATTTCTGACTCATATGATAAGAATATGTTTAGTTTCGTAAGAAACTACCAAACTGTCTTCAATATGGCTGTCCTAGTTTGGATTCCTACCACCAATGAATGCGAGTTCCTGTTGCTCCACATACTCAGTCAACATTTGGTGTTGTCAGTTGGAGTTGGGATTTGGCCATTCTGATATTTAAGTGTGTAATGATATCTCATTGTGGTTTTAATTTGCATCTTCCTGATGACATTTACGGAGCATCTTTTCATGTGCTTATTTGCCTTCTGTATATCTGCTTTGGTGAGGTGTCAAAATGTTTGGCCCATTTTTTACTCTTTTTTTTTTTTTTTATAGTTGAGCTTTAAAAGTTTATTATATATTTTGGATAACAGTCCTTTATCAGAAGTGTCTTTTGCAAACATTTTCTCCCAGTCTGTGGCTTGTCTTATCCTCTTTACACATCTTTTCCTTCAATTTGTTAATCTAACAATCTTTGTGTAAGAATAGAAACAACTTTCAGTCACCTTTATTCACTGAACTCATAACCTTAAACAGACATAATTAATTAAATTATTTTGAACTCCTGAACAAATGTAAAAATTTAGTACATCTCTGTCTTTCAAACACTCGAAATGACTCACTCAGCAGGCTTGCAAAGATTGGTGGGCACTTTCTAAACTTTCTAATCATTTAACTGAATCTTCTTAAGCGCTTAAGAAGATTATTAACTAGGAAAAATCTAATAATTCAAAATTATTAATGTAGTAGATCAAGTTATTTTATACATGTCAATATGATTTGCAATCAAATTCTGCGACTTTTCCAATTAAAATCATGTGTATTACCAGATACGCATTTAAATTCAAGTCACAAGACTGTCAGATTTTCTACTTCATGTCTAATATTATCTCTAAGATTTTAAACATTTAAGAATAAACACTGATTATCACAAGTTACACATCTTATTCATAAATTTAACAAAAAAAACATCGGTACACTGTATTCGTTTACTAGGACTGCAATAACAAAGTACCACAGGCTTAAACAACAGAATTTATTTCTTCACAGTTCTTCAGGCTGGAGACAAGGTCCAATCCTTCCGAGGGCTGTGAGGGAGAATCTGTTCGGTGCTTCCCTCCTAGCTTCTGGTAGTTCCCTGGCACTCATTGGAGTTACTTGGATTGTATCACCCCAATTTCTGTCTTCTTCTTGACATGGTGTTTTCCGTGTGTGTGTGTCTTCACATGATGTTCTTTTAAAAGGACACCAGTCATGATTAGATTAGCGGCCTACCCTACTCCAGTATAACCTCATCTTAACTAATTATATTTGCAATGACCCTATGTCCAAATAAGGTCACATTCTGAGGTACTGGGAGTTAGGACTTTAACATAAGAATTTGGGGAGGGACACAGTTCAACCCATAACAGATACTGTAGATTTGATTTACTTTAACACCGCTACATATTATATCCTATATACTAAAGTTGTGAGCTGAGGCTGAAAGTTCAGAGCCATTCTTCAGGACAGAGAATTTAAGTCTGTCTGGGACCTAGGTCCTGCACATTTCTAGGACAGAGTCTGTCAATCTTGGCACTATTTATATTTGGGGCTGGATAATTCTTTTTGGGGGAGGGGGCAGGGGGCTGTCCTGTAAATTGTGGGATGTTTAGCACAATTTCTGGCCTCAACCCACTAGATGCCAGTAATGCCCCAGCCCCATTTGTGACAACCAAAAAAAATGTCTCCAGACATTGCCAAAGGTCCCCTCAGGACAAAGTTGTCCCTGGCTGAGAACCACTGTTCCAGGATGATTAATTCAAACCACAAATCTGAATCTGTTCTCAGAGCTGTGCTCTCTCCATTGTTTTTAGTGGGGAACCACAAGCCATACCTTCACTATTTTATTGGATTCAACTAATCCCTTTATCTTATGATTGAATTCTGCATTCTTTTTATACTTCTGGGCTCAAAGGCCATGGTTTTAAACTCATTATATTGGTAATACCCATATCAAGAAAAAAATGTAGTTTTGAAAAATTAGTTATGAAATAGAATCAAAGTCATCAATCGCTATTGCACTTGAAAGTTCACAGAATCTTCTTTAGAAATTATGCAAACGTCTCCACTTATCTCATTTTCTCCTTAAAAACATGCTTTTCCTCGAGTGTCAGAATTCAAGCCCAGTGGGATTATTCTTATTTTCAGGGTTGTTCTTGGGCTGATATTATCACATGTTCAAATAAAATTATTAGTCTTGCATTGTATATCATTTTTACTTGAGGATATGTTATCTTTAATCATTTAAAAAATATAATTCGACTGTTATTTTTCTATCTTTTTATTACAAAGGTGCACTATTTCAGTTAGTTTGTGAGTTCTGATGGGCGCAGTTAGAGAAATGTTCCATTTTACCTTCTGAGCTGGTTACACACTGAGGCTGACAAAGCCATCAGAGAGAAAGGTGCTGTGTACGATAGCACGATGCTCCATGTCCCAAAGTCACTGACAAAGACACTTTTGGAATAGTATGTTTTATAAATCAGATACTTCCTGTATTTTATAAAGAGCCACAGGATGGTCCTGCTTTCCCTGGACTTCTCACCACCAGGACATTTGTAATCTACCATAAAAAGCACACTTACTCATTGATTACACAAATCTTTAGTCATTGCCGACCATGTGGAAGCCAGTGGGCTGGATATTAAATAGGGTCAGTAGACCAGCCACAGCTCCTCATCTCCAGGATCTCTAAGTCCAGCAGCAGAAATGTGAATGTTTTACATTTTAAAAAACTATAACAACAATGAGATACCACTGCACACCTATTAGAATGGCCAAATCCAACACGCTGGCATCCAATGCTGGTGAGGATTCATTCAACCAATATATTTATATGTTCATTCAACATACCGTGTTTCCCCAAAAATAAGACCTAGCCGGACAATCAGCTGTAATGTAATATAAGACCCAGTCTTATTTTACTATATAAGACTAGGTCTTGTTAAATATGATATAATATAATTAATATAATATAACATATTATGTTCTGTAATATAATATAATTAGTATAATATAATATAATACAATATAGTATAATATAATATAATATAATATAATATAATATAATATAATATAATATACTGGGTCTTATATTAATTTTTGCTCCAAAAGATGCGTTAGAGCTCATTGTCCTGCTAGGTCTTATTTTCGGGGAAACACAGTATATCTTATATATGAATGAATAAATATCGCTGAAGATGTATTTCAACTCCAGGTTTTATCTTGACTTAGAATGTTGGAGTGGATAAAATTATCATTCTTTGATAAGTGTAGGAGCTGGAATAAAATAACTGTAGAAAAAAAAATAACAAAGGATTTTCTCGCTTTCATGTTCCTCACTGCACCATGAACATAGTCGGAATGACACATAAAATTACCACAGACTCCTTGACAAAATGCCTCTGTGACTCCAAGAAGAATCGTGTGTGTGTGTGTGTGTGTGTGTGTGTGTGTGTGTGTGTGGTGTGTTTCTGAGTATATTTCAGTATCCCTGATTAGGGATTTTATGTTAAAGAAGTAATTACTATAATCTCTAAGCTATAGTCCAAAGTTCTTATGCCTGTTCTTAAACTACACATATCCTTTGATTTTATTGCTAGGATCTTTTGAGTTTTCTTCCTTAACTAGACTTTATCCACACATACACCTCACTTTGAAGATGGCCTCAAGGAAAATGAACATATGGAAACAATCACATTAAGTTCTGAAGTTAAGTTTCACGTGGAGAGATTTCTCTGTGGCCTAATGAATTTAGCTATTTCTACGTGCTCTGAGGGGAGCTCCTCATTTCTATTTTTTATTCATATTTGCATTCATAAAATATTTTCAGTCACTCACAGGGTAACAGACACCATGTTTACGTCTAAGATTAAAATAATGATGCCATGCTTCCTTGGATCCTTGCCTACTTGGGTCCTTAGTCTGACACCGTAGTTTGCAGGATGACCTTCTACTTCTGAAGCCGAAGGATTCCTCCCCAGTCTGTCCCAAGTCATAATCACTGCCTTGCTATACTCAGCAGGAGAAGGATGCTAACATTGCTATGGTGTGTTTCAGCAACTTGGAAGTGTATACAGTATACTCGCTGCCATCTTGAATGTTGGAAACATTGAGTTTTCTTCTGTGGCAACTGAACACCAGATTGACAAGAGCCACATTTCTAATCATGCTGCTCTGGAGAATTGTGAGTTCTGTTATCTTCCATTCAAAACTCGACTCTTAAAAGTCTAATGATGTACTGTGTCACATAAGGATAATATCATGATATAAATTTTTATTTGTATATGTTTTCTAATTTATAGTTTCTCAGGAACAGAATGAGATATTTTAGGGTAATTTCATAGGGCCAAATGCTAAACCATTCTAGTCTGGACCTGTCCCCAGATCCCTATTATTTCCGTCCCACTGTGTCTCTGGAACCAGCTTGGTAATGCAATGGAGCAAATGTCTGAGGTTGGCACGTCATTGTGGGCATGTACCTGGAAACCTGTTCTGATTTTTCATATAGTAAAAAAAAATTTAGTTGGCACATAAGGTATCAGATGATCAGCAGTGGAAGGAATAATGAGAAAACGCAAATGATAAGATTCAAATCTCACCATCTGATTGCAGTTAGAAGAGATCAACAATCATCAGAATGAATAGCAATAGAGGTATGTTGTAGATATGGATATACTTAGAAACAACCAAACTGAAAAAGGATTTTGATGATTGAGAACCTATTTCTGTATAGCAAGAGATAGTCCTATAGATCACAAAAGGTTAATGTTAATGAGAATATATTTAAAATTAATTAAAGCATTTTCTGGAATAGCCAGTCATAGGAAATAGAAATTACACTAATTTGCATTAAAGTTACATATAATTAAAGTTACAAGGAATTATTTCCAAATCAAGAGCATTTTATAGGTGCATTGTTTCAATCAGAAACCAGTTCTGTTCATTCTATCCCATAAATGTCTTTCAAATATGACCACTTCTCCTTATCTCTGTCACCATTCTCATCCAATATCATCTCTCAGTTGTCCCCCAATTATTCATCCCACATCAATTCTTGAACTTTTCCAGACCATTTTCCACAGTTCATTTAGAAATCATTTAACACATGTATCAGTGGGTTCTCCCAATCACCTTCTCCCCCTCTCTGTCCCTGTCTCTTTCCCCTGTCCCCACCATTCCCTTTTTTTCCCCTCTCTTCCTCCTCTTTCCTTTCCTCTAATATCTCCCTGTCCCTGGCCTCCTCCCACTATCTTCCCACTTAAATTTCTTATTAGCTTCCAATTCCTTCTGAATGAAGACTGTAAAGACTAGAACTTTGTTTTACAAAGTATTATACTTAGCAATATAGCCCCAAGTGAAATGTCTGGCATGTAGTAGACAGTATATATATGTGAAATGAATGAACAAGGTAGGGTAGAAATAGACATACCAATCAATGGAAGACACTTCAAAAACAGATCCAAGTAGAATTTCCAGAAGTGGCATTACAAATCACTAGGGAATCAACGTTGTAGGGACCACCAACTGGCTAACCATGTGGGGGAGGGGCTTATGAATACTTATATGCCATTATACAAAATGAATGCCAAACATGTATCAATGTAAGGGCAAAAATCATAAAAGTACAAGAAAAATGCATTTATATAATCCTGAGCTGAGAAAAGACTTCAAGAACTTTATGTGCAGAAAACCAAAAACAGAAATGATTTTTTAAATGGATATTTGACTTCATAAAAATTAGAACTCTTTTATACTAAAAAAAAAAAAAAAAGGAAAAAGGAAATTGCAATGCAAATGAAAAAACAGGGAAAATATTTGCAATATATACGAGGTCTGACAATTAAGTTCACGAACTCATCGTAGAAAAACTGGTACATACCTCATTGCTGAAAATCACTACGGTCACCTTTGAAGTAGTCCCCTTGGGAAGCTATGCATTGACACCAGTGCCTAGTCCACCCTTCAAAGCAATTTTGGGACTTCTTCTGGAATGGCCATCAGAGCTGTCATTGTATTACCCTTGATGTCCTGAATGTCATCAAAATATCTTCCTTACAATATTTCCTTTGTCTTCTAGTAAAGAAAGCAGTCATTGGGGATCAGGTCAGGTGAGTAGGGAGGGTATTCTAATACAGTTACTCGTTTACTGGCTACACACTCCCTCCCAAACAGTGCTGTGTGAGCTGGTGCATTGTCATGATGCAAGAGCCATGAATTGTTGGCAGAAAGTTCAGGTCATGTAACTTTTTCACACAGCCTTTTTAGCACTTTTAAATATTAAACTTGATTAGCTGTTTGTCCAGTTGGTACAAATTCATAATGAATAATCCCTCTGATATCAAAAAGTTAGCAACATCATTGCAACAAGTTTGCAAACTTAATTGTCAGACCTCATTTATCAAAGCATTATTTTCTTTTAGTAATAAAAATCTCTGATAAATTGATTAGGAAAAGATGAACACATCAAAGAAACAAGGCAGTTTACAAAATAAGAATCACCAATAAAAATATGAACTGAAGAAAGTATTCAGCTTGATTAGGAATCAACTAAAAACAAACTGAAAGAAACAGGCATTTTTTCCTATCGAATTGGCCATTTAAAAAAATATTAATCCCTGGTGTCCATTTAATTGTGTTGAAATTATTGGTCTTTCATTTAGCTGTAGGAGTGTAATTGCTTCAAAGTTTTTGAGGAGTAGCTAAATAGTAAATATCAAAGGCTTAAAGAGCAGCTAAATAGTATGTATCAAAGGCTTGAATATATTTGTATACTTTGAACTAATTGCTGAATTTAGGAAATCTATGCTAAAAAAATAATTCAAAACAAGAACACAATCTCATGTCCAAAATATTTATATCAGCATTCTTTACAATTATGAACACATGGAGATAACTAAACATCCAACAATTTAAAAATTATTGATATATGTCAGAATATGTAGCTTAAAATTATATTTACAAACAATACTCAACAAAATCGGAAATGCTTAAGATGTTATATTTAGATAAAATGTGAGGTGGCCGGGTGGCTCAGGCGGTTGGAACGCTGTGCTCCTAACGCCAAGGTCACTGGTTTGATTCCCACCTGTGCCAGTGAGCTGCGCCCTCTACAGCTAAGAACAATGGCTGGGTGCTGACCAAAGGTCGGCGACCGACTGCCTCAGCTGGGGGAGTGCAATGCTCATAATACCAACATAGACCAGGCAGCTGTGTCCTCTACAACTAGACTGAGAAACAACTGCTTGAACTGGAGTTTGTGGGGTGGGGGTGGGGGTGGGGGTGGGGGTGGGGGTGGGGGGAGGGGGGAAAAAGATAAAAATGTATGTGCAGAATAATGGCAATAAAATGCCGAGAAAGAAAGAAATGCAGAATGTTAACTTAGAAGGTGAGATTTCTGCTGAGACTGTATTACTTCTAGAATATGAATAAAATATTTTGTTTAAATAAGGCCCAACAATCTTAGCCACATATGAAGAAATACCTTGTCCCTAATGCTCAAAGTAAATTCAATATGTTCAAAATACTTTAAAAGAAAGTTGATTTGAAAACTTAGCCTCTCTGTCATGTAGTAGTTTGAGTTAAAGATGTTTATTATATTAAAAAATGAGTTTTATTCACCAAGGTTAAGTATTAATTTTAAATTCCCCATGATGTTTAATTATCATTAACTATTAAATAAATGTTTGTTTGGACATCAAGTTCTAACAAAATTTAGTAATTGACATATGAAACTGAAAGGTAGTATGATAAAAGGTATTTGAATGTCAGAATAGGTTTATGTTCTTTGGGTTGTATATGAATGTCTTTTTATGTTCTTTTACATTGCAGAAGGTACATAAAATACATTCGTTTGGGTATATCCCTGAAGTCTAGGTAACCTTACAATTAATTTCTGCATTTCAAAAATGTGTATATTAATAATAGAATCCAAATTATACCAAGTCTATTCATGATCTTTTAAATTATTTAACATAATTCAGTGCGATCATGTTGGTATCATATAAACAACTACTCATGTGTACAGATGTTTCACTCCGCCAGCCAGTTTGGTTTGGGCTGTGCTATATTTTACAGCAGCCCACATTTGACCAGTCGAGATAAATAGAGAAAGATGATCACGAAGAGACATAGGGATACTGTTGAACAGTAACTTATTTTTACATTATAAAATCTTCTTATATTTATTTCACGTTATTTGAAGAAGGTCAATTAAGACATTTTTATTCTCCGGGAAGTTACTTCATTGCCGTAATGTCTTCTAACAACACATCTGTTTATTTTTTAGCTGCTTCTTTGCTTTGCATTCAGGCAGATGAGCTACAAGAAGCTCTCACCTCCCACTGTGTGGTCACTAGAGGAGAAACCATTATACGGCGCAACACTGTGGAAAAAGCTACTGATGTCAGAGATGCTATGGCTAAAACTCTATATGGCCGTCTCTTCAGTTGGATAGTCAATCGCATTAATAGCTTGTTGAAGCATGACACATCACCAAGGTAAACATTTTTATAGAAATATTTTTTCCCAACGGTCAGGTGATGTAAATCTATTTTGTAATTTATTGATTTATATCTGAGTCCCTTGGAAGATGTTTCTAATTCATATCATTTAATTTATCAAAGCTATAGTTCAGTAGACCTGCTTTATTTCCTAATAGTATCACTTCATTGTGTCATGTAGCTATAATTTTTTTTAATTGCTGGCACATAAAAACTGTAGCAACATGAATAAACATGATAGAAAGTGAATTTTTAAAGTGACATCTTACTATCAATTTGTGTGTCTTTTAATTAAAAGGTTTCCTGTGAAATATATGCCATTTTATAATTGCATAAAATGTCAGTTTAGCAATTTTTGTTTTTGTTTTGAGGGTTTGAATTAAATCTTGAAAGCAAAGGAGAACTTTTCATATTTTAGCGCTCATTATAATCTCTTAAAGGTAGGTATTATGGCTTCCACTGAAATTTGGGTGAGAAATGCACTAAATAACTAGTAAATGGTAGATCTGAGCAATAATGTTATCTGACCATAACTCTCTGCTCTGCCTAATACCTCATCATAGAAATAAAGACAATTGCAGCCACCATTACCTGAGTGTTCTCTATGTGCCAGGGATTGTGCATAGATATGTCTTTACATTTATACCTAAAGTTTGTTCTGCCATAAATTACACAATCTTTAGAAATGAGTATATGAAAAGAATATGAATGCCTACCTACGATGACCTCGTGCGCACTTTCTTAAACATAAAAGACCCCTGATACACATTTTAGGCATGCTATTCATTGTTATTTTTCCACTAAAATATATACCGCATTGTAATATTATCCAGTCAAAATTATCCACTCAAAATTGCTGCTTTACCTCCCTGCTCAACTGTACCCTGTATGACTGGATCTGCCAATCACAATCCAATTATAATTGTCAGACAGTTTGTATGTTCATTTGTGGCCGTCTGTATGATGCCAAGCTTTCAGATGAAAACAGAAACTTTTGAGAATTTTTTAATATCTGTATATTCCACAGAATGTAAGCTTGCATGCTTTCTAACATATTGTTATGCAAGTTAAACATTTATCTCAGTGAGACCCTTTGGGACAAAAAGATGGTAAAAGAATAATCGTTTTGAGTGGACCAGCATAAATTGAACTTAGTCATTTTGCCTCATATCATCACATAAAATTACACTTACTATTCAAAATAGGAACTTTCAGTAGGATAGCTTTCCTTTTGTCAATCCATCATATATTCAAAATGTTCTGTAAACTCCACGTTCTAAGTTCAGTCCATGCCGCCCATTAGCGAGCATCCTTCTTCAGCCCACAGCATGCAGTCGCTAGCTGTCATTTCCAAATCGCTGCCTCACACAACACTAAGATTAACACAGATTATGTGAATGGTGAACGCAAAGAGAAGTATTTGTACTTTCCTTTTTAAATGCACATGAAAATAACTTGGCAATGTATATATTTATTGGGGGATTGGAAGACTTTTTGACAAAGTAACCTTTAGGGAACAGAGGTAACCATTCTGAAGGAGCATGAGAATGTGCATTTGGAATAGGTAATTATACTATAGTATTTAATTGTATGTTAAAGTATTTAATTATGAAATAAATCCACATATATTTATATCTTCAGGTTGCCATTTGTTCTATATTAAAAAATTGTGAGTGAATAACCCAACAATAAATAAGGATTCTTTAAAATAATTAAAATATTTTTAGCAAACCGTTTAATTGTTGTCCTAAAATTAAAGACTAATTATACTCTTTCACAGAATTTGTGCTTTTCTGGTATGTTTTTATTGGGCATATTTTTGCTACATTCTGAGTGCTAGCCAGGTTTTCCCTGTGAATCTTGACTCACTCAGGGCTGTGATCTTGTGCTCATAAACCCATAGGAAAAAAGTTTCTTTTGTTTAAGTATATAAGATAGTATAGAAGGGGTTTGTGTAGTATAAGGAAACTATTGACCATTTACATATTAAAATTGATGCTACCTAATTTATCTTTATAGCCTATGGAAGGAAACTTTTGCAATTAAAACTTTCACTGTAACTGTGTATGCTGATAGTAGCTTCTTAGCTAAATCACAAAAGCATACTCTGAGATACTCTGCTTTCCATTACCCCTTAAGAAAATAAATAAGACCTCAAAATAATGTCTCTAATTTTCCAGTGGGAATGGTGATGAGCTGAGCATTGGCATTTTGGATATATTTGGCTTTGAAAATTTCAAAAAAAATTCCTTTGAGCAGCTGTGCATTAACATTGCAAATGAACAAATTCAGTATTATTTCAATCAGCACGTGTTTGCGTGGGAACAGGTAAGTCTGTGTGCTATAAAGATGCATGCATGTGTAGGTTCTATGCAGAATTATACTAATGAAGCAGGACCTGAAGTTGACTGGTAGATTTAAAGCCTTAAACATTTAATAAAGACCAAAAAAACCGAGATGTTTTCCTCCATTTTCATAGTAAAAAAAAAAAAAAAAAACTAGTACGAATTAAGTGTCTTAATATGTGATGTTGGATGTCCTCCATCAAAAATCAATGCACCCTTCTCCAAAACTCAGCAAACCTGAGCCCTTACAAACAAAGAAGTTTCCTTTGGAAATTTAAGTAAGCAGATATGTCCAATTATTCCTCTTTCTGTCTACTGCATTGCTGAAATTCTGTTTGAAATTTCAATATCCATCTAAAATGTATTAAACTTCAGAATTCTGGTAACTAGGCAACAGAACACAAGATAATGGGTTTGATGCAAATGCCATGAAACGGTAATTTTGTCAGGATACAATGAGTAATTTATGATTCAGCTTCAAAAATATTCTTTCTTAGAGATAAATCAGAGACTTACTTAAATTGAATTTGGAAAAATCTGTAGTATTAAGACTATTTAAAATTTTTATCAAGTCTAAAAGAAATAGTCATATTCAATATGTCATTTGTCTCCTTTAAATATATTAAATTGTTTTGTGCTTACTAATTACAACAGAAGTTTTTAATTTAAATTTGAGATTAATTAGAGCCTGTTTTGATTCAAAATATTTAGGCTTATTAAGAATTAACTTTGAAATTGCATTTTGAAAATAGAAATCACAAAAGAAAATGTTAACCTCTTTACATTTCTTAGGCCAAAAGACAAAGGACATAAATTTAAGATTTTATCTGTGTTTGCCCAGCTCTCATCTACCCCAGGATCTTATTCCATCTAATATCTATTGTGTGTCTTTCTTTCCCCACCCTTTCTTGTCTATTCCTCTACTCCTTTCATCAGTGCCCTCCCTTAGCCTCCATATATGATAAAATCTCTTTAAAGTCTTTAAAAACAAAAATGCTGCTCCATGCTGCTTATCTCTGTAGCTGTGGTCTTTCCTGTCTCCTCCCTTCACAGCCAATCACCTTGAAAGAATCTTGGCAGTATTCATTGCACTGTATTACTTTCTTCCCCACTTGGTACTTTGTGTTCACAACATCTGGCTCTGACTTTCCCCATTCCATGGGAATGGCCCTTCCTAATCTCATCAGTCATTAGTATCAGACACATTGTAGTTGCACCATTATTATCCTTTCCTGTAGTTTTCAACCCTGTTGACACAGTCCTGTTTATGGAAAACCCCTCCTTTGTCATCCTCAATACCGTCTTTCAGTTTATCTTCCTCTTTGAGGTTTCTTCCTTTATTCTTCCTGCATCATCCCCTAAACTAATGGTTCTCAACCCTGGATGCGTTTTAGAATCTCTTGGTGATCTTTGTAAAATTCCAGTGCCCAGACCTTGTCCCAGACCAATTAAATCAAATCTCTTGGGATGAGACCCAGGCACCAATATTTCTTAAGGTTCCCGGTGTATTCCAATGTGCAGCCCATGTTGAAAGGTACTGCCCTAAATGCTAGCTCCCCCAGAGTTCTCTTCTTGACCCTCTTTTCATACGCACTAGGAGAAATGATCTATTTCCATTATTTCAACTACCCCCTACAAGCAAGCGATGCTCAAACCCTATCTTCAACCCATCTATCTCTCCAACCTCCGGGCCTTCTTTTAGGACAGTTTCCAGGACTTTGTCCAGAGCTGAACTCATCATTTTTCCCTCTCACTTGTATTTATACCCAGTGAATGACATCTCTACCCACTTTCTCAAGCCAAAAAAATGTTATGTTATATTTCATTTCTTATTACTGAAATCCATAAAATCACCGATATTTGTTCATCTTCTCTCCTCTATGCTGCAGTAAAAATACTTGACAATACATTCTCTGGTTTACATTTTTGCCTTTCTCAGTAGGATGTAAATACCCTCAGGTCAAGGATTGTGTCGTAATTCTTTTTGTATCTTCAGAGCCTGACATAGCAAGTGCTCAGTAAATATTTATTAAATTAAGGTCATCTTGCTTTAATGCCTCACAGTGTTCACATAATCCATTCTAGCCAGAGACTGAAACAAGCACATTTTGGGGGGTTGGACTTTTTTATAGGAATCTATTAGGATTATATAGATTCCAGGTGCATTTTCCTGTATTTCCTATCTGATTATTTAATATCTTGTGTTGGTAGATCTCTGCTTTTCTTCTCTTTTGGGAACTGAGGTTATAATCTGGTTTTATTGGAATTAGTGTTTAAACCTTTCAGTAATTACTTGATTTTCACTTTTTATAGAATGTTACATTTTATAATTCACTTTGGTTGACAGTCTTGAATTTCATCCATGATCCTAATCCTTTTATCTTTGGGCTTGCTACAAATAAAATTGTTCTATAAGCCCTTTAAAAAATATCCTCGAGAGGATTTCAAGACAAAACAACTCAAAATTGCACCCCCAAATTAAAAATTTAACGAGGATCCAGGATTATACAAAGCTCTTTGAGAAATTAAGGTCATTCCCAATCCTTCCAAGTGTCTTCCTAGGGTAACTATCCAGGAACCTCTGCTTCATAATCTTAAGGACCAGACATTGGCAGCTGGTGATCAGGGATGAAATGTGTGATCTGGTGGATACAGGATTAGTCAGTGATACTCTTGATTTTAACTTGTGGGTGTATGTTTGGTTTTTTTCTTTCACTGTCACTTCCCTGTGAAGGCAAAAAAATGTAACCGAGCAATGCTAACTAGCTATATGTATTAGCTGTCGCAGATAAAGAGCACTTACACTGATTTCTGTAAATAAGAAACAGCTAGTAAGCCAAGTCATTAACTAAAGTCATGGTCACACTTTTTTTAGTCGAATATGACCACAGATTTGACCTAACTCAGAGCTCCTACGTTTAATAAAGTCTTCGTTGCTTATCAGTAAGACATACTGGTCTTGATTTCATGGACCTACAAATGATCTGGCCAATATAAGCAAGACACAAGCCTCAGGCAGCACCTTGTCAGATGAAACAACTTCTGGTCCCACTTAAACCAACAAACATTATCTTTATTGACAGACCAACAACATTGAAACCTAAATACAGGTTTGCTGAAAACGTTTCCTTATTTAGCCCAAGTTCAGTTTACATATAATATACACCTGGACACTCCAGCACAGTTGGTGTTACGAAGGTATTTTGAATATCATTTCCCCATTACTTTCCATTAAAACAATAATCAATAGACCACAGAAAAACATTTTTAGTGAAAGAGTTTATGGCCGTGACCTAATCCATAGCTTCTTGGGTGGATAGTTTCATGTTTCTTGGAATGGTTGCCTCCAGCTGAGCATTTGTATTACTTTGAACGTGTTCTTAAATCTGGGAACCCATTTTCACCTCACCAGCATCTGTGCCTCCTTTCTCCTCATAACCTTCTTTTCTATGGACATAAATTGTATGCCTTGGAATTTCAACACCCAACTGAGAGTATCCTTTTTCCCCTTATTGTCTAGATATTTAGAATGTCTAAGACAGCTGGTCTATGGTAGCATTATTTTCCTACTGTGTATATTATATACTTCCTGAAAATTTTCTGGAGTTTGGTATTTCATAATATTTGAAGCTTCCTTACTTTTCCAACACTAGAAGAACCATTTCATATATATATATATATATATATATATATATATATATATATATATATATATAGACCTTCATAAGATATAAAGGGACAATTTGTATCTGAAACAATAGTTTAAATGTTAAATGATAATCCAGGTCCCCACCCCTACAAAGAGAAGATGAGGAGTAGGAGTATAGTTATAATCTTTTACAATTCCGGACTCCAACGCTTCTAAATGAGTTGCAGCTGAAAAGTATATAATTTTTCTCTCTATGTTATTCATTCCACAAATAGAGTATTCATAGTTCAACCTTCAGTGTTACATTTGTATAGGGTTATTTTGATACACACTATTTACTTTCGTCTTTTTCAAAAAGCTTTTAGTTAGCTGCTTAAAGGGCAGCAGACAAGTTATCCCATTTCTTATAAGGGAGGCATCTTTCTGCAAGAACCCCCACACCGAAGCTCCACGGTAATTGTATAGCCAAGATTTGGGGTGGGGGTTG
Source organism: Rhinolophus sinicus (assembly GCF_057876585.1). Taxonomy (NCBI): domain Eukaryota; kingdom Metazoa; phylum Chordata; class Mammalia; order Chiroptera; family Rhinolophidae; genus Rhinolophus; species Rhinolophus sinicus. Next base: position 126,089,594 of record NC_142501.1, read on the forward strand.
TTCTGCTTTTGTTTTTTCATTTTCTGGTTTTCTTCACATAAAAGAGAGCGCAACAGTAATCAAGTGTGATAGAAAGCTTGAAATTCTCTTCAAGTTAGAGTCACGCTGGTGTTGTAGTGATGGCTTTTGTCCTTTGATTTAATTTTGGTATAATCATGGTATAGAACATGGAGAAAGAAATGAACCTTGTTACCTATAAGTTTATGTTTTAAATCAAAAGGAATGCGCACCAACCATGAGCATGATTTGAACTTGAACAAATGCCATTGTTCTTTAGGGCCATTGTGATACTGCAGAGCATTGTTCTTGAAACCTGAAGATTCTCTACTTCCTTATGTGCTTATTTTTACCTAGGATAAGCTTTCTTAACCATTAGTGCAGTTCATCTTTCTGGCTATTAACTGAAGTTCGTTTTTAAAGTGAGCTGTTAATATTTGTTTCTGTATAAGGATAGGCTGTTACACATATCATTTCTGTATGTCCCCACGGGTTTAGAATTAAAAGTCAGAAGTCATTTTAGAGGCAGGGAACTATTTTCAGTGCATAGTGGAAACAATAACTGCAATTATGGCTCTGGCTTCTCTGCCCGAAAGTGATGTGTAAGACTTTCATTTCCAGCTGTTCATATCCGAAAGATTAAAGCTTTTGACATGTTTGAATGTGGGCTCCCACACATAATTTGTGGCAATTGCAAAGAACAAAAATTCATTCAAATACACAATGTCTACATTTTCAACTTTTTTACATTACAAAGTAAAAAGAATTACTCATTGGATAGAAAAAAAACGTGTGGGTAATTCAAAATAAACACCTTATATGTGTCTTCAAATGGTTTGGCTTACAAAGTATGAATTTTTATTTTATATCCAACTTTCTTCCCTATTAAGCCATATGTGTGTGATGGTGATAGCATTTGTCTTATTTTAGCTTTCCAAGTGATAAAGGCCCTTTTATAGGCATTTTCTTTAAGAAATAAAATAACCATACATTTAAGAAACCCTTGATATAATAAATTTTTTTAACTACTTGGCCAGGACTTGGGTTACTGCTTGAGATCACATACAAATGTTCTTTAAGCTTCTCACATACTAAGAACTATGGAAGTTGGTATCCACATGGTGAGATTTGTGTGGCCCAGCCCTGCAGCAGCTCGTGGCTGTGCATGTGTCATCCTGTCCCTTGGCTCTTGCAGGCGACCTCTTGGGCTCCTATATTCCCCTCATCCCTCGCTCAAGACCCTTGCTGCATGCAGTCTGTTTCTCTTTCATCAATGAAGTTAGATCAACACCTTTAATGTGATGTGGGGATTTGTGCTACTTATTTTGATAATTTGATAACATTTTTTTAAAATCTTTCAGTTATGATAACAAATAACTGTCAATGATATACACAATTAGAACCATAAAGCTGTACAATTACTGTAGTTTTCTACATGTGAGGTTAAAAGCATATTATTGACCAAACTGAAATAAAATTTTTTGATAAAGATTTAAACATGACGGTAAAGGAGAAATAGTTGAAGGTGAAACAGATACCGGTAGATGGAGAATTACATTTCTGAATTCCTAACTAAAATGCCTCCTTTTCCTAAGCCAATACCTATCAATAGAATATACATTTGTTAACTCCTTTATGGCTTTTAAAGAGTTTTCAATAGGTATATACACAAAAAAATTAGTAAGTTAGAATTTTCATCTAACATGCATTATATAACTTTTCCTGAGAAAAAGAAGCTGCTCTAGGCAGCACCATTTAAAATTCCTTCCCCCAAAGTTCATTAAATATATGTGAAATAAAACATGTCTATTTTATTATGTATTATCCAGAATACTTTCTCATTAGGTTACTTGTCAGATTCTGAATTAATGGCCTTGTCGTCTCAAATTAATGACGATCAGCATTCCCTGTGGCTTTTCATTAATATTAACGTAAAAATCAACAGGATCATTGATACCAGCTTTGAATAGGAAATACAGAAAACAAGAGATTTCAAATCATTAATTTTATTTTACATCAAAAGTTTGTATTTTTACAACATGCATATTACTACTGTTTTCTTCATTTTTAGCTTCTTAAAATAATTAATTATGTAAAATGTCATTACTAAAAATAATATGTATATATAGAAATAGAGAATGATAACGAGAATGTGGTAAAATGTTAGCAGTTGGGGAATTTGAGTAAAGGCTACATGGCAATTCTTTGTATTATTCTTGCAGTTTGTCTTTAATTTTGAAATTATTTCAAAATAAAAAGTGGCAAAAGTTTATTTTTTTCGCTATAGTACACATATTCAATTCACCTTGAGTACTACCGTGTTTCCCCGAAAATAAGACCTAGCCGGACCATCAGCTCTAATGCATCTTTTGAAGCAAAAATTAATGTAAGACCCGGTCTTATTTCAATATAAGACCCGGTCTTATATAATATAATATAATGTAAGACTGAGTCTTATATTAATTTTTTGCTCCAAAAGATGCATTAGAGCTGATGGTCCAGCTAGGTCTTATTTTCGGGGAAACACGGTAATAGCACTCTAAATCCTAGATTCTCAACCTTTAAAATCTTCCTTTTAGAATAAGGAGCGGTTTTGTCAATGGTTAGAATGAATAACTTCTCAGTGGTTTCCTTCCACTGTGGCAATGTTTTTTATAAAATGTATACTCATATGAGCAGTTGGTTAGTAGGAATTCTTTTATGGAAAGACAGGTTTGGGGAATAAATGTGTTTATGTGGCTTCTTTCCTTCTGCAAAAGTTCTGTCAGTAGAACATTTATTTATTCATTAAGTTTCACAACACCTTCAGGCAGTTTTGGCATTTTGAAATGTTAGAACCAGAAAAAACCTAAATAGATCACTTATATTTCACAGATTAAAATGACTCCTTGTAACTTGCCCAAGGTTACAGGCTGGTGAAACAAAGCCAGAACCAGAATCAGGTCCTGTCATACCTGTCCCAGTTCTTCCCAGGAACAAACAAATAAACCAAATTGAGAAGAACCAGGGACCCAGCAAGGTAACCTCTCATGCAGAAGAAAAGGGTGCTCCATCCATTTAAAAGAAAGGAAGGAAGGAAGGAAGGAAGGAATAAGAGAGGAAGGGAGGGAGGAAAAGAAAGAAACAGTCTTTTCACATGAAAAACCAAGGAGAATCAATATTAAGGCAGGAAAGAAGGAAACAGAGGCAGGTGTCTGTGGTAACAGACTGTGGCAACTGGAGGGAGTGAAGACCACCTACCAGGAAGGATAGAGTACTAGACTATGTATGAACAGGTGAAAAAGAGAATACAGCAAAAGCAAAGAAATCCTAGGACATTTGTTACGGGTTGAAATGGAAAGGCAGAGAGCAACTTTGCTGTGTCATAAAGAACAGGGACTCTACTTTTTTCATCTTTATTTCTACCTTCCCCTGCCCCACCTACCCCTAAACATACACATAGTAGGTGCTCCTCAAATATTTTAAGAATTTTAGGATGTGGCATCTGTACAATGACCTATACAGAGACAGTGCCACACACCGACGTGAATTTCAAATCCCATCTCTTAATATAAAATCCCATTCATTCTTCCTCCATGACTTGAAATGGTTAGAAGCATTTAAAAAGTGGGCTAAAGTTTAAAAGTAAAAGAGATACACATGGGTTTTTCGGGGGGGGGGGGGCAGAAGTGATAAATTGAGGAAGGAGGGGGCATTTCTGAATTAGTCTGGGAGATGAGGGAAGGTCTCTCTGAGGACGTGAGACCTGACTGATGAGAATCAAGCCTTTTTAGTGTTACTAATTTGTGTTAAGTAATCTAAGTTTAATTTTTCCCTTCCAAGGAAGCATGAAGCCTCTCTCAGCCTGTAGTGACTACCCTTCCATGCTACTGTGTGAGTCTGAGGACTCAATTGAGTAATCTCGAGTCTCTCCTGCGGTGACACGTTGGTTGTAAATATTTAAGCTTGTTGTCTAAGCCACACATGTGGAGGTGCACCTTCCATAGGTTTTCTTGCCACCGTGTCCTATCACAGCCCACACTCAAAATTCAGTGAAAAACAAGGGAGAATTTGACTCGGGCCTGAGGTTTCTAATGTCCAAGTCTTACGTTTTCCCTTGCCTCCTTGGTATGGGCTTTAAATGATCATTCATCTACCCTTTTTCAAAAGGGAATTCAGCTCATCTGAACAGAGTAGGGTTTACCTATGCTAAACAGCTCAGCTTTACTGCAGTTTAATAACTCCACCGATCTGCTTTAAATGTTGTTGTTTTTTTGCACTAGATCTTAATCTTTAGTATGTAACATTATTGCTTTATAAATGTATTTTTTAATGTACAGGGCATAGCAGAGGACTTTCTGAAGAGTTATGTGAGCTTCGTTTCTGCACATATGCTTCAAAACAGCTAAGCATTTTGAGATTATAACTGCTATAAAAATATATGATATATTGTTTTAGTCGTGATCATTTTACTAAAAGTGCTTTATAAATCCTGAGGAATAGCATTTTTTCTCCATCGCCTGGAGTCCATAATCCTAACAAGTATCTTAAAGGGGGAAAGCCCATTGTTTTCCAAGTTACTCATCGCTGCTCTGTATGACCTGCCACAAAAGCATTCAGTGGATTTTGACACAGGCAAATAGAAATGACAAATGCATTGATTTAGACTCTAACCTCATGTACTTTCTATATAAAAAGTACAAAACCTCCTTTGAACTCTGCAGTTGCCATTTAAGCTATAACATGCTGTCAGAATAATGTGTCTAATAGTGAAGTAATTCTAGGTCTGCATACTTCTCCCAAGGTTACCTTCAAATGAACAAGCTGTGAAACTATAAGACATTGTTTCCTTTTTTTTTTTCTGATACTGGATAAACTGAATGTCTTTCAGGTGGTCTACCTTTTAGACCAACGGGGTTCTGTCTCATTTTTATGTATTAGATTGTGTTTTATTTTAAAACACACATACAAATAACACATATATATTTTCGGCTGACACCCTTGAAATGAGATTTCAATTTCATAAGGCTCCAAAAGTAGTGATTAAAGCATTTGCTTATCAAATTCCCCACCTGCCATTGGACAGATTCCTCCATGAGGTTGCCAGAGTAAGTTCTCTTTCTCTGAACTCATGTAGTACACGATGCGGTACATGTATCTGTCACATCTTACCTTGCATTTTGAATATTCATTTACTAAAATACCACTCCAACAATACTTTAAATCCACTGAGGACAGGGAGTTTCTTTTAGACGTCTCTTTATCACCCGTCACAGTGCTTTACCACAAGGTGTTTAATAAACACATTTAATGAGTTAAAAAATATAATAAAATATATTTAAATAAAATACATAAATGAAAATAGCCTGTCATTTTAATTTGTGAATGGAGCAGGCCATTCTGCCCGAGTCAGTGGTTATCCAATACACTTCCCTAGTCACAGTTGCTTTCTCACGTGAGAACCAGTGAGTACCCTGCCTGCGAGCCTCGCTACGAGTCATCGTTCAGAGTCATGTGTGTCCTTTCTTTTATAGACTGTGGCACAGGAGTAGGAGCACAGTATGAAGGTAGAGTTATAGAAAGAAATGTACAGCGCAGTTCTTCCTGTCCCTTTTGTAAGTTAGATCAACAGCATCTATGTTGCATTGGCACCATGATCATACAGTAATTGCTCATTATTTTTATCTTATGCATTTGATACTCAAAAGCAAATGATTATTAATATGCCAGATATTTTTTCTTTGTTAGGTGAAGATGGTGACCTCCACTGAGTAGATAGAAAAATGGAAGCTTATAGCGTATGAAAATTCCAAAGGATTATACAGCTAGTTAAGTGGCAGAGCACAGATATGAACCTGTGTGTTCTCGGTTCCAAATCCAGTGGTGTTTCCTGTGACCCACAGCTTTCCACACTACTAACAATGTAAATATTATCATGACTGAAAAGTTATGTAAATGCTTATGAGAGGTTTGTTTCTGGAACTATATAAAAGGCTTAAATTAGGGGACGTGTCACCCTAAGCTATACCTAATTAATATTCTATAAATTCTGGGACACAATTTTATTACTGCTCATTAGCAACATATTCCCTTGCTTTTTGAAATCTTTGAAATCTTAAGATATTTGTAATTCTAGTGTAGGCACTAGAAACTTTTCATGACTGCCAGAGTGTAGAAACAGTGCTGACTTTAATGAATTAGCAGTTCTGGAGAAAGAAAAATACTATGACATTCTCAGTTTAAGGTCAAGGTCAGAAGGAGCAATTTATTATTATACATGGAAAGTAGGATTTTAGGTCATTTACTGTCAAGCTACATGTTATTCACAAATTTTTAAGTGAACTTTTTAAATTAAATTTATTGGGATGACATTGGTTAGTAAAATTACACAGGTTTCAAGTGTACATTTCTATCACACATCATCTATATATTGCATTGTGTGTTCACCACCCAGAATCAGTTCTCCTTCCATCACCATATATTTGATCCCAATAGTTTACCAGACAATAGGTTACCAGAGGGTAAGGCGGAAGAGGGGTAGTAGATGAGGGTCATCTACTACCTCCCTCCCGCCTTACCCTCTGGTAACCTATTGTCTGGTAAACTATTGTCTGTGTCTGAGTTTTTGTTTCTTTATTTGTTTGTCTTGTTCCTTTGTTGTTTTCAGTTTTATATCCCACATATCAGTGAAATCATGGTTCTCAACTTTTTCTGTCTGACTTATTTCGCTTAGCATGATAATCTCAAGATCCATCCATGTTGTCGCAAATGGCACTATTTCATCTTTTCTTATGGCCAAGTAACATTCCATTGTGTATATGTACCACCTCTTCTTTATCCAATCATCCATTGAAGGACACTTTGGTTGTTTCCATGTCTTGGCCACCATGAATAATGCTGTAATGAACATAGGGGTACATAAATCTTTATGGATAAATGTTTTCAGATTTTAGGAGTAGATACTTTTTTAACAATAGTTTATTCACATAGTTGTCATTAATTAATTTTAATTAAATGAATTTTTAAACCGAATTTTCTGTACATATCATGTTCTGTTATAGAATGAATACGTAAATGAAGACGTTGATGCCAGAGTTGTTGAATATGAAGATAACCGGCCCCTCCTAGATCTGTTTCTACAGAAGCCAATGGGTTTACTATCCCTACTCGATGAAGAAAGTCGATTTCCCAAGGCCACTGACCAGACTCTTATAGGTGAGTCTTAAATCCATCGTGTTCTGATGGCCATGTTCTGATAGCCATCTAATTCTGAATGATTAAAAAATATTTTTAATTATTTGGGAGAACACAGCTGTCACAAAGCCTGCGTATCTAACTTTAAAGAAGTGGCTTTGGATCTGATAACTAGACCAGTGAATGTTTATAATAGAGTGAAATATTTAATGACAAATTAAGCAAGTTTAGAGACTGGACTTCTCCTTACTTCATGGTAAAGCCTCAACCATAGGATCTTGTGTTAGAAACGACCTTATAAGTTGACCAGCCCAAAATTAGAAATTGGAGGGCAGGGCAAAAAGGTAGCTCTAGTATTTGAAAAGAGTTAGCTAATGGGGAGGAAACAAATTCATCTGCGATGATCCAGTCATTTATCTACTAGAGGCAAATAGCCTCAAATACCTTAATAATCCCTCAGTTACAGTACATTAGTAAATGTTCATTATAATAATCCTGAATCATCAAAGAAATATTAAACGTGATTTTTTTTCTGCTTGAGAATGCAGAGATGTGTATACTATATTTAAAAGGTTATCATCTAAAATGGCTAAAATAAATGTCCTATTCCTTAAATTAAAAACAAAAAACTGTAGATTTTTTAGCTATTTGAAAAATGTGGTAGAACACCATATTCCTTGGTGGTATGAGATAGTCAATACTCGCAAAAAATTTAGATTCACGTTTTCTGTCATTTACTTCTGGTGATATAGAGTCTGTTTCTCACCATTAGGTCAATGATGTTGTTTCCTTCTGACTCACTGGTGTATTTTCTCCTCTAATTGGACAATATAATGGAAAAGAAAATAATGGCAAGATTGTGGGAAAAGTCATTTCACAGCAGTCATTTGACTTTGATGTTAAAATGTTTCCTCGAGAACATGGAGTAAAAAGTTCTCTGAGGATGGTAAAATTATATAGAAATGTAACTGCCTTTATTATCCTATTGTGTTCCCTATATAATCAATATCTTATAGGTCTTCTAGTAGAAAAGAGAGCCAAAAGACCCAATTGCTAGGTACATGGCTTCACTGCAAACTGTGTCACAAACCTCTTTGATCAATCAGTCTCCAGCAGTTCCCTTCCTCTGTACCAGTGGTTCTCAAAATGTGGTCCCCAGACCAGGAACATCACCATCAACTGGGAACTTGCTAGAAATGTGACTTCTTGGGTCCCATTCCAGCCCTACTGCGTCACAAACTCTGGGGGTGGGACCCTGCAACAGGTGTTTTAATAGGCCTTCCAGGGGGCCCTGATGCTTGCTAAGGTTTGAGAACTGCAGCTCTCAATCATAATTGAATGGTAAAATTCATGATCTTTGAGTTTTTCCTTACCATATATAATTATATGTCAAATCTGTGTATATTAACTATGTGAAAAAATTTTCACTGCACATTGTCCATTTTATGGTGAAAGAGATGATTCTGTCAATATTTTTTTGAGGGTCTCCACATGCTTGATATTGGACTTCAATCTTTTTTCTTAGAAAAATTTGAAGGTAACCTGAAATCACAGTACTTCTGGAGGCCCAAAAGAATGGAACTTAGTTTTGGAATTCATCATTTTGCAGGAAAGGTAAGAACTTTGAAAAAGTATGACTGAGTTTCTCTTTAGCGTTTCATTGAATAATAAAAATAAGGGTAGACATGAAAATTATTTCCCAGAGTATTTATAGATGGTTGTAATGCGATAGCCATCTGTTTCTGCCACTATCTGGCCCTAACTCTGTTCTTCAGCTTCCTACAACCTGTCCTGTCCTTTGCCAACCACTCCCCCTCCAGGGCATCCACTTTGAGCATCTATCCTGAAAAGGTGGGGAAAAAAATCCTTCTCTTAGTTCAACAGAGTTATAGTTTTTCTAGAGGAATTTTTATTAAGAAAATGAAGGAAAAGAAAGAAATAAGCCTCTGATCCTGACATCTGGCTTTCGGTCAGATTGGCTGGCAATGGGTACCTACTTTTTCCTTCTTTTTATGGTGGCTGAGCACCTTTAATATAAACTGCCTTTTTCAGACTTCAGGTGCTTCCCTCTCCACTGCAGCCTTTGTCTCTCCTCCCTCCCAACAAGAGGAGGTGACAGGCTGGAGGTATGGTCAGATAACAGAGCTAACCTAGTTGGATGGAATTGGCTAATGGACTGTTACGTAGTTAGAGAAAGAAATGTTTATGCATTGACAGATACACATTTCCACACCAGAGCAAACCTTAACACCCAGAGGACGCCTTCCTTCTCTTCTGAAGAGAATAACATGTCATTCCCTCACAATGATGTTATAAATATTGGAGGATAAAATCAAGAAAGAATGCAATGAATTAGAAATACATCAAATAACACAGAACCCTGAGCATTCTAATTTATTAAAACTATATTCCACAAACTTCAATATTCCACAGACTTTTGTCATTGAAAAAAAAATCTGCCTTAAATATTATAGTTACAGCATCTCTCATGATTTTCAGCACATGATTTTCCAAATAAGCCTCCCGTAAAACATCTATTAATAATTGCCTATGATCATTTTATCCAGTTTTTAATAATTGTATTAGTCTGCTTGGGCTGCCATAACAAAAATACCACAGGCAGGGTGACTTAAACAGCAGAAAGTTATTCAGAGTTCTGGAGAGTAGAAGTCCAAGACCAAGGTGCCAGCGGGGTTGGTGTCTGGTGAGGCCTCTCTTCCTGGCTTGCAGATGGCCGCCTTCTCCCTGTGTCCTCGTATCCCCTTTTCTCTGTGTACGAATGGGTGTAGAGACAGATCGATCCCTGGTGCATCTCCCATCTTCCTCTTCTCGTGAAGATATCAGTCCTGTGGGATTAGGGTCCCACCCTTATGACCTCATTTAACCTTAAATACCTCCTTAAGGGGCTTATCTCCAAATACAGTCACATTGGAGGGTAAGGATTCAACATATTAATTTTGTAGGGACACAGTTCAGTTCATAACAACACCCATATTGGATCATCAGAAGTCTTTGGGTTACATTGAGCTTTAGAAAATCCTAAAATTATTTAGAAGTGCCAGAAACATAAGCACCCACAGTGCACTTGGCCCACACTCCTAGCGAGACAAAAACCTATAATGGCCAGTTCTCTGCGGTGAATCAATTATCATAGAAATGAGTAGCCTGGGTGGCCCCAGTGTGCTTCCTTTATACCACCTCCAACCCTCCAAATAGAGACAGGAAACACACTAAATTTCCAACATAATGGGATAAATCAAACTTCTTTTATCATTTCAACCAAGTAAAATCAGTGACACACAAATTTTTCTCTGACAAGATTTACTGTAAACCTGGAGAGGTTTGCTTTTCCAACAAAGTTGTAAGGGACTACCTTTATAAATCTGTCACTCAGCACAGGGTGAGCTCTCCATAAATTTATTGATGATGATGATAATGACAGTTGACCATGATATTAATTGTGATCATGCTTACAGCATACTCTATCAACAGGTCCTCTATAATGCAAGTGGATTCTTAGCTAAAAATAGAGACACTCTTCCAACTGATATTGTGCTACTTTTGAGGTCATCAGAAAACAGTGTCATTCGGCAACTAGTCAACCACCCTCTGACAAAAACTGGTAAGCTCAGACATTTTCCTTTAAATGAGAAGGATTTTCAGGCCCAACCAAGTAGTTTCTGACAGTGATTTTCATGAGTATAATTCTGTTTTTCATGCTTTTTTTTTTTTCAGCTCACTTAATATGCAATTATTAATATGCTCTGCCTAGATCATGTGAAGAAAATAGTAAAATATAAAGAAGCTAGGTTTTCATTAAAGTGTGAAGCACTCACCAGAAAATATGGTAGTATCCTAGCTACTCATTAGAAGAATATGCTTACCTCCAAAGAGTTCAGAATTGCCTGCTGTTTCAGGAGTGGGCAGCTTTTGGATGGTTCTTTGGGGTTCTACAGGTTTAGTGAGCTCTGCATTATTAATTAAAAACTCACATGCCTTTGTTCCACCCAACCGTATACATTCTTGCATTTTCTTTTAAGTAAAAAAAAAAAAAATGTAGTTTAGGTTGTTTTTCTTTATTGGAATTTCAAATTGTTCTCTGCATTTCTTTTTTTATAGTTTTATTGAGATGGAATTATATACAATAAATAAATAGCACCTATTTTAGACAGTAAAATATGATGAATTTTTGGCATACCTAAACACCTATAAACCCATCACCGCAATCAATAATGAACCTATTCATCACCCCCAAATGATGTTTCCTCGTGATCCTTTGTAATCCTTCCCTACACTCCTCCCTACCTCTATCCAATTGTTCTATGACAGTTCATTGAAAAGATTGTTCTTTTCCACATTGAATTTCTTTGGCATTGAAAATCAATTGATTATATATGTATAGGTCTATTTCTAGTCTCTCTACTGTGTACTTGTATCACTGGTATTTGTCTATCTTTATGCCAATACCACACTTCTTGATTACAGTAGCTTTATAAAAAATCTTGAAATCAGATAGTGTAAGTTACCCAACTTAGTTCTTCTTCTTCAGAGTTGTTTAGGTAATTATAATTCCTTTGATTTTCCGCATAACTTTTAGAATGAGCTTGTCAACTTCTACCAGAAATCCTGCTGAGAATTTGAGTGGGATATGCTGAAGCTATTAGATTAGTTTTAGAAGAAATGGTATCTTTCCAATATTGTGTCTTCCAATCAGAAAGCACAATATAGCTTTCCATTTAGTTAGGTCTTCCTTAATTTCTCTCAGCAATATTTTGTAGTTTTCAGTGCCCAAGTCTTGCACATTTTTTTTCAAATTATCTGCTAGTATATCACATTTTTAAGCTATTACAAATGATAATTTTTAATTCAAGTTCTGTGTGTTGCTAGCATACAGAAATCCAACTGATTTTTGTATATTGCTCTTTTGCCCTGCAATGTTGCTATACTCATTTATTAGGGTAGGTTTTTCGGTAAATTCTATAAGATGTCCTACATAGATGGTCAGGTCACCTGTGAACAATTTGCCCTTACTTTTCCATTCTGTTCAGATTTGATTTCTTCATCTTGCCTGGTTGCACTGGCTAGAGTCACCAATGCAGTGTTGGATACAAGTTGCAAGACTGAACTTTCTTGCCATATACCTGATCTTGGAGAAAAAGCATTCAGTTTTTCCCCATTAACTATGATGTTAGCTGTAGGTTTTGCATAGATGGAGGAAGGACTCTGTAGTCCTAGTTTGCTGAGTTTTTATCAGGTATGCATGTTTGTTTTTCTTTCTATAAATATGGTGAGTTACATTGATAGATTTTTTTAATATTATACTAACTTCTCATCCCTTGGAAAAACGTGACATGGTCATGATGCATTGGACATTTTATGTATTGCCTGATTCAGTTCACTAACATTTTGTTAAGAATTTTTGTATCTATGTTCATGAGAGACATTGAACTATAGTTTTCTTTTCTTCTAATTTTTTTTCTGATTTTGGAATCAGAGTAATACTGGCCTCATAGAATGAACTGAGATGTATTGCCTGCTCTTCAATTTTCAGTAAAAGTAAAATAAGTATTATTTCTTTTTAAATTGCTTTGTAGAATTTACCAGTGAAGTCACCTGGGCCTGAAGGGCTTTTAGTGAGAACATTTCCGACTACAAGTTCAATTACTTTAATAAATATAAAGTTATTTAAGCTATCTAATTTTTTTGAATAAGTTTTAGTAGGTTGTGTCTTTTAAGAATTTGTCTACTCATCTATGTAAACAAATTTATTGACATAAAGTTGTAATATTTCCTTATTATCCTTTTAATATCTGTACATCTTGAAGTTATGTAACTGTCTCATAACTTCTTTGAGAATATATATATATTCTCAAAGAACCAACTTATGCTTTCATTGATTTTCTCTATTGGTTTTATTTTCTATTTTGTAGATTTTGTTTTGTTTTGTTTTTTGCTTTTATCTTTATTGCCTCCTTTCTCCTGTTTACTTTGGGTATTCTGTCATTTTTCTGATTTCTAAAGTAAAAACTTTAAGTCAATGAGTTAAGAAAAACATTTCTTCTTTTCTAATATAGACACTCATACGGATTATTTACAAGTCTTTTTTTTAAAGATTTTTCTTAAAATATGGCTAATATACAATATTATATTCATTTCAGGTGTATATCATAGTTACTCAACAGTACCCATTTGGCACTATACATAGTTATTACCATATTTTGATTATATTCCCTATGCTAAAGAAGTGATCACATGACGACTCCAGCAACCATCTGACACTGTACCACGCTATCACAATATTATTGACTATATTTCCTGTGCTGTATATTACATCCCCAAGACTTAATTTGTTTTATACCTGGAACTTTGAACCTCTTATTCCACTTTGTCTTCCCCCCTTTTTTAATTTTTCAATTACAGTTGACATTCAATATTATTTAATATTAATTTAAGGTGTACAGCATTGTGTTAGACATTACGTAATTTATGAAGTGACACCCCCCCCCCCGACTAGTACCCACTTGTCACTACACCTAGCTATGATCATATTATTGGCTATATTCCCTATGCTTTACTTCACATACCCATGAATTTGTATTTCTTATCCCTTCACCTTTTCCACCCTGCCCCCAACCCTCCTCCCATCTATCACACCAATAAATTTAGTTACCATCTGACTCCATACCTAGTTATTACAATATTATTGACTATATTCCTTATGCTATACCCTACATCCCCATGACTACTGTGTAACAACCAATTTGTACTTCTTAATCCCTTCCCCTTTTTCACCTACCCCAAGCCCCCTCCCATCTGGCAACCCTCAAAACATTCTCTGTATCTATGAGTTTGTTTCTATTTCATTTGTTTGTTTATTTTGTCCTTTAGATTCCACTTATGTCCTTTAGATTCCACTTATAAGTGAAATCGTATGACATTTGTCTTTCGCTGTCTGATTTACTACACTTAGCACAATACCCTCTAGGTCCACCCATGTTATTGCAGATGCCAAGATTTTATTTGTTTTTATGGCTGACTAATATTCCCTTGCATATATGTACCACCTCTTCTTTATCCATTCATCCATTCGGGAACACCCAGGTTTCTTTCATATCTTGGCTATTGTACAAGTGTGACCAACAAATACAGTGAATGTTTAAAAAAAATGTATTACAGTAAAAGACACATTGCCATTAATCCCCCTCAAAATACTCCGCCTTTCTTCAAACCACTTATTTCATCATTCTTGCCACTTTCTGAAGCAATTCTGGAAGTCCTCTTCCATGAGTGTCTTTAGTTGCGCTGTCATGGCTGCCTCAAAGTCCTGAATCGATTCAAAACATTTAACTTTCATGGTCATTTGACTTTGGGGAAAAGCCAGAAGTCCCCGGTGCCAGATCCAGTGAATAAGATAGATGAGAACACATTGTAATGTTTTTATTTGATAGAACTTGCCGTACCGGAAGCAATGTGTGACATGGAACCTTTCCATTGTGATCACAAAATTCGGTGAATGCTGCTGCCCAGTGCCATTCAACAGAAAGGCAGGGATCTTCAATACCGGAAGTGGCGTATCAAACGTTAGTAACAGTATGTGATAAGTTTCAGCTTGTTCGGTGCAATCAGTCAGGTATGAGCTACAGTTGACAGAAGGTGTGTTTTAAAGTGTGCCATAAATCATCCTCCATCATGACAACAGTCTGTGTCACACATCACTTCTGGTATACAGCAATTTCTGTCAAATAGAAACATTACAGTGTGCCCTCATCCACCTTATTCACCGGATCTGGTACCCTGTGACTTCTGGCTCTTCCCCAAAGTCAAAATGATTCAGGACATCAAGACAGCCACGACAGTGCAATTAAAGACACTCAAGAAAAAGGACTTCCAGGAATGCTTCCGAAAGCGGCAAGAACGATGCGATAAGTGTGTTCGAAGTGAGGGGAGTATTTTGAGGGGGATTAATGGCAATATATCTTTTACTGTAATAATTTTTTTTAATTTAAACATTCACCATATTGTTTGATCACACCTCGTAAATAATGCTTCAGTGAACATATGGGTGAGCATGTCCCCTCAAAGTAGCATTTTGGGTTTCTTCAGATAAATACCCTGAATTGGGATTACTAGGTTCTTCTTTGTCTCTTATTATAGTCTTTATTTTCAAGTCTATTTTGTATGGTATAAGTATTCCTACTCCAGCTTTTTGTTTCCATTTTCGTGAAATATCTTTTTTCATCCCTTTGCTTTCATTCTGTATGTGTCCAATCTGAAGTAAGTGTAGGCAGCATATATAAGGGTCTTGTTTTTGTATCCATTCAGCCATCCTATCTTTTGATTGGAGCATTTAATCCACTTACATTGAAGTAATTGTTCATAGGTATATAGTTATTGTCATTTATTATTCATATTTTTTATTTTTTTCATCTTAAAGAAGCCTCTCAGATTCCTTCTAATACTGGTTTGGTGGTGATGAACTCCTTTAGCTTATTCTTGTCTGGGAAGTTCTTTATCTGTCTTTCGAATCTAATGATAGCTCTTCTGTGTAGAGTAATCTTAGTTGTAGTTCCTTACTTTTCATAACTTTGAATATTTTGTGCCAATCCCTTCTGGCTTGCAAAGTTTCTGTTGAAAAATCAGCTGATTGTCTTAGGGAACTCCCTTGTAGATAACTAACTTATCTTTTGCTGCTTTTAAGATTCTCTCTTTGTATTTAAACTTTGGCATTTTAATTATGTATCTTGGTGTGGGCCTCTTTGGGTTCGTCTTATTTGGGACTGTCTGCATTTCCTGGGCTTGTATATCTATTTTCTTCACCAGGTTAGGGAAGTTTTCTGTCATTATTTCTTCAAATAGGTTTTCAATTCCTTTCTCTCTCTCTCTTCTCCTCTGGCACCTCTATAATGCTAATGTTGGTATGCTTGATGTTGTCCCAGAGGCCACTTTAAACTCTCCTCAGTTTTTTGGATTCTTTTTCCTTTTTTCTGTTGTGATTGGTTGTTTTATGCTACCTCATCTTCTAAATCGCTGATTTGATCCTCTGCTTCATTGCATCTACTACTGATTCCCTGTAATGTATTCTTCATTTCCATTATTGTATTCTTTATTTCTGACTGGTTCTTTTTTGTTTTCTGTCTCCATTTTTATGGTTTTTCTCTGTCTGTTGAAGTTCTCCCTGAGATCATTGAGCATCTTTATAACCAGTGTTTGGAACTCTGTGTCTGGTAGATTACTTGTCCCTGTTCTATTTAGTTCTTTTTCTGGAGCTTTGTTCTGTTCTTTTATTTGGGACATGTTTCTTTGTCTCCCCTCTTTGGCTGCCTTCCTGTGTTTGTTTCTATGTATTAAGTAGGGCTCCTATGTCTCCCAGTTTTAGTAGAGTGGCCTTATGTAGTAGATGTGCTGTGGGGCTCAGTGGAGCAGTCTCCCTGGTCACCAGAGCTGGGTTCTCCAGGTGTGTCCCTTGTGTGGGTTTTGTGTGCCCTCCTGTTGTAGATGAGCCAGTAGTTGCTGTTTGCACATCAGTGGGAGGGATTGACCCTCAGTCTGATTGGATGTGAGGACTGGCAGTGACTACTGTGGACGATCTGTTGTGCAGGAGCTGATCCTACAGAGCAGGATCTGTGTCAGCAGGACTCTCATCACCCCATATCTTGAAATAATTAAAAGGAAACCCAACACTTACCTCTATCTTTTCCATTCTCCAAGCTGGATTTTTGTCTGAATTAAAGTTTTGTTGTAAATTTTCACATAATATCATTTTATCCTAAGTTTCTCAGTAAGTAGTTAGCCAAGCATGTAAGTTTGAATATTGTGGAATTCACAATGTTTATTTTAACATTTTAGTAAATTGGGAAAATCTTTTAGTCATTAAGGATTCTAAAAAGGTATATTAATTTTGTGTCTAAATTCCCATAGGAAATCTGCCACATTCTAAAACTAAAAATATAATAAACTATCAAATGAGAATGTCAGAAAAGTCAATCAACCTGACAAAGGTAAGAAAATGCATTTTTCATGGCAGTGACTCTAAAAATCTACCTTTACAATGGCAATATTTGTGAGCTCCTAAAGTAAATAGCCTTTTCCTTAGTTTTTTTTCCTTTGATCTTTTTTCTGCTTAAACAGCTATTTATGTTATATTCATATTACTGCTAGTCATTAAAATAATCATGCATTTCTTATATATTCCTAACCATTTATGTTACAGTAAGACCAACTGAAAATATATTAGCTAAGGTCAGAAGTATTCACATTCTATGTAAGACCAATTCAAATTCCAAGGAGTTGACAAAACAATTACCTTGAAGTAACAATACCAATAACATTTTGTTGTTTTATGTATTTGAATGCATGGACTATGATAACCTGAAGGAAAATTCTACCTGCTCCCTGTAGATCATAAAGTACAATCAGTACTGAAACATCACTGTCCTTCCTTGGTCTTAGGGTGAAACTGGAGAAGCCACACGTCATGCCAGAGAGACAACCAACATGAAAACACAAACAGTTGCATCATATTTTAGAGTAAGATATTACATTATGATGTGTTGTGTTTGTGGATGTTATTTGTCCTAAATGGGAGTGATAGATCAAAAGCTAGTAACAAATATCAGAGTGCTATAAGCAAAAGAAAATTTTTATTGTGTTTAATTTACCATTTGTTAGATACAGGCTATATTGGACGATACTGACAGAAATCTGTGCATTGGTTTACTGGGTATATTTCACCTGTAAAATTATTGTGTACTAAGTTGTTGTTAATGGAGGTCTATACCTGCATTAAAATTTGTCCTTAGAACTAAATGCATTTCCACAAAAATAGAACTTAAAAAGGTTTTTGATTTGATGCTATTATAATTAACAACGCTCCTTCCCACTCCTGAATAACTTTTGGATAGATAAATGGGACCAGATTGAGCATCCATCTACATTCCATATCTTCCTGCACATAGACAAGCTGAAAACCTCAAAAGAAAAATAGAACTGGTGTAGGAATGGAGCAAGGAGAAGGAACCAGGGAAACACAGTAACATGCCAAGGAAGTGAGTTACTCTGTCCTTAGCATTGGATCAAGGTGATCTTTCCTCCTTGACCCCGTTTACCCTCATATGGAGAAAGGAAAGAAAAGCTTTATTGTCTCTTTGCTCTGGAGAACTCTGCCCTCATTATTGGTCCCAGTTCTTATTTATCTCTTCTGATAAAATCCTATTAACCAGCCAGTGAAAATGGAGAAAATGCCACCAAAAACTTGGAAATTATTAATAGTTAATTTAATGTGGGGAAGTGGAGGAAATTGGGTTAAATTTCCTATGAGTGCTCAGTGACTAAACCCTGTTCCTTAACAGAATCATGAAATCCTTTTAAAAATAGCTGGGTAGTTTATCAAAATGTTTTTCAAGTCCTAATCTCATAGCAGACAATGTGTATTAAATCATCTTTGAGTAGCACCTAGTATATTTATTTATATGCTTACTATCTCACATTTGCTGCTAAACATGTTCCCATTCCATCAGGACTGCAGCACAGCTGAATCACCGAGAATATTTACAGCCAGATTCTTTTCTTTTCTTTAAGTGAGCCACCCAAACCATTATCGTACTGTTGTTGTTAACATCAAATACTGTGTGTACATTTAAACTGTGAGTTCATAAAATTGTTTTACTCCTCAGGCTGAAGTGAAAAGATAGAAGATAATTCCATGTAGTATGTAATGTATTTTTAAAAATATTTTCACTCTGCAGAGAACAGTGAACATAGTGTAACGCTCTGCATTGGCCCCTGAGAAAAACCAAATGCCTAAATTGCAGTAAGCTCTTGCTCAGCTTGCCAACAGATGTGTATGCACCTCAGAATCGCAGTGCCTGGCAGATGTTTGCATGACTAAAGGAATGATGATTCACTGATAAAAGTAATGAAAAAGGGCTCCAAAGTGACAGACCCAGCTGTTTGAAGAAGATCACATCTGAGACACAGTGCCCAAGAGGAAGCCATGCAAATCCAGTGCTGTGTCAGTTACCCAATTCCAGCCTTTGGTTTGCATGCGCTTGTAACTGTGGTCTTTTGTATTTACAACACTAAAAGAGACCCAACCAGAGCCAGTTCTCTTTCCATCACCATATATTTGACCCCATTTACCCTCATCTATGTGATGTATTACAGAATTGTACACTTGAAACCTATGTAATTTTACTACCCATTGTCACCCCAATAAATTTTAAATGAAAAAAAAGAAAAGTAATGCATATTAAAACCACAATGAGATATCACCTCAGAAAAGAAAAAGAAAGAGACCCAGCCTCCAGCAGCTGTCAGTGTCCAGACATTTATTACCTGGCCAACAAATTGTAATCCTGGTATGTCTCTGACATACTAGTTTTCTGGGATTCCACTTTTAGCTGAATTATGATTATCCTAATATATTATACTTAGTTAATTGGCTACTAGTTAATTATACTTAGCAAATCAGCCACTGTTTTAATTAGGTGTTGCTGCACAACCATTTTCACATCTGTGTGATATTAAAAACTCTAAAATAAATAAGAAAATTGTTAAACCAGAGCAGATTAGAGTACTTAACAGATTTGCTTATTTCTATAACTATGTCCTATATATTAAACTGCATTAACTTCTCAGTCATTATTTTAAACTAGGAGATGATACTGACGGGTTAGAGTGTTTACTCTTCATTCTTTCTATGAAGAAAGAGTTGGAGAAGGAAATCATTAGTATAAGCAGGAAGCTAGATTGTATACTTAATTATTGTAAGTTGGCAATTTTCCCTGAGAGGATATAATTCTTTACAATCTATATCAAAAATAATTTTATCTGTCTATTAAAGTTGCCTTTAGAATTTACAGGCAACCTTTGACTAGTTAAGTTCCTAGTTATTGCCTCTACATTTTTATGAGTAAATCTGTATTTTTAAAAATATATTATAAATAAAATTTTTACTAATACAGGTTTTCCTCCATTTACTGTGAATTAATGTGAACATGTGTAACGTTCAGTTTTCAGATTTTTTTTTTCTCATAATAAAAAGACCTACAAGCTCATAAGTTTTTGTATGTTACACTGGGAAATTTATTTTTGTTGCACCTCATAGTATTCCCTGATGGATTTGTTATCTAAAATGGTGATGGGCCAACCTCATTTTGTCCGTTGCATCAAACCAAATAATGAACGTCAGGCCAGAAAATACGACAAAGAAAAAGTTCTGCTACAGCTTCGCTACACAGGAATTCTGGAAACAGCAAGAATTCGAAGGCTAGGATACTCACATCGGATACTCTTTGCTAACTTTATAAAGCGGTATGTGGATTTCTTTTTAAATTTCCATGTGCAGTTTATATAAAAAATTCTTCAGGAGAATTATAGAAACCCAAACAGGGAAGAGAATAACTTAGGTGTTCAAGGAAGGAGGCATTTTGTCCACACAAAGGATTATGTATTGAAAGAAACGGTAACTATGAACTGGGCTGGAAGTTTCTCTTGTCAACTGGGAGATCCAGTGAGTGGCAGCATAGGATACATGTCACAGGCAGCGTGACTGAGAGGCCTGAGATTCTGTACTGACAAATCTGTTTCTTGTCCAAGTTCTGCCACTTCCTATGTGACCACGGCCTAGACCACTGATTCTCAGTGAGGGGGTATTTTGCTCCTCAAAGGACATATGTTAATGTCTGGAGACATTTTGGGTTGTCACAACTGGTAGGATGTGGGTGGAGGAGGTGTGGGCAGAGAACATCTGAAAATGCACAGGACAACCCACTGCAACAAATAATTATCTAGCGTAAAATGTTAACAGTGCTGAGGCTGAGAAAGCCTGGCCTATACAGAACCTCATTTTCCTCGTCTAATGAAACTGCCATGACTACCTGATAGAATTGTTACAAGAATCAAATGAGATGTTGTTTCTAAAGATGATTTAGAACGTGTAAGAATCAATTGGGAATAAGGAGTCCTTTCTGATATTTGAGATTGATGTTAAATGAATTAAGCTATATATTAAACATTAAGTAACACAGTAGTGATATAGAGGTTCAATATCTTACATATTCAATATTTGAAATGCTCATATTTCTGATGTTTGTCAATTCTATGATTTCTACAGCCATTAAAGTTGAAGTTTCAACTTTCAAAAGAGAAGTCTATTACGATTTTCAGGTGAAACCTAGCAATTGAGGGATTCTCCATATGTAACATCCTCTGGCTTTTTTCATAATACATAAATTAGTATTTAGAACAAAACAAAGTTTAGTGATTGCGCAAGGAACTGTGATCTCTTAGCTCCCTCCCCCCACCAAGACAACAACAATAACAAAAAACATTGTCATGTCTTATCTCAAGCATTCTTTTACTGTGTGTAACCAAGACCTTTAGTAAATGAAATAAGAATTCTAACTCTTTTTGTAAATTTTTATACTTTCAGCGATTCTTGGTACTTCCTAATTATTTTTTTCTTTAGAGATCTAGGAAAGAAAAGAAAGGTATTCATTTGAGTGCCTTGAAATAAGGAAAACCATGCTGCTTTTTCATGATGGAGAGCAAAATTACATAAAAGTGGTGACGTTCGTATTGGAAAATCCTTTATAGTACTTTGGCAGACTTTAAAACTTCAACTTTTAGAGTGCAGAAATATAGCCAGCATCGAATCACTGACGTCACTTCTCACACAACAGACCCAATTTTATAACCAAAGCTAAGAAATAAAAAATATTATAATTTCTTATTGGCCAATAGGTAAATTCTCCATTCTGTACATGAAAGCGGGTAACCCAAAAGTACTAGATACAAAGGAGTTTCAAATTTCAAGTTAAAATTTGACTTCATTATACTTTACATTTTTTAGGAGAAGAATAGATTTTTAACTTGCTTAAATATTAATATAAGTAACATTAACATAATATTAATAGAAGTATCCTTATATTTTAGTGACTGTTTTATGTATAAGGCACCATGCTAATCACTGTAGGAAACACTGAATTTTAAAACTTGCAAATGCAGGCTCGATCCTCAAGAATGAACAATCCGGTTAAAATAATCAGAGCCATAGACATGGAAAGTTAATAAGCAGTGCAAGGTAATAAACACCAAGATCCAAGGGAACGGGGCCCACAGTATAAGAAATCGGGAGAGAAGGATTATCTCCAGCGGGGCTGCTAAGAGGGTATCAAGAAAGGAAGCCAAACTGGGATCAGATGGAGGGCAAGGTTTATGGAAACACAGGAAGGGGCTTTCTCAGTGTACAGGTTGGTGTGCCAAAAGCCAGAGAGACTTGGATTAGACTGGAGTGGTAGAGTATGTATTAGTAGAGTGACAGAAGTAACAGAAGATAAGATGGGAAAACAGATCAGGTTAAAAATATGGCCTTGAATGCCAGACTAATTTTTTATAACTTCAAAATTATGCATGGTTTTATATTATGGACCATAAGGAGAGCTGAGCATATTTCCTTGATGATGTTGTAGTTGAAAGTCACTTATTTAGAGGGTCAGAAGTGAGAATAAATTTTTAAATGTATTTCAAAGTCCCATGCTGTTAAAGAATAGCAAATTACTACATGATACATGAGGAGGGGAAAAAACTGAGTTTATAGAGAACATGGGAATAGCTAGTGGTTCTGCACATAGGAAAGTCCAGAAATAAAAGGCTAAACCTTTGCTCTGTCACTAATTTGAAAGCTGCCATCAAATTGGCATAGACTCTTCAGGAGGCAGAACAATTGCAAAGGCTCCGTGGAGGTGTAAATAGGACGAAGTGAGCCTCCTGTGTCCTGCCTTTGACCAACCCTCCTTGTATATATGATGCAAAATTCATCAGCCCCTTTGTTCTGTTGTAGAGAAACGCTTTGGAACGAAGACATGATCTTAACGGAAGAGACACAACATGAACTTACTTTGCACATGACACTGGGTTTTACAGTACTTATTTCAGAAGAACCCTTGTACTAAGAAACGTCTGAAATTAGCTCCATTTTCCCACAAGGCACCTAGATAGAGTGATTTAGTTACCAGAGCTTTAATACAACCAGAACTTACGAAAAGCAGTAGTATAGAGGACTACATGTGTTTCGAAGTCAGAAAACCCTGGTTGGAATCCCAATTCCACCACTTACCAAATATGTGACCTGTTCAAAGTTACTTGCGTTCTGAAATATTCAAACTTCATTCTCTCATTTGCAAATAGAAATTATGATAATAGCATATACTTTATTATGTGGCTATGCGCATTAAACATAATAATATATATGAAGTTTATTGATAGAACCAAATGTCAACAACACATATCAGCTATAATTATTTTCATTATAATTTTTGTCTCAGCGCCAAGATCCCAAAATTACTTATTATGTTCAGTGCTGTAGTCTTGACTCCCACAATTTAAACCATGAAGCTAACCCATAAACAACAAACCAAAAGTCAGCATGTTGGCTTTAAAACAAGTCTTTAAACCAAGGGGTACAACAAAGCATGAGTCGGGGCCTTTCTCTGTAAACACATCTGATTCACTTAGATGTTGATTTCCAGAGCAAAGTCCCAGAGACAGTTCACTAGTCATTCAATAAGCATTTAATTGAGCACCCACTATGTTCCAGTCCTTGAGAAAAGATTATCCCAAATCTTAATCCAAAGATTAATAAAAGAGCCTCTGACCTTTAGAAACTCAAACTAGTTGTGGTAATAGGGATCTAATTATCCACATTATCCTACAATGTAATGTAAACTCCGGGAGGCAAGGGTGTTGGTCTGCAGTGTTCACTGCCCTGTCCCCGGCACTTGCAAGGGTATCTGATGTGTAGTAGGTGCTCAATAAATATTTGTTGAAAGAACAGTGGATATTTTTAATAAAAGTATGCACAGAGCATGAAGTAGGGATGGTGGAGGAGGAAAGGGGAAGACTTCTTAGATTATAGCAGAAATTCAGATAAAGCAGAGAATCATAAAAATAATATAGAAACCCATACTATAAATGTATTTTAACTTAGAACATGAGCATCTGTTCATTTTTCAATCTTTTGATATAGGCTTCATTTTTTTTCTTTGAATAAAAGTCTACTAATCAGAGTTTATTGACTCTTTCTTACCTAATCTACCCATAATCCCTCGTATAGGATTTCTAGTTAATACTTCTTGAAGTGAAACAAGAAGCTAAAGATACTTGAGAAACAATCACCTCAACCCCGTTATAGCTTCATCCATGTTCAATTCCATAGTTGTTTAGAACACGTCTTTATGAAGTCTCACCAACACATTTGATACAGTTTTGTAGAAACAATTCTCTGGCTCCCCTCACTCATATTTCACCAATTTACCTGATATTTATTTAAATAATGTCTCCTCAAGTGCGACTGGTATGAACAGGTTTGGCAGGAGAGCACACAGCACAAGGAGTGAGGAAGGGAGGACATGCAGGCATAGAGAATAACACACAAAGGCAGGGAGGCATGAGCAAGCATGGCCCTTTGGCATAATTTTAAATAACTCTTATGACTGGAGCTCAAGATGTCCATGGAAAATTGCAGGACATGAGGCTGGAAAGGCAGGCAGGGATGCAGAGCAGGAAGGAGCATTCAGATTAGTCATCATATGTGGCAACCAATTTTAAATGACTGCTTTTCAGCAGGTGTGACTTCTCCATTTCCTGCATTTCCACTGCTTCCCGGCTAACATGTTTATGTTACCTACCCAGATTTTGAAAACACCCGATTTTGCCATCCCAGCTTGGAACCTGGGACATAGTCGGAGACTTCGTAGTCAGAAAAGAACGTGATCAGGTTTTCATTCTAAGATAATTCAGATGGAGCTGTGCAAGTTGTCTTAGGGAGGGTGGGAGGGAGTAAGAATGGACACGACAAGTGGGGAGGAAATTATAGAAGTCAAGGTGAGAAGTGGTCAGTAAGTTTAAGGTAACAGCAATAGGAATGGAGAGAAAGAAGTGGGTTCAAGAGAGACTTTTAAGCCTGTTGGGTACACTGAAGACTAGGGAAGACTCTAGAATGACACCCAGATTTCTAGGTTCACTACCTTTTAAAGAGTGATGATATCACTCACAGAGACAGGAACTAGCAGAGGAAAGAAAAGATGATGCATTTTGCTGTGTTTGGAATGTCTGTGAGATAACCAGGTGGGATGTAGAGTAGGCGGTCAGAAGTAATGTGTTTAGAGTTTATGTAAACAGGGCTGAGAGTGTAGATTTAAGTATCCTCACGACCAGGGAATAGTCAGAACCATGCATGTAAACAAGACACCTGTGGAGAGAGCTTAGAAAGAGATGGAACATTGTAGAACACTAGCATTTAAGCAGCAAGTCTAACTATGGAGCATGTCAGGGAGACAGCGGGGGAGGAGAAGCAGGGATACAAAGTAAGATGGGATCCTTGGGGACACTCTCAAGACAGAAGACAGAGTGGTCAACAATATCAAATACTGCAGAAAGAACACTTTTGATTGGGATGGGAAACAACTGGATTTCATCACTAAAAGACCATATGAGATTAAATAAAGAGTCATTATTACTATGTGATTAAATAAGATTCCAGGAGTTGAAGAGTGATGGGAAGTAGAGAAATAGACAGTTTTTTGAAACAATCTTTCAACTTATCTATAAAGCCAGTAGGAGATACAGAATCATTTCAGATGACAGAGACTTAGGGGGTTTGTTTTGTACTAAATGGGAGGAGCCAGAAGAGAGAAAAGGGATTGAAAATATGCAGAAGGGAAGAGGAGGAAGAGGTGGCATCTAGAACCCATGCACATGGAGAGTGGCTATCTCCTCCTCTGAAAGAGGGAAGAATTGATAATGGGCAGATGAATAATGGTCTCTAGTAAAATAGTAGACAACTTATCTGCTGAGAAGCGTTCAGAGGGCAGGGCTGCTGGGAGGCTGGAAGGGGGCAGGAGGGATTAAATTGCTCTTGTGGGGATGGAGTGAGGACATGACCACGGCCCAGTACGGATGCTGAGCATTGTGTGAACCTAGCTAAGTGAGGAAACTGCACATTCGTAGTGTGCACACTGTCAGGAATGTGGTCTTCTCTGGCAGTGCCCTGAAGCCTTCCCGACAGCAGAGAACCAGGTGATTGGACAGTCGCTGTTCACATGTTTGCAGAGCATGGGCAACAGAGAATGAGAGGGAGCTCACTAAGAGTGACTCACGTGATGAACTGTGAGATCCTGGCTGAATCTACAAAGGAGTCAAACCAGGAGATGGTTGGTAGGCTAACAGGCCAGAGTACCTACTCAGGTCACAGTGTGTCTCTCCTTGAGCAAGTTGAGTCCTGAAGCAGGCAGGCCTGGTAGGTGGAGGGAGGCTAATGGGCATTCCCTGAGGCTATTTGCACAAACAGTAAAAGCTATGAGCATCCACTTCTTTCTAGACTATTCTAGGCCAGGATTCTCCAAGAGCCTAAGAGAAACTGGTTCATCTGCAGATTTAATGGAATGAAACTTGGTGGAGCTGGGCTATGTTATTTTTCAGAGATTTATCTACGAGCTCATTTTTAGATGAGGAAGTTGATACTTAAAGAGGTTCCATGATGTGTCCAAAGATGACTCTCATTATGGCACAATTTACTTCACTATCTCAGTCTCCTACACAGCATGGCCTCTGTTTTGAAATGCAGAACCTACCAAAACGTGCTGCTTTGTCTCCTCTGGACTCTCAGGTTAATCTTGCATCAAGAAATTAAATAAAAATAAGAATGTTTGAAAACTCTAGAAATCTGACTTTTTGTGCAAGATTGTTGACCGGTGTAAACTGGTTTTTCTTCCTTTAATTCACCCCTTTTCCCCTTTAGACTTTGTACTCAGCCTGAATAGCTTGTGACCTCTTTCACTTCTCTCCTTCATTCACCCCTTAATAACTTGCTCTCTTCAATTATTGATGTATTAAACCAATAGAGAAAAGCTCCAGGAAGAGACATAGTGTAACTCAAGGAAAAACAATGATAGAAGGTGTGTATATAGTAGTGGGAAGTTTGTGTAGAATTAAACTCCTTCATTCCAATTTTAAGATCAGCTTCTAATGTTTTTGTGAAGGTAAAAGAAAAAAAAAGAATAAAATTGTTCCCTCTGCTTCCTGCCACTGCAGTACTGTTTTTAGTGCCCAGAGAGAGGTTACTTTTTTTAAAATAGCCAGTTAATTTTTCTTTTGTTTTGAGAGACAGAGCTTTTGTGGGGGGGGTGGGGGGGGGTTCAGTGTTAAGTGTTGAAAAGTAGTCACTAAACTGAAAAAACAATGCTCAAGTTTACACAAATAGACTGGTCTGGATTTGTGTCCATCTGGAATACAGCCTATGCCAGAGTTGTTCAGACAGTGCCTACAGGATCCCCTATGTTAAATCTGGGGAGTCTCTTCCCCTCTCTGCACGGAGCTATCAGTAGTCCAGCAGGCTGTGAGATGTTAGACCTTTGTGAAATACTAAGCAGCCCTTTTGTCCATTTGAAGGTACCATGTTCTCTGCTACAAGTGGAGCGAGGAGCCGCCAGTGAGTCCTGACACCTGTGCCGCCATTTTGGAAAAAGCTGGTCTGGATAACTGGGCTCTTGGAAAAACAAAAGTAAGGTTTTCATGTAATTTTCAAGAAAAAAAAAGTTAATAAGTATGTTGGATTTACTGAGAATTATAACATTTTACAATGGTTAAAAATGTTATGGCTTTTTATGTTACAGAATCTTAGCTTAAAATAGGGGAAGTAAATTGAGAAATTCATAAAGGTTTTCTTCAGTAAAATTAAACACTTGGCTCTCATAAAGGTTTCTTTTAAGAAATTCAAGAAAAATTTATCTTGAAGATTTATCCTAAAAATGGATGAAATTTAAAGTGAGTATACTTCAAATACTATTGAAAATAGGCTGATATATTTTCTCTATTTTATTATCACCGAATATAGTCAAAAGCTGTAGAGAATCTTAGTGATTTAAGTAGGATTGTTTTTCTTTTATTTCCTAATTCTCAAAGCTGCATATATATATATATATATATATATATATATATATATATATATATATAGTAAATGTGATATTTATCTGGAGTGAAATTCACAAGTATTACTAGACTCTCTATATGTATTTGGATATTAGTATGTTTATGTGTTAGATTTGAGAAATGTGAGATCTTAGTTTATTTAGTCCCTTAGAGAATTAAAGTAAAAAATCATAACCAATTTTGAATATGGAAGAAAGACAGGTGGCTAATTGGAGAAAGGATGCATTGGGCTGCTCAGATACCCTCAGAGCATTACAAGATTGGGATAAGGAGACAAACAGCATACCAGGTCTTAGGGCAGTAAGTGTATCACTGGGGGAGGATGGAGAAAAGAGCAAAGCTAAAGAGAAGGACTCATAAATTGACCACTCAAGAATAACCGGTCAGCCATACCATAGACACAGACTGAAACAAACTTCCACATTTGCAAAGAAATTTATATTAGATGTGTGTTGCAGGTAGGAAGTGTGGGAGAGAATTTTCATAATGTTCAGATGAGAAGTTAGTCCTGTAACAATTTAAGGAGTTTGTTTTATTGTTTATCTTACACTGAGTCCTACATATTCACTAATCTATATTTACTTTAGATTTAGTAAGGGGAAATTCTGAGCACTAAAATGATGGGTGTTTTATTCACACCCTTTCTTTTAGATGCTCACAAAGATGAGTTTTGTCAGGCTGAAATCTCACGATTCACGGTCGGAAACACATGCGTAACTTCAAATGGAGTTTTAATTTGTAAAAAGGCCCTTTGCAGGTCCAGTTCTGCATGATATTTGAGTAGCATTTTAAAGCTATTTGTATTTTTCCACTTCACCTTTTCCAACTCATTAAGATGGATAAAAGTATTCAATATAGGAACATTTCTAATGCTGTACAAAAAAACAATGATGACCTTTTTAAACAGATTGAATTTTAAATGAATTGTCAACAGTGGAATGGACTAAACATATTAACATCTAGAGTCCTGTAGAAATTAAAATTAAATTCAATCAAAACCTGTAATGTTAAACTGTTTGCCTATGGTGCCAAGCTTTTAAGTAATGGAATGCTGAGAGAATTCTACAGTCAGGATTACCAGGTCTCGTGACTCAGCTGTTCAATTTGAATTTAAGTGACTTTCTTAGTGGATTCAATAAACTCTCTTTGAGGTGAATTTCCTTAGTAAATGTAGCCATTAAAAGAAGAAAATAAAAAACCTTCCTATTTCCTCGGAGAAGTTGAAAACTCTTAGATGAGAATATCTCCGGGCCTTCAGGCTCCCCTGTTGCTCCAATTAATTTTGATTTTAAAATGATCAAAAGTCAGCCCTCCTTTCTCCTGGGTGGCCACTGGGTCTAGTGAGAAAGTTGTTCATTCTGCCTGGGATCCTCTCTCTGACTTTTTTCCTCCACTGACAGCATTCGGGCCCCTGAAGGACAGGGCCCCCACTTCATTCACCTTTGTATCCCAGCAGGTGAGTATATATAACACATCTCAATAAACATTTAATCAATGAACTACTATAGCTAGAATTGCTTTCTGTCTTACAAATAGGTTCATGAGATTTTTAAATTTAGGAAATAAAATTATCTTTTTAAAAAAATAATAAAAGCATAAAACTTAGCTTTGCTCAGAGTACATGATGCTAAAACTGATACAAGAGCTCAACCTCCTCCACTCTTCTTGGTCCATCCAACAAAACCTAGTTACCTGTTGCAAAACTACTGTGATTATCAAACTCTATTTCTTCTTCAAGCATAAAAATCTATAATGTTACAACAATATCTAGCCAAAAAAGCAAAAAATAAGGATAGTACTTTTCCAAAATCTAAAAATATTTAGAATATAACCTATTCTTCAAAGCATAACACATGACTGTTTCACATCTTTGTTTCTTAATTTTATTTGTATTTTATTTTAATTCTTTCAAGGTGTTCCTTAAATATTATCATGTGGAGCAGTTAAATTTAATGCGAAAGGAAGCCATTGATAAGCTTATTCTGATTCAAGCCTGTGTCAGAGGATTCTTGGGTTCAAGAAGGTACCAAAAAATACAGGAGAAAAGGAAAGAGAGCGCTATAATACTGCAGTCAGGTAACTACTCAGACCATCTCACAGTATAGCAAAATATAATGTTTAGATAAGGGCATAAAATCAAAGCTTATATTCAAACCTCCAATTCTTATGTAGCTTTTGTGTTTAATTCCAGACTCTGTTGCCTTGCTACTTTGTCTATACTAAATGTAAATTAGATTGTTTTAGTGATTGACACTTTTAATATTTGAATAAATGTTTTGTTTTAAGTAAAATAATTTAATTTTTAAATTTTCTGTCAAGTGTTAATGAATCACAATTGACCTATTGTGCAAGATGCAGTAAGTGATTGAATTATAGATCTCAAGAATCATATTACTATAATACATTAGACAATAAGAATTTTCCTACTTTATTTCAGAGGTTCCATTTGCCATAATTTTTGACATCTTAATTAAATCTCATTTTAAAGGGCATTCATTTCTTCATATTAACTGGAGGGAAATAATATTTATAATCCTATTTCAAAAATTTGTATTAAATTGTACTCATAGACTGGATTTTGCTTTCTATTCTTCCATAAGAAACTAAATTTAGAACCTAATATGGCTTAGTACAGTATCTTTCAAAAAAATTTTGACTGAACATCTATAGTAAAAAATATATTTTACTCTGTACACACATACTGCAAACAGTGCACTTTGATATTTTCTATTCTGGTTTATTCCATTTCATTTTTGGATGCTAGATTTAGCCCTCTAAATCAATTTTATAATCCACTATTGATTTGCAACCTGTGTTCTGAAGAATACTGACGTGGTGGGCAGAATAGCTGACTAACATTCAAGAGATTCATGCCCCGTCCCTGTTCTGTAGATCTATGATACACATTATCATCTCTTTTGGAATTTTAAGCCCTTAACTTCTCACAGGAACATCAAAAGGCAACTCTATAGTTTAGGGTCTAACTCTTTTTATCCACACTTCCCAAATTTATAAAACACTGCGACAAAATGGTTTTTCATAACTGGGTAGTGAAACATGGCCTAATATTTATAGTTCTTTATTTATCTCACTTAGTGAAAATATTGTGTTTTCTGCAGAAATATTCGTGTTGATTATGGAATGTTGCCCTGACCTGGAGAGTGTTACAGACTATATGTCATTTGCTCTGAATTACCTCTGTAAACTCTAAAAATAAAAAATAAATAAAAAAGTTTTAATCTGAATTCTGAAATATATCTGACTCCGGGGATAATTGGCCAAAAGGTCCAAAAATATACTTAGATAATAGGGGCTTTCTCCCATCAATAGCTTAACATGGCAAAAATAAAATAATTATTAGCAGATTTTAAGCAAATTAGCACATTTTGTCTTTTTCATCAACTTCACTCATTTCTGTCATTTCAGTTTCATCTTAGTACCCTCCTTAATACAAAAGGTACTTTAATTATTTTCTTGCTATACCTTGTCATCTAAAAGAGTCTCATTAATGAACCGCATAGTTTTTATGAACCTCTTCTATTTGGAGTCTTTCATTTCATTTTCTTCTTTGACATTGATGGACAAAAAAACATTTGTTTCTACTCATTTAAGTAATGTTCTTTTATTTATTATGATTAACACTATTGTGGGCCTTATATGTTCCAGCTGCAAGAGGACATCTAGTCAGGAAACAAAGAAAAGAAATCCTTAACATGAAAAACACAGCAGTAACAACCATTCAGACCCATCATCAGGAATTTGACTACAAGAAAAACTTTGAAAATAAAAGGTATAATAATGTCATCATATACCATTTTGACACTATAGATTTTTCAAATCTGTAAAGTCACAAAATAAAGTTCACAGTCTTTCTCATACCCAACTAAGTTCCTACTACTGACACATTAAATGTCAGCGAACACCAGTGCCCACTTTCAGATATTTTACCCTTTTTAGGAGTTCATTGGCATTTCACACTGATGACCACACTTTCCATCTCAAAGGTTTTTCTTCCTAGGCTTCTGCCACACTGCTCTCTACATTTCTGCTCCTAATTCTGAGTGTCCTTTGCTAATTCCTTCTCCTCTTCCCGTATTTAAATCCTTCTCTACATCTAAATATTGTCCCTGGGCTCTCATTCATTCCTGTGGCCTTAGTAACCAGCATACCATTGGATCTTAAATCGTAATCTAATCTTTAAAGCATAGCTCCTTTGTCCTTTTTCCTCTTGAGCTCCCATATCGATGTTTCTAAATGTGTATTAGCAGATCCACCTGAATTCATTTATATAGTAGACTTTATGCTAAGCAGTGGGAACATATAGATAAATACGACAAAATCCTTATATTCAAATTGCTCACAGAATCATGGAAAAGAAATATAATGAATAAATACATGATTCTAGTAACATGAGTTAACTCTGCTATTAAAATGTGTAAAGAGTGCAGTGGGGACATGGAGAAGGGAATTCTGCCTTGGTTGCGGGGCGGGGGGGGGGTTAGTGAAAGGGGAAAATATCTCAATTTTGCTTGAATTGTTTGAAAGATGAATAAGTCATGTTTTAGGAAGATAGATTATTCCAGCCCCAACCCCAGTCCTCTTATCTTTTTTTTAAATTGATGGAGATTTAATTGATATACAGCATTGTGTACATTTAAGGTGTACAGCATGATGATTCAATACACATGTATATTGTGGAATGATGCAATAAGGTCAGTTAATATTTCCATCATCTCAGTCATTTTGTGTGTGTGTGTGTGTGTGTGTGTGTGTTGAGAACATTTAAGGACTCTCTTAGCAACTTTCAAGTATATAATATTAGCAGTCACCATAGTATGTATTAGATCCCCAAAACTTATTTATCTTGTTTAAAATTTTAAGTTTTATTGAGGTGTAATTGACATATAAAATTATAAGATATTTAAAGTACATATCATGATGATTATATATATATGTATACATTGTGAAAGGATTACCCCCTCTCGTTATATAACACATTCATCACCTCACATAGTTTTCTATTTTTTTCATTATTTGGTGAGAATGCTTAAGTTCTACTCTCTTAGCAATATTTAATTATACCTTACAGCATTATCAACTACAGTCACCATGGTATACATTAGATCACTAGACCTTATTCATCTTATAGCTGAAAGTCTGTATCCTTTTACCAACCTGTCCCTATTTCCCCCATCCCCATACCCTTGGCAACCATTTTTCTACCTCTGCTTCTGTGAGTTTGACTTTTTCTTTTCTTAGATTCCACATATAAGTGATACCATGCAGTATCTGTCTATGTCTGTTTGGTTTATTTCACTTAGCATAATTCCATCAAGGTCCGTCATGTTGTCTCAGATGACAGGATGCCCTTCTTTCTGATGGCAGAACAATACTCCATTGTACACACATACCATTCATCCATTGATGGACACGTAGGTTGTTTCCATGTCTTGGCTATTCTGAATAATACTGCAGTGAACATGGGAGTGCAGATATCTCTTCAAGATAATGGTTTCATTTCCTTTGGATAAATACCCAGAAATGGAATTGCTGGATAACACGGTAGTTCTATTTTTAAGGAACCTCCATACTGTTTTCCATAGTGGCTATACCAATTTACATTACCACCAACTGTGCACAAGGATTTCCTTTTTTCCATATCCTCATCAACATTTATCTGTTGTCTTTTTGATAATAGCCATTCTAACAGGTGTGAGGTGATACCTTATTGTGATTATGATTTGCATTTCCCTGATGATTAGTGATGTTGAGCACCTTTTCATGTACCCGTCAGCCATTTGTATGTCTTCTTTGAAAAATGTCTATTCAGATCTGCCCATTTTTAAATTGGGTTGTTTTATTTTTTAAAAAAATATTGAATTCTTTATATATTTGGAATATTAGCCCCTTATCAGATATATGATTTGCAAATATTTTCTCCCATTTGGCAGGTTGCCTTTTTATTTTGTTGATGGTTTCCTTTGCTGTACAGAACCTTTTTCATTTGATGTAGTCTCACTATTAGATTTTTGTTTTTCGTGTCAAATCCAAAAAATCATTGCCAAGACTGATGTCAAGGAGCTTACCCTCTATGTTTTCTTCTAGGAGTTTTATGGTTTCAGATTTTCCATTCAAGTCTTTAACCCGTTTCGAGTTTATTTTTGTGTGTCATGTAAGATGGGAGTCCAGTTTCATTGTTGTGCATATGGCTGTTCAGTTTTCCCAACACCATTTTTGAAGAGACTATCCTATCCCCATTGTATACATTCTTGGCTTCTTTGTCATAAATTCATTAACCATAAATGAGTATGTTTATTTCTGGTCTCTCTATTCTGTTCCATTGATCTATGGGCTTCTTTTTATACCAATACCATACTGTTTTGATTGCTATAGCTTTGTGATATAGTTTATCTTCTCTCATTGATTGTATTTTGACTAATGTGAGCATTCTGTGGGAGTTATTATGGAGGTATTCAAAATACTAGCATAGCCACTCATCAAAATTATGAGGTTCTTGGTTCCCTGCCAACTCTGATCCTGGCAGAATAGTGGGGATTATATTATGCCTCCTGTATAAGACTGAGGATGCCATAGTAGGTCTAGGATGTGGCCAGTGGAATTAGGAAAATTCAGTCCCAATAGCTTTTCCAAGTTCAACTGAGAGAAAAGCCTTTCTTTATAAATAGTTGCAAAAAGCCAAAACTCTCCCATGGCTTTCCTGGGCCAAAATGAAAAGTTTTTGGCAGAAGTCCCCAAATAATATGTCAGGGTGTCAGGTTATGACTTTTTTATTCCACCTTACCACGCTTTTCATGGCCAAATTGATCTTGTGAGGGTTTTGCCCTCACCAAAAAATCAAAAAACAAAAAACTGTATGTAGAGAGGGTCTTATCTTCGGGTTAAGGGAAAATTATTTTGGAAGGATATTGGTAAAGTAATAAGTGTGAAATTTTGGCCAACATATTATATGATGATGAACTATAGCAGAGACACTGCTTTTCCTTTAATTCTGTAAGATGTTTCCTGTGATCAGTAGACTTAGAGCTTATAAAAGTGCATGTCAGTCTAGTGAACATACCTTGCTTACTTGTCTCAAGTCAAGATATATTTTCCACAGCATCTCCTCACTGCAGGTACTTTGTTTTGAAGAGGAGATATTTGAAATGATTAAATTCCTAAGATTTTGATACCTCCCTCATAAAATGAAAACGTGCTAGAATATTTCTCACTCTAAGTCGAAACTGGTTTTATCATTATGTGAGTAGCCGTCATAGTTGTCGCCAGAGAGAACATTTTGACAACCACTTGATTAATGTGACTTGATAAGTTTTTGTTTTGAGCTTTATTATCCCTTTTGTTTTCCTCCCAACATTATGTAACATGTAGCTATTGCCAAAAGAGGTAATATGCTCTAGTTTAGTATCATATATTCAGATACAGTATGTTTTACACAGGGAATCTTTTGTGAAGAAACAGACAGAAAATGCAGTCTCGACGAATGAAACAGTCATTCCAGCTCCAAATAATAAGGGGAGTACCTCTGTAGTGAAGACTTCTACTTTCAGAGCTGAAGAGGAAGCCTCTAATGCTGGTGAAAGTAACAACAGAGGATACCAAACTCAGAAAAAAATGAATAATGTGTATGGGGAAGATGCTAAGCAAGAATTGTACCTGGTAGGGGACCCTTGGGCAGAAGTCACCTCCAGACAGAAGTACATGGGACACCTAGAAGAGAACAGTAAAGTAAGAAAAGCGGAGAAGGAGGACACTGTGATGCAGAGTTACTATCAGAGCTATACAGAGGAAAGGAATTTTGAAGACTCAAAAGCAGCATATCTAGAAAGGAAGGCCATAGCAGAAAGGCCAAACTACCCAGGACTTTGGCTAGCTGAGAATGAGACTAAGCAGCCTTCTTTTAAAAAAACTTTGCAACCTAGTCTTAGCCAAAGGTCAGTGTATCAAAATGTAAATAGCAAGGAAAAAGAAAAGAAGACATCTGTGGTCACCCAGAATGCATCCCTATGCAGCCAGCAGAGAAGCCACCTGAGGCATGGGATGGCCAAAGACAGGCAAGTTGAACCAACATCACAAGCCCAGGATGAAGATAAGGCAGCAGTGTTCATCCAGAGCAAATACCGAGGCTACAAGAGAAGGCAGCAGTTACGGAGGGACCGGAGGGCATCTTCTTTTAAAAATCAGAAGATTGTTGCAACACCAACAGAAGTAGCAAGAAATGCTCCCAATTTGTATTCTTATTCTACAAAACGTGAGGGATCCTGTACTATCATGATGAAGAATGATAGAGACTCAAAAACGATTTCAGAAAAAGAAGCCTGTGATTTGGCAATTTTTTCAAAACAGGTATGTAAATAAACAGATTTATTTACTAGTACAGATCTCTGGGAACTACACAATAACTGAGTCAAACAAATAGTTCATTAATAACTGCTCTATTGTTCCATCTGTTTTTATGAAACTTCAAACCCTTTTAATAAAGTGTCTCAAGGGCTGTGCTATACAAATAGCCATAGATTTTTAAAACAATTTGCTATGATAAAAATAGTATAAACTATGAGAGAAATCTTACGTAGTAAGACAACTTACTAAAATGCTGCCATTTGACAATGCAAATTTCCATGTATCTGAGAACTTTCCTTATAGCAAAAAAAAAAAAAATACTTTTCTAAATCTTTTAAAGTTTAAGCTTTCTTTGCCCCAGATTTTGAGGACATAATTAGGTATCAAAATTAGATGTGTTTTTAAAACAAAATTAGATGTGCAGCCATACTGAGGCACAAATGCAGTGAAAATGAAAGTCTACATGTTACATCACGACGATGAGGAACCACAAAGAAAAACTCCCTCCTAGAGTATATCTTGTTCCATTAGTGGCCATGTCTCAGCTATTTCTAGAAGGGGGCAGTCAGCCTTAGGCCTGCTCGTGGGTGCATAAGGAACTCTGACAAATTTGTACTATGGAATTTGTACAGGGCCTGACTCCCGTACAAAGGTCGGTTCCAGTTCTTGTTCTCTCTCTAGGTGTTTGACCTTAAGAAAGTCACTTTAGGTGTCAGCACCTTTATTTTCTCACCGCTTGCGTAAAACGAAGGATTGTAACTAGATGACCTTTAAAATATTATAACTTAGTATGAACTACCAGGGGAGTAGATAGTGTGTGGAATCATAGAAGAAGTATCATAATGGTGACTTCAGAGGAGGATCACCTAATACTCCTGAGTCCCTAAACTCTGCTTTTTTGTCTGACGGTGGGTGAGCCCATGAGAAAACTGTCCTTGGACACCCCCTGAGTGTTAGAGGTATGGTCCCCCAATCTCCAATTTCTAGCTGTTAGTAGAGAGAGAGAGAGAGGTGCCGTTGATGAATTTCCCTAGCCCCTTCCTGTTCTTTTTTTTTTTTTAAGCACATGGAAATAGTTTAATGTGCACGTAGTCCTTTCTTCCCTTGGTGCATACATTTGCTCACTCTAACGACCAAATCGGAGTTTAGAATCCTGACCTGCTCTGCACCTGAGACACTGAGGAGATGTGAGATTATCAAGTCAGCTACGGAGAGCTGGCGATAATGCCATGATCCTCCACAGAACAAAGCTACAGGCAGAAAAGCAGGACACAATCAACCTAGCAGGACAGCCTGTTAACAGACAAGATGGAGGCAGAGGGACCAGGCAGGAAAGAGAGGAACCAGAGGAGAGTAGCCCTGAAGTCAGGCTGAGAAGACTGGAAAGGAAAGGAAGAAGTAAGTCAGCAGAGGGGTTCCTTGGGATAAAAGCAGAAAGGCAATCGCAGCAACACCGACATGAACCAGATATCTGGAACCCCAGGAGTTCATCAGGAAAGAACACTTTGTGTAGTGTGACATGGTTGGCAGTTTTAAGTGGAAAATGTGAGATGGGTGAGTAGCATAGGGACAGGGGTTTATTAAGGGAGGACTTTATCAGACCAGGGTCAGGGTGGATCCTGGAGAAGAAGTTTCGGAGAGTCCCAGGGACCATTGATCAGGCATTTCTTAGACCCCACTTAGCTCTCTGAATTATTTTCCTTGATTTAATCTGACACATGACCTTCTTTTTAGATATCAAAGTTATCTGAAGAATATTTCATTCTGCAGAAAAAACTGAATGAAATGATTTTGTCACAGCAACTGAAGCCTCTTTATCTGGGTGTCTATCCTCGTAAGCCAATTAATAGACGAGTTCCTTCTCAGCAGTACCTCTCAGGTAAAAATCAAGAGTTAGAACTTCCTGACGGAAAGGCAATGATACTTTCTTTTATTTGCTTATCAGTTTCCCCCCTTTATTCTATGGCAGATTTAAGGTGACTATGTTCTAACTGTCTTGGGGAGAACCTTCATTTCATTCCATTTCTTATAAGCAGGTATACACTTTTCCAGAATGTTCCACGCACCTCCAACCTTCTCTGACTTCATTGTCCTCCTCTTTTCTTTTTTTTCCCCTTTATATGCACTTTAACTAGAATGTGGCATATGACCAGAAGGGAATGGAAAGGGATGGAGTTGCAGAGTGAGGCATAGTGCAAACAAGGAAAATATATTCCTTTTGTCAACGTCTGCCACCTTGAATAGAATGTGGAAAGTGTCAGTCTTCATTCAGATGTACAAACCCAGATGCATTATTAAGTTTTCTTCTAATCAACTTATGTCACACTCTGCCCCCATTTCATTAAACTGGTGGGGAATTCAGGCTCAGTAATTATCCAGCCTCCCCCTCCCCAAGGCCATGCAAACGGTCAGGTAGAGCCATGGTGATTAGTCATTTGTCTACACAGTTACCGTTGGGACACCCACCTCCTAGCTGTCCTTACAACTCCTTCAAATCAGGGGGCTCTGCTGCTTCCACACCCACAGGAGGCCCCCAGAAACTGGCAAGTCAGGAGTGTCACCTGGGCCACACATGCCCCAGGTAGCCACCCTCTCTGCAGCCTTATCACCTCCCCCCGGGGTTGGGGGGTCACTGACTGCTCTGCTGACCTCTCTCTGGGAGAATCAGTGTGCATTTTATCTTGCTTATTCTCCCTCGCTTTCTCACTGCTCCTGCCAGGACTCCTGGCACCACCTCTGCAGTGAATTTGGCTCTTACCAAAGACAGGAAGAGCTGCTAACCTCCAGCAGCTTCTGCAAAAATGCCTTAGGCAGGAATAGACTGCAGGGAGCCTGACTAGTTGCCTGATATGGGAGGAAAAGCAATATTTTAA
This sequence comes from Rhinolophus sinicus, assembly GCF_057876585.1. NCBI lineage: Eukaryota > Metazoa > Chordata > Mammalia > Chiroptera > Rhinolophidae > Rhinolophus > Rhinolophus sinicus. The sequence goes on from NC_142501.1 coordinate 126,128,983, forward strand.
TGTTTCAATCAATTCTCCTGCCCCACTGTTTTCAAGTCAAGAATTGTGAAGCTTTTAAAAAGAAGAAAAAAAAAAGCTGCCCACAGAATGGCTCTTTGGCCCTTTTCCACTCCTGCTGCTCTCAGGCCCGGTCCCAGAGCCTCTTCCCTTAAAGAAGTAGTTTAACAAGCCAGAGCCCAGATTAATTCAACTGCCACCAATGACGCATGCCCATTTGGGAGCAGGGGGAAAGCAGGATCTTCAGCTTCCTTCTTGGTCATGTGTGTGGCAGCCACGACGGATGTGGGCAGTGAGGTGCTGGTCTTCTAAGGAAAAGATGGGCAGCCAGGCGGCATTCCCTGTGCAGCAGCTCAGCCCAGTCCTCCGTGGGAAACGGGAGTGTGGTAAATGGCAGCTTCCTAGAGAGGGAGTGGAGCCTACTGCTGGTTTGCTATGACTTGCACTTTTGAAGATCTCAGGGACTTGTGTGTGTGTGTAACAAAAATATCTATATGTATAAGGTATACAACGTGATAATTTGATTTAAATACACACAGTGAAATGATTACTACAGTCAAGCTGATTAATGTATCTTCTCACATAGTTACCCCTTCGTGTGTATGTCATGAGAGCACTGATAAGTACTCTGTCAGCAAATTTCCAGTATTCGGTAGAGGATTATTAACCAGAGTCATCATGCTGTACATTACATCTCTAAACTTAGTCATCTTCTAACTGCAACTTTGTACCCTTTGACCAGCATCCCCTCATTTTCTCTACCTTCCCCCCCCTCCCCGCCACCACTGTTCTGCTCTCTGCTTCTGTGTATTTGAATTTTTAGATTCTACATATAAGTGAGAGCATGCAGTTTTTTTTCTTTCTGTGTCTGGCTTATTTCACTTACTATAATGTCTTCCAGGTTCATCCATGTTGTCACAAATGACAGGATTTCCTTTGTTCTCATGGCTTAATTATATACACACACACACACACACACACACACACACACACACACACAACCTCTTCTTTATCCATTCATCTATTGACAGACACTTAGGTTGTTTCCTTATCTTGGCTACTATAAATAATGCTGCAATGAACCTGGGAACACCGATATCTCTTTAAGGTCCTGATTTTTTTTCCTTTAGATATACACCTAGAAGAGGGATTGCTGGATTATGTGGCAGTTCTATTTTTAGTTTTTTGAGGCCCCTACACATTGTTTTCCATAGTGGCTGCACCAATTTACATTCCCACAAACAGTGCAAAAGATTTCCTTTTTCTCCACATCCTCTCCAGCACTTTTTTCTCGCACCTTTTTGATAATATACATTCTAACAGATGGGAAGTGCTATCTTATTGTGATTTTGATTGGCATTTCCCTGATGAGCACCTTTTCATCCAGTGTTGGCCATTTGTATGTTTCCTTTGCAAATATGTTGATAATTTGCCAATTTTTTAATCACGTTGGTTCTTTTGCTATTGAATTATATGAGTTCCTACGTTTTTTGGGTATTAAACCTTTATATCCAATCGTTTGCAAATATTTTCTCCCATTCCATAGGTTGCCTTCTCATTTTGTTAATGGTTTCCTTTGCTGTGTAGAAGCTTTCTAGTTTCATATAGTCCCACTTGTTAATTTTTGCTTTTGTTGCCTGAGCTTTTTGGTGTCATGTCCAAAAATCATTGCCAAGACCAATGTCAAGTAGTTTTTCCCTGTGTTTTCTTCTATGATTTTTATGGTTTCAGATCTTATATTTAGTCTTTAATCCATTGTGAGTTAATTTTTTGTGTAGTGTATGATGAGAGTCCAGTTTCATTCTTTTGCATGTGTCTGTCCAGTTTTCCCAACACTGTCTATTGAAGAGACTGTCCTTTCCCCATTGTGTATTCTTGGTGCCCTTGTCAAAAAGTAGTTTATTATATAGTCTTAGGTTTATTTCTGGGCTCTTTGTTCTATTCTGTTGGTCTATGTGTCTTTTTTATGCCATTACCATGCTGTTTTGAATACTATAGCTTTATAACATAGTTTGAAATCAGGAAGCGTGATGCCTCCAGCTCTGTTCTTCTGTCTCAAGATTGCTTGTTAGGGACTTTCAGTATGCCTAAAAGCAGCAGAATTTTACTAGAAAGTCAAAATAGTTCACTTTATTCTTCAATCTGCCAATTTTTTAGTGGACCTAAAAGAGTATCAGAAATCAATGTTTAGCTTATATGGAGAGGATTGTAATTCAGTGACATTTCTTTAACTCTTCAGGTTTAGAGGGAAAACTTTTTGTTCTGTGCACATGTAAGAAGGTTACATATTCTACTATACTTCCTTAAGGCTAAACTGGCAAATATCTAAATTGTCCCATGTCCCCAAGAATAGCAGAGAAAGTGCCTGAGAGAGGGCCCGAAGTAGCCTGAAGACACTGAGGGATCTGGTGGACTTGCCAACCTAGAAGCAAGAAGTAAGGGAGGACATTGGGAAAGTAGCATATGCCAGTACCAGACACCAGACAGGATAGTTACTCTCAGCAGACGGTGATGAAAGCCAAGAATAGCCACAGGGAAGATGGCCTATCTTCATGAATGAAGCTGCAAAAGTCCCTCTACCCCCAAGCCCAACTAAGAGGTAGCTGGGGAGAAACAGAGGAGGGTTAAAAACCTAAAATGACCAAGTTTACTCAGAAGGCTGAGTAAATCGAAAGCAACTGAGTTTAACTAGACTTACATTAACGCTATAAAATAGAAATGAGTGCTGCAAGGTAGGAATTAAGTCTAGTTTTAGGAAAATCCAGTGACATTTTTGTACATCTGAATTGTTGAACAGTGTGAAAGTGTAGCTCTACTATTGACAGCTGTATTTTTGAAAGATCATTCCGGTTGCATTGTGTGAATAGAATTGGACGGCATGAGGGGAAACGTGGAAGGCCAGCAAGTGATGGTGGTGGTTTGGACAAACCTGGTAGCTGAGAAGGTAAACAGTATCAGGCAGCAGTTAGTAGACGACCTGCTAAGTAGGTAGGTGGACACGTGCATGGCAACTGAAGCCATATAATAGCTGAGGTCATTCAGGAAGTGAGAATAGAAGAGAACCTAGAGCAAGAGTTCGGACATGTACAGGTCAGGTAGAAAGGAACCAGCAAAGAACAACAACTGGAAATTTGGGAAGAACACTGGGGAGCCTAGTACCTCAGAAACCACAGGAAGAGCGTTTTTAAGATGTTGTAAAGAATGATGCTGACAGAGCAAGTTAGAAGAGAGCTATGAAATATCCATTGACATTCCTATGCATTAACAATTACTTACTGAATTCCCCCAGAGGTCTTTAAGTGTTAGAATAGGTACAAATTGAAAAGGGGAGGGTACAAATAATTATTGTGCTATGTTGGGGGAGAGTCACCCTCAATATCTACTAGGCTTTATCATTGGATATAGTCTATATTCATATATTTTAATGACCTATGCAACTGGTTTTTAAATTTCTTGAAAGTTTTTGGTAAAATATAGTGCAAATAATTCAAATTGAGGTTGCAAATTGAGCCAGATATGGTTTGGTCAATATTCAATCCCTAAAGTGGTTCTGTGTCCGTTATTGTACCTTTGGATGTGCTTGTTTTTATCTCGAGATAGGCAAACACCATCCTAAATTTTCAGATTCTGGTTTTCTTTATAAAACATCTTAGGTTTGCCAATCTCCTGAACACATTTAAACCAAGAATTCCCACCACCCCATTTCCTATTCCTCTAGTTCTAGTGATTTTCCCAGACATCCCAAACTTCACACAGATGCACACTTGTTGAAGGGAGTAGATTATCAGTACGACAGTTGTATTTACTTATCCTCAGATTTATTTCATGATATAGATATAGATATAGATATTAGTTTTGTCCTCCTCAAATAGATTTTCAACTCTTTGCAAGCAGGACCATGTTGTATACTCTATATTCATTTTTCATAATCCTAACACATTTATTCATCACACAGTAGACATTCAATAACTGCTTATTAATTGACTAGAAAGATGCTTAATCTCCTCAAGACTTATACTGGAGCGAAGTGTAGTGGCCAGAGGAATGAAGATCGGAAAGTTTGGTTTTTATTAAAACAAAAAAATGTAGCATCACATTTTTTAAATGTTCACTTATTTCCGTATGTTGTCTGCTTTAAAACTCCTGTGGTCAGAGAATAAATTCTTGTAATATATAGAAGTCCTGTCTCCTTAGCTTGTCAGAATTGCTAACCACAGGATTTGGAAACTTGCAATGCAAGCAGCTGCCCTCACCTCAGAGGCAGGTTTAGGTGATACCTGTTAGCATGGGTTCAACAGGCCACCCTCCTTCCCCATGAAAAATTTCACTTGGGAAATGAAAATCAAGCTCACTTACAAATAACTCTTTCATTAAAATAAGCCTAAGATTCACCTGAAATGTTAATTATCTCATGCTTCTCAAAAATCTACGGGCATCTTCAAATGATTGCTACACCCAACACTGTTATAAGAACTCAGTAAGCCTTAGCTAGGTTTATGTTAAGTGACCTGTAAAAGCTTCTTACCGACTCAGAAGAAAGCCCTAGAAACATGGATAATAAATTAGGGTAATTAAATTCTGCAAATTTTAACAAGCTGTAACCTTATAAGATTTCTCTTTCTGTGAGACATGCTTAAATGTACAAAGGTGCCAAGAGTAAAATACGTAGTGTCCAAATGAAAACTGAGGAGCTAATTATGAAATTTAAAAATAAAATAAGATCAACAACTTATTTTATATCTTTGTTTTGATAATAATTGTTATAAATTGAAACTGATATAAACTAAATGCACTTGCATTTTCGTTGAGAGAAAGAATACAGGCGATATGTAACTAGATAGATCCCAATAAATGCTGTTATATTCATAAGTATACAATGACATTGTATTATATCTCCCTGAATGGTGTGCACAGTGCTCCTTTTGGGGGATGTTTTTCTTCTTAATTATGGTACACCTGGTGATTTGTGTTAATCATTATAACAAGAAGAAAATGATGAATTGTAGGACAAACAAACCCTGCTAACACGAAAGCATGTTCTCCTGTCTCCTTTTACAAAGAAGTTAACTATCCAACAGGCTGCAATTTTTAAATGGGTTGCAAGGTTAACAAATAAGGAAGCTATTGTAATTCCCATGCTTCATTTACATAATATCATCAGTAAATTCAACACTAAATCAGAGCAGTCCTTTCTGTGCACACATATGGTAGATATGATAAAAATGCTTTTATGTTGCTCTCAGAGTTAAATGTCGGGAAAAAACATAGAAATTTTCAATTTATTTCTAAATGTTTATGGCATTTAGATTTATGCAATAACTCTAGTATTTTCAGTTATGATGGTGCTGATTTGATCCACTTCATTTTTTAGGAATGCTTATCATTTTACCGATGTAGTGCTGGCACCTGGAAATGTGTATTACAAACTGTCTAAGATATCTCCAAATGTATCTATAAATACACTTACGTTCTTGTGAAAGCCGGGTAGCTTAAGTAAGGTTGGGTTATATATTTTATAGGAATGATATTTCACTAAGACTAGAAAGTAAAGAGAATTCAGAAGTTATATTGCTTCCCACCCAACTTACCTCTGGGGGACACTTACCTTCCTGAGCTTATTTGCTATTCCTCTTTCTTCATAATAAGTAACACTAATTCCCCAAACTCTTGCAAACAACAATCCTCAGTATCCAAAAAGAAATAATTTTATTTACAACCTTACAATTCAGTGAGAATCATTTATTTTTAACATTTTAAGTATATTAAAACACTAATCATATAAAACAATTTGCCTGACAAAAGTTCACACTCTGAAGTGTGGTTTCTGATGAGTTCATTGAAGTAGTTCAGACAAAACACTTGAGCTAGAAATCTTAGACGGAAAGAGCTAAATTATTTCTCCTTATTCCTTACTTTTTATGTACTCTGAACTACAGAGGACATGGAGCTAACATGAAAAGAGGAGAGTAATGAACAACACACTTCCCCCCAACTTCCCATTAAATTTTTGTTTGAAATGCACGAAAAGGACCAATAACATCAGCAACACTGGAGACTGAGTTTTTTTCATTACAGATTTCTAAAAATCATAACTATTGAAAAGGAGAAGATAGAATTGTAGGGATATTAGTAAACAACCTTAATTATGACCTTAAAAATGCAAAGAATGAGCCAAAATAATAATTGGCACTAGCAATAGAATTCAGCCAAGATATATAGATACACAGATATTCTTTCCTATAAAAATTTATAATGGAAAAAGAGCTCATTGTAAATAACAGCAAAAAAAAAAATGTTTTAATACATTGAAATAAAGCTAGCAAGAAAACCAAAAGGAGACAAAAAGAAAAGGTGGATAATGGAATGACACACTGTGTTTCTGGGTTGGAAGGTAATATTCTAAAATGCCCTATTATAAAATTAATTTCTAGGTTTTAAAAAATTGCATTCAATCTCTGTGAGATTTTCTTTAGAACTTAAGAAAATGCTTCCAACAAATTATTTGTAAATTTCAGAAAAAAATAATTATAAGTGAGAACTTTTTCTTATTAGATAGTAAAATAATAATTAAAACCACATGACTGTTGTAAAAATCAACCACAGATTAATGGAACAGAGTAGCTAACTCCAAAATTGACCCTAGTATTTCTGAAAACCTGTCACAAAAAGATGTTGTGCAAAGCAGTAAGAAATGGATGGATAATGCTTAAAATTTTTCTGATTTGGAGAGAAGACATGATAGTCTTACCTTATGCTAAATGCTAAAATATTTCACAGATATATTAATGATTTAAATGTTAAGAAAGAAACCAGATAATATCAACTGAATATTTCGCAATCTCTGCTTAGGAAAGAATAAAGTATAAGAACTAATAAATGAATTGCAAAGAAAAATTGTGATAGATTTGGACTACATAAACATTAAAACTTTCTAGAGATTAGAAAATATCATTAAAATTCAAAGAGCTAAAGACTAACTGGATAATATATTTAGAACAAATGGAAAAAGGATTAACATATGTAATGTAGAAAGAATTCTTTTAAATCATTAGGAAAAGCATTAACACCCCCAGTGGAAAGGTGGGCACAAAACATGTACTTATTTATAGAAGAATAAATGCAAATGGAAATAAGCATATATACTCATATGACCACCATAGAAATTAAAAAAAAAACAATTATAATAAGTTGCTATTTTTTACTTATCAAAATGGCAAGGATAACAAATATTTTTAGCGATGTGTGTGTGCTAATTTAATTGTTCTCAAACAGTAATGGTGAGACTGTAAAGAGTCAACATTTTGAAAAGTGATTTAACAATATGTAAAAAAAAGCATCGTAATAGTTGATATCTTTGACCCAATAAACCTACATATGAGAACATAGCCCAAGGAAATAATCAGAGCTGAAAAATAAAACTTTATGTACGTAGCAAAAAATAAAATGAGACAATAATAAAATGATTAATAAATAATGACACATTCGTATGTGGACTAGTAACAGCCCTTAATATATACTTTTCAAAGAATAACCTTTGCAAACTGCTAGCTACTCTAACTACAGGATAAAATATTGCAGAATTGGAGTTGGAATACTGTAAATAAATCAGCTTCATCTTCCCTCATGAGGTGGTTCATTAACAAGAGCACCTGTGCAGAGAGCTCTACAAAAGTGCAGGGACTGGTTGAATGAGAACAAGGTGCCCACTTGCCAGTAGCGTAGACACTCTCCATCCCTTGCTGACTTGGACCGTCAGCGTCCACGTCTGTATAAAGTTAAGAATCTGAATAATACTACTGCAGCCTCGTACAGAGCGCCACAGCCATGTATGATGAGACTAGTGTCATCTCCAGATATGTCATCTTTGCTGCCAAGCTATCTTGACCATGGAAAGTTTTCTTGGCATCTCCTCTAGCCATGCTTCTGACCAGACAAGCTCTAATATGGAATAATGGCTTCTTTAAAATGATATATTTCACTTCCGCTCGATAGGAACCACCTATCTGTGTGACACACAGTATGAGCAGAGGACAAGAAAAGACTAAATGCTGCTTTTTAAAAATTAGGTAATGTTTTTCTAGTCTGTGTTTTTTAAAGGCCAATCTGAGAAAATGACTATGAACAGTCAATAAATAATTTTCTAAAATTTGGTTCTTTGGGAACAGTTAACATAGGTATTCACCTCAGGCTATATACCCAAATATTTTTCAGATAAACTCAATATAATCTCAAAAAATAACCAACGGGTAATTAGGGGGCCTTAGACAAGTGATATTTATGCCACCTGAGTTTCCTTATTCTCCAGGCAAGTGAGTAGGTATTTTTGATGTTTGACTGTATCCATAACATCATGGATGTTCATACACACTTCAGCATCACACCCAACAAAAATGGTGCCCGCGAGTCAATGTCATCGTCACATCATCATGCATTCTCATACGCCTCTGCTAGGGTGTCCTCCTTTGATGACTGTGAACATGAATGCAAGATGGCTGCAAGTAAGGGTGTAACCTAACCCCATGCTCTAAAACAAAACTAACTCACCTTTGAGAACTGTAATCCATGACCTCAGCCCAACCGAGATGACACGGTATGTACTGATCATATCCAAGAGACAAGTGATGGTCCAGAGGCTACGTCTAGTGGTCTCACGCCCCACACAGAGCTGCTTTATTGTCCTCTGTTTCTTCTGTGATGTAACTAGAAGAGACATGGGCAGAGGCAGGCTGGGGAAAGTAACTTACCTAAACCTAAGAATGTAATTAAAAAATGAAATGCTCCATTTTCAAAATTCTGGATAGAGTGTTAATGTACCCAAATCGGAGAGTAGCAAAAAGCTTAAAGCCAATGACCTTTTGGGTGAGTACAGGGGTAAGCTGGCTCGAGGGCATCAGTGTTCAGTTTGTAGAAAAGAAGGAGCCAAAGGAATTGCTTGAGCAGTTCTCCAGGTGAGTGGAAGCTGGTAGCTGCCTATTGAGAAGGTCAGCAGAAGCCCGTGAGTGTTAAGGACACTCAGAGCTGGAGAAGCACCTGCCCTTACAACTCTTCACCTCAGGTGGACTCAAAAGAATAAAGATAGACCAGAGAGGAGAGGGAAGCTAGTGGTCAAATCTGGGGCAATGATGAGAAGGTATCTCCAGGAGCTCAGAGCATGAGGCAGAGAGGAGTGATGCAAACTGAACAGCTCACCATGGGTAGGCTCAGAGCCTGTATACAGTTCTCTTCCAGAGGGGCTGCCCCAGCTGAAGGGCAGAGGAGGTGAAAGGCAGAAACAGCAGCTCTAGAAGGCAGCTTGCAACCTTGACTAGGGCAAATGCTGCCTTGGATATGCAGCAAGAAATATTCCTTCTAAGATTTCCTGTACGCCACGATAATACTTAAAGTTCACAGACTGTCAGGAGTAAATGGAAATGCACAAAAACTACAAAACTGATTTCTTACAGAAGAAATCACAATAACGTAAGTGCCTTTCTGATCTGCTAATATCTGATTTACATGTGATACTTAAGTAAAGTATACTCAGTGTATATACTTAAGTAAATAAAAGAGTATAATTATCATTAAAATGAGAATAATACTGAAATTTAGTTTTCTAAAGCAAATAATATTGACAATGAGTTTTAAATCTATCTTCTTCTGGATGCAAAATGTTGAGATGTTTGTCCATTTGGTATTAAAAAGGAAATGTTCATTCCTGGTAAACTAAGACACTTAATGAAATCATTACCGGAACTACAATATAAATAAATACTTTACCTTCTGGCTATTTAGTATAACAATAACCTTTACCAGCTAATATTTATCATGCACATCACACAGAATAGTCACAAACCTAATTTCGCTACTGCCAACATTGATATGCTGCTGATCATTTGTGATTGTAAATGTTTATGTCACTTTTGTAATTAAGGGGTTAGAATGATGTTAGAGAGAGTGATTATACTCCCTCAGAGAAACAAAACTTTAGAGGAACAAAAAACAAACTTACGCCTTTCTGAAATATTTGTATGCTGATAAACGCATGGGAAGTTTGCTTTTAAAAAATACAAAATAGTATGGGGAAATGTAATCTGAGCAGTCAGAACCCAGTGAATATATTCATCAATAATTTTCACTTGCTGACCTCCCGTTTTGCATGGCAGTATCTGAAATGAGACACTCTTTAAGTATATTCAGCCCTCTGCTTCGATTGTCCTAACATCAGTGAAATAACACTAAAGCAGATTCTGCAAGATAAATGAATTAAATAGAAATTCTGAAAATTCAATGCATTTTGGCATTTTTTTAATTAAAATTTATTGGGTGACAATGGTTAGTTTTGAAACCAATTACATAGGTTTCAAGTGTACAATTCTGTAATACATCATTTATATATCACATTGTGTGTTCACCACCCAGAGTCAGTTCTCCTTCCATCACCATATATATATTTGACCCCTTTACCGTCTTCTACAACCCCCCAACCCCCCTTTCCCTCTGGTAATAACTAAACTGTTGTCTGTGTCTATGAGTTTTTGTTTCTTTATTTATCTTGTTCCTTTGTTGCTTTTAGTTTTATATCCCACATATCAGTGAAGTCAAATGGTTCTTGACTTTTTCTGTCTGACTTATTTCACTTAGCATAATAATCTCAAGATCCATCCATGTTGTCGCAAATGGCATTATTTCATCTTTTCTTATGGCAGAGTCGTATTCCATTGCATATATACAGAAGGTGCCAGAAAAATGTATATACATTTTAAGAAAGGAAAAAACTATTACAATTCTAATGCTCAGTATATACCGATAACAAAAGATGAATACTAGTCACATTTGACTTCTGCAATTACAAGAGGTGCTTAAAGTGGTTACCATCAGTGTAATTTTGATATACAGTTTTTTCTTTATTTAAAATGTGTATACATTTTTTGGCACCCTCTGTATACCACATTTTTATCCAATCATCTATTGAAGTACACTTTGATTGTTCCCATGTCTTGGCCACCGTAAATAAAGCTGCAATGAACGTTGGAGCACACGTATCTTTATGTATAAATGTTTTCAGATTTTGGGGGTAGATACCCAGGAGAGGGATTGCTGGGTAATATGGTAATTCTATTCTTAATTTTTTGAGGAACATCCACACTGCCTTCTATATCGTCTGCACCAATCTGCATTCCCACCAATAGTGTATGTGGGTTCCTTTTTCTCCATAGCCTCTCCAAGACTTATTATTTGTTGATGATAGCTATTCTAACTGAAGTGAGGTGATATCTCATTGTGGTTTTTATTTGCATTTCTCTGATGGTTAGTGATGTTGAGCATCTTTTCATATGTCTATTGGCCATTTGTATGTCCTCTTTGGAGAAATGTCTATTCAGGTCCTCTGCCCATTTTTTAATTGGATTGTTTGCTTTTTTGTTGTTGAGCTGTGTGAGTTCCTTTTATACTTGGATATTAGTCCCTTATCAGAGGCGTTTGCAAATATCTTCTCCCATTCAGTTGGTTGTCTCTTTATTTTGTCAATGATTTCTTTTGCTATGCAGAAGCTTTTTAGTTTGATATAGTTCCATTCATTTATTTTAGCTTTTATTTCCCTTGCTTTTGAGGTCAAATTCATAAAGTGCTCTTTGGACCCAAGGTCCTATGTTTTCTTCTCTGAAGTTTATTGTTTCAGGTCTTATGTTTAGGTCTTTGATCCATTTTGAGTTAATTTTGGACCATGGTGACAGACAGCAGTCTAGTTTCAGTCTTTTGCACGTGGTTTTCCAATTCTCCCAGCACCATTATTGAACAGACTTTCTTTTCTCCATTCTATGTTTTTGGCTCCTTTCGCATTTTGACATTTTTTATATCAAATAATGGCAACCCCAAATCTATCACGTGTCTTTTAACTTTGTTGCCATAATAAGGTTTCATCTATTTTTAATAGGCAAATATGTCAACACATACCCGCATGCATATTTATAATTATACATAAATGTGACTATACCATACATTACAGGATTCTTTTTAATGCAGTCGTTTTTCATTTTCTCTTTTTTCCTGTTTCCTTCCCCTTCATACACTCCTGTTCTCCCTCCGCAACCCACATTACTCTCCCTTAAAGGAACCCTTATTATAAAACATTTATTCTTTAATATTTTTTGCAGGTATGCATATGTGTACTTATACATACATACAGACGTAGAGATTTTTCTCATTCTCTTATATAAATAGGATCATAATATAAACTTATGTGTCTTGCTTTTCTCCCTCAGTACTTTAGCAGGAATCCCTGCACATCAACGGGAATAGCTATAATTTATTGTTTTTACTGGCTGTGTAATAGTCCATGTGTGAATCACCGCATAACCTTTTTCCTGTTGTTAGATACTCACTTTTTAAATTTTTTGACACTATGAAAAATGTTGCGGTAAACATCTTTGAAAATATCTTTGTATATTAGGGTTTTAATTTATGGAATAAGTCCCCAGAGGTGGTGTTATTGAATTGAAAGATATTTTTTTTGTGATAGATTGCTTTCTTAAAAGGCCCTGACAATTGACATTTCCTTCAACAATTTGTGAGAATATACTTTTTCTGACATCCTGTCTAGCAGTTAAACTTCTTTTTAATCTTTGTTAAGGTGTCTGAAATAAAATTATTTCATTATTATTTTATATATTTTCTTGTCTGCTAGTAAGATTAGTTGTCTTCCATGGTAATTGGCTTTTAGGATTTGCTTATCTTAAACTTTCTGTTTATATTTTTTGCCCATTTTTCAGTTGGTCTGTATTTTCTCAGTCATTTGCTAGCACTTGTATTTATTAAAAATACCAACCCATTATTTGTCATCTGTATTATAAATATAATTTTCCAAATCTATTATGTGTCTTTTGACGTCATTGCCATAATAAGGTTTTCATCTATTTTTTAATATGCAAATATGTCTATTTTTTTTATGACTTCTGAGTTTGGGTAAAGACATTTGTACCCCTAGATTGTTCATGAAGTTGTCTGGGTTCTCTTTCAGGAGTTTTGTTGGTTCTTTTATTTATATATTTTTTTAAGCGTCAGGAATTTATTTTTTATATCTAGTGACAATAGTGATCCAGTTAACAAAGTATATTGAGTATATACTATTCACTTAGCACTGCGTCTCTAAGCTAAAATGGAATCAGTCAAACCTCTTAGCCGCAAATACAGATCACCAGTGACAAGACAAGAGGGCATCAAAACCTAAGTCATGATCTGTGCCATCCAAAAACATAAGGTCCCATTACTTACAAAAACAAATCACAGGCAAAAACAATAAAGTTCTATATTATTTTGCTAGGGCTACCATAATAAAGTTCCACAGACCAGCTGGCTTAAACAACAGAAATTTATTTCCTCATAGTTCTGGAGGCTAGAAGTTCAAGATCCAGGTGTTGGCAAGGTTGGTTTCTTCTGAGGGTTCTCCTTGGCTTATAAATAGCCATCTTCTCCTTATGTCTTTACATCATCTTCCTTCTATATTTGCCTGTGTCCTAATCTCTTCTTATAAGGACACCAGTCCTGTTGGATTAGGACCCACCCTAATGACCTCACTTTAAGGCCCCTTTCTCTAAATACAGTCATATTCTGAGGTACTAGGGGCTGGGACTTCAACATATGAACTTCGAGGAAACATAATTCAGCCCATAACACATTTCAAATAATGCGTACAACTGTAAGTACCATTGGTGTTCACATGAGAAAGACCACTGGACAGTCAGTGCAAGTTTCTTGGAAGAGATAGGAGTGGAGACAGGCATTGAAAGATGCTTAAGACTTAAGTGAGACTATGAAAGCCTCTCTGTGAGAAGATGAGAATAAACAAAGTTATAGCTATAAACGTGGTGTGTTGGGGGTTCCAATAAGGGTACTAGGCTGACCAGAGGAGATAGTTAATTTGGGGAGGGGGGAGTGAAAGGTAAAATTGAAACTGCTGACATTGTAAGTAATCTGGATTTAGAAGTTTAGGCTTAATGAAGAAGGAAAAAAGAAGTGTCGTAATTTTTTTTAATGAAATTTCTCACAAATGAAAACTGGATTTTCCTTCTTGAAATACCATTTAATATTGACAGAAGTTGATGAATGTGTGTTTATAGGAAATTAAGAAGAAGGATAAGACAGGGCAACATCAATGTTTTCAAGCAGGGGGACAGAAATAATGATGCCATTGAGGGAATGGTATACAGAATCCTAGATGGAGAAGAAAGGTGACCACTGGTTCTTCTGAGTCTGAGAGTCTGAGATGAAAGTTTTCAATAAGAAATTCGGGCAGAAACTCTGGGGGTGCTGAGGTGAGAGGGTCAAACCTGAGGTATACATTAGGAAGTCGTCAGTGTGGAGTGACTATGGAAATTGCAAGGAGCTCAGAGCAGGCAAAGGGATTATTTACTCATCCAGCAAATTTTTAATAAGCATTTACTATGTGTCAAGCGTTTCTTTAAGTGCTAGGCTTACAAAGATAAATAAGATGAGGTGTCTGCCCACCGGTACCTCATCCTCAGTCATAAAAGCAAGGAGTGGTCAGTGTTAAATGATGAAGACGTCAGAGATAATCAAGACAGATAAAGGGCCTTTGGATTTGTCGATAAAGTGGTCATCCTTGACCTTCTAGGAGGCAAGTTAAATAGCGTCTTGGTAGTAGAAGTCAGATTGAATGGGGAAAATTTGATGAGAAAATGAAGATAAGAGCAAGACTTCCTTTATTTCCAGAATCTGATTTGTTTTCACTCTCTTGGCATTTACTCAGATTGTTTGCCACCTTCAACTTAATTAATTTTTGTTACAATAGTATTGTTCTGATATTTTAATTCAGACTTTATATGATATTAAAAGTCAGGTTAAAATTTAGTCACAGGTTACTTTCATGTTTCTAAAAACATAATAACTTGATACTATATTTTTATCTTTCCATTCAGATTCAAATGAGCAATATAAATGGATATGACCAATACATTCTAAAATGATAAAAGTTTGCAAGAGCTAATAGAAGCTGTTTAATAATCAGCACTGGGACAGAAGGAAAATAAAAAACTATGCTGGCTTTAGCGTCTCTCCTTGTGCCTGTGACAGTCCAAGAAAGGAGGCAGATAGGGCTGTGATATTTAAATTCCCTTCACCTCCTCTCTCTGCTCCTGTGGAGAAGGGAGAGAGAGAATGGAAGATGAACTTCCAAGGACTGGATGGAAAAGTGCTTTTACTTCTGTCTATTACTAATCCCTATTAACCAGGTCTCATTAACAAAGACCTCATTTTCTTTTGTTATATTCAAAAAAGATGGTACTGTATGGTACTGTATGATTGTCATGGTTTTCTATTATTAGCGTTGTTTCATGCATTACACCTGTATGCAGTACTCCTAACTAGCTGAACTCTGTCATCCAGCAAATTCCCATAAGTTTTTAAATGAATGAGCTGGATAATGTTAGACTATAAATGCTATTGTGATCAGTATGTTTACCTAGTGGGGCGGGCATCGGACAGAATTTAAAGTTAGCTATAGATGAGTCTCTGTTCTGATTGAAGCTGATTTACACTGCCAGTCATGGCTGTTTACGAGGTCAGACAATTAAGTTCGTGAACTCATCCTAGAAAAAGTGCTACATACCTCATTGCTGAATATCACTACGGTGACCTTCGAAGTACTCCCCTTGGGACACTATGCACCGATGCCAGCGCCTAGTCCACCCTTCAAAGCAATTTTTGAACTCTTTCTGGAAAGGCCATCAGAGCTGTGGTTGTATTACCCTTGATGTCCTGAATGTCATCAAAATGTCTTCTTTTCAATATTTCCTTTATCTTCAGGTAAAGAAAGAAGTCACTGAGGGTGTTCCAATATAGTTATTTGTTTACTAGCTCAACATTCCCTCACAGACAGTGCCGTGTGAGCTGGTGCATTGTCGTGATGCAAGAGCCATGAATTGTTGGTGAAAAGTTCAGATCATCTAACTTTTTCACGCAGTCTTTTCAGCACTTCCAAATAATAAACTTGGTTAACTCTTTGTCCAGTTGGTACAAATTCATAATGAATAATCCCTCTGATAGTAAACAAAGGTTAGCAACATTGTTGCAACAAGTTCACGAGCTTATTATAATTGTCAAACCTCATACACGTAGTATTAAATATTCATTGATTTGATTCTCTTTGACTCTGTGTGATTAGTGTGGTTCGAAACAATTCAGTTTCTCTGTACATCTAAGAATTAGGGATCATTACTGTCCCTTTATTATAGGCAATAATGATCTGTTAGTACCCTTAAAGTTCAGCTAAAAAAAAAAAAATGTATACTCAAATACCTGTTAACCGTAGGCCGTTCTCCAGTAAGCACTGATAACCCTCCCCCACCTTGATCCTGTTTTATTCATCAAGCAGACATTCCTGCAAAATGCAGTCAGGGGGTGGGTTGTCAGACATGAAAAATAGACAGAAATACTTCATGAGAAGCCTGTCAGCTCTGTAAGCATAAAGCTACTTGTAATGAACACTAACAACCAAGCACGCAGATCATCGAGCTCTGATGATGTGGCTTCAGCTTGGAGAACTTGGCTATATTGACAGAAAAGGCAGAAAAAGATGACCAACTTTATTCTTTCTTGGTTAAGGTTTTTAAAGTCAGATCTGAAAATTCTAATAGTGTGAGATTCTAAATTTTGGCAAAAGGTTAGATTAGGCTTTTAGGAAAAGAGTGAAGCCTGCAAATGAGCAGTCTCCTTGTTTCAGCCGTAACCCGAGGTGGTACTTTAAGTGAACACCAGGCAGGGAGTGCTTGGGCAGGCACTGGGTGAGGCTGGTCGCCCAGTGAGGCTGGTGATATGAGGAAAGGGGGCCAGCAAGAGTCTATGAGCATTATACCCGGTTTAAAGATTTCTAGCAACTTTGTCTCCTCTTCCTATCCACCCTCTGAACTACAGTACCCTGTTCCACATTACCAAACTGCATTTCTTTTATATACTAGGGGTGCCAAAAAAATGTATACAAGTGGACACTTTGGTCACCATTGCTCAAGCAGGAGAGTGCCGTAATCAGAAGTGTCTGGACACTGATGGTAACCACTTCGAGCACTTCTTGTACCTGCAGAAGTCAGATGTGATTTGTATTCCTCTTTTGTTATCAGTACATATTGAATATTACAATTTTAATAGTTTTTTCCTTTCTTAAAATTTGTATACCTTTTTGGCACCCTCTGAATATATATATATATACACATATAAGTTATATACACATATAACTTAATTTTTTAGGGTGACAATGGTTAGTAAAATTATGTACATTTCAAGTGTACGATTCTGTATAATACATCATCTATATATCACATTGCGTGCTTACCACCCAGAGTCAGTTCTCCTTCCATCACCATGTATTTGACCCTCTTCTACCATCCCCCCTTTACCCTCTGGTAACCACTAAATTATTGTCTATGTCTGTGCATTTCTTTTCTTCCCTTTCTCCGCTCCCCATTACCTCTCTAAGTCCTAGACCACCAGACAATTGGAAGGAAGCACTTGGTGAGGAATATGATGAGGGTGGGTTGGGGGAACAAAGGTATTTCCTCTTTCTCCTAGCTTTAGCCCCAGTGGTATGTATATAATTTTTTTTACTTACCCCAAAAGGAAAACACTGTTTGATGATAGTCTGTAATTGAATACTTGTTTATGATCACCTTTCTTGTAGGTATCTCTAAAGGAGAAGAGCCAAAAATATTGAGACCCCCAAGACGGCCCCGGAAACCCAAAACATTAAATAACCCTGAAGACTGCACATACTATTACCTACTGCATGTAAGTGGCTCACTCTTATTATCAGATGGGAGCCATAACATCCAGCACCACCAGTGTGACCACACTAGGCCTGTCAAAAGGGAGAGCTATGCAAAAGGGAGATGCCCCTCAGCTTCCGCTTCAGCTTCCGTGCCCTGTGCCTGGCTGAGGATCTGGGCACTCGACTCTCCTCCAGCTCCGATTCCTCAGTGTCCAGGCCTCTCCCAGGGTCCCGTAACCCCCATGTCCTCCCAGCAGTTTTCTCTGCTGGTCCATTAATCTGAGCTGATATGCAAATAGGAACCCAGAAAGAGAAGCACGTCACAACAGGAGTTTTCCAGAGAGGGACCTTAAGGTGAATGGGTGAGTTACAGTGAAAGTAGAAGAAAGGGAAGGAGGGGAAGAACGAGACATTTACTGAGCACCTTTTAAATCCCAGGCCTGGGATGAGAGCCGTTTTCATATCCACTGTGATACCTAATCCTAGAAACAGCCCTTAAGCGGACATCCCATCTCACAGATCAGGACTCTGAGACACAGACATGACACTTCTTACTTGTCAGGCCCATTATTGTACTGAAGTCTTCTGACTCCACCGCTCCTGTCACTCACTGGGTGCAGCATGGGCGCTTGTTGGCATCACCCTGACAGCCTGCCCTTCCTCTCATGGCCCTGTTCTCTGCGAATGCCACCATCATCCACTTGGTTACCCAAGCCAAGAGCCTGGGTGTCCTGGCCCTCGCTGTCTCATACCTGACATCTAATCAGTCGCTCTAAAGTGTGGCTTGCTCCCAGTCACCTCCCTCCTCTGATCTCACAGCGGCTGCCCTGTTTCAGACCATCATCATTTCCCACCTGGAATGTCTCAGGCCCTATCTACGTGCTTCTCATCTCAGCCTCTCCAGCCTGTCCCAGAAAATTTCCTTAAACCATAAATTTGATCATGTTCCTCCCTTGATAGACCCTTGAATAGCTCAGCAACTCCCTCAGCATAAAGTCCAGACTCCTTCTGAGGCCGAACAGCAGAGAACAAGATTAGAAAGTACCAAACATTTCCTGTTAACCCTGAATATAAGTAGTAAATGATGCTCAGTGATCTTCATTAAATGCAACTGAAATGACGAGTATCGTGGCTTCAAAGAGATACCATTCTCAGTATGAGAAATGATAAGAGACTTTGAAAAAAGGAGGAAGGTTTATGACTAAAAACCAACCAGTCAGTGAGAATTATGAAGCAGATTCTAAGCCTCACAAATGAGTCCCTTCCCCCCAAAAGTTTACTTGGTCATTGAACCATTATTTTTTAAACAAATGTAGTGTTTTAATACATCTTAAGTTATTAGTATCTGGAATCCTTTTTATAGCCCTGAGTCTTGAAATCTGTGGCTCACTGAAAAATAAAACACAGAAAACTAGTCTATTGTTATAAGTGAATACACATCATGTGCTTGTATTTATCGGCCCTTACCAGGATTCGGGGTACTACACAGACGTGAAATTTACAGCTATGATGGGGCCCCACTCCCTTTACCTTTCAAAACACTTTCTGTAATTTTAAATGGTCTAAATACATTATACTGCACATTCTAAACCTTTCCTTGATGACCCCAGGTCACTGTCGTGCGCAAAAGTGTTTGTACTTTATTCAGTTCTGTATTTAGCAGGGAGGCTCCCTGACCGTGATGTCCAAGACAGCATCTCATCTCTCTGTGCCCCCCGGCCTGCTTCATTTGTTTCAGAGCATTTATAAATATTTATTTCTCTACCTGTCTCCTGTCTGACTATAAGCTCTGTGAAGTCAGGGACTTCGCCTGCTGTTGCCGGAACACGTGTGTTGCTCATAAATAAAAGACTACTTGCTGAATAACACACCGCTGTAGGACAGGGCTCTGGGGGCTGCCGAGCTGTGGAAATGATTTCCCTGAACCTGCCCGTCACCAACAGCTGTGCTGTCAAGTTGTGTTACTTATTTTTATAGCTTTTCTTTCGCCTCGGATGTCACTTCTTCATGTGGTCATTCTGATTGCCCGAACGTCAACACCAGCTCTCTTCTGTGATTTGATGCTCTTAATCTCTTACGGCTGGGAAATGTTGCTATTATGTAACAAATAGTAGTAAGCTGAGCCTAAGAAGCCTGCCTGTGGAGGAGAGAGCGTTGTCTGGATATGTGCACCGTGCTGCAATGGTGTGTGGGCTGCTCTAACACTCAGAAGCTGGGCGGCCACCCGCAGAACGACTCAGCGCCAAAAGTTTCCTCAAAAAAATGAGTAACTGAACACAGTCATAACAGAGGTCCCTTCTGGTTTGATTATTTTCTCCAGTACCTTCCCTGAACTACGGCAATGGGTAGTTTGGTTATTCCAAGATATTTTTTTCCTATGTTTTGGCGACTTTCCTTATCCTTGTAAAGGCCTCTAAATAAATAGTGTATTTCCAAAAGGAATGTAAGACTGTGTCCACCATGATAGAATTAATGTGAATTTTAAAGTTTTGTCATAAAACATATTTCTTCTTTTTTTTAGTTTCAGGTGTACAAAGCAACATAGTGATTAGACATTTACACCCCTCACAAAGTGATAATCCTAACACGTCTATCCTCCTGACACCGTACATAGCCATTGTAATACCGTTGACTGTATTTCCTAAGCTGTACTTTATATCCCATGACTATATATTTTTTTAATTATAGTTGACATTCAATATTATTTTATATTAGTTTCAGCTATACAACATAGTGGTTAAGCATTTATATATTTTATGATGTGATCCCCCAATGAGTCTCGTACCCATCTGACACCATACATAGTTTTTACATTATTGACTATATTCTCCATGCTGTAGTTCACATCCCCATGACTGTTTTGTGACTACGAATTTGTACTTCTAATCCCTTCACCTTTCTCACCCATCCTCCCAAACCCCTTCCCAACTAGCAACCATCAGTTTGTTCTCTGTATCTATGAGTCTGTTTCTAAAACATGCTTCTTTATGTCAGGTGAGAGGGGAGGTAGTGTAACGCGGCTGAGTCTTCAAACTCCTCTGAGCTAAGAGCTCGGTTCTTTTAAAAGCCTCCTCAAGAAACACCCTCACAGGAATATCTCCTCCTTGAGTCATGTTTGTCTCCTTGTCTTTCTCTCTTCTTTACTCTAGTTCCATAAGAAGCTGCTTCTTTTTTTCCATTTCAAATTTCAAGTTGCTAATTTGTAATTTCAAAACTTTAATTGAAAACATTGCTTGTTTTTGCAATAAATGTCCCCAATATACAGTCCCATGTAATAAAATTTATGTTAAATCCTCTTCCTTGGCATAAAATATGCTTCCTTCTTCACAGATTCACACTTCTTTTTTGACCCTAGCAGATAGGAAACTAGGAGACAAATGTAAGACCCCATCTTAACACATTTTTGTCCTCTTTGTTTCTTGTTTACAACTTCTAATTTATTACTTTGATTATATCTTTGCTTCTAGTATAAGCCATCTTAAGTAATTTTTGGAAAATATATTATTAACATTTTATTAGAATATCCTAGCACAGGCAAGAGTGAAATAAGCCTGAACAGTATTTTTCTCTTCTAAGAATTCCTGTAACTGAGAAGCAACTTATATACACCACCTCCCAGAAGGAAATGCAGATCCAGAATAAAAAGGGGTCCTTGCAACTTGAGAATTCAAGAGCAGAACGTTATTTGATTCTTGGTTGTATAAAGGGAATCTCTGTCACTCAACATCATGCTATATCATTTAAGCTTAACTTTGGATCATAGAAAATTGTTACCACGAACAAGACAGACTTTTTTTTTCAGATAATGGATCAAGGTGGCAGGACCTCTGTCATATTAAAACAACCACAACCCGCACAGCAAACACCACCCTGGTCCCAGGTATCATTAACTGGATTGCTAGGGGCCATTGTACCTAAGCTGGTAATACAATTATTTATAAGCACCTCCTAGCCTAGGGCATTAGGTCAAGAACGTGAAGTAATAGGAAATGAGAAGGAGGACAGAAATGTAATTGGTGTCCTGCCCCTTACATTGTCTTTTCCTCAATGGTCCACTCCTAGACTTGATGCATATAAGCATTCACTTCTACCCCATCCACCCACTAAAATACCAACAAATAAGAATTAAAGAAACTACGGACACCCAGAGTACTGGGCTCACAGCTCTAGACTGAAATTATGAGACTGAAACTAGGATGCCCGACTACAATTGACAGCCTCCACCATAGCAGAAACGAAAAAAAAGGGGAGGGGCGGGATTTGGGGAAATGAAAGAGAAAACATTCCAGTTTCACTTTATTTCAGAATGAATAAATGCACGTGCTTCACAGTTAAAAAAAAGAAAGAAAGAAAGAAACTATGAACTGTTTGACTCATCCAACATTTTAGTATATTACAAATCATGAGGATAAAATGATTTAGTGTGTCTGAAAGTACTAGGAAAGCCTTCAATACTTCCAAACCATTATTAATTGTCATTTTTATTATCATGCCCTTTTATGGTGCCGGCCCACTTAATATCTGCATGAGGGTTGCCATAATTATAGTATCTTCAGCTTGTTCGCGGTGAATGGGATATTTGTTTTCTCAACGTAAAAGACATACGTGCTCTTGCAACAGGTATATACATGAGCTCAAATATATTGAGCTAGTGAACCGTGAAACACATTACTAATGTTAAAGTACAAAAGTTAATATTGCTTTGTATGTAAGGTAAAATGAAGTACCATTTTGTTAGTGTTCAAATGGAAGCATTGATTAAAATATATCTAATTATATCTATACGTAAATAACTTGTGCCTTGATGCATAAAGTTCTCAACTATAAAAACATTTTGGAAATGAACATATGTATCGTCTGTGCTGCACTTTGATGTCATAAATGGGCTCCTATAGGGTGATGTCACATTTCATTCTTTTGTAAACTGTTGCAGCTGCCCTCGCTGTCTACGCATCTGCTTTCCCTGCAGGCAAGGATGACATATAAGCAAGGCATCAGAGCAGCCTAATTAATCTGCCTTAGTCACAACTGCATTTGTGAAGAGAGATGGATTTTCCAGAAATTCTGACATGTTTTTCCCCCATTTGTAGATAGATAGACCTTAGTTAATCTTGTGTATACTGGTCACTGTGTGGTAAACTCTTTCTTCATATGAAATGCAAAGATTAATCACAAATTTGTAATTAGTAACCTTTGAGTAAATTGTATGTCTTTAGATTTTAAAAATATTGTATCCACTTGTTTACATCTAAGTTAGCTTTATGGGAACAAATGTATTTATATATTAAGATTATAGTAATATATCAATTACATTATATTGAAATCATAATATTACATAGATTTTTAAAACTGTTCTATTCCCTTTAGAAGTCAATCCAAGAAGAAAAACGAAGACCAAGGAAAGATAGGTAATTATTATTTCTAGATTTCAATAAGTTATCACACCAAAATATCAATCTATGTTCAAAATCAATTAATAATCACCAATTTTATGTGGATAGATTTGGAAAGTAGTGTGCTCTCAATACAATTATATTATAAATATCTGTATGTGGTTTACATGTAATTTATAAGATCTTGTCTATTGGAAATATACTGAGCTAGTACAGTGCAAAGTGTACATTAAAAACTCATAGTTTTGAATGAATTGTACTGTCCCAACACAGAACTTGCTTTTCTGGATTCATTGATGTGGTTTTGATTGGGCAATTTGAACATACCCATGTTCATGATCTTTCTTTCCCCAAACTCCTTTTTGATTTTTAGTCTTCAAGACATGTTAAATCTCACTTTTATGGATTTGTTCGGTAGATAAGATTTCTTTCACTTGGGGCGCTCGGTTGGCTCAGTTGGTTAGAGTACAGTGCTCATAACACCGAGGTTGCCGGTTCCCACATGGGCCAGTGAGCTGCACCCTCCCCAGTAGATTGAAAACCACGACTTGACTTGGAGCTGATGGGTCCTAGAAAAACACACTCTTCCCCAATTTTTAAAAAAAAAAATTTTTTTTTAAAGATTTGTGTTACCTGCAAGTGGGGTACACTTAAATTCACACTGTTCCCCTTCCTTTTCCAATATTTCAGCCCACCAATACTTTACTATTTTAATATTTTACCACTGTTTCAAATCATCTAATTTCCACTGTGCTAACAGCAATTAAGGGTTCTGTTAAGCGTGAGTGGACACAGAGTCCCTAATTTATGAATCAGTAGCATTCTGAAAGTTCATTTATAAATTGGTATCTAACTTGAAAAGCACATTGCCCCAGAAGCACTGTAACACCTGGTGGTTTTCCAGACCTATAGCTGTTTACCTCATATGAAGCCCCATCAGACTACAGGTACTGAGTACCACAGGTACCAAAACCATAGGCAGAGTAGATCCAAGAATTAAAATGGTTGAGGGAACACACTGTGTGTGTTCCATGTACAGGAATTAAAATCTAGCACAAAAATTAATTACCAGAAGACCAACAGGTAGGGGGAGGATGGAAGATTACCTGTAAAGGAAGTAAAGGAAGATCATGAAAGTTTGTGTACATCATTGTACTGATAAAATTGGAAGGGCTGTGTGTTAGTACATAAAGATCAGCTTTGCTTGTAGTGATCTGAGGGTCTGCGGTGAACCCTGAGCTGGACTAGCCAAACTGGAACACTGTAATCACTGACTACCTAGTAACGACTACCATTGTGCCAAGTTGAATGCGACAGAATCAGGGAAAGCCGCTTTAGCAGTTAGTGCTCTCTTAAAGGTAAGAGATAAGGGTTTTGGGGGGGGGTGTTTTTTAATTTGTGGTATATACTTGTACAGTTTTTGCACATTTCAAGACTTCTCCTGTTTCCTTTGATACATACGTGTATGTGTTACTCCTAAATTATAGTAAATAACATTAAAATAAGGAGGCAAGTATCCTATAAGTTTAAGTGAATAGAAAATTCGATTCATACAATGGTGTGTTTATGTGTTTTTTTACAGTCAGGGAAAATTATTAGATTTGGAAGATTTCTATTACAAGGAATTTTTGCCCAGTCGTTCTGGACCAAAGGAACACAACCCTAGTTTAAGAGAGCGAAGACAAGAGCAAGAACTCCAGAGTCAGTGTTTCAAGGCCGATGAAAGGTAATAAACTACACGTTGAAGTACAGCATTTTCAATCTTATACTCACAATTCCATTTCTGAAGCATTGTCATTTCATGTATGTCTAATGACAAAGCATTCTAACTCAATATTACATCTTTGATTGACATGTCGTTTAAAAGTAAAATCATAGGTATCATGGCAGCGTAATCACACGTCCCAGTTTTTTTAGCACAGTCCCAGTTTATACCTGTTTTCCTGGTGTAATCATTAATAACACTCCTCTTTAAAAGTATCTCAGTTCGGATGATAAATGTATGGCCATACTAATTATAAACAACAAACCGTATCCAAAATCTTTGGTTAAGCTCTAACCAATGTAATTTTAATCACTTATTGGTTTCTCAATTATACTGTGTAATTTCTTAGAACTAGTGATGTCAGACCAAATAGAAATATTTGGGAGAAAGATTCATTTAGAAATATGTATTTTTTATTTGATTTCTCACTTTGCTACAGACTTTGACCTAAAGGAACTTAACCGTTTCTAGCTTACTTACTACTTTGGGAATATTTTTTTTCTTTCCCCAAATGTTCTTCATGAAGATTTGAAATTGCAAGTTTGAAAATGTGGTCTATGAGAAATGGAATCAATGACAATCCATGAAAAGCTCTTTTTCCAGAATCCTAAGCAAATATCCTATCAGCCCAGGGCACTCAGGACCTCACACCCATGTCTTCTACCGTGTGACATGATGGCTAAGAGAAGAGGTTTTAGAGTCAGATTTGGATCCTGATGCTGCCACTTAGTAGTTGAGCGACCTTGCTCATGTTATTAGACCTCTCTAAGCTTCCGTTTCCACGTCTGCAAAATGATTTACTAATAATTGCCTAAGCATGTTGTCTAGCGATTAAATGAAATGATGTATGTGAGGTGCTTAACACCAGAGGTGGCCTAGGGCAAGGGGTCCATAAAGGTGGCTATTACCATCTTTTATTTGCTTTTTCAGAATCTACCTGAACTAAGATTTCCTCCTCATGTACCCAAAAGAAGATGCATTCTTTTTTTTTTTTTTTTTTTGAGAGTACAGGATTTTTTAAAAGATTTTTATTAAAAATGTAGCTAACATACAACATTATGTTAATTTCAGGGGTATACCATAGTTATTCAACTTTTATATATCTAAAGAAGTGATCACCATGATAAGTCCAACCACCATCTGACACCGTACTGTGCTATCACAATATTATTGACTATATTCTCTATGCTGTACATTACATCCCCATGACTTACTTGTTTTATACCTGAAAATTTGGACCTCTTATTCCCCTTCACCTTTCCCCCTTCTTTAATTTTTCAATTACAATTGACATTCAATATTATTTCACATTAATTTCAGGTGTACAGCATAGTGGTTAGATATTTATATAATTTAAGAAGTGATCACCCCGACTAGTCTAGTACACCTAGCACTATACATAGTTATTACCATATTATTGACTATATTCCCTATGCTTTACTTTATATCCCCATGACGATTTTGTAACTACCAATTTGTGTTTCTTAATCCCTTCACCTTTTTCACCCTGCCCCCAACCCCCTCCTGTCTATCTCCCCAACAAGTCTAGTACCAATATGACACCATATAGAGTTACTACAATATTATTGACGATATTCCTTATGCTATACCCTACATCCCCATCACTAATTTCTACTTCTTAATCCCTTACACTTTTTACATCCACACACCCAACCCCCCTCCCATCTGGCAACTATCAAAATGTTTTCTGCATCTATGAGTTTGTTTCTGGTTATTTTTTGTTTATTTTGTTCTTTAGATTACATATATAAACGAAATTATTTTGCATCTATCTTTCACTGTCTGACATACTTCACTTAGCACAATACCCTCCAGGTCCATCCATGCTGCCACAGATGGAGAGAAACAATTCCCTTCCATGGCCAAGCAATAGTCTATTTTATATATGTACAACCTCCTCTTTATTCATTCTTCCATTGACGCCAATCTGCCTCCACATCTTGGCCATTGTAAATAAAGCTGCAATAACTAAATGGATACACATGTCCCTTCAAAGTAGCATTTTGGGTTTCTTCAAATAAATACCCAGAAGTGGGGACCTGGGTCTTTCTTTGTCTCTTGTTATAGTCTCTGTTTTAAAGTCTGTTTTGTCTGATACAAGTATTGCTACCTCAGCTTTTTTGGGTTTTTTTATTTCCATTTTCATGAAATAACTTTTTCTATCTGTGTGTGTCTTTCAATCTGAAGTGAGTCTCACACAGGCAGCATCCGAGTATATAAGGATTTTATTTTCTTATCTATTCAGCCCTTCTGTGTCTTTTGATTGGAACATTTAATCCATGTATATTTAAATTAATTGTTGATAGATATGTAGCTATTGCCATTTGATTATTCATAATTTTGATCTTTTTTTCTGTCTTAAAGAAGCCCCTCTAAGATTCCTTGTAATACTGGTTTGGTGGTGATGAAGTCCTTTATCTTTTTCTTGTTGAGGAAGCTCTTTATCTGTCCTTCGATTTTAAATGATAGCCTTGCTGGGTAATCTTGGTTGTAGGTCTTGCTTTTTTTCACATTGAATATTTTGTGCCAATCCCTTCAGGTCTGCAAAGTTTCTGTTGAGAAATCATCTAACAATCTTATGGGGGCTCCCTTATAAGTTACTAGTTGCCTTTCTCTTGCCACTTTTAAGATACTCTTTGTCTTTAACCTTTGCCGTTCTAATTATAATGTGTCTTGGTGTGGGCCTGTTTGGGTTCATCTTGTTTGGGACTCTGGGCTTCCTGGACTTCTGTTTCTATTTCCTCACTAGATTAGGAAAGTTTTCAGTCATTATTTCTTCAAATACATTCTCAATCCCTTGCTTTGTCTCTTCCTGTGGTACCCCTATGATGCAAATGTTGTTACAGTTGATGTTGTCCTAGAGATCTCTTAAACTATCTTTTTTGTACTTTTGTTTTCTTTTGTCTGTTCTGATTGGGTGTTTTCTGCTACCTTACCTTAAAAATCACTGATTCGATCCTCTGCTTCATCTAATCTTCTGGTGATTCCTTCTAGTGCATTCTTCATTTCAGTTATTGTATACTTCACTACTGATTTGTTGTTTTTTATGGTTTCTATGTCCTTTTTTATGCTTGTTAACTCTCTGTTGAAGTTCTCACTAAGTTCCTTGAGCATCCTTATAACCATTGTTTTGAACTCTGTCTCTGGTAGGTTGCTTGCCTCCATTTTGTTTAGTTCTTTTTCTGGAGTTTTCTCCTGTGCCTTCATTAGGGATGTATTTCTTTGTTTCCCCATTTTGGCTGCCTCTCTGTGTTTGTTTCTATGTATTAGATAGGTCTGCTGTTTCTCCCAGTCTTGGCCAGGTGGCCTTATGTAGTAGGTGCCCTGTGGGACCAGTGGCACAGTCTCCCTGGTCATCTGCACTGGGTGCACCAGGAGTGTCCATTGTGTGGGTTGTTTGTGCCCTTCTGTTATAACTGAGCCTTGATTGCTGTTGACATGCCAGTGAGTGGGATTGACCCTCAGGGTGATTGGCTGTGGGGTTTGGCCACATCCACAGCTTATGGGCTGCTGTGCAGAGGGCTGACCCCACTGAGTGCAATTGGCCCCAATGGGCACTGGTGCTGTTGAGTCACCCCTTTCAGTGTGCCACTGTGGAGCTAATTGGGTGGTGCTCTGCTATGGTCTGAAGCCAACCTCCAAGTATGTTGATTTGGAGGTTGCTCCGGTGCAGGCCCAGGTCACCCACAGCCTGTCAATGGCCAGGGACTACCTGGTAGGAGCTACAAAGCGATTCATGGTTGTTCGCTGCCTGTGCCAAACCTGGAGGCACATGGGAGAGGCCACACTTCAAACTAAGGATAGCTGCCACCAGTACTGGGCCTATAGGACACCAGCAGTTTCCTGCCACCTGCCGGCTCCTTTATGTTTCAGCAACTGAAAAAGCCTTCTTTGGTATGCAAGTTGGGTGAGACAGGGTCTCAGGGAGTCACTAGAGTGTGAAGAATTGTGGTCATCAGGTTAATGTAGATTCTGTTTTGGTGCTAGTGCTGAGCCTAGAGCTACTCAGCAAACTCTCAGAGCACACCGAGGACAGTCACCACTGCCTATGGCCCACAGACTCCAATAATTTTCCAAGAAAGAGTGCAGTGTGGGTGGGGATGGCTACTAGGTAGAGAGTGCCTCAGGTGTTGGGGGATTTGGGTGGGGCAGGGACCCAATGAAGTTCATCAAGCTAATTCAGATTCAGATTTGGCCATGGGTGTGGAGGAGGGCTTAACACAGGAAAGATGGTGCCTCCCTGCCAGCTACACAGGAAAATATCCCCTCACAGGGAAAATGGCAACTGTCCTCCAGCCCTCTCGATGAAGTAACACACCTCAGTCTATACTACGTATGTCTCTGACACCCTCTGAGTCACTGTCCCTCTGCTGGAGCCCAGGGTGCATCCCTGGGATTCAGACAGTCTGTGTGCAGGTTGTTTAAGAGGACATCTGGGTTTACCGCAGCCTTCCATCCCACCCAGATGGTGAGAACTCCAGTGTTTTTCACAACCAGATTTTGTAGGGGCTCCTCTTCCTGGTACCAGTACTCCAGCCGGGGAAGCCTGGTATAGAACTGGGGTCTCTCGATTCTCTGGGGGGTAACTTCTGTGGCTGAGATATCCCTCCTCATTCTCAAGCACCACACGGAGGTTTGGGGTCAGCCCATTTCACATCTCGACCCCTCCTACCAGTTTTGCCATGGATTCTTCTTTATATCTTTAGTTATAAAGCTTCTGTTCAGCTAGACTTCAGATGGTTCTCCAGGTTTGTTTTTCTATAATTTAGTTGTAATTTTAATGTGTTCATGGAAGGAAGCAGGCAAAGTGTTTATTCCACTATCGTGGCTCTCCAGCAGAAAATGCATTCTTTAATCTTGGTATCAAAAACTGTAACATGTTGGAACTTAGAGATGTTCCAGTCTAACCACAGAATTCTGTACAGGAGAATACCAAGTGATTTGTCCAAAGTCACACGTTGAGTTAGTAAATCAAAATCTAAGCTTTTCCACTCCCTGCTCAAATTGCATTTCACTGACTTACCTGCTTCTTATTTTAACAACCTAGTCTGCCTTCTCTCCAGTATATTCTCATCCTTTCCCCACCGGCAGACACACGTGTTATATCCCTGATGTACTGCCTGGTATTCAGTGGTGTTTATTAGTGTTCACTAGAATAAGAATGCTACAAGCTAGCTGGCATTGGTTGTGTGCTTACCTTGTGCTATGACTATGATCTCATTAACTTTACAGCAACCTTGTGAGGCAGTTACTATTATTGTTCCATTTTATAGATGAGGACGCTAAGTCTACAAAGTTTAGCAGATACTCACCTAGATAATACGAGTAAGTGATGGAGCCAGAATTTGAATACAGGCCTTCTTGAGTCTAAAGTGGATGACCTTAACCACTATATATCCCCTCCCTAAGCAAAGCACCGTGCTGAGTGTTTGGGGAAGGGGTAGATACATCGGTGCATGAGATGTAATCATATCCAAAGGACTTGACTCTGGAGAGAAAGTATATTGATCTTATAAAGCTGAACAAGGTGACACCAAGAAGGGATTTTTCTAAACTAAGGGAGATTAAAGAGACAAAACACTCAAATGCACTAGGTAAACCTTGATAAGATCCTAAATTTAAAATAGAAAACAAAAACAACACAGAAAAACAATTGGAGAAACTTGAGGCTAAACTGTGTTGGATCACATTACTGCAGAAAGAATATATATCTTATTATATATTAAATTATGTATTCTATAATAAATATATTTGTATTATATATATTTATAGTATATAAATAAATATATTTTATATAATATATGTTTATATTATTATAAACAAGTACAATATATTATTCTGACAATATATTGTATGTACTACTTATACCCAAACACACAAGTCCTGATATCACCCACAAAGGATGTGAGAATCAATAATGAGTTAAGTGTCTTGTGCATTTTAAATGAATACAAGTGGCGGCAGGTAGTCAGTGATTAGAGAATGGCATTAGAGAGCAACAGAACTGATGTCTCCTCGCCTCCTCCTAAGATGGGACTTGATGAGGTCTGTGTTGAGCTCTAAAGAGTGATGTGGGGTATTTAAGGCAGAGCCAGATTTTAATTATGGTAAGAAGATATAGGGAGGATGGAAGGGAAAGGGCGAACAAAACAGAACAAGAGCACCTCAGTTAAGGGGTAGGAGAATCATAAAAGAAGTATCAACAGAAAAAAGGCAAAGGGATGCAGTGGGGAAAACATGAGATCTGAGTGCTCTAGACCTGGATGTGAACCCCCTCTCTATTCTTCACTGCTTGTATCAACTAGAATTTCCTCATCTGCATATTGAGGATAAGAAGTAGAGACTTGCCATGTTGTCCTTAGAATTAAAGGTAATGTGTGTGATGTATCTGGCAGATGGCTGATTCTCAATATTCTTACACCAGAAATGAGTGAACAGGTATGAGAATTCAAGTCTGTTACCCAAGATCCTCCGCAAAGAGGCCCATCAGGAGGCCACACAAATATCTTCCCTGTAAAGTACCCACTGAGCTCAGGATGCCCTGAAAGACCTTCCCAAAGGTTTCTTTTTTTTTTAATTTTCTATTCAGAATGGGCTAGAATAAAGCATATTCCATCTGCACACAAAATCTAGCCTTTCCATTCTCGCCTCTCATTATTTTCACTCATTTGCATATACCTTCAATGACCTTGCCCCTTTGTCCCTCAGTTATATTCAACTGGTAAACCCCAGTGCTGGGTAAACCCAACTTCCTACCCAATCCATACCTGCACGCATATAGCTGAACATGGCTAGAGACAAACATAGTCTATTCTCCTTTAAAATTTATGACCACAAACTTTAGGCAGGCCCTTGGACTTATTTTATAATACTACATTTCTCTAAAAAATCCATTATCCCACTTTCCCAGTCCACTCTTTCAGACTTCCTCCTCTCTCTGACCTGACAACCTTTTTCTTGTTTTACTGAGAAAACAACAGCAGAGAACATGGGCTCCCACCACCACATCTACCACTTACCCATATACTTCCCTCAGTTTACTGTGGACTACTGTCCTCCTAGCTAAGGCCAAGCCTTCCTGTTGTGCACTGAATCCAGCTCCTTCCATCTGCTCAAGAACAATTATCTTCTCTCTCCATGCATCTTGAACATTTGTTCTCTTTACAGCATCATTTCTGACAATCTGTGAACATGATGCTTGGACCCATCATAAAAAACGCCCTTGGCTCAGTCCTCCTTCCAACCACCCATGTTCCTGCTCTTCATTATTAAAAGAGTAATTATTCATGAATGGGATTCAACCTTTTCCACAACCGCTCTTCCCATCTCGGTTGAGCCACTTCACTCACGTTTCCATTCCCACAATTCCACTGAAACTGCCCCTGCCAACGCCACCAGTCACCTCCATTTTGCCATATCCCATTAGCTATTCTCAATCCTTATCTCACCCTATCAGCAGCATTTGACATTTTTTCTTTATAATTTCTCATTTTTTATTTAAACATGTATCTCCAGGATAAGACTTCTCTTGGTTTGCCTCCTACCTCACCTACCTTCTCATTCTTCTTTGCTACTTCTTCCTCATTTCACTGACCTCTCACCACTGGAGTATCCGGTCCTCTGTTTTATCAGCACATACTCTCATGACCTTCAGTGTCATCTATTTACTTAAAATTCCTGAAATGAAATCTCTAATCTAGATCAGGATTTACATATCCAACTGTTTATTCAGTATCTCCTCTTGGGTATCTAATAAGTAAACTCAGCATAGCCAAAACCAGAATCCTATCCCCCTCCCCACCACAAAGAAAATATGCTCCTCCTACAGAAATCCTCAACTCAAATGGCAGCTCCATTCTTCCAGTTGTTTAAGCCAAAGATCTTGGAGATATTCTTGATTCCTTTCCTTTACAGCCCACATCGAATCCATCAGCAAACTTTCAGTTTTACCTGCCAAGTTATGACCAGAATCTGATCAATTCTTACCTCCTCTATAAGCTTAGAACAAGCCATTATCAGTGTTGCTTGAACTGTTACAGTATCTCTTAAGGGGCCTCCCTACTTTCACTCTGGCAGCCAGATCCTTTTATGAATTAGTCCTCTGCTCAGAACTCTCCAATGTCTCTCTCACTGTAAATAAATAAAATTCCAGTCCTTGCGATGGTCTCAAAGCACCAAATGATCTGCCACACTATCCCCTCATTCCTCCTGTCTCATCCTTTGACATTTTCCCCCCTCACTTAACCCATTTGTGCCACAGTGGCCTCCTCATTGTTCCCTGAATAAAATACACACACTGTAATCTTGGGACCTTTACACTGTTTGACCGTCATCCAGGAATGACTGCCCTTCCCTGAGAGATCTCCTGGCTCACGCCTCCCCTTCCTACAGGTCTTTCCTCCCATGTCACTTTATCAGGGAGGCTTTTCCTGATCAGCCTCTAGGAAATTGCTTGTACACACAGACATACACACGCCATCACTCTTTCCCCATTAGGCTGCTTTATCTGTCTGTCTAACACCACATCTGGTGTATTAAAAGCTGTCTATGGTCCTCTCCCATACTAGATGATAAACTCCATGAGAGCAGGGACTTTTGTTCACCCATCACCTACACTGGCGGCTGTTACTTAGTGGGTGTTCCATGAATAATTGGATGAATCTGTGTAGCTGCATTTTAGGTAGTATGCCACTTCCCCAGGCAGGCTGCAGAATCCAAAGGTAAACATTGGCAGGATTTCCCAACAATGAGTTTAGGGAATTTAGCCCAACAACTTCACTGAAAAAGCTGACAGGGCCCACACAGCAACTGTGTCAATAACGGAGTGATTGGGAACATTGTTCAGAAACATTTGAGCAGTTTAAAAATGCAAAATAATGGCTGTCTATTAGACAACTAAAGTATTTGTTTATTGGTCGTGAGTTATTTCAAACCAAACGAAGCTCACTTTTCTAAATTAAAACCTGAAGCGTTACTTAGCTGTCATTGAACCACAAAAACACCTGATTCCACCCGCCCTTCTGCTACTCAGCTCAGAGGAGTTTTGAAAACCTGCTGAGAAAACTGTCACAGATCCGTTCGGCCACTGTCAAGGTGTTTTGAATGTGCCGTTCTGATATGCTCGCAGACGGTGGGAGGTGTGGGGAAGACAAGCCGCCTAACTCTGGGTGGGCGGGGATGCGGTGGCGCACGGTGGCACCGCTGACACCAGGGCCCTGGGTCTCGCTCGCAGGTGCTGGGCGGCGGAGAACCCCGAGGAGGAGGAGAATGGGACCACAGCCAACCCCTACGACTACAGAAGGCTCCTGCGCAAAACCTCTCAGCGCCGGCGCCTGGTCCAGCAGGTGTAGCCCCGCTTCACGGCGGCCACGGCCACTGGCTCGTGCCTGAGACTGCGGGGTGCAGGGGCAAAGCGGGGGGGCCCTCAGGCGCTGGCAGCACCAGGCGCTGAAGCTGCAGCCCTGACCTTGGCAGGGGCCGCTCGCAGCGCTTCCCCCTCGAGTGCCCCAGCCAGTTTTTGGAGCTTGGGAAGCGGAGACCTGGAAGCCCGTCGGACGCCGCCTCGCTGCGCTCCGCACCCTCCGCAGCCCACCAGTTGGGCCACCCCTGTACCTGGCCCCCAATGTATCTCTTTTGTTTATTTGTTTGCGATTCCTGCGGACCCAACTGCGCCTGAGCTCTCGCTGACCCCTCCTCTCTCCTTTTGGGAGACTTCAAAGATTTCTTTCATGAAAATGCCTCCCTCAAGCTCGCGGGACACTTGGGGATGGGTTGAGTCTGTGAGAACGGAATAAAGCCCGGGTGGGAGGAAAAGCGCGGGGGTGTGGACCGGGAGCTTTGAAGATGAACTTCACCTCAAATTCGCGCTTTCCCTTTCCTTCGTTATTAATGTTACTAAATAAAGGAAGTGCCTTGGAAAGTCCATGGCTTTCAGAGCTCGTCCGCTGTGTTCCTCTTTGGGTCCCAGCTCCTGCTGTGCAGGGAGGGCGACCACGGAGGGGGTGAGGTGCCTTTTGTCTCCATTAGTGAATAACACCCCCGTACACAACCATCCCAAACTCACATACGGTGTTAAAACCCCTTACTTGCCACACACACGTGGCCTCCAGACAAATCTCCAAATCCCTCAACAAACACACACACACACACACACACACACACACACACACACGCAGCCTTCCCAGTGGGCTTCCTTTAGCCCACCTATAAAAATTTTGATCCACTACTGAGGGAACTGCAAGATTTTTTAGGTTCTCCTAGTTTACAGATTTGAGGCAGTCTCTGCTGCTCTGAATTTTGGTGGATTAAAGGTGCAAGGGAGGGCAGTGAGTGGGCAGAGGTTTGCATTCCTCAGTTGGTGCGCCTTATTTTAAGAAGCCAGGTTGAGCTCTGCTAGGAAACTGACACCCTTCCTATCTACCTGGCCTGGAGCGGGTGAGGAGGGGAGACGCGGTGTTTCATCGATGACTGAATTGGAAGAAGGATTCGGGCTGGGATGTCACTTCTCTGCTCTGCCAGTGTCCCCGGCTCCTACCCCCAAGACCCAGGCCCAGGAGACTTTGGGGAAATATTGGAGGAGAAGGTGACGAGCGTGCAGCCGGCCACTAATGTTTGCTGTGCTGTGGCCAACCTGACGTCAGGTTCTTTACAACCGAGAGTTGACACTGAAAGGTCCCCAGAGATGACTCGTACAAACTCTTCATTTTACAAATGATATCCGCCTGAGGGGAACCTCCCACTGTGGCAGGGCTGAGCTCCAAGGCCAAGTGCGTCCTAGGCCCTGCTCTTTCCCTGTGTGGTACCCGGATGGAGGAGCCACCCCTGGCTGTGGGGACCGATGGCGCAGCTGTAGCCGGCAGCAGGTCTGGGCCTGGCCCAGGCACCCACAAAACCAGCACCGCAGGGCACACTTCACTGGTGGTTTGGGGAGGAAGGGATATCTGTAGCCTGATGTGGCCGGTCCCCCTCCAGCCCTACCCACCAGTCCAACCACCACCCGGAGGCCCTGGGGTGAGGGGTGGGCGAGTTGGTTAAAGCCGAGCTTCCTACCAGTCCCCTTCTTCAATCCAGGCTTCCAGAGTGGCCCCCACAGACCAGAGCCCGGGCAGCCCGGTGCCTCCGGTGCTGGAAGCAAGTGGCCCCCTCCCTAACCTCCCTCTTCCCCTTTCTAAAGTGGGACCGGGAAAGAGAATGGCCAACATTTGGTGAAAGGATGCAATGTTTTTGTTTTCCTTTTTTTCTTTTGTATTTCTTTTCTCTTTTTCTTTCTCTTTCTTTCTCTGTCCTTCACATTTAAGCACTTGGGAGGACATAAGGGAAAACGTATCAGATATTGTTCTTTGGCAGGCCTGCAACGAGTTCTCTGTGTAAACCACAGACGGACAAGAAATAGGTCAACTAAAGAAGCTGGCCCAGCGGGTGGCCCGGGCCGTGGTTCTCTCTCCTCTTTTCGACGAAAGGCCTTGGAAAACATTTCCCCAGCGCCCGCCTGCCTCCCCTTCCCATTCGGTGGCTGACTCCTTTGTGAACTAATGACTGTAATTATTACCTCCCTGAGCTCTTTTGTTATCTCCAACCACACGCGCGACAAAGGGGAGGGGGAGGAGGGGGCTCTTTTGCGAAATAAAAGTCTCTATAAAAGCAAATTGCCGTCTAAGGAGGACGGCGTTAAGGAAGGACAAATCAGATCCCTTGTGCCTCTGAAGTAGGGGGTGGTAAATTAAAAACGTAAAAGCCACCTTTACAGTCAACGTATTCCGGAGCTGCGGGATTGAATGGAGTTTAAACAGCATTTTAAATCGCGTTTTTAAAAATCCTTTAAATCCAGGAATAGTGGTTTCTACGTTCCTCGTGTTTTAATCCGTTTCTTTCTTCGGGGCTTGTGTGTGTTTTAAACGCTTGCCTTAGAGAACCTTTATGTTTTCGACCATTCATCCATAGTAGAAAAGTTCTGCCACTGCAGCCAGCTGGCTTGAAGCAAAACATTTGTAAGATTTGGTGTGGATTTACACAAAGAACCGGTCTCTCCGATGCGTATTTGCGAGGCTGGAGCAAGAGTTGAGGAGCCCGCGGCGCAGATGGGGAAATAATCACGTCTTTACACTACGGGAGTTGCTACTGGGCTCCACTGGAGCTTTGGAGCCAGGAGCGCCGGAAAGAGGGGCCGTACTGAGACCTGGTTTGGTGCCCACCGCGCACCCGCAGTTTCGTGCAGGCTTCTCGACACAGCTGGCTCTGCGCCCTTCCCTGCCTCCACCCCCAGCCTTCGCCCGGCAGCCGCCGGGCAATCCAACGGCTTCTCCTGGCTCGGGCACGTGGGAAGGGGACAAAGCTTTGTGGAGAGAATTGAACAGGCCCCCACGTGCCTGGGGACAGAGGACTTGGGCTTGCACGCGGCCACCCTGGGCCCCACGACGCCTTTTCTAAGCCAGGGTCGAAGGGTGGTAGCCACGACTGAAGATCTGTGGGTCTCTGCTTTCACAGCATCTTCGGATGACTTGGTTCAAGAGGTCAGAGAAACAGTGTCTGGAACACAATGGAAATGAAAAGCGCTCGCCCAAGGGGTGCAGTACACCAGGAATGCTCGCCGCGGGAGACAGGACACAGCCCTTTCTCACACGGTCCTCCTCGCCCTCCTTCCACCTGCCCAGCAGCCGCCAGGTGCGCGGCTCTTGACTGCCAGGTGAAAGCAGCGCGAATTCAGAGGGCCCCGAATTCTCATGGCGCCCTCCCTTTGTTTAACAGCCTTTAGAGAAAGGAAATTGTAAGAGAGGCAAGACTCTTAACTTACTCAGGAAATGAGAAACCCCTTTTTCACCGAGCCACAGAAGTAACCAATCTCCCCCCATCCCCAGAGCTATTCGGCGGCTGGAGGTGGGGGGTGGTCATTGATTTGAGGCCACGTAAATTGAGGACCATCAAGCGATGCGTTCATTCCGCCTCCGATTTGGAAAGCTAAGATTGCTTAGTTGGGAACTGTGCACTCCTCCCACGCACATACTAATTCCCAGCACACTTAAGAAGCGGCCCTTCCATGCCTCCACGGGCCAAGGTCACCAAATGACCCGTTCCCATAAGCCGTCAAACCTGCAGACTCTAGCTGCTCTCCCTCGCCCCCCTCCAAGAAGTGTCCATTCATTTTATTTTCCCCTAGCCTGAGGTCCTCGTGATAGACTCCAGCATGGATTTTGATTGTATCAATTACCAGTCTTTCTCCCTAGCCGTCAGTCACAACCTGGACGGTGGGTCCGGCGACCGCGCCCTCCGAAGCGCAGGACTGTTACGGCCCCCGGGATCGCGCAGCTCAGTAGGCAGGCGTTAGGCGCTACTAAGGAGCTGAAATGAGCCCATCAGCGTGTGGGCGCTCTTCCCCTGCCATCCCTTCCCCCGCGTCCCCTCCCCAAGCTCGCGAACTGCTCCTGATTCCGGCACTGGCGCTCCGGCTTTCGAGGTCACAGCGACCTCAGCATTCTCTTTAAAGGAGGCCGGCGCAGGGACAGCGCCTCTTTCCCTGCAACGGGAGCCAGACCGCAAACAACACGCAAATCGGTACGTATATAAGACTCCTCTCGGCCACCCTTCCTGCCTCCCCTAAGTCTCTGGTCCGCCCCTCGCTGAGGCCAGCGCGCAGTCAGCCGCGTTAGCACCCTGGACAGCGCACCCGAACCCGCGGGGGCAGCCGCACCCTCCCGCCTCTCGCTTTTGCCGGGGCTTGCCTGCACGCCTCCCACCCACTCAC
The DNA here is from genome assembly GCF_057876585.1 of Rhinolophus sinicus. Classification (NCBI taxonomy): domain Eukaryota; kingdom Metazoa; phylum Chordata; class Mammalia; order Chiroptera; family Rhinolophidae; genus Rhinolophus; species Rhinolophus sinicus. The sequence continues at coordinate 126,167,649 of NC_142501.1, forward strand.
TCTGACTCCAGCTTGAGCTCACTGCCTGCCTCGCACCCCTCACGATTCAGCTCCCTCCCTCTCCCATTTTTCCCTCTGCCGCCCCCTCATCCATCCCTATTGGGCTCCCTCGCCTTCAAAATCACTCGGGCGCTCCGCGCTTTCCCATCTCCTGGCTGTAAGGATCCTTCGGTCCACTTTCCTAGTTAACCTCCACAGCTTTCAGAGCGTTGCCACATCTCAAAGCCCTAACTCCAACACAAACGCGCGCACACACACACACGCAGACACGCACGTTTCCTGTCCCTGTGTGACACCCACCCTCTGCTTCGCGGTCGCGCAGGTCCCCGCGCGGTGCTCTCCTCCCGCCACACACACGCACGCGCGCGCAGGACCGAGCCGAACCAAGGCAGCTCGCAGACACTTCGCACTCGGAAGCGACCTGCTCCAGTCTTGCTACGCTGATGGCCTCTCCCGGCTCCGGCTTTTGGTCCTTCGGGTCTGAAGATGGTTCCGGGGATCCGGAGAACCCCGGCACAGGTAGGAGAAGCGGGACCTGCAGCAGGCGAGCTTTGCGGGTGTACTGGGGTTTGCGGGGCTCGGAAAGACGAAGGAGGTTTTCCACCAGCAACAGGAAACTTCCGCGGGTTCGCCCTGCTCGCGGGGTATATCCCTGATGGTCCAAGGGACCATTATCCCCTGGGAACACTCCCAAAGAATCCCGGGCCCTTTCGCCGAAGTCTGGGAGCGCCATCACATCAGAGGGTCTCCTCGACCCTGAATTCCGCGGGCCTGGGACACTGCCACCATCTTGAGCGTGCGAGGAAAGGGACAGACTCGGTGTCTAGGAAAACTCGCTCGAGCGAGGCAGGAAGGTGAATTTGCCTGAACCGACTGGCACCTGGAAGGCAAGCGCAAGGGGGTCGTGAGAGGTGTGAGCTTCTCCTTGGGGAAAGAAGCAGTGAACCGAGAGCCGGGCCGGGCTGCCAGGCTCCCGCGCACGTCCCGCAGCTGCCCGCGGCGCCGAGCCCCAAGCGGCCCCTTCCCGGACCCTGGGTTTATTAACGTTGTTCATATAGAACGAAATTTCACACGTCCTTTTGCTGTTCTCTTTCTTCCTCGCTGTCCTCCTGCCTGTGCTTCCTTACAGCTAGAGCCTGGTGTCAGGTGGCCCAGAAGTTCACCGGCGGCATCGGAAACAAGCTGTGCGGTGAGTGCGGGTGGCCAGGGGAGGGAGACGGACAGGGCCTGGCGCCTCGGGGTCTGCGGGGCAAAGCGACCTTCTCAGCTCTGCTTCCCCAGCAGCGGAGTTGGGGTTACTTATCCAGGGGTGGGCGGAGCCTTGGGAGCCCCGCGGGGCGGGCGGCTGACCGAGGTCCGCACTTCGTGTCCTTGCCCAGCTCTGCTCTACGGAGACGCCGAGAAGCCCGCGGAGAGCGGCGGGAGCGAGCCCCCACAGGCCACCTCCCGCAAGGCCGCCTGTGCCTGCAACCAGAAGCCGTGCAGCTGCCCCAAAACCGATGTCAACTATGCATTTCTACACGCAACAGGTAAAGGCGCCTCGCGGGGCCCCCGGGAGCCACTGCCCCTCGCTCTGCCCCTCCCACCGCGGCCTAGAGGGATCCGCGCCGCGAGCGGGACCCCAGGTGTGAAGGTGAAAGGCTGAGGTGGACCTTACGAGAATCTTCAGCTGAAAGGGAAACGTGCTGGGCCTGTTCCCTGGGTCCAAGCACCGACCCTGGGCTCTGCGTGGTGCTGGGTGCCCACGTTCCAAAGGGGCTCTTGCGGCCGCGGCCTTTTTTCGCCAGCACCGCCGTCGGGGCTGCTGGTGGCCGCGGCGCCCGCGCGCACGGAGCTCGAGGTCGGCTTCTTGGTGCCGCTGAGACCTCAGGTGGAACGCGGCGTCCAGGTCAGAATTACTAAGACTTTCTAGGTCTTTAGATCGCAAGAGTAATTTGTAGCTGCGATTTTACAGAAGAACGATTCTATTCATGTGAGACCTGCGTGCGGTTTTGCACCCTTGCGCTTACACACCCAGTCATCCAAACACGCGCGACACACACATACACACAGAGGGAGACAGAGAGAGAGAGAGAGAGAGAGAGAGAGAGAGAGAGAGAGAGAGAGAGAGATTTGCCTTGCTTGCCCAAAGGCGTTCCTCAAACATTTCTGACGTGAAGTAGCTCCAGAATAATTTAAAATGGTTTGCTGAAAAATAACACTTAGGACGAACACCTGTGAAATAATTAAATGGAGGCACACTCTCTTTAAAACAAAAAAAAGCAAACAATAAGTAATGAATTGAAATACGAGAATTCATTTAGGGTAGGAGGGAGAAATCATACTTTCATTCTTTTGTCTTTGAAAAATGCCTCTCTTTTAAACAAAATGTTCTGTGTTTCCAGAAGATTGTTTTAAACTTAACAGTCTCTCAGTTCAAAGAGAAATCGCCAGATCAAGATCTTGCCTAGATATATTCATAGTAAAATTAAAATATGGCATTTTGATTCCATTCCTTAGACCTGCTGCCAGCGTGTGATGGAGAAAGGCCTACCTTGGCGTTTCTGCAGGATGTCATGGATATTTTGCTTCAGTATGTGGTGAAAAGTTTCGATAGATCAACCAAAGTGATTGATTTCCATTACCCTAATGAGCTTCTTCAAGAGTATAATTGGGAATTGGCAGACCAACCACAAAATTTGGAGGAAATTTTGATGCATTGCCAAACAACTCTAAAATATGCAATTAAAACAGGTATTGTCCCATCAAAAATAATAAAGCTCTTTTTTCTTTCACAATCTTTATTTTTTTCTATAAAATATTTTCTGTTTTATAAGTTACTGGTATTTTCAAATTTACAGTTATTTCCATCATTTAAAAATAATAGAATGATTCAAATCAAAAGGACCCTTTGTTATTTGTGTTAATGCTTCTGAGTTGATACTATCAGAAACATTATCTAATTATAAATTGTCAGATTTTACACTGCGTGTATTTGGCCATAGAGATTAACCACTGATGTAGAAGCAACCATTTGTCAGCAGAGGCCAGTAGAAGCGACCCAAAATGGATACAGAAATGAACGCTCAAAAAAAACTGATACAAACAAAAGCCCAAATACTATTATAGTCCTGGTAATTTCCTTGGCATAGAAATGGTCAGAAATTGGACAACAAACCATTCTATGTAATTATTGAACCAGAGGGATAATATTTCGGCATTGTCTCAAATGCCAAGACTTCAGATTTGAACTCCAGATTGTCTCTGTTTTAAAAGAAATGAACACAAAAGAAAACACAATACAAACAACCTTAACAATTCAGCCATGTTGTGCAAGGATGTGTGCTTCATAACCACTCTGTATATAAGATAAAGAAAAAATGGGGTGAGGGGAATCAGATATCCTCAGGGGAAAATTTTTAAATGTATTTTGTATTTATTGCTTTTTAACAATATTCTTTATATTCTATCCATTTTATAATCCCAGGTGTACTATTTATTTAGGTGCATTCTAAGTTTTCATTTTATCTACACAAAGTCAGCTATTCATCTCCCAGGTCATGATTACCCCCTTCATTTTCTACATTGTCTCTAATCATCCTGATACATGGAGACACTACACTTCATTAAAGCAATAAAAATAAGTATGACTGACTTTTCAGGGGAAAGGGAGAGACCTTGTGGATCTAAATTGATTTGTGGCTAATTGATTTGGATTTAAATTTGATCATTATCGTTCTAATCAACAACAAACATTTTAAGAATGTTTGCTGTGTGATTTTAGCTTTTTTCTGTTTTGTTTTTGTGTTTTGTATTTGCACATTCTTTACAACAGCAGAGAGAAAAGGTATGCATCGAAGAAACTTTGGGAAATTGATATACTGAATTATTTGTAGCCACTTTTGTGAGACTGTAGAGTTAGAACTACATACATAGGGAAAGGAATTTAATTTTATTTCTATCAAACTCAGTTTGTGCAGTATGATTTTTGAAGGCTTATTAGATATCATTTCAATTATGTTCATGGAGAATCCACTTGATGTATATACAGGCATTAGGGATGTTTTTCCTCCCAGCTTTTCATGGATGTCTGTGGGTACACACTTGAACAATGTTTTTAATTTATTTTTGTTTGACCCTTTACCCCAACCTAATATTTAAATGTTAATAGTAAATTACCACCTATTAATTTTATTGCTACCAAACCAAAAAGGATCTATACAAATGTTTTATATCTTCACCTTTAAAAGCTAATGGTGTCTGAAATACAATTTAAAGAGTTAAGATATTGGGAATTGCAAGTCAATGAAAGTAATTCTATCAATGTTCCATTTAGTGTCAGGAAAAAAAATGGGCCAACTCGATACTTAGATTTTTGGCATAATGCTTGTACAAGTGTTGGTCAAGTGTAGCTCTGATGCATGCTACTTAAAGTTCAGGAAAAAATATGATTGATTAAACTGGGTTTCTAAGCAAGACATATCAATATTAATTTCAGTATCAATGTTATTCATAGCATACATGGTCTTCTGGTCTTCCCCCCTACCCTCAAATAGCATTTCAGAAAATTAACAGCAGTCATCTTCTCTTTTCAACTGGCAAGTTTATAGCTTTTTATGCTATAACTTGTATTTGACAAGTAGTACTATTTGGGGTCTGCAAAGTAGTTACCATCTTGCTACCATTAGGCATTTAATGCTTCGCAGGAGATACTTTTTTTATATATAAAATGCATGTTATCACCTGCTTTCTACTGGAAGTCTTTAACCTAATTTCCACTTGGGCTCCAAGCTTGCAGAGGAGTGAGGGGCAGTAGTAGGGAGATATTTAAAATGAAGTCTTCATGTATTGTGAAAAATTAACTCTATAAGAAATCTTGGAACAAAAAACCGCAGAGAGTGATAGGATTCTGGAATCTTTAGTGTTTGCGGAGGTGGGGGTTGTAGTCATTAGAATTGGTGGTGATGGTGGTGGTGGTGGTGGTTGAGGGGCGGAGGGTGGTGTTGTCTTGTATCTTTTAACCCGACCATCAGACAAAGGAATTGAAGCGTCTATAAATGAGGCGTCCTTGGGTTTGTGTTGCCAGTATATGGAGAGCAGTTTGGACGACTTTGTGCCCCTCCCCAAATGACTGTGGACACCCGGGTCAGAGGTGCCCGGGGCTGACTGTTTGCAGTCGCACATCCTTCCAGGTTTGTTTGATAATCTGCAGGGAGCGTTCCAGAGGCAGGAGCGGCTCTAATCTCGCGTCTCAAACTCGCCGTCTCCCTGGCTGCGCAGGCTACGCCGGGCCACTGGATACCTGGCGCGGATCCTCGCAGCACAGGGCCTGGTGGGGTTGGCAGCAGCAACAGCTGGATGCCAGGGCCGCTGGGACAGGTGGCAGGCTCCAAGGCAGGTCCCACACCGTTTCCCTCAGAAAGCCCTGCCTGGATTCACCTGCAGCCTGTAGGGGTCATGTGAAGGGAGCAAATATAATATTTCTGCAGAAATCAAGAGGTCGTGCTTGTCAGGTCTTCTGACCTGTCAAACTATCTCCCTCTGTATTTTCAATTTTTTCAGGAGGCAGGAGAGATTCATGTGAAATGGGAAACTAAGGTAAAAAATATATAAAAGAAGGGAGCCAGGCCATTGAAGCGTCAAACTTATTTCCAGCTTCCCAAAGTCAGTCATAGTGGGGGTGGGATTGGCTTTCTGATCTCCTGGGCCATGACACACACCTGGGGATCCCTCTCAATTTTATGCAGAGGTTTTCATGCCCAAGTGTCCATAGAGTTAAATAGGACATGATAACAGACACCAGATTCCTCCTGAAATGCATACGAATTGGGAGAGTAGATTAACGGTTAGATTTGCTAATCCTTATTAATTTCCTCCTTTAAAGAAATGGCTTAGGGAAAGAGAAATGCAGGGGCACCAGGAGGGAGAAGACAGCTATCATTTCAGCTGTGAGCTCTAATGAAATGGGGAGTCAATGAGGCAGAGAGGAGTGGAGGGTTGTTCCAGACGACAGGGGCAGCAAAGAAGGTTTTTTCACTTTTCAGGGATGCACAAACGGACAGGGTCAGCATCAGAGGGCCTGGAAAAGAGTGAAAAAGACAAAAGGGCACCGTGCAAGGCCATAGGGAGGTAAAACAATGGCGGAGAACTGGGAGAGAGCTGCACAAAACCCAAGCTCTTTCAAATGTGCTCTTTTCTTTCCCAGCTCCTATCTTTTCTCAGCGTCTAATTGTCTAGCCACAGGCCGGAAGCTGATAAGAGAGCACTCCAGTCTTAGAGATAAGCTACGTGTTGACTTTTGTCCCTGCTTTCCCCATTGCCTCCCTTTATCTTGTTTTGCCCATGCTGGCATGAGAGACTATCACATCCCCAAGCTTCAGACAGGTGTCCAGTAAGTGGCAGATGCCTTTTTATCAGATGCTATTTCCATAATTGTTCATCTTCCAAAATTTTTGCTGCTAAGCAAATCCCAGATTTATAGATAGGTTTTTATGGGGCAAGGCAAGGAAACGAATTCAAATGAGATACTTACCCGTATTTTGAACAATAGCCTCAGGAGTATTTGGATGTCACCCTTTTAGAGAGTCTTAGAGAAATCCAGAAATTAATTAGCTAAGCTTTGCTAATGGACTCATCAGGCCACTGACTATATCTTCCTGTATCGTGTTGACAAGACAATGATGTTGATTGTATTCAGCTTTGTTTGAAATCACAACTATGAAGGCGTTCAGTTGTTTATAATTACATATTTGGACAAAAAAGAATTGAAAAGAATTAGGTTTGCCCATGCCATCTTTAGACAATCATCACCTTTTGAATCCAGGGCAAATTATTCAACAGTGTCCTATTTTCTCATTTTTGCCTTGTCTTTTGTAATCATCAGCCATTTGTCACTGATATTATTATGAATGTTGGCATGCCTGGTGGATATCATGGAATGACTGATCTCCACAACAGCTTCAACAAAAAAACAACAAAAAAAGGATTTTTAGCAGCACAAGTATAAACAAGGATAGCCTGACTTTGAATAGCTTTGGATTGCACTAGCATTTTAGTTTGCAAATGTATTGAATGAATGCTAGGAAATTAACTGATGTCTGCATTGCAAACCACGTTTGTTATTTTGATAGGAAATATTCGAAGGAATATTTTTAGAGAGTGTTTTAAGAAACACCAAAATCTAAAATAGTCTCTTTTGTTAAAGGAAATGTTCCTTTGGGGGTGTGTGTGTGCGTGTGCGTGTGTTTGTGTGTGTGTGTGTGTTTGTGTGTGCATGTGTGTGTGTGTGTATTGAATTTCTGAATATGGATTTCCTATTACTGAAGGATCTTTCAAGGTTCTTTAGCTAGAGAAATGGTGTGTTTGAGAGGCATTTATTTCCATTGGATGCAGTCCTGATTCTGGTATTTCATTTTATTCAGGGCATCCCAGGTATTTCAATCAACTCTCTACTGGGCTGGATATGGTGGGATTAGCGGCAGACTGGCTGACATCAACAGCAAACACTAACATGTAAGTAGCTAACTATGTTTTTGTGTCACCCAGGAAAATTATTACTGAGATTCCATAGTCTTTAGTCTACCTCTCATGTGAAAATCTCTTATTAAGTAGCCCATAAAGTAGTGATACAGACTTCAGAAGTATATGTGTGTTCACTCTAACTTAATAGAAAATAGTTCTGATATAACTTTCATGCAAAGCTATACAATATTTTTTTAAACACAAAAGGGACTTTTTTGCATTTTGGATTTATAATTATGCATAGTGTAAAAGAGAAATAAGACCAGATGTTGTCTTTTAAATGGTGTTATTCAGAAATGTTCTTTATTTACTTAATATAATAAATGATCCTTGTGCACTAAGCCAGTAATTGAAGCGCTTGACTTACAAATACAGAAAAATGAGCAAACCTTTTAGAAGACATAATTTTCTCTCTGCTGAATGCTATAATCATAACAGTTGTGACTATAGGGTTTGAAAAAGGAAATAGTTCTGTAGATACTGTAATGGTGAATTATATCTTTGAGTTACATACATAAATTGTGGCCATTACTACATTTCAGGTTCACCTATGAAATTGCTCCAGTATTTGTGCTTTTGGAATATGTCACGCTAAAGAAAATGAGAGAAATCATTGGCTGGCCAGGGGGCTCTGGCGATGGGATATTTTCTCCTGGTATATGATATTTCAACTTTTCTTTGTGTTTTTACTCCTGATATGCAATGCCCTATTATGAACCTAGGAAAGATTACATATCTACTCTGGATTTCTGCTTGGGTTAAATAGGCTGTATGTTGACCAAAAGAACCAGTTTGATTAAGTTCACGTGACCATTGACCATGCCTCTGAGCCAACTACACCATGCTTGTACATTAGTTATTTGTGTTCAGAAAGAGCATAATCAGAGACGATATTTACCTAGTGCTTCTACTGGAATCCTATGCACAGGGTGTATGGATCGTGTGGAACAAAGGAATGAAGATTGCTAATAAGAACATTCACTCCCTTATACTCTTCCCAGAATTAGAGAAAGAAAAAGGGTAGCCACATTTAATAAAGCATTCTCTGCTTGAGGGTGCATAACAAGGCAGACCTACTTAATAGAGCCTACGTGTGTACCTTGTCCCTTTCAAACAAGCAGAGAAGCTGATCAAGGAGGACAGAGATTGCCTTGGGAGATAATTTCTTAGAGCCGAAGAAGACAGAATGATGATTTCTTCAAGAATTTCCTCATTTCTTCTCTTCTTTATCATGCCATTCAATCTTTTCCATCCTGCCTGTTATCACGAGCCATTGCATTCTAAACTCCATTGTTTACACCTCTTCCAGACAGGAGAATCAAACAGAAAGAAAAAGCCCTGCCCTTGGTTCCCAGGCTTGTGTGTGACCTTGGTTTGACGCAGACAAGAAATAGAAATTAGGAGGACAGTGGAAAGAGAGAGTCACTGACCCACGGAAAAGAAACCTAGTGTGCAGATCACCAGCTAATCACTGGCAGGTGGAAGGTCGTCATAACAGGGTGGGTGCCTCCCTAGGATGGGTGCCCCCCTAGGGCTCAGTACACAGAGCCAGTGCCACACCTGCCATTGTCTGGACAGACAAAGGCCACACTGTGATCTCCTGTCAGCAAATCTACAAAGACAAGCAGATGATGAGGGAGAGAGAAAATAAAGGAAAGGTGGAAAGAACAAATGATAAACGAGTGACAGAGGCCTCAAGGCCAAGGCTTAAATCGAGCAACTTTACTTACAAGCTCAGATCTGCTATTTTATGTTATGTTTTCAAAGATATAGCACATTTTTTCTCAGGTGCTGAAGGAAAACGTGTTAGTTAAATGGAAAGGAAAATTAGCCTTTTCTTTTTAAGTCATTGAACACCAGCTGTGATGAATTTTAAGCTAGGTTTTGTTTTGTAGGGAACTTAGTCCTTAGCTCTCCTCTGGAAATCCATCTCCTGTTGAGGGAACGTTGTCATCATTGCCTGGAACTAAAGCTCTTAAGGTATTTTTTTCATGAGGAATTGGGTAGGGTTCAGGGATCAACATCATTCCTACCTTTATTCTTCCTCCTCTTATCAGGTTGGTTGTATGACTGAGCTGTCCCTCAGGGAGCCAGGACCATCCTGGGCTCTCTTTTAATGGTTCCCAGGTATGGGGAGAGAATAGCTGCTCCTGTTGACCCTGAAAATTTGACTGAGGGATCTTATGCCAGGACTAATTTACCGGGCTGGTCTTGGAAGTCATCTGCCCCAGAAAATAAACACCCAGAGAAAGTATCCTCTTTGGTAGTTCTGCTAAGCCAGGTATGGTCTTAGGGCTTGCCCTGCCACCCTGATCAATAACAGGAAATGATCAAGAGAAGGGGGTAGGCAAGACTTAAGCTTGATCATGGGACTCCTTCCTTGGATACTAAAGAATCATATGCTCTCACCCCAAGAGGGAAGCCATAGATGTCATGCTGCGGTGTAATGTAGACATTGCAAAGTGGGGAGGGGACAGAAGAAAAGGCCATTGACAACCTGTTTCTTCTCTGCTCTCTACAGGCATTACAGATAAGAGATGGACCATAGCATCATTATTTGCTAATGGATGCCTTTCTGGGTAGCAGCCAGCCTTATTCCTGGGGTAAAGGGCCTTATGTTTTAAGGGTGGCGATAGGGGAAATCACACATCTTATGTGCCTGAGATCTGGAAGTCCCACTGCCTGGAATTAAGCATGAAGAGATAGGTCTGTGGCTTGAAAATATAGCTCAGCTCAGTTTGCCTTACTCCACCATCTATAACATCCAGAGGCTTTGTGCTTCATGGAAAGTCCTCTGGGACTTCTAGAAGAAATCTGTTTAGGTGATGTCACCTATGCCTTAAGAGAGAACCAAGCACTCCTCACTGCTCAGCAAGTCATGAAGTACTGGGGGGAAAAGAGGAAAGGCTTAGCTTAGTCACAAACCTTTTCCTACCAGGATTTTTAGAATGATACAGGGCTGGCTTTTGCATCCCTTCTGTGGAAGATTCATGAGAAATAAGGGCATGCAGGCCTCATGCCTCTGCCCTCCTGCCTGTGCTGCACAAAGCAGTCTTCTCACTCCAGAGGCCCAGAAGCCTCTTCATCCCTCTCGGGGCTGCTGAACCCTTAGACAGAGAATGACTGAGGAGCAAAGTGAAGAGTGGGAAGGCAGAACTGGAAGCTTCTTGGATAAGGGTCCTGTGAAGAAATGCGCTTCCTCTGTGTACACCTCCCCCTTTTCCTCTGCCTTCCTTTCCCCCCAGCCTCTCTGAGAAGAATGAGAGCAGTAGTGCTCAACAGGAGAATTTTGCCCCTGATTTTGACCCCCAGAGGACATTTGGCCATGTCTGGAGGCATTTAGTTGTCACACAGGGGGAGCATAGTGTTACTGGCATCTGGTAGGTAGAGGCCAAAGATGCTGCTAAACACCCTACAATGCACAGGACAGCCTCCCCTCCCCGCAACAAGGAACTTTCCAGCCCAAAATATTATTAAGTGCCGGGACTGAGAAACCATAAGCTTTTAGACAGTCAGACTTTAAACAGGGTGTCTGCTCAGAGTGGGTCTGACCTGGATTCTGCTTGTCCCATGTCTCTGGGGTCCAGAAGAGGTAGAAATTGTCCTCATTTTGACTGTTGACAGAGCCAGGATCTGGGTGACGACTGCTCTATGTCAGGCTGCCTGCTTGCATCAGAGCCCAGGACTCATGAGGCAAAATTCATGGCCCTATGTGGACCATTCAACTAGGTATAGAGAGCCCTTTTACTTCTCAGCTTCCAGAGGGAAGCGGGAAGTCAAGCACTCACAGGATGGCATGTCCCCCTTTGGGTGAGAAGGGGAGACAGTACCTTCACTGTATCTCATGATCTCACAACTTCCATATTCATTTGCATATTCATTTGTATGCACAACAATCAGTCTTATTCCTAAATAGCAAAAATCCTAATCTTTCCAACAATCCTGGGGAAAACTCACTTTTCTTTGCTTGTCAAACAAGACTCTACTTATGAGATATAAATTTGATGGTATGATATCTTTGACAATCTTAAGAGGACTCAGGAAAAGCGATTCAATATGAACTTAAAATTCCCTAAGTTGTGTGTTTTCCTATAATTATGAAATAAGATTTTGTTAACCATTACAATTATATTTCAATGATGTCTTTGAGAGGGAAGAACTGTTTGGGGCAAATTAAGAGATGAATATGATGAGATGGGCTTGGATGTTTATCCTCATTCTGTGAAAATTGTTGATTTATAGTTCACATCATTAACAGCAACTGATTTGTCTCAGTTTAAGTGAAACACATTGCATGAGCTGAAATGATAACAAGTCTTCTCTATCAGAATATAAGTCTTCTCCATCAGCATATAAGTAGGATTTTCCTAGGCTTCACGCAGAATGACCACACTTGCAAGCTGGGAAGGAAGGCAACAATTTCTCAGTTCTTAAAAGCCTCTTCAAAGACCTCCCAGCAAAAGCAGAATCAACTGCAGTTCATTTTAGTGACAGAGATGAGGATGGAGGAGGCTCATCCATCCCCTGCGCCCAATACTCCTTTCTCTGGACCCTCTTAGCTAAGTGCCTGAGTCTGAGGGTTCATTTCAAAGGACAACCAATAAGAATGTCTTCTCCTATGTCCAAGGAGGACTCTAGGTCACTGGCAATAGGAATGTGGCTTGCATGCGAAACAATGCTGATAATGGCTAGAAGAGGTAACTGTGTGTTGCTATGCACTTTAGGTGGCGCCATATCTAACATGTACGCCATGCTGATTGCACGCTTTAAGATGTTTCCGGAAGTCAAGGAGAAAGGAATGGCCGCCGTTCCCAGGCTCATTGCCTTCACATCTGAGCATGTACGTGTTTCTGTTCTTCCCATGTTTAAGATTATAGTCCATAAAGCCCGAGTTGAAGGAATGATACTTGGAAATGCTTTATCCCCCGAGGTTCTCTTTCCAGAAGAAACTTCTTGAGAGAGAAGGAGGGGAGAGAATGGCTGAGTGGTCCAAGGGATGAACTCTTTCTCTTTGAAATTCAGGAAAACCCTCAAAGAGAAAGCAGGATGTTTTTACCTCTAGTTCCTACACTTACTTTTCAGTGATAATGTTGTGTGTTGGGGGAAGGGGAAGAGGAGAGAAAGCAGAGTGCTGGTGAACTCATTTGGACCATCCCAGGCTGTACCTGGATGTTTTAAGTGGTGTGTGTGTGTGTGTTTGTGTGTGTGTCCTCATAACAAGGAAACAAAGGGCAAGTACAGATTGGAAACCAGTCAATAAAACTCACAACCACAGCAGTAGCCAAGGAATAAAAGGAAACTAATGATTTATGTTAACAAATTATCTTTAGCATCTTGTTTTTAGTCATGTTTACTACAAACTTAGTGGATTAAAACAACATGAATTCATGACCTGGCAACATGGAGATCAGAAATCTATAAGGGGTCAGGCAGGGCTGTGTTCCTTCTGAAGACTGTAGGGAGAATCCTTTTCCTCACCTTTTCCAGCTTCTGGAGGCCACCTGCCTTCCTTAGTTCGTGGCCAGTTCTTCCATCCTCAAAGCTAGCAGAATATCTTCCAATCTTTCTCTCTCTCTCTCTCTCTCTCTCTCTCTCTCTCTCTTCTGTTTCTGTCACCATATCTCGTTTTCTGGCTCTAACCCTCCTCTCCTTTCTTTCCCTTGTAATTACATTGGGCCTACCCAGATAACCCAGGATAATTTCCCATTTCAAGACCCTTAATTTAATCATATCTGTGAAGTCCCTTTTGCCATGTAAGGTAACATGGTCCCAGGTTTAGGATGTGGACTTTGTGTGTGTGTGGGGGGGGCATGCATTATTCAGCCTACTAACCCTAGTACCCCACCATGACATAATTTTTATTTCTCAGCTTCTCCAAGGGTAGAAAAACATGATATAGTTTTTTTCCAATTATTATTTCCCTGAAATGGATTTGGACCCCTAAATAGTTAAATGTTACTATATTCTCAGTCTCAAAAAGCCTAGATGATCTTATATGGGGCATCTTTTTCTTTTTGTTTCCATATTCTTTGTACAGCCTGAAATGAGGTTGGTCGACCAGCAAGCTTCCTTGTGCTGAGTTGTGCATGAATTTCTTGGGCTCAAGCTTCATGTAAATTCACTTAACCTTTCTCAGAAAGCTCAGGTCATGTGGTCTGGGAATAATTTTGCTATGCCTTCTTTTCTTAATATTGCAAACTTGAATCTAATTCTTCATCTCTATGGGAAAGAAAGGTAATTCAGCTATACAACTATTTGATTCTCCCTTCTCTTTCTTATATCTCTATCCACATACATAATTATGAAAGAACATTTCATTATATTCCGTCCCTAAAATACCAACTGGTTTTAACTCTAGGCTTATTTTTGACAAATGAACTGTTTTTTTAATGTATAATAACTTATATCAGATAACTATTTGACCATTTTCAACACATTTCCAACACATATTGAGTCTCACAACAATCTTGTAGGACAGGCAGAACAGAGATTATTATCAGTATTTTAAAAATGAAGAAGCTACAGTTACCTAGGTAAATAGAGCCAGGATTGAACAGGTTTCCTGACTCCCAGATCAGTGAGGTCCCTGCCCCAACTACCAATGTAGAAACCAGATTAAAAGATGTAGCAACAAAGTTCTGTACACCACACCTCATCAGCTGATTTATTTTATACATTCTCAAATCAAATTTCCACCAAGAGCTTTTTCTTAATGTGAAGGTGATGTTAAATTGTTACTCCCTTTCCCAACCAAAAACCAAAAAGAAAAAAAAAAAAACCCTCCTCATTATCTCATAGAGTTGGGCTGGAGGGGGTTTTCAGAGTTCATTGAAAGCTCTCCTATGTCTCCTTGAATACTTGATCCAAATCATTCTGGATGGATGGGCCCTTAAAAGTAAGTCCTGCCCTTAAAGCTCCAGGTTAAGAGGTAAGACAAGCCTCGTGTCTAGTTCCTTCTTGGCTCCGTACCTCAGTGCCATTCCATTCCATTCATCATTTGGTGTAGGTCCTTTGAGCTTTAGGCCAAGCCATATATTCCCCTAATCTTTTCAGATTTTACAATCCCTTTGGCTCTTCCAGCCCCAGTGATAGATCTCCACAGGCTGAAGCAAGAAAATTACCAAGTCATGTCTCAAATGCCTTTTCTCCAGGCCAAACAATTTCCATTTTTGCATGGAGGTTCCTTTCCTGAGTCTCTTGACCTGCAGGGAGACAGAGTGGTGGGGGAGCTTGTGTGTGGACTCAATGAGAAGCGGGAGAAACTGCTCCAGGAGTTGTGTCTCCTCCTGCTCTTTGAGAGCTCCAAAGGCCCACGACTTCTGGAGAATCAAATGAGAGCTTCATTAAACACTTAACCTCAGTGCCTGGGACATAGGAAAATCTACATATATGAGGTAACTTAAAACAACACAAAAATCCTTGTTTTATAGATGAAGAAACCAAGCCCCTGAGGTGGGAGATGCTTTGCCGAAGGTTTCACAGCCATTCACTGGCAGAGTCAGATCTAGAGCCTTAGTTTCCCAACAGTCCCAACAATGCTCTTTCAGCTACTGGATCAGGTGACCTGAACACTGCCCTCTAGCTGGCTGCTCTGCATTCACTTGTGGCACCTTTTCTCAAGTCCTATTTTCCCTATGTTGCTCATTCTAGGGCTAATGTAACTTCCTAATCTATGGAAGCAGGTCCACTTACTGTCCTTTCTTCTATATGCAGCTGAGTTAGTAACTTGACATACCGTGTTTCCCCAAAAATAAGCCCTAGCTGGACCATCAGTTCTAATGCATCTTTTGGAGCAAAAATTAACGTAAGGCGTGGTATTATATTACATTACATATTATATCATATATCATATCATACCATATCATACCCAGTCCTATATTATATTAAAATAAGACAGGGTCTTATATTAATTTTTGCTCCAAAAGACACATTAGAGCTAATGGTCCAGGTAGGTCTTATTTTCGGGGAAACACAGTAGTTAGAGCCATAGAGATGGAAATGGCATTGAGAAATTTTGTCATCTTCTAGCATCCAACCAGAACCTTCACACATTCAGGAAGGGAAGGGTCATCTTCTGTTTTCTAAATGACCTCTCTCTCTCTCTCTCTCTCTCTCTCTCTCTCTCTCTCTCTCTCTCTCTCTCTTCCTCTCCCCGCCCCCCCCTCCCCCACAAAGCTGCCTATCTCTTTTCTGGCCACAAAAACGGACTAAAACTTTCTCCTGCTGATAAGTAGGGCAAGATATTTAATTTTTCTGTTTGTTCAAATCAAACTGTTTTCTTGAAATTTTGGATAGGATTAAATTAAACACATAGCATTGATATGAAGAACATTAGAAGTAAGTAAATCACTGATTTGAAACAAGAGATAGCATGTAAGCTCTGTGTGAAGAGTTCCAAGATTATTTTCCTCCAAAATATAGAATCACAAAATCTCAGATTTGGAAAGGATCTTAAATATCATCTGGTTCCGTATCATTCTTTGTTAGAATATCATCACCTTTACAGATCTTCAGTAATAGAAAAGCTTGGCAAAAATTAATGTGGTACATTTTATGTCCTTTATTGAAAGTAGGTTTAAAGGGAAACTAAGATCCCAGCTCAATAGTTCACGTCTCTCTCTCTAAATCCCGAACCATGAACTTAATTCCAAATTCCTCTTATTTCTTCATGTGACACAAGATCTTCCAGAAATAACTTTACTGAAACAGCATAATTGCGTCTAGGAAAAATGTTCTTCATAATCATAACAGATAGTGGGATCTTACAGGCAAATTACATAACTAACTCACTTCACCAGCCCATCCTAGCTCATGTCCATGTGACCTGGGGCCAGTCACCAATGTCCTGCCAAGGCCCCTCATGGCTTCAGCCCACTTCTTTGCAGAAGTCATTCTCATAAGTGCTTTGGAAAGATGTTTTCCACATTAACAACACTACTTGAGAGGGTTTCAATTGCACAAATAGATGTCTCTGATGTAAAAAAAAAAAAAAGAAAAACAGAATAAAAACAGAAAAACCTAACGGCAGCCTAGGTATAATAGCTTGGGAAAAGACAACTCCCATGTAACTATTCCCATTAGACAGAAACTCAGCCTGATGGAACTTTCAGTAAGTGAAATTGTGGGCCAAATTCAGTCTGCCTTTAGCACCATCTGCTCTGCCCCCACTTTCTTACCTCCTTTCCCCTTCAGGGCCTTCATCACCCCTGTTATTTTCTCTTCTACCCAACCCCTCAAAACCTACTCTCACGAAAGAATGTGAGAGCCAAGAAACTGATTGTAAGCCTTTCCTGGGGGTATTTTCACTGCAATAGGAGACAAAGAAATGAGGCAATAAGGCACAAGTCCAGCCACTGGATGGTGAGATGTTTTCTTTATTCCTTCCTTCATTTTCTCGGTACTGCTGTGTGCCAGGCACTGCCTTGGGCAGTGGGGAGATGGCAGTGAACAGAAACAGATCCAGTGCCCACTTTCAAGGAGCTGGGGGGGAGGGGAAGACAAGGAAGAGATGGGCAATGGTCCCCCTTCCCCATGCCCCTGAGATCACACTCCAAATTGGGTGACTGACCCTCCCTTGCTCTGAGTGCCAGGTCCAGAGTAACTGGATAGACTTATTTTTCTTCAGGATAGTGGATAAAGCCTATAGTTTTGGAAGGAAATGATGGCAAGCCCTGCTCTGCCACCTCCTACGATATGACCTCGGATTAGCCACTTTATTTCTACTTGGTCTGTGAGATGGGAATGATGATACCCAACTCACTTAGTTGTTGGGAGGATGAAGTGAGATAATACGTGCCTAGGGTGGAGCACAGTGCCTGGCCATCAGCAACCACTCCACAAATGGCCTCTGACATTGCTGTTATAACCAGCCCTGCACCGGTGTCCCACATGGAAAAGACCTGAGCCATCCAGGAGGCAAGAGGAGACAGCAGGGAGAGCAGTGACATGCCTCGGGACATATCTGGGGGCAAATTATCGCCGTAAGATGGATATAGCCTCTCTCCCCAAAAACCAGAGCAATACTCAAAGATTCACAGCCTTGTGAGAGTTTGGATCCTCTATTGTTACGTGTATGATTTTAAGATTTCCCTACATACCCTTTATGGCATATGTTTATTTTCAGGCATAAAATGAATTACATTAATTTTGCTTGAGGATTTCAAAATTCTGCTTGAGGTAACTAGGGAGACCTGAGGATGGTATCGCATCAGGTAGGAGGGTGGGAGAATGTGAAGGTCCTCAACTTTGGGAGCACCTGTGGATGCTGGGTGATCCACAGACACTTCACATTCGGTAGCTAAACTTCTCACACCAACTCTGCCGAGAGGAATGTATCACTGCAGCTGAGCAAACAGTGGCTCAGAATGAGAAAGGACCTTGCCTAAACAAAGCCACGTGTCCAGCTCAGGTCATTTTGTCTCCTATGACCTCTTTCTGTACTTATTTTTATTTCACTTTTCTCAGGGTTCTAAAATCAAGAACATAATTGCTTTCCATTAAGTGATCACTGCCACTGAGTGATTCCTGTGCAATGCTCAGTGCTGGTGTTCATATATTTGTTACCAAATATCCTCGGATCTCTTTTCATGTCGACTTAAGCCTGGCACACACCAGGATCTTTTAACACATACTTTGGGCACGAGTTTACATGGGATAAGTTTACCTATAAACTCATGAGTAATAAGTGTGAGTAATAAGTGCCTGTGTGCACATCCATGTCACCTCTGACTCACATGGCGTCTCTAAGAATGGCTAGGTAATCCCCTCCCCTCCAAATCGTAGTAATTAGAAATCAATGAGGTAGTCTCACAGAGTACAAGCTTCTTTGTAAATCAGATGCTTTAGAAAGAAAGCAGAATGCTCTTTGAGGCCATTTGATGAGCAGAAGCAAGAACAAGGGCTACCAGTCTCTCTGACAGATGGAGCTATCATTTCCCTCAAATGTCAGGTGGTACTGGAGCAAACCAATGGATGTGTGGAAGGGTGATGGAGAAGGAGGGGGACGGACAAGGGAAGAATGTTGGTCCTGCAGTCGCTGAGGGTGGAGGTCCGAGACAGGGGGAGGGGTCGAAGTCGTAGATCCCAGCTCATTCATAGGTCGGGCATCATGCTTTACGTGTTGGGGATCCCTGATATGTGATGATGTATAATCCATTCCCCTCATTCAGGATTCCGCCACACATGCTCCATTCAGTCCGCCCACAAAAAGGGCACAAAAGGGTCAACTCCAAGGACAATTGACAGACCTTAGAGTTAGAAGGTAAGGCTTTTAACTCTAAGAATGTCAGAGAGCGAAGAGCTGATATTTCCAACCTAGTGTGTTCTGTTGCTTTCTTTATTTGAAGTCTCTGGGTTGCTTCTTTCTTCTCCCAAACAGCTGGTCTGGATAAAAGGGTCTACATTTTGGGAAGGACCCCATCTTAGGCTTTTTGGGGTGAGTGCCAAGAACACCTCTGAACTTGTTTTAGAATAGGCCTTAGATTAGAAGCATTGGGATCCATTTAGCCCACCATCATCTGCCCCAAATCACCAAAGACACCCCCTCAACATTGGGACTTGTGGCCAGAGATTTATGGCAATAAATAATGGACGGATATTTCCCTGGATTTGTTCTCTGAGCATATGGTCAAACTCAACAAATATTTGTTAACTATATACCACAACAAAGTCTTTGCCCTCATGTAGCCTATGTTCTAGTAGGAGACAGACGGTAAACTAATAAATAGTTACTCTAATGTCACGAAGTGACAAGAGAGTGGGGTGGTAGTGAGCTATTTTATAAGATGGTCATAAAAGATCTCAGTCGACATGATATATAGCAGAGACCTACATTGAATGAGGGTGGGAGCCATGTACATATCTGAGGAAGGGTTTTCCAAGAAATGGAACAGCAAATACAGAGGCCCAGAGGCAAGAACAAGTTTAGCAAGTTCATAGAAGACTAGGAAGACCAGTATCCCCAGGTAGAGCGAGCAAGAGGGAGGGGAGGCAAGGTAGGTGATAACGTTGGCACAGGGAGGTAGCTGAGCACTGAGGGCAGTCTTAATAATCCTTGTGTCCCCTGAGCCTAGCAGAGGCTTTCCCTGAAGCCCTGTGGTCCACTAGGCAGTTGAATCTGTCTCAGTTCAATACCTGGATGTGACTAACAATGGCTTGAAAGAATTAATGCAGCTTTCCAAACTGCTTATCTCAATTGTAATAGAGGAAGAGAAACTGGCACGTCAAGAGACTGAGGTGGTTTGTCTCAGAGCTTTCTACCATCCCCCTTACTCTCCCATCATCCTTAGAGACAGGTAAGATTTACTGACTCCATTAAAGAAGTAAGGAACTGATTTGCACCCTCCAGTCAAAGGGCTAAATAAAATGGCAGAGCTCATGCCTGTGGGCCCTCATTCTCGTGCATTCTCACTCATCCCACCCAAGTCCAGACAGCCTGCTTAATGTTTTACTTACAATTATTTTATAACTATAAAATCCCATACTTATTGGTACATATTTTAAATGTCAGCTGAATCATGTAGCCTGTATCTAGATTACTTATGATATTTTTTAAAGACAAAGAAATTAATCTTCCCTCAACTTTGAATTTTTCATTTAGTATAAAATAAAAACCGGATGGGTTTTAACATCTACGACCCTTGAATAGAAAGACAATTTTCTTCTAAATAAACACTAGATTCTATGGGGGGAGGGGGTGTCCACTGTTATTTTTCCAGAATCAGGGTGGGGGAAGAGAGGCATTCGTTAGCTCATTCCCCAGCTATTCCATTGATGAACTGATTATCACAACTGTCTTGAGTCCACATTTGAATCCTTGTGGTTTCCAGTTTTTGTTTCTATTTTTGCCTTCTGAAGCCCCACAGAGTAGTCTGTCCCTCTCCTCCTGCCTTGGCACAACCCTTCAGATATGAAAGTCACCCATGCAATGTGTCCCTCATACCCTCTATTCATGACAAAGCATCCTCTGAGCTCTCTCTAGACACCTGCTTTCCCGGCTCCTCAGCATCCAGGATGTTGCTGTGCTCTGGGTCATCAACAAGTGAGTCCATGAAACGTGGGGCCAGGGATTAAAAATGATTCTCCATGTCTTCTGTCATCAGCACTGGAAGACGGGCCATTTAAGCTGCCACTGTGACTGTTTCTTCCTCATTAGGCAGTGTCTTTTTTCTTTCTCTCAAGCTCCTTCTTTATGGGTCCCTTGCTTTTAAGTGGATAACATTTAGCTACTTCCCTGCTCCCTTTCCTGAAACTATAAATAGTGTTGGGTAGCTAATTTTCTTTTTTCATGCCTCATATCACCTTTGTTCTCCATCTTTAAGCTTCCTATTTGGGCCTGTGTTTTTCCTTAAGTGTGTGGCATTTGGTATGGTGATCAATTATCCTGGTTAATTGCCCCTCATTTGAGATCCCTATTCTTTCTCATTAAAGACCACACAAGACAACGTCCTCTCATTGACCAGGTGCACCAGATCTCTTACTTATCCCCAATTTGCCATTTGGCAGTTGAGTGCTTACAAGCTCATTCACTGAGGGACCTAATGTGAATAGCTTGTGCTGGCTCAGTGGGGCAGCTGGCTCCTGCGTTCCGTGCCCTCCTGGCAGTGAAAGACTTAGCGCTGTTTCTCCTGAGCTTCCCTTTGAGGTCGCCCAGGGATCTGCTAAATGGGCAAGAAAGAGCACTTTTTTTTTTCTTTTTTTTTGGTGGGGGAGACATGCATTTTATAAAAGCTTTCTTTCCTAGTTCCCAGGTATGTTGGTAACAAATGTCCACTTTGTCTTTCTGAAGTTGTAAAATGAGGTTAATGGCCCTTTCTCATCACTTCTTAGCTGCATGGGGCTTTTTAAAAAAACCTCTATTCAATGGCTCGTTTATTGGTTCACATTATTTGCTGCTGGTATAAATGTGATTTCTTCTTGCTTATGAGGCACACCCCTCCTCCCCCCAAAATATGTGTGTTAGCAGTTCCTATACAGCATATTTAAGAATTCAGATGAGTCAAAAGTGGTTATTGGAAGAGAGAGTACACTCTGGAACCGTTACTTAAAATTCCAGTCAGCAGCCCTTTGGAGATGTAAATTGAGGCAGCAGCTCTCCGTTTGGACAGCTTAATGATCTGTAGTTAATAGTAAGAGGCTGCTGGGCAGATGCAGTACAGCTGGGCTTAGGTTAGCCTCGCTCAGCTCTCCAAATTGCACCGTGATTACAGCCATTGAGATTCAGATTCCTACCCGGAATCAGTAACCCAGAGCTCAAGGATGTGTCAGTGTGGCCTTTGTCCCCATGCGCCTTCCTGAGCCCACCCCAGGCTGGGCTGTCACCTGCACTACAAATAGCCCACTAGTAAGTCTGGGATGAAGAGTGCTGGGTTTAAGGCCAATTTCTCCTCTTACTTGAGTGCACACAATTTGATTCAACTTGAGAGAAACTGAGTGTATTCTCTTGGTAGCAAAATATAAGTCTGGAAGCCATATACTGTGTTTCCCCGAAAATAAGACCTAGCTGGACCATCAGCTCTAATGTGTCTTTTGGAGCAAACATTAATATAAGACTTGGTCTTATTTTAATATAAGACCCAGTCTAATATAATATAATACCGGGTCTTATATTAATTGTTGCTCCAAAAGACACATTAGAGCTGATGGTCCAGCTAGGTCTTATGTTCGGGGAAACATGGTACCATACACAGCTGCTGGAGGCAATAGATATATTCTTACTCCTTGTATATAAAATTGGCTTGAATTACTGTGTGTTGGGATAGCAGGTCCTTTTACAGTTTCCAGGGTCTTATTATCTTCATTCAAAAACCCAAATAAATTCAACAACAAAAACCAAAAACAAAACACCATTCAAACATTGACAAAGGACTTGAATAGACATTTCTCAAAAAAAAATAAAAAACATTTACAACTGACCAATAAGCACATGACAAGATTCTTAACATCAGTGATCATTAGGGAAATACAAAGCAAAACCATGGACAGGTATCACCTCATAACCGTTAGAATGACTTACCAAACAAAACAAAACTAAACAGAGAATAACAACTGTTGATAGGATGTGGAGAAACTGGAACCACTGTGCATTGGTGGTAGAAATGTAAAATGGTGCAGCTACTGTGGAAAACAGTATGTTAGTTCCTCAAAAATAAAATTACCATGTGATTCAGCAATTCCATTTCTGGGTATATACCCAAAAGGATTAAAAGTGGAGCTCAAAAAGATACTTGTACACCCATGTTCATAGCACTATTATCCACAATGGCCAAAAGGCAGAAGCAACCCGAGTACGCTTTGATGGATGAATGGAAAAACAAAATGAGGTGTGTACATATAATGAATATGATTCAACATTAAAAAGAAAAGACATTCGGATACATGCTACAACATAGATGAACCTTGAAGACATTATGCAAAGTGTAAAAGCCAGTCACAAAAGGACAAACACCATATAATTCCATTTATATGAGGTAAGCTAGAGTAGTCAAATTCAGAGAGATAGAAAGTTGTGGTCCCCAGAGGCTGGGGGAAAGGAGGAATTCGGAGTTGTTGTTTAATGGGTACAGAGTTTTAGTTCTGCAAGATGAAAAGCGTTCTGGAGATGGATGGTGGTGATGGTTGCAGAACAATGTGAATGTACTTAAATTAAGACCACTGACCTGTACACTTAAAAATGGTTAAGATGGTAAATTCTATACTATGTGTATTTCAGCACAATTTCTTTAAAAATAAAAAAAGCTTCAGTGAAGGATGCCATTTCCTCTCAGCATTCCAGGCTTTAGAGGGACAGATTAGAAATAAAAGGAGATTATATTTCCAAAACTGTCTTTCATGTCCCTGTGGCAATATTGTGAATACCAATTTGTGCTTTCTAATCCCCTCACCTTCTCCCTCCTCCTCACTGTGCTGTACACTTGAAGCTGAAGCTGAATAATATTGAATGTCAACTATAATTTAATATATATATATATTTATATATATATTTATATAAAAATATATATATATATATATAAATATATATATATAGTCACGGGATGTGGAGTACAGCATAGGGAATAGAGTCAATGGAATTGTAACAGCTATATACGGTGTCAGAGGGGTAGTAGATTGGGATTATCACATTGTGAGGGGTGTCTAACTAGTACATTGTTTTGTACACCTGAAACTAATAAAAAAATTAGCCAAAAAAATGAGAAAAGAAAAGAAAAAAATATCTGCTGAGGGAGTGGATCTTGACATTATATGCAACTAATTATAAATATGCTTTTTTCACAGAGTCATTTTTCTCTCAAGAAGGGAGCTGCAGCTTTGGGCATTGGAACAGACAGCGTGATCCTGATTAAATGTGATGAGAGGTGAGCATAAATATGCAACCCTTGTTGGTTAGAAATTTGCAAATTCCACACATACACCTCTTAGTCCGGAACCAGGCAATGACTGTGGGGGGCTGCAAACCTGCCTCCCTCCGGGCCACTGCAGTTCACTTCCCTTTTCACATGGGCTCTGGTGTGGAGTCTTAGGACGTTGTTCCTCAATGTCATGGAACCTTCCACGGCCCTTGACTGAATCAGGACCTTTGTTAAATCAATCAAAATATTCTGCACCAAGACAGTGCACCAGGTCATTCAAGAGCTGGACACTTAAGCATCTAAGCACTAATTTATGGCGATGTCATCATTCTAGGCACCATAGAATGGGTGAACTTGATGGAGTGATTACAGAAGGGGGACAGTCTAGTGGGCGGGAAGTAAATAATGCCCCTGCCACTCATCAACTTTGTGTTGGAACTGAGGGGGAATCCCTGTCTTCATTGACACCCAGCCCGCATATGTACTCTGGGAATAGGCGTAGGGGAGATTTAAATGCATTTTGAGGATATCCTTGTAAATTATCACTGGCCTATAGGCCTGGAACCTATAAAAAATGAAATGTATTGACTAAGAGGTTTCACTAAATTAAAAGGGAGACCTATTCATATGAATTTATTGGACAGATATTTATGACTGCTTACTGTGTCACTAAGCTCTAGAAAGCATAAGGCATATAATCCAGTTTCCTGGCAGTATGTGATCTAGGTGGGGAGATGGAGTAGCGCCAGAAGGAGATATTTATATGGTTGTACTGTGTGGCCCCGAGTTCAAGTTTTATACGTTACTGAAGCTTGGAAGGCTTCATGCAACAGGAAGGACTTGAGCTGGATTTTCAAAACTGGAGCTAAGTTGGATGGGTGGAGGGGAAGGTGGGGGCAATTGCAGAAGACTGAGTACCATGAGCAAAGCCTCAGAAATAGTAAATGAATGAGCTTGTGCGACTCAAGGAGCTGAGCCTGACTGGGGGTGAGGGGCAGGGGACAGCCATGGAAGATATGCTGGACCATGTGGGATTTTGAAAGTTCCAAAAGCCACACTGATTAATAACCATATCTCCTTCTGAGAGATAATGTTACAAGAGATTGCCACTTTCTTTTTCACACCTTTATGTATTGTCTGGTTTTATTCCATTGTTTGCAATGAACACCCATTAGCAATGTAGGAAAACATCGTGATGTTTCATTCTTTCTTTTGTGGGAGGTGGAGGGAAGCTCAGCAATTGAGCTTGATGGGTCTAGAAATAAAGTAACTTGCAAACATTTTTATCCAAGAAGAGCAAGAAGCCAGGAATTAGAGAGACTTCAGTCAGTGAGGCCAGGCGAGAGGCTCTAGCAGTAAAATGGGCGTGAATGATAACAGACTGGAGCAAAGCAAACACATTTTGACAAATGAATTGCGTTATATTTTTAAGGCTCCCAGTGCCCCTCACTATCAGGTACTTAAGAATTAAGATTCAGGGAGAAAACTGGCATACACACACAATGCTAACTGGGGATAAAGGTTTAAATGACTTCAAATTTTTCTTAATCTATAGCCAGTTATAAACAGTTGTAAGTATGAGCCTAGAATTCAGAGGATTGCCTGGGTTTCCAATCTAGTCAGTCTTCCTTATTAGTTTAATTAGTAATTGTTCTTGAGTGGAATCTCAAGGGCTGAGCAATGACCTTGGAGAACAGAGGAGGCTCTCAACTCCACTCCTTATGGCATCTGTAACGCTGCTTCTATTCCTGTGAAAAGCAAGTTGTGACAATGAAATGGCCTTGGGCCGAGTCCACCTAGCCTAGCGGCCAGGTACGCGTGGAAGCAAAAGGCTGGCCTGAGGGCGTCTGACAGTCTGGAGGCAGTGTCATGCCCCAAAGGGAAGTGCAGTCCTGGAAGAAGGAGGAGCAAGAAGGAAACACAAAAGTGTTGCTGGGAAAGGAACCACAGACAGGACTGCCAGGATAGAGCCCCAAACTTGTCCTTCATTCACCAACATCAGAGAAAGGAGCAGAAAGCAGGGAATGCTAGAAAACCAGTGGGGTCTAGAATAAGTGACTGACTAGGTGGCCTCAGATTTTAAGGTCACAGGATTTTATTTCAACCATTTTAGAAGCCATTCATTAGAAAAACTAAAACACAATGCTAAAAATTATTGTTGTTTCAGAAAAGACCTCACTATCTGCTGTCCCCTCTCCCCTCCACATGCACCTATTGGGAGGATACAGACATAAGGGGGCTATCAGGCAGCATGGTGAGGGGGGCTTTGTCTCCTGCTCACAAGCCTTGTGCGATGGGGAAGGGAAGAGTATTCACAGTGATGGGATTAATGAATTTTTACTCAAGTGCCATTGGGTCTAATATTTGCAAAATTTGAATTAGTGGAATCTAAATTAATGATGTGTTGATGTGTCTAAGGATAGAGAAGAAAAGTGTGAGTTACTATGTAGAGGAAAATAAATATTTGTGAAAGAAAACTGTGTGATATTTCAGAACTGGATTAAGCTATTGACCAAAAAGATATTGCCCAGAGGTTCAGACGGGGGAGGATGAAAGAAAACTTCTATTCTATGGTTGATAATTTGAAAGAATATGAAGTTCCCGTATGGTGGAAGTGGGAGTCCTGTGAGCTGAAGACATGGAACATCACTGAAGGATTCTGAGCCGGGGAGTGAGATCACATATTTCTGTTAGAAAGATCGTTTTAAATGCAAAATGAAGTGTGGGTTAGAAGCTGGCAGTTGATGGCTGTGGTAGTGATTGGAATAGGAGATGATGCATTGTGGGCTGACCCGATGTAGAGCAGAGGAGATGGAGTGCTGGAATTAATAGGAATTATTGACTGACTGGTGTGCAGGTTGAGAGAGAAGTCAAGGATGAATGCCAGCCTTCTGGCTTGCCAGCTAAGTCCATGTGGTGCTATTCTGAGATAAGGCACTCTGGGCGAAGTGGAAAGTTCAGATTTGGAGATGCTGAGTTTGAAGAGCTTATGAGACTTCTAGGGAGGGTGTCAGGGAGGCAACTAGAAATATGAAGATATACAATGGAAGCCATGTAGAGTGGGCCTAGGAAAGAACTCTGAGGAGCATCCACGTTGCAGAAACAGGCAGAGTCAGAGGAGCCTACCACGGAGATGGAGAGAGACCAGCCAGAGTTGTTGGAGGAGAATCAGGAACTGGGGCCACGAGGGCCATGAGATTGCTTCTAGGAAGAGTGGTTAATAGTATCGGCGGTTACCAACAGATGAAATGGGGATCAACAACTGCCCATTGGCTTTGCTTGTAAGGAGGTGGCTGGTGAGTTTGACAAAAGCAGCTTCAATGGAGGGGCAAGGACAGAAGGCAGTTTGCAGTGGGTTGAAGGGTGAGTGGGAGAGGGGGAAAGGGAAAGCAAATACAAGGCAGCATTTCCAGAGCTTGAGCAAGAAGGGGAGGAGGTAGGGCAGAAGGTGGGGGGGGGGGTGTTAGCAGAGGGGCTTAAGGCCTATTTAACTGTGAAGTGAAGGACCAGCCAGAAAGGAAATGTGAATTACATGAAAAAAAGAAGGGATGAAATCTATAGCAGAAGTTTCATTGCTCTTGTGAGTTCCTTCTTCTTTTTGGTTAAACTTATGTAGGATCTTTCTCTGAGGAGCACCCAAGAACTCTGAAATTATCTTACATTATAAAATTCGAGGAAAAGGAGGAGAACACAACAGGAGTGGTGATGGAAGAATAGGGGTAAAGGTTTAGCGAGTACTGGAAGCGGGGAGGAGGAAAGCCCTGGGCTTGCACTGTGTTGACCAGCTGCTAATGGATTTCAATTCAGAAACCCTTAGGTTTGGAAAGGTTCTTGGATATTAACTCATCTAATCTTTTTTTTTTTAACTTTATATTTTTGTGAATAATTTCAAACGTAAAGAAAAATTACAAGAATAGTAACAATAATTCCCATATTTCCTACGCCCAAATTCACCAATTGTTAACCTTCTGACACATTTGCTTTATCATTTTCTCTTCATATAATTCAATATTAATGAATATTACGATATTACATATGTAAATTATATGTATATTATCAATATAATTTTTCTGAACTATTTGAGAATTCCTTGCAGACATCATGCAGCTCTACCCCTTGATACTTCAATGTGTATTTCCTAAAAACAAGGATATTCACTTACGTGATCACAATACAATGAGCAAAATTGGGAAATTTGACACGGATACAAATCTATACACTTTATTCAAATTTTACTCATTGTCCCCATAATGTTTTTTAGACTAGTTTTTCCCACTCCAAGATCACACATTGCATTTAGTCATCATATCTCTTTATTCTCCTTTAATCTGGAACATTTCCTCAGCCTTCCTTTGTCTTTCATGATGTTGATGTTTTTTGAAGACTATAGACCATTTGCTTTGTAGAACATTTCTTAATTTGGGTTTGTCTGGTATTTCTTCATGATTAGATTCAGGCAATGCATTTTGGGCAAGAATTCCAAGGAGGTGATGCTTGTTTTTTTCAAGTGCACTTCATCAGGAGGTTTGTCACATTACCAGTAATGTCAACTTTGACCATTTGGTAAAGGCGGTGTCTGGCAGGCTTTTTCACTCTAAAAATGACTATTCTCTCCTTAGTAGTTAATAAGTGTCTTGTAGGGGATGCTTTGAGATGGTATAAATATTCTGTTCCTTCTGAAATGTTCATTCACTAGTTTAGCATCCACTGACAGTTCTTGCCTGAATTTTTATTATGATGGTTGCAAAATAGTGATTTTCTAATTCCACCATTCTTTTTACATTTATTAGTTTCTTTCATTCTACTATAAGATAGTTCTCTCTCTCTCTCTCTCTCTCTCTCTCTCTCTCTCTCTCTCTCTCTCTCTCTCTCTCTCTCTCTCTCTCTCTTTCCCTCTCTCTCTGTCATCTATTATCAGTACGAACTCACATGTACTTTTTGAAATTCATTCTCTCTAGCACTCCCCCACCCTTCCATTTCTCCATTTCTTATTCCTCCCTTTGGACTTTCCTTTAAATTATTATTACATTGCTGTAAAACCTTATAGAAAATAAATCTGACCAAGATAGACGATTCCCGGTTGGCACAGTAGTAGAAAAGTCACTGGCCTTCTTAGCTCCCATGTAACACAGGAATTCTGTTAGGTATATTGATTAATACTTTCATACCACAAAATTAACTAATTATGCTTTAGTATATATTTTAGTTTTTTCTTTTAACATATTACTTAGCTTTATAAATTGCAGTTAGAGTGCATTCCCCTGTGCTTAAGTACTGCACTTTATTATCCAATTGATATAAATAGCTGAAAGTATAAATAATCTGAGGTCATTATACTCTTTTATTAAATTAGCTGAATTGTGGCCAGGGAAGCTAATTAACTCTTTCCAGTCCTTGGGGAACTGTTGAGTGCACTGTAATAAGATAGACTCCAAGAGACCCCAAATCAATTATTACTGAGCAGTGCTGTGGACCTCTGAGTGTCCCATTTCCTATGAGTTTGGGTTCAGAGAACTCAAAGGTGCTCAGGGTGTATCTGCTTCATTATGTCCTATATTGGGAAGAATTGTAAAGTAATAATAGGTGACACTTATTTAGTGTTTATTATGTGTCAGGCACAGTCTTAAGCACTTTACAAAATCAATCTAGTTAATTCATTTCGATGGAGACACAAAAGAGTACATCGCCTCACATTTACCTGGTGCTGACATAGTTTGTGAAGTGTTTCTGTATACACGACAACCCTACAGTATGGTAAATTCTCCTTTATCCATTTGAATCAACCCTGGAGAGGTGCAACATGTCCAAGGTCCCATAGCTGGTAAGTGAAGAATCAGGGCTTTGACTCAGAAGAAAACTCCTAGTGTTCAACAGTTAACTGTCCCTTCTTTATTTTTTTCCAATTATCTGATTGCGGTAAAATACACATACAATTTACCATCCTAACCATTTGTAAGTGTACAGTTCTGTGGTAGGCAGTACATTCAACTTGTAGTGCAATCATCATCACTATCCATCTCCAAAACTCTTTTCATCTTACAAAATGGAACTCTGTCCCCATTAAACAAGTCCCCATTTCCCTTCCCTTCCAGCCCTGTGACTACCATCCTGCTTTCTGTCTATGAATTTCACTACTCTGGGTACCTCATTGTTTTTTGTCTTTTCATGATTGATTTATTTCATTTGGCCTAATGTTTTCAAGGTTCACCCATGTCGTAGCATACCGTATGTCAGAATTTTCTTCCTTTTTAAGGCTGACTGATATTTCATTGTATGTATATACCACTTGGGTTGCTTCCACATTTTAGCTACTGTGAATAATGCTGCTTTGAACATGGGCATATAAATATCTTGTTGAGCCCTGCTATTAAGGTTTTTGGGTGTAGACTCAGAAGTGGAATTACTGGACAATATGGTAATTCTATTTTTGATTTTTTGAGGACCTGCCATACTGTTTTCCATAGTAGCTGTACCAACTGGCAATCCCACCAACAGTGCACAAGGGTGCCAATTTCTCCACATTTTTACCAACAGTTGTTACATATTTTCTGTTTTATTTCTTTTTATAGTAGCCATCTTAATTCATGTGAGATTGTGTTGACTGTGGTTTTGATTTGCAATCCCGAATGCTTAGTGATGTTGAGCAACATCTCATATGCTGATTGGCCATTCGTATATCTTCTCTGAAAGATGTACATAATATCTCTTTACCCCTTAATACTTCAATGTGTATTTTCTCAGAACAAGGATATTCACTTATATAATCACAGTACAATTATCAAAATCAGGAAATTTGACATTGACACAAGAGTATTATTTAATCTACGTACTTTATTCAAATTTCATTAATTGGTCCCAATAATGTACTTTAGAGCTATTTATGTCAGTCCCTTCCCCGATGTCTGTTTATGTCCTTTGCCCATTTTTAAAATTAAAATAACCTATTTATTTTTACTTTTTTTAAGAAATAGTTTTCCAGATTTATTGAGGTATAATTGACAAATAAAAATTGTATATATTTAAAGTGTAAAATGTGATGATTTGATATATGTATACATTGAATATGAGGTCAGACAATTAAGTTTGTGAAAAACTGCTACATACCTCATTGCTGAATATCACTAAGGTCACCTTCAAAGTACTCCCCTTGGGAAGCTATGCACTGATGCCAGTGCCTAGTCTACCCTTTAAAACAATTTTTGGAACTTTTTTTCTGGAATGGCCATCAGAGCTGTTGCCGTATTGCCCTTGATGTCCTGAATGTCATCAAAATGTCTTCCTTTCAATATTTTCTTTATGTTTGGGTAAAGAAAGAAGTCGTTGGGGGCCAAATTAGGTGAGTAGGGAGAGTGTTGCAATACAGTTATTTGTTTACTGGCTCAAAACTCTGTCACAGAGAGTGCTGTGTGAGCTGGTGCATTGTCATGATGCAAGCGCCATGAATTGTTGGTGAAAAGTTCAGGTCATCTAACTTTTTCATGCAGCCTTTTCAGCACTTCCAAATAGTAAACTTGGCTAACTGTTTGGTTGGTTGGTACAAATTCATAATGAATAATCCCTCTGATATCAAAAAAGGTTAGCAACATCGGTGCAACAAGTTCGCGAACTTAATTGTCGGACCTCGTATGATTATCACAACTGAGTAATTAACATATCTATCACCTCATAGTTACCATTGTGTGTGTGTGTGTGTGTGTGTGTGTGTGTGTGTATACAGAACACTTAAGATCTACTCTCTTAGCAAATTTCAAGTATACAAAACAGTAGTATTAACTAGTCACCATGCATGCTATACATTAGATCTCTAGAACTTATTCATGTTATAACAGAAAGTTTGTACTCTTTGACCAACATCTTTCCATTTCCCTTACCCACTAGCTCCGGGCAATCACCATTCTACTCTGTTTCTATGAGTTCAGGTTGTTTAGATTCCACATATAAGTGAAATCATACAGTATTTGTCTTTCTGTGTCTGGCTTATTTCACTTAGTATGATGTCCTCCAGGTTCATTCACGTTGTCACAAATGGGAGGATTCCCTTCTCTCTCGTGGCCGAATAATATTCCATTGTATGTATGTATGTACATATGTATGTATGTATACAGATTTAGATATATGTTCTTTTTATATATATATGTATATATATATACATATATATGTATATACTATAGATAGATTATATATGGATATAGATATAAATATTCACATTTTCTTCATCATCCGTTGATGGACACTTAGGTTGTTTCCATGTCTTGGCTATTGTGAATAATGCTGCAGTGATCATGGGTATGCAGATATCTCTTCAAAATACTGATTCATTTCCTTTGGATATATATCAAGGAGTGAGATTCATGGATCATCTCCTAGTTCTATATTTAATTTTTAAGGAACTGCTATACTGTTTTCCACAATAGCTGTACCAAATTACATTCTTACCAATAATGTATGAGGGTTCCCTTTTCTCAACACCCTTACCAACACTTATTTCTTCTATTTTTGATAACAGCCATCCTAACAGGTGTGAGGTAATATCTCATTATGGTTTTGTTTTCATTTCCCTGATAATTAGCGATGTTGAGCGCATTTTCATATACCTGTTAGTCATTTGTATATCTTCTTTGGGAAAATATCTGTTTAGGTCCTTTGCCCATTTTTCAATTGGATTATTTGGTTTTTGCTATTAAGCTGTAGAAGTTTTTTATATACTTTGAAGATTAAACCATTATCAGATACGAATAAAAACATTTCTCCCAATGCCATAGGCTGCCTTTTCATTTTTTTGACTGTTTCTTTTGCTGTGAAGAAGCTTTTTAGTTTGATGTAGTCCCACTTGTTTAATGTGCATTTGATGCCTTTTTTTTTTTTTTTTTTTTTTTGTGTCAAATCAAAAGAATCCTTGACATCAAGACACATGTCAAGTAGTTTACCCCCTAGACCAAAACCAATATCCCTATGTTTTCTTCTAGGAGTTTTATAGTTTCAAGTCTTTTGTCCATTTTGTGTTTATTTTTGTACATGCTATAAGAGAGTGGTCCAGTTTTATTCTTATGCATATGGCTGTCCAGTTCTCCCAACATCATTTATCAAAGAGACTCTCTTTCCCTCCATTGTGTATTCTTGGCAACTTTGTCAAAAATTAGTTGACTGTACATGCATGGGTTTATTTCTGGGCTCTCTATTCTGTTCTATTGGTCTAAGTGTCTGTTTTTATGCCAGTACCATACTGTTTTGATTACTATAGCTTTGTAATATAGTTTGAAATTAGGAAATGCAGTGCCTCTGGTTTTGTTCTTTTTCAAGATTGCTTTGGCTATTTGCATTCTTTTGTGGTTCCATACAAATTCTAGGATAGTTTTTTCTATTTCTGTGAAAAATGTCGTTGGAATTTTGAAAGGGATTGCATTGAATCTGTAGATTGCTTTAAGTAGTATGGACATTGTAACAATATTAATTCTTCAAATCCATGAACATGGGACATCTTTCCATTTATTTGTCTCCTCTTTCATTGATATCTTACAGTTTCTGTGTGCAGACCTTTCATCTCCTTGGTTAAATTTATTCCTAAATATTTTATTCTTTTTGATGCTATTGTAAATGGGATTAATTTTTGT
Source organism: Rhinolophus sinicus (assembly GCF_057876585.1). NCBI lineage: Eukaryota > Metazoa > Chordata > Mammalia > Chiroptera > Rhinolophidae > Rhinolophus > Rhinolophus sinicus. The sequence goes on from NC_142501.1 coordinate 126,201,106, forward strand.
ATGCTGATTTCTTTTTGTCCTGCAACTTTACTGAATCCATTTATTCTAAAGGTTTTCTGGTAGAGTCTTTAGGATTTTCTATATATTCAATAATGCCATCTGTAACCATAGACAATTAAACTTCTTCCTTTCCAATTTGGAAGTCTTGTTTTTCCTTTTCCTTGCCTAATTGCTCTGGCTAGGACTTCCAGTACTATGTGATAGAAGTGGTGAGAGTAGCACTCTTGCCTTGTTTCTGATTTTTCAGCTTTTCACTAGTAAATATGATGTTAGTTTGGGCTTGTAATATATGGTCTTTATTATGTTGAGGTATGTTCCCTCTATACCCAGTTTTCTGAGAGTTTTTATCATGAAAGGATATTGAAATTGGTCAAATATCCTTGTTTTCCTGTTTTTATTGAGATGATCATATGATTTTAATCCTTCATTGTGTTATTGTGGTGTATCACACTTTTGATTTGCAGATGTTGAACCATCCTTGCATCCCAGAGATAAATCCCACTTGATCATGTATATGATCCTTTCAATGTATTGTTGAATTTGGTTTGCTAATATTTTGTCAAGGATTTTTGCATCTATGTTCATCAGGTATATTGGCCTGTCATTTCCTTTTCTTGTGATGTGTTTATCTGGCTTTGGTATAAGGGTAATGCTGGCCTCAGGAAGTGAGTTAGGAAGTGTTCCCTCTTCAATTTTCTGAAAGAGTTTGAGAAGGATTGGCATTAATTCTTCTTTAAATGTTTGCTAGAATTTACCTGTGAAGCCATCTGGGCTTTTCTTTGTTGGAGTTTGTTGATTACGTTTAAATCTCTTTATTCATTATTGGTCTGTTCAGAAATTCTCTTTTTTTTTTTTTCTTTTTTTTTTTTATGAGTCAGTCCTGGTAAGTTGTATGTTTCTAGGACTCATCCAATTTTTTTAAATTATCCAATTTTTTTGATGTATAAGTTTTCACAGTAGTCTCTGATGACCATTAGCTTTTGTGTGGTGTCAATTGTAATGTCTCCTTTTTCATTTATAATTTTATTTATGAGTTCTCTCTTTTTTTCCTTTGGTGATTCTAGCTAAAAGTTTGTCTATTTTATTTATCTTTTTAAAAACCATCTCTTAGTTTTGTAGGTCTTTTCTATTGTCTCTCTAGTCTCTATTTCATTTATTTCTGTTCTATTCTTTATTATTTCTTTCCTTATGCTAACTTTGGGCTTCATTTGTTTTTTTCTTCATTTCTTGAGATGTAAAGTTGGATTCTTTATTTTAGATCTTTTTTCTTACTGTAGACATTTATCACAATAAACTTTCCTCTTAGAACTGCTTTGCTTCATACCTTAAATTTTGGTGTGTAGCATTTCCATTTTCCTCTGTCTGAAGATATTTTTTTACTTCTCATTTGATTTATCCTTTGACCCATTGATTGTTCAGGAGTGTGTTGTTCAAGTTCCACATATTTATGATTTTTCCAATTTTTCTCCTGTTATTGATTTCTAGTTTTATACCATTGTGGTCAGAAAACATACTTGATATAATTTCAGTCTTCTTAAATTCGTTGACATATTTTGTGGCCTAACATATTATCTATTCTGGAGAATGTCCATATGCACAGAAGAATGTGCATTCTACTGCTATTGGATGGAATGTTATATATCTGTCTCTTAGGTCCATTTGATCATTTTTTTAATTGGGTTGTTTGTTGTTTTTATAGTTGTTAAGTTTAAGGAGTTCTCTATATGTTCTGGATATTAATCTCTTATCAGATATTTGATTAGCAAATATTTTCTCCCATTCTTTGGGTTGCCTTTTTATTCTATTGATGGTGTCTTTTGATGCACAAAAGTTCTTAATTTTCATGAGCTCCAGTTTTTCTATTTTTCCTTTTGTGGTTGGTGCCTTTGGTGTCATAACCATGAAAATATCCATTGCAAAATCCAATGTGATGGAACTTTTGCCTTATGCTTTCTTCTAAGAGTTTTATAGTTTTAGCTCTTACATTCCAGTCTCTGATCCACTTTGAGTTAATTTTTATATATGATGTTAGGTAAGGTATAGCTCCTTTTTTAAACAAACAAACAAACATTATTATTTTTTTTTATTCCAGAAGCAGCACATATTCATTGTAGAAAAATCAAAACATAAGACCTAGACATAATCTGCATAACACTTTGGTGCATATAATTCCAAATATATTTTTATATTTAAATAAAACTTACTGATTAGAAATGTGTTCTTTATATAATAAAGTACTATGGGCAACTTTTACATCATTAGAAATTCTCCAACATAATACTCGATCACTAATGATCTCTTGTTTAGAATTTATATTACTTAACAAATCTCCTGTTGCTAGGCCTTTAAGTTACTGGAAATTTCATTATTTAAAAAATGCTAATATAAACATTGTGACTAAATATTTACAAGCATACTTATATTGTTTTCCTAGGATATATTCCTAGAAATAGAACTTCTAAGCCCAGGATTGTGCCTACACTAACAGTTATGATACCTGCTGGCATGTTGTCCTTCAGAAAGGAACCAGGCAATTTACACTAACTATCCCCAAGCTATATACAGGGGTGACTGCTCACCATTTCCTCTCTAATCCTAGGAATTAAAATTTTAAGTGACCTATGTCAATTTGACAAATGAAACCTTTTTTTTGTTATTGATGTTTTCATTTTTTATTATTAGCAAAGTCAAACATTTTATGCTTATCAGTTATTCATAGTTGAAAAATATGCATGTTGTCAATGTTTTCCAAAATGTATTATTTGCTTTTTAATTTTATTTATAAAAACATTCTATAATGGCAGTTTTGATATCCTCCTTGTCACAAAAGTTATTTACAATAGTCAAGCAGGGTTTCTCACATGATAAATTGAACTTCTTGTCATAATCCTTTTCTTCTTTCTAACAAGTTTAGGGAAGAAGGATGGTAGTTTGGAGAGTAGGAGGAGTGATGAGAGATTGCCAGCACACCTTCTTGCCCACACAAACACTTTCCTTCACTCCATACTTCCCTGTCTGTGTTAAACTAGCCCCCATTGCAGCAATAAGAAGGTTTCATATGAAAAAGAAAATAACTCCTCACCACATCATAGTTCGAGTCCCCAGTTGCATATCACTTGGATTGCTGTGTAGTGAGTGTGTGTGTGTGTGTGTGTTAAGTAAATGCTTTCGGAGAAGATAAAAAATAAAATATATACATAGATTACTAGAATTATACACAAAAATCACTCAAATAACCTGTTCCGATATCCTGACCAGCTAAGGTATCCCAGTGTGCATATTGGAAAACAAATCTTAAAAGAGAAAAATATGATTAATTGTTACAGTTAACATTATTTATCCAAATCAAACTATATATTAAAGGAAGTTCACTGTTTATAATTATGGTAAAATGTTTTGCACAGGGCTTGATTTTATAATACAAGTGCTTCCTGAATGGTCTGTTTTTAACTTTTGTTAGTTTAACTTATGGGCCTTTCCTAGGGTAGGTTACCCAGATCAACAGTGGCCATGTGGAGACACAGGCAGCTCTTTCAGCCACATTCCGGTGTCTCTCTCTGAGCCTCAGTTTTCTTATTTACAAAGTAAGAACAATAATAGCTCTATGTAGGATTGGCATGAGGAGCACAGATGCTGGACTAGTGCAGTGACTGCTTTTAAAACCCTCCATTCAGTATTGCTGCCAATAGTTGCTATTAACAGTGATGGTAACATTAGTCAATTTCTAACAGGAAGGATTCACGCATCCTTTCTTCTTTGCACACATATCCATTTGAACAGAGCCAACCTCTACTCATTTACGAAAGGCTGGTAGAATTACTACAGTTCAGCAGGGTCAATGAGCAGGGTCACCGATGACTCAAACACCCCATACGTGACCATTTGGATGCCTGCCTAGAGGTATACACTCCAGTAACAGTAATGTGCTCCTTTTGGTGAGATAGATAGTTTTCTCTTTCAGAGCCATGGAAGATAGCCAGGAATCTGGGTCAAAAGTCCACACACGGTGAAATCGGTGTCTTCTGCTTCTTCCCACAAAGAGAAGATTTTTTTTCCTGCTGTCAGCGCTATCTGCTACTGTAGGATTTTCCCCAGGCAACATTATGAAGTTATCTGACCCTATAGCATCCTATGAATTTTGAAAGGCTATTGCTAATCGGGAGTTTTAATGCAAAACAGCCACACTCAAAGCAGCAGTCTGGTTCAACAGTCATCACTGTATTTCTTTTTAATACTGATAATATATTTTATTAAAATCTCGACAGTCATCACTTTCATGGCATTCCTGTCTTAAAGATGAACAGCTAACAGAGCAGCGTTACAATGCATCAGTCACGACTTCATGGTGAGCCTAAAGGCTGCATGTGTAAACATTAACCATACACTTCTTGCTATGGAAATACTTTTAGACCAGACATACAGGATGCAACAGCTGCCATCCAAAACTACCCTGTGCCCCGAGACGCTTGTCTGGAAAAGCCAGACAGCTCCTAATCCTCAAAGGAGCCCACTAGTTGTCGCCAATGCTCTGTCACCCCACAGCACATGGGCAGGCAGGAGACACACAGTGCCACATCTGGAGCTCCTCCTGCTCACTGCTCTACAACTGTGAGGGCTTAGAACTATGTGTCACATGTCAAGTGCTTAGCTAGTATGTTACATAATTACTTAAATGCCTACCAGGCTAAAACTTCCATTTCTAAAGTAGTGGTTTTCAACATATGGACATAGGTCCACCCACTTCAGAATCACCTGGGGTGCTTCTTAGAATGCAAATTCCTGTGCATGTTTGTCTGTTTACCATGTTATTATTTATTATTTGTCTCCCTTTTTGGCATGTCGGCCCTGGGGAGTAGAAACTGGTCTGTTTACCCTGGTACCCCAGCACCCCTAACAGTGTTTGGCACGTATTAAGTGCTCAATACGTATTAGTGGGATGAATTAATTCCTGGGCCCTATAACTGACCTGCTGAATCAAAATCCCTAAGAGCAGAACCAAGGAATTGGCATGTTAAAGACATACACAGGTGATTTTTATTCACACTAAATTTTAAGAACCATTGTTCTAAAGTAATTCAGCCAACTCTAAAATAAATGGAAAGATGAAAAGTTTTGTCTCCAAAGGCCCCCACACTAGCTGTTTGGTCAGATGGTAAGGTACAGTAAACATATTAATATCATCCTTGGGTGAAGATTTTGCCTTCTAGTCACATACCTCCAACAGATGTTGATCTGACCCCTGCAGTGCAGTGCCAGGCTCCGGGTTCCTAAGTGGACAAAACAAACATGGGCATGGAAGAAGATTGCCCAGGGGAGACTGGAGCCTGCCCTCTGTCAGGAGCCACACCCACCACTTTCCACTCTGCAAGAAGCAAACACGTGGGCTTCATTACAGTAGTCTCCCCTTACCCACGGTTTCGCTTTCCATGGTCACCCATGGCCCCAAAATATTAAATGGAAAATTCCAGAAGTAATTCCTAAGTTTTAAATTGCGCGCCATGCTGCATCATATGATAAAATCTTGTGATGTTCTGCTCCATCCTGCCCAGAAGATGGATCGTCCCTTGACCAGGGTATCCACACCATAGAGGCTTCCCTCCCACTAGTCACTTAGTAGCTACCTCAGTTATGAGATCAACTGTCACAGCATCACAGTGTTTATGTTCCAGTCACCCTTATTTTACTTAATCCAGCCCCAAAGAGCAAGAGTAGGGAGGCTGACAATATGGATGCCAAAGAGAAGCCGTACAATGAAAAGGTGAGGACAGGACAATAAGATCTTGTGGGAGAGAGAAACCACATTCACGTAACTTTTATGACAGTATATTGCTATAAGTGTTCTATTTTATTATTAGTTATTGTTGTTCATCTCTTACTGTGCCTAACTTATAAATTAAACTTTATCATAGGTATGTATATATAGGTAAAAACAGTATACACAGTATACTCTATTTGACAAACCTGCCCCTTCCTGCTGCCCAATATGGAAATGGAACAGACTATGTGTTCATTGCTACTTTCCTGGAAGGCTTGAATGACACTTCTGCTCCATGAAAGCCAGATATTATCTTAAAGGACTTATCTTATCCTAAAAGACTCCAATCTTTCCAAACAGGTTTTCTATATGTTTGGCCTTTTGCGTTTGTGCTGGACGCTTGGCATTTTAGAGACAACCAGCCTTTCACCAGCCTTTGATCTTGAGTAATCACTTCATCTCTCTTGGCCTGTTTCCTCATTTCAAAAATGAGACCGTTAGACTAGAAGTAGGTCTTGAGCCCCTTCCAATTCTAATGTATCCTAATCTGTGACTTCCAGTGGCACCTTCCTGCCTTATGCTGAACAAAACATCCAGATGTGATTAGATGAGCAAACTACTCCATCCCAAACTCTCCAAGGCAGAGGTGGTCAGCCTGTGGTAGACTAGGTAAAAATTTGGAATTTGCAAGCAATGCCTGGGAATTCTCTTTCTCAATTTCCATGTTTACCTATACAAATACTATGGCAATTTTAATGTGCTTAATTAAAACTTTAGGTAAACGATAAATATCTGAATTTCCTCTGAAATTGGAACATTTTATTTATGTCAGGACTGAAGAAAAGGGTTTCTCAGAGCCTGATCTAGAGAAGTGAAAAAATCACTGCTTTAGGGTTGCTCCCAGGCCAAGCTGTGATGTGAAGGGAGAGATGTAGGGAGTGAAATGCCCTCACCACTGTCCCTCTGTGTTCCCTCTCTCCCTCCTCCTGTCCCTATCTCACAGAAGTTCCCCAAAGGTGGGCTTCTCAGAATTAGCGGGTACCCTTTGCACCAAATGTATAGTTAATGCCCTTTGTTCCAGTCCAGCCTCACTGACTAATCACGGCTACCGTGTCCATTACCATCACCAGGTAATTGCATTTTTCACTGCCTTTCTTTGGAAAACAGCTTCACATAAATCAGCAGTTCTCAGTGCCTTCGGGCCCAATATCTGCTTTATATTCCAATGAGTTTGTAACACCGTCTTTATTAGCCTGAGTTGAAACTGTAGAAAACATAACTTGCCTACTCACTATATAATGCCCAAATTTTGTTTTTAAATGGAGAACAGTTAGCAAAGTAATTTATAATACACTAACATTTCGATATGCAAAAGCTTAAGTAAGACCACACGAGATGGTATGGTGTAAGGAAGTAGCCCAGTGCTTGCTCTGTATCTAGAATCTCAAAGACGCCACAGATGGATGATTGAGTTAGCAAGAAATACCAAAACCCCACTCGCTGCTCACTAAATGTCAGTAGCATCTCTCAACCATTTATTGTAACAACCTCCAGTACCATGGACCTACTCTGTCCTTTGTCTTTTTCCCAAAGTCTTAGGATAGGAATGTCACAATACAAAATAACAATCTCAACAATAAAAGGTAGCATTTATTGAACGCTTCCCATATGGCAAGCACTTTTAAAATAATTTTGCATTAACTCATTTAATCCTTATAACTCCATACGTAATATTTTTATCACTATGTTCTAGGGATAATAATAATAATAATAATAGGCACAGGGAAAGTAAGAAACTTGACTAAGATCACACATCTAGCCACATCTAGCTTCTTGAAGAAATCAGCTCCTCTGGTTATTATAATAATGGGGTTTTATAGTAAGCAAAGCACTATCTGTGTTTTTATTTTAGGAAAGAAACATTTTGGGGATGGAAAAGATGTTTCTTTCTCCAATTCCTATTTATCTAGCTTTTTGAAATTTGAGCCCAGGAGTTCTTTGCCTGCTTTTGTGCCTTTAGCACTTAGAATGTAGTTAGGTAATGTGTTGGCTTAATATTTCATTCAAACGCTTCAGAGTGGATTTTTCTCTTCTTGGCATTTCATCTCTATGTGAAATTGCAGGTCCAGTCACTAGAAAATTTAGAACACAAACCTTTTTCTGCACTCTCCTTGCATTGCCAAATGTCTTGCTCCAAAGTAGGTTTGTTTTAACTGAATTAAGAGGATGGCCTAAAAAGCAGGCTCTGCTCAGATTGGAGGGACACAAGGCTGTTGAAACACCAGCACGGTGTGGTCGGGAATCTGCTGAAGTCGCCAGAAATTATACTCATGCCTCATTCGGGGAGTAAATGCATTTCTTCCTGAAAAGAGCTAAAGAGTTGTTTAAACTGATCATTATTATCAATGGTTTACAGCTGGACTTTAACCACTTGTGACAGACAACAAAGTAAATTATTCAAAGTAAAACTATAATATATTTATTTTTCCTTTCAGGGGAAAAATGATCCCATCTGATCTTGAAAGAAGGATCCTTGAAGCCAAACAGAAAGTAAGTTTTTGTAGGGAGCTTTGTCCAGCCCGTAACAAGCTAAGGTTACATATTTCTATTTCTATCCAGTGGAGAACACACTTTGGTTTTCTTTTAAACAGAGGACCCAAGCCGCAACCTCGCAGCTTTAATGAGAATATGAAAATTTCGCATCCAGTCAATATTTATTTCTATGAGTTGCGGGCTCTGCCTTGGAAAGGTCTAACTTGCTGAATAAATAATAAACACAGTGATATTGTATAGAGTTTCCAAAGCTTCTGTCTTCCTACGTGACAAAGATTGGCATTAAGCAAATGCACATTCAAAAGATCATTTTCCCAAGTGGAAAACATCAGAATGCTAATGCAGCCCGGAAGTTCCCGCTGTACCCTTATTTGACAGCAGCCAGTTTTTCCTGCCTGGACACACACTGGTATGACTGGCCCTCCAAACATCTTGTTTTTCAGGAAACAATTTAGAACTCTTTGTAGAAGTAACCAGTTCTGAAGACCTGCTCAAGAGTCCCACAAAGCTCTGGAAAGTCATTTACATTCACAAGCCGGAAAGCTTGTCTTTAGAAATCTCTGTTTAACTTTCACTACATGTAACCTACAGTTCTTAGTTCAACGATATAACACATGCATTTGGTTATTATGAACTCAGGAATAATTATTTATTTTCATCGCCCCCCCCACCCCTCGCACCGCCCCCCCATACACACACACACAAATTGGCCCGAGGTTCCCCTCCTTCTTGTGCCAGAACTACGTCTTGTAACGTAAGCCACGGATTAAACCTTTGCTGCCACCTGCAGGCTGACTCTGTAACTTCATGAAAAGCTATGGTCGTCCTATTTGAGGCATCCTTCTGCCTACTTTCAGCAGCACCTATTATTTCGGTCAATTTTGGTTTAACCAGGGCCAGACAGACTGAGAACTACTAAGACAGGTAAAAGCCATAGCTTATTGTTTATGCGAATCCTCTTCTCTAAGACGCCAAGTACATTATCTGAGGATTTTCCAAATAGGAGCAATGGGCTGATCGGAGTTCCTTCTCTGCATTCCCTTTTCTGCTCACTCTCAGGGGATTTATTAAGTTCAGAGTCCCTGTTATGAAAAATGAAGACTAGAAAGTCAGCAAAGGAGGGGGAAAGGCCAGAAAATTCTCCCTGGAATATATAAATGGTTTATGGGCACCACAAAGCTTACTCACCTCTGGGTCGAGGGCAGCCTCTTCTGAGAACCTGAAGGTCTGTCCTCATAATGAAACTGGCAGTTCCAACAGAAAGGCCTGGAGTGTGATCATCGTTCCTGCCAGGTTCCAAGGTGTCAACAGCCCTTCTGAAAGCTCCAAAAATGCAGATGTGTGTGACGGAGTCAATTTCCACTGTCTTTGTCAGCTTTTTAAAAGAATCCTTGAACCCCTGTTTTACATTATTTGGGGCTTTCTTGTTTGTACAGGGATTTGTTCCTTTCCTTGTGAGTGCCACAGCTGGGACCACCGTGTACGGAGCATTTGATCCTCTCATAGCTGTCGCTGACATTTGCAAAAAGTATAAGATCTGGATGCACGTGGATGTAAGTATCCCATAGGGCCTGCCACCAAAATGTTCTTGCACATTTTCCATCTGGGGATTGTAGAATGATTCTCTCTCTCTCTCTCTCTCTCTCTCTCTCTCTCTCTCTCTCTCTCTCTCTATCTCTCTCTCTCTCTGGAAGCTTATTTGTAAATGGTGGTATTTCTCTTCAGCTTTTAAGGACTGCAAAGACAAAATAGCACAGAACTCACATAGTATACAACATTCGCTGCAAGCAGTCTGAGGCTGATTATGTCTTAGTGCATTAGTTCCCAACATGACAATATTCTTATTTTCCTGAGCTGAGCACTTAGTTCTCAATTCATTGAACCAATGTCCCATGTACATACACACATAGTCACACACATGCAGAGCTTACTTCCCTGTAAACATGATCAAAAAGGCAAATAGGATTTGAATTTATATAGGAAACCCAGAGAGTGAAAAAAAACTCAAGTCAGGTATTTGTATATATGGAGAGGAAAGCAGACTTGACAACTTGCTAAGAAATATCTACCACCAAATTTCCAATTTCTTAGCTTGGTCAGCTAAGAAGATAAATTATACGTGAGATGTTTTGACGCCAGGCTCAGTCACACTAATAAATAATGGAGATGTGCCCACCAAAACATTTTCAAATGAAAAAATATCAATTTTTAGAAGGAGAAATTGAAGAGATTTAAATTTAAGCCAGTATTATTCAAAGCATGACTCAAAGATTAGCTGCTATCTGCAAACTGTTAATGATCCATGATGAGATAAGGAGTTGGTGCCAAATTATCTCCAAGCTCAATGTTTGGTACAGCTGACATGTTTTTTGATTGTGAGACTTTCTCAGTGAAGGAAGTATATGTCGATTTACATTCTGATACAAGAATGTTGTTGAGTAGCACTGGCTTTATATCATGTTGGCTTCATAAGTATTCAAACCAAATTAATTCCCCTTTCTTTAGGAGCAGAATATGTCCACAGACTAAGCTAACTAAATATCTATTATTTCAGAGGTGTCCTGCATAGCAATCACCAATTTTCTTTTCCTTGTCTAATTCACAATGTGAATTATTCATGAGGCTACCTGAGATCCATCCCTTCATTTTACACCTGAAGACACTGAGAAAAGGTCGAACAACTCAAGTACCATCAGTGACCTGGGTCTCAGAACTGGGCAGCCTAATGAACCTTGCTAGCTGATTCAGGAAGAGGATTACCCCAACTTTAAAATAACAATGTGTGTGTGTGTCTTCAGCCAGTAGAGGCTGTGGTCTCTCCTTCAAGATTACTACTGAAAGTGGAGCTGGGAGATCTTTTAACTAATTGTGTTACCTTTCTTTGAACCATATCAAATTTACCACTTACTCTTATTATTTTTCATGTTTATACATTCTATAATTAAACTAGAAAAAAATCTTAAAATACTACACATTTGGAAAATTGGATAATTTTTCAAAATATGAAAGAAGTGGAATTACAACAAAGGGGGGTAAAATGTAATTATACCGTAATAGTTTTTTTTTTTCCTTTAAAATTATCCCAGGATTACTTTTACCCACAAAGAATGTTAACATTTTACAATGAATCTCCATCTTCTTGACATCCTGTTTTTAAAGATTACTACATCAATTCAAATTTGCAAACTTGAGAACAAATTTTTAAAGGACATGTTCTCATTGTTCAACTAATGGACTGGTACAAATCTTTCCTGCCTTTTTTTTTTTTTTTTTTTTGGACAGAGAAATTATCTTATCCAAAATTACACAGCAGTAATATAGGCTTATGAAGCTGATTTCTCCTTCTGGAACCATCCAGATTTGTCAAAAGAGTTATCCTCACAACTCAGCAGCTGTTTAAAGGGTCCCTAACCCATCTTTTCAACTGTAAACTGTGGAGATAATAGGGTTTCTCATTGTGAGATGATGAGTTTCACTACGACTGAGAGCTGGTGATGGGTTGCAGGGAGAATTTGTCTCCTTCTCATGCAGACTAAGGAAATATGTATCCAGTTTGGCTCCTTACACCATATAAATATGGGAGGGAGCCTGAGACCTTGAATAGTCCCCCAATTTAAACTTTGAAAATCTAGTGCCAAAAGAAGGTGGCCAACACCCTAAATTGTCTGGGCTCTAGGAGACTCTGACTGTTCTGAAAAACACCAAACTGTAGACATCTAGGCAATGAACCATGGCTACCTTTTTCCTTGTATGATCTTCCTTTTTCAGGCAGCTTGGGGAGGAGGATTGCTGATGTCCCGGAAACACAAGTGGAAACTGAGCGGCGTGGAGAGGTACACACATTTTTCTTGTTCACAACATAAAGTGTGAAAGCTAAATGTGAAAAGCAAATTACACCCAATTTCCAAGAACTATTGGTGCATGGGTGAACCATTCTGTGCGGTGCTGTGTGCCTTGCTTTGTGTGGTCATACATGTGTGACTATTGTGTGTAAACAACAAAAAGAAATCAAAGCCCATATCAAGTGACCCAAGTGGACTGTCTCTCAAGCAGAGATTCCTAACTGGGGATTCTGACCCAACCACCCAAATTGTTTAAAATTGCAGGCAGTCCACAGTTTTGTAGGGAGAAGATCTATAGCTTTCATGGTCCATAAAGGATAATATCCAGTGCTTTAAAGAAACCAATAAATAATTTGACAAATCAAATAAGCACTTGTAATTTATCAGTGTTGAAAGTTTAGGTTTGGGGTTTAATGTGACCAGTTTACATAAAGTGAAACATGCTTTCATTCCCATGACTTTTTTCTACCATAGCTCTGACGGATGCTGCAAAGCACCCTTTATTCAGAGACTAAGCAGTCCATCATTGAGAAAAGCTGCAAACCACAAAGGAGGTAACATCTGATTAGCATAAAGCATATTCAAGTCCAAAGGAAAAAAGAATTACAGAATGCAGAATTAGCCTCCGGATTTGGTTCTGGACCATGTGCAGAGGGAGCTCAGGGTTCCCCGTTCTCCCATCACAACATGGCAGGTCAACTGCTGTTGTGAGCTCTGACACCCCAGGCAGCTGAGAAAGCCGGAATTCATCCGAGGCTGACAAATGCCCACCATGCCCTGCCAAGCAGCCAGCTGCTGCCCAGGAAAAGCTTCCCACTGACTCTGCCCCTGGACAGCTTGGCACAATTTCAGGATGAGGATAGAGGCTGATGGCGCTGGGGAGCATCTGTCAGCACTGGTCATGCGGAGCAGCCAGGCCAGAAGGAACGCACAGGGTGTGCCCTGTGATGCCCAGGCCCACTCACACACAGAGAACCTGTGAGGGTAGAGAGAGGGTGCAGGGTTACTGAGGCCGTCAGGGGCGCCTTGCCTAATTAGTGAAAAGGAGGCTGGAGACAGACCAGCTGAGGGCCCTGCCGGCAGGATTGCTGTCCCAGAGTCAGCTGCCCATTGCTCTAATTGCAGGTACCCATGCAGGTGTGAGGAGATGAGGACAAGTCTATCCCCTTCCCAGACTGAGCCAGTTGGAGTCTCTGCTTCTGGTCCTTCGGGCTTCTCACAGGCTGAATTCCTTTTTGTCATGACAATATACATGCAACCAGAAGCTTAAGGAGGAGCCGATGAGCTAAACAGGGAGAGACAATGAACAAAAGAGAACAATTTAGAAGGTGCCTATTCAGGTGATCAGAACAGGAATTTAATTCACGTCGTTTTGAGAGAGGTGTCCTGTACACAGTACCTTCTCTTCTTTGAGTTGCTTTTTGACTGACACAAAAGTGAGCGCCTGTTATTCTACCTTTAATGCCACCTGGGACTCCAAGTGCTGAAAGCCATGCAGCATCCTATACTGATGATTATGTGAAAGCTCCCTAAATTACCTCCCCAGAGCCTTGGAGAAATACACACCCACATGCCTTTGTGCTAAAGACTATTATTTGAGAGCACAGCTTAGAACATTCACCATGGAACATAGAGTCCTCTGTAATTGCCACAATCCTTGCAACTGTACTGTAATTAAATCTACTAACTGGAATAGCCAGATACAAAGTCCTAAAATCCAGGGACTGCTGGTGTTCTGCGTGGAGCAGAACCCCCATAGCTACCCACTTACCTGAGAGTATCCATCCCTCTTGCTGACTTATCAGCCAAAGGCACACTTTCATTGGTGAATATGGTTTTAGGGCCAGTGGAAACCCCTGGGCACAATGTGCTCGGGCACAAGTTTAGGAAAGAAATTGTCTTATTTGGGGTATCCTGTTTTCCCCAAGCATTAGGACTCACACTAAAGTGGAAGAAATCCATAGTTGATTCTTGTCTCCAAATCCAGAGATTCCCCAGGGATCCCAGGGATCCCAGTGTCACATCCTCATAACAAAATGGCATAAGTAGCCAGAGCCCTGCCTGGCATCTTCTTCGAGAACCAACCAAATTCTCAGAAAGTGCCTTGCAAAAACAGTCAAAGTGTCTAGATATGGTGTTGCTGACAGAGCATGCCACGAGCCGTGATGCTGCAAAGCCTGTTTCTGTGCGTTGTAAACTGACTCTTCTTTTTTATTTATTTATTTTTTCAATTACCGTTGACATTCAATATTATATTAGTTTCAGGTGTACAGCATAGTGGTTAGACATTTATATAACTTTTGAAGTAATCCCCGCCCCCCATAACTTATTATCCCCAGCACCATACATAGTTTTTACAACATTATCGACCATATTCCCTTTACATCCCCGCGGCTGTTTTATAACTGCCGATTTGTACTTCTTAATCCCTTCCCGTTTTGCCAAGCTGACTCTTTAACCCTGCCTGCGGCAGGCTGCTGCTCACCTACAGTAATCCTTTGCTGCAGTCCACTCGCAAGGCTTCCTGGCCCACTGAAGCCTCTGCCACATGACCAGTTACTGCCCTCACTCCCACCCTGAGAGCCAGAGGTTCAGAAATCCAAGCCAGTAGTTACTAAACCTCTGCCATATGCAAGCCGCAGCACAAGGCACCGCGAGGGCTCAAAGACAAATGTAATACGAAACCTGTCTTCAAGGGGCTTAGAATCTAGCAGGGAAGACTGATGATCAACACTGGGTTAAAATTCAAGGCAGAGGAAGTAGAGGCCCAAGAGACAGGCAAGCAGGCTGACTGGAGGACACGGGGCAGGAGTGCTTCTTCCTTGGTAGGGCTGCTCACGGAGGCCTTCACGGGGGTGGGCATTGCAGCTTTCGCAGGAGGAAGTGGAAGACATCAGGTGATGAGCAGGGATGCAGAGGTTTGACACGGTCCTTGGAGAAAGTCTAGATGAGTTAGCTTGGAGGCAGAGATGGAGTCACGTCAGGGACTAGGAAGCCAGTGGAGTATTCACAGTCCTGCCCAGTGGGTGTCAGTGGAGGGCCTGCCCGCAGAGCGGGGTCAGGATTAGCGTCACCCCTGAGCGGACCATCACTGCCATTTGAGCCATTGTTACGCATGCACAGAGAGCATTGTGTTTCTTGGGGTGGGGAACAAGCTAGAAAGGCCCTTGTATAGCAGCCAAGCAAGGGGTTTGAGGAGAGGAGTGATACGTGTTATCCCACCACCGCTTTGGAAAGATAAGTCAGGGTTCAAGAGGAGGTAGAAGCCCGGACTGAGCAGAAGCTGTTGGGCAAAGGTCCAGGTGTGGGAGGCAGCAGAGGTGAGAGAGGCTGGGGTGAGCTGGGAGAGAGGGGAGTGGGTGAACCCATGGAGGTGAGGATACAGAACTACAAGGGCAGGCACCGTCAGGAGAGGGAGAATAAGAGAATGAAACCAAAGCAACACACGTTTGGGAACTTGACGCGTGGGGAGAAAATGGGGCAGGGAATTGAGGCACAGAAGACAGAGGAGAAAGAACAGATCTGGAAGGATGAGGAGGGGCAAGTGAATGAGTTCATGTGGGGTCTGCTAAGGCTAAGGTGCAAATGAAGGCACAAGGCTGTGTCTGAAAACAGCCCTAGGGGACTCAGTTCTCTCTGACTTCAGGAAAATCACAGACGCCACATGACCGAACACCAGAGCAAAACATTTTGAAATGAACCCGAAGCTGTGTTGCATAAACTGCCGACATTTCTCAAATAAATTAAGGCCATGTCACTGAATCACTCTGCACAGCATTTTGCCATCTTTGTGAGACAGCCCTTCTGAGACAGAGAGGTGAGACAGTGACAGGTAGTTGTGGGCCCTGGCACTTTCTGGTCTAAAAAGACACAATGGCCACTGCATAGAAATAAACACATCCAGTCAGAGAAATGGAGAACAGCTGTTTTCTTCTCCATCCGTGTCGTTACTGGCAAAGCTCAGTTTTGTCAGGATTAGGTATATAGCTGTAGAATATTATAGCATGGCAGTGTCTGTGTGCCCAATGTCACAAAGCTCATAAATGACATAGTTGAAATCAATGGCTAGAGCCAATCTTATGGTCTGTCAGATATACTTATAAGCACTTTACCCAAACTATTTACCATTATTCTGTTTGCAGACAAGGAAATCTAGGCACAGAGAGGTTAAGTAACTTATTCAAGGTCACACCGCTGGGAAGTGATAGAACCTGGGTGTAAGCACAGACTGTCTAGCTATTGCGCTCTCTTCCCTTAACCACCATTACGTACTGCTAAGAGCCCAAATTTCTTGATTCTGGTCATTCTACAGAGTCATTCTACAGAGCAAGGAGATATTTTCTTGGAAGGAGCGTTTCAGTACCACAGTTCTACTATTATTCGTAAAGTCATTTCGTCCTTTTTGCAGGGTAGTAGCCATCTGGCCATAAAGTGCCTTTGCTTCTTTCCTCAATTCCAGTCCTAAGGTATCTGACAGCCAATGTCAGAGCCAAAGAAAGACCAGAAGAAGAGCCAGAATATTCATTGATTCAGATAAGATCCCCAGGCCAGTAAGTGTCCTCTGACTGGCGCCTGAGCCCACTATTTATCAAGCAGATGAACGGGATCTTTACCAGCTTTTCATTTCTTGCCGAGGTTCTCACACCTCAGGTGCTGGGAGCAGGGTGAACCCAAGTGTGTTGTTCAGCCAGAGAAGAGGCAGCAGTCCACAGCAGCTGCCATGGACGGCACTCCTACCCTCCTCCTCCTGGGGGTCTGTTTATACCAAGGTCACATTGCTGATTCTCATCCCTCGGTCTCTGAGAAGCATGAACAGAGTCTCACCTGCCTGATATGCACGGAAAGTGAACAGTGGGACTCACAGAGGGACAGCTGCTTTCCCTGGGAACTGGAGGCGGACAGAGTTGGAGCAGTATATCCGGAGTGAGGGAGAGACAAATGAAGTCCAAGAAAACTACAGGAAAAGACTCGATTTGGGTCTTAATGAATAAGTAAGATTTAGCCAAGTGAAGAAAAGGGAGGTGACATCCCAGATCAAGGAAATCACATTAAGAGACCCAGGAGTGTGAAAATAGAATTTTCTGAGAGCAAAATAGTCTGGTGTGATGGAAATGGGTACAAGAAAGTGAAAGGACACAGGACTGAAGACATAGCCTGTGGTCCACCCCTGTGGGTATCATGCCCTACAGTTTGGAATTTTGACTGGAGGCAAAAGGAAATTGGTAACAATTCATAAAGAGGAGAGGGCCATAAATAGAACAGAAGGTAGCTATGGTGCTGCGTGGAGGATGAAATGGCAACCAAGAGTCAGTTAAGACACGATTGCTGTATCCAGATTAAAGTAATAGTTATTATTGTTAAAGGAATCCGAATCAAAACTATGGTTTAAACTTTTCAAATACAATGAAACCCTGAGTTAAGAATCACTAATATTTTTGGGAGAGCATTATATTTCTCAAGTGTGTTAAACCCCAATCGATAGGAGCCATAGGTATCTCACCTGCAGTCTAGAAGGATAACTCTGGATTAAAGGAGATGGACAAGCTAGAAGCCATTATGAAAGGGACATATTTGAAAAGTCTGGTAATCAGTTGAATTGGAAGAAGAAGCAACTGGGTCAGGAAAAGAACAGAATACATCAGTGGAATGAGCTCTGAGCTCTGGGCCACTACGGTAGTGTCAGCAGCAGGGACGGTGGGGACACACGCCAGGGCAGCTCCTTCACCTACTTGGTGCTCTGTGCCTCGGACTCTGGCCTGGATGATCCCAGTCACTCGAAGGGGCTGTCGCCACCTTGGAAGCTGAGTTTCACCTGCTGTTTCTGTAGACAAAGAAAAGGTTGTAGACTTAAGAGTCCACTTATCGTTTTGCAAATGTGTGTCCTCCCGCAGTCTGAAAAGCAGCACCGAGAAGCCTGGAGCTCTGTCACCCATGCACAGGGCCTCTGTAGTCTGAGTCTGTCATTGGTGCCACCCTTAACACGATTTGTTTCCTTTAGGGCCAACTCTGTGACATGGAATCCACACAAGATGATGGGCGTCCCTTTGCAGTGCTCTGCTCTCCTGGTTAGGGAAGAGGTACGTCTTTCCTGGCTGGTGGCCCAGTCCATCCGTGGGATTAGATAGAGTGAATGTGTGTAGTGACAGAATCAGAATACGAGGTGATTTTACAGGCTGGACCAGTGGGCCACATCCGACAAGGAGAAAATGTTAATGAAGATAATTGTAAGGTCCTGCTCTTACGTACTGGGAGAGGATCGCTCTCGTTGGACTAGATGAGACCGGCGTGCTTCACACATGGCTCAGTTGTTGTACATGTGAGCAAAAGCATAGGATGTTAGGTCAGACACTGTGGGGTCAGCAATGGGTGAGGAGAAAATTACCGTTCACGAAACATTAATGAGATAAAAGAGCGGAGTTTCATGATGATGGAGATGGTGGTTCTTTCTCCACTGTCCTCTGGTTAAACCACACCTGGAGTGGTTTGCTTACCTTGGCACCAAATGGTGTACGAGACTCCATTGAGCTAGAGCTCCAGCAGTTGAGAGCACTTGAAAAACATGTTAAGACAGGTGGTTGAAAGAACAAAGGATGTTTAATCTAAAAGAAAAACAAAATAAACAAAGAAACAAAGGGCTGAGAGGATAGCAGCCTTCACAGTTTAAATAATTCTCAAGTGGAAGAGATTCATTTTTTTCTTGAGGCTTCAGGAAACTGGGTTAGTAACACTGGGTGGTACAGATTTGATGGCAAAATTAGAATACCCCATGGTTTTAGGTCTGACTTGAGGTCAATAAAAGGAACACTTTTCTAAAAATTAAGCTGCCCAACAGGTAATGCATGCTTTTTGTGGGGATACGTTTATCACCAGGGGAGGTGATTGGATGGAGATTGCACAATAACTTGTTAGTAAGAGGATAGAAAGGATTCCTTCATTGGGAAGGAATAGATTAATAGTTCTAGGATCTCTTCGAAATCCTAGAGTGTATGATGCGCTGACAGCATTTCCCTGAGTGGGATCCAAGGAATAATGCTATTCTATAAGATTGTACTATGTATTTTATGATAAAAGAGTATTCAGTTTATAAAAAGCTTTGGATACATTGAATTAAAGAGTTAAAAACAAGTTTCATTATTGTAGAACATATCAGAGCCTTTAATATGCTAATACATATTGCAAATATCTAAAAAGAAGGGATTTATAACACAGAATTTGGTAAATTTATTTGACCATTGAAATCTCTTTCACAGCAACTATTTTACAGCACAGCAACTATTCATGTGTTTAAAATAGTTTGGGACATAATGGTTTATAACTTTTTTATGACTCAGAACCAAAATATTATCTCATCCAGGCCCTTTATGTGGAAAACATTATCACTTTTTCTTATCCTTTTGTACATTGAGACTGGTACAGCCAACCTTTTAGAGGTCATGTGCTTTGAGTGGTTTTTCCTATCCCAATAGGAACTGGTCCAATCTGTCACTATTCCACACTCTCTGGGGTGGCCACCCTTAGGATTGATGGCACCTGTTTGCAAGCTGGCATGTCTGGGGGAAGACTGGCGCCAAGTTTCTGTGACCATGAAACAATATAAAAGCACCTATTACAATGTTCAACTTTATTGGTCTTCAAGTAAATTTTCTTTTTCAAATTCTATGTCTTTCTATTGCCCTATTACAATTATATTGTATAATTTCTCTTGCTCTCAAAAAATAACTTAATGAATTCCACTGACTGTGAAGCCTAAACTACAAAGTTGAGCCCAGTTCTGTTGTTTACCCATCTGGGTACTCCATCTTTCAGGACCTAGTGAAAATTTTAGTGGCATTGAATTTTGTTTTGGTTTGGATACTTTTTTTTTAAAGGTTATTACTGCTAACTTTAACTAAATGATCACATGTGAGTCTTTTCTTGTCGTGAGTCACAAGAGAAAAAAATGGCAAAGCTTCTGTCAAATCACAATTACACTGTAGATAATGAAAGAGTCAAAGGATCCCTGTGGTTCGTGACAAATTGAAACATGGTGGGGTTTCCAGGGAGGAGACTGGCAGTGCTGTTTTAGTCAGAGAGCATGATTCATTCACTGTCCTTGAGAATAGTTCAATCACTTTGCCACCCATTTTCCATAGCAAGCTTACGGTGCCCCGGAAAATTAATGGTCATTGACAATAAAACTATCCACTGTAACTACCATAAACTACTGAGTGTGAAAACATAACATGGTACTGACACTCTAACCGCTCTTGAGAGAGGAACATGACATTTGAAAGATTGTTTATTTAAGATATCTCAGAGTAACAATGTCTTTATTTTTTTAGATGTCAGCATATAAAAATGATAGTAATGAACTGTCTTAAAAGCTATGAGTTCCAAAGAGAACTCAAATCTTAGCAGCTAAGTGACAAAGTACTTGGACTAAATATCAATGAAGCACTATAAGAATCATACTAATAATATTTTACAGAACGAAAAGTTTCCAAAATATTTTAATTGCAACAAAAGCCAGAACATCAGGATGTTTTCCCAAAGAATGAACATTACACTCTGATTGTGTGTGTTTTTTAAAATAAATGCCTTCTCTGATTCGTTTATCCCACAGAGTTGACCTATCATAGCAGCCCATCCTGTCCAGATGTTGGCCCCATTTTTTTTCATTTGATTCTTACTGTTTTCTTTCTCCAGAATATTCAATGTCTCTTTCTCTTATTATTTCTTAATAATTTCTATCACAATGTAACTCTAATAGGACATCTGAGAAAGTCAGTGATTTCCTAAGTTTTCTCTTCTCTTCTAGGGATTGATGCAGAGTTGCAACCAGATGCATGCCTCCTACCTCTTCCAGCAAGATAAACACTACGACTTGTCCTATGACACTGGAGACAAGGCCTTACAGTGTGGACGCCATGTTGATGTTTTCAAGTTATGGCTAATGTGGAGAGCAAAGGTGAGCACATGTATATCAGCTGACTGTCAACTAAAAACACAAACTGTATCTGGTGAACCTTAGTGTGACATGTGAAAAATTGATTTCCAAATTGAAAATTCCCCCCAAGTTAAGTTTCTTTAATCCTATATCTAGATACCTGCATTCTACCCATGATAAGAATATAATCAAACTCATGGTATATTTTTAAAACCGTTTGAGAGCACAACAATAATTCGTATTTTTGATTGATTTACTTATATAATAAAACCCATGTTTTGTTTTGTTTTTTGCCTTTTAAGCCAAGCGGCTCTGAATGCTCACTCATCTAGCAAACAAATTCACGTTGCTTTATACGGCAGAACATCTGGTGTTTCCATGGTGTTGTATTGTTTTTACCCAGTGATTGATAACTTGGGCAGGTTAATGCAATCTAAAAGCATATGTTTGGAGAACAAAAATAAAAAGTGGAGAACTCCTCAGGATAGCTTTTTTGACATTTTAAAGGGGTAACCTGTAGTTCTAAAGCTTAAAAACAAAAAACAAAAACAAAAAAAACTCCATCAGTACCTAGTGACCTTCTTTTGTACAGTTTCTCTACGGGCCTCAGGATTGAACTATAGATGACATTCCTCTCTCAGAAATGAAAACTCTGTAAGTAATGGTGTGCAGTACTGGCTGGACCTATCTGTAGCCTTCAAAGAGCATAAGTGTATATTTCAATGTAAACAGGCTGGAAAGGTTGAAGATTTTATTTTTAATTTTGACCAGATTGCTAACTTAAATGTCACAAATCCCCACCAGGTTTCATTTATCTTCCGTAGGAGGCAATGGCCAGAGCCAGCTGGACATGCTAGAAAAACCCAACTGCCAGAAAAAAACCCAACTGCTAAAAGCACAGGAAATGAGAAAGGGAGAGTTTAGAAGGAAGTTGTCATGCCCCAACGTCCTGTGGGGGGGGGGAGTGTCCCCCAAATTTGGCTCCAAGCTTTCTAAGTATCTTACACAAAGAGGTGACAGATTCAATCCCATAGGAACAAGCAAATAACTTAATCAGCAAGAGTGAGACATGCCAGGATGAGACCACAGAATGGGTTCTTTCTTACGTCTGTGTAAAGAGGTATGGACCACATCCACAGCCACAAGCTCCAGATGCTGTTGTTGTTTATAAAATTTTTCAAAGTAAGCAGAATTGCCGTAAGCAGTTTAGAGAGGGGATTGGCTAACAAGAAAAGAAGGGGCCTTGGGAGTGACCCATGCCGTCCACAATGATTTTATGGAATCTTCTTTAAATCCATCCTGGAAAACAGGCAGGCTAAATAGAAAAGATGATCTTGCTTCATGCAGAAATAAATCTCAGATGATCTCTGGGGATGGCAAGCCTCCATACTATTATTTACCCTAGCTGAATTTTCTCTAAGTGTTGCTAAGTATTGAACAGCTACCTGGAGTGAGGCCTCAGGTAAGTTGTTCCCCTTAAAAGTGGTGTGGTGTGTGGGCTCCCATCCCTTGAGCTGGGCAAGGGACCTCTTCCTCCTTTAAAAGTTGAAAGCATGACAAGGACACATACCTGGTCCCCACCATCCAAGATGAGACTCATTCTGTTGGCAGTGATACTTTCATTTGGAAAAAAATAAATAAATCAAGAATATGAATTATTGGTGTACTCTCAAGCAGTTTTAAAAGAAGTAGATTTTTATTTCATTACTTGGTAAGAATTACAAAATGTCAGCTAGTAAGTTGCGGAAAACTTGATCTCTAAATACTGTTCAGTATCATCCTTTTTGTCTCTTTTTCCTGTGGTGTTTTTATTAAGGTGATGTTCCTTTAGCTATGTTTACACAAAAATGTTCCTCTCATGTTTTATCAGTTCCTGCTGCTCCTTCTCTGTCTGCAGGCTCCTCACCAGCATGGTGCAGCTGGTTGGTTCTTAGAGAAATAACTTAGAGGATATCAGGTGTGAATTAAACAGCAGGACCAAATGAGGTCTGAAATAAAGGCAAAGGATCCGGTTTCTAAAATATTTGAAATAAAAGCACCAGGAGAGGGGATAAAAAGAGAAAAAAGAACCATCACAACAGCTGCATGACCTGTGGACACATGTTCTCTTAATTCTTTATGCAAAACCTTAAGTAGCTAGACCTCTACACAGCAAAAACTCCCATATGGCTTTCAACTTAAAGCTGCATTTTTTGCAAAATGAGATGATAATAATTGTTAAAGCAATAAGCTCTGTCCTACACTCTGGATCAGAAGTGAGGATAATTAACTTCTCACCTCAAAAGCTCTCTAGTAATGCCAGCCAGGGAAGGAGAAGTCACCTGTCCAAGAAGAACCATGAAAGAGTTGGCCGTGATGTGCGTGCGCTCTTGCATGTCCTCATGCCCTCAGGAATGAACAAACCAGGTGAAAAATTGGTAATGAGGAGGAGGAAGAGCCTAGCATTAATCAGTAAACCCTCTGTTCCCTCACCTGCCTGGAGAATACAATGTTCGAGGGAATCCACATTTTCTCCTTAGTAAGATAAACCACATATAAAACAGTAACCTAAATATGAGTTACTATTCCTTAGTCTGTAATGACTAATGGAACTAAATGCACTGATGATGACCATCATATTAAATCCAGGATAGCTTCATTATAGCAAATTTATGCAAAAACAAACACAAAAAAAAAACAAAAAAATGAGCCTCCTGATGGGAGGCGTTCTAGATGGTTTTACAATATGCAATCCTGTCCTCGGCACCAGTACTGACTGTGTCTGCCCTCAGCTCCATTCTTATTGGGTAGAACTTTCATTTTGTCTGCATTTTATTAGCGCATCCTAGAGCTTGATGATTATTTTCCATCTTGACAGGTTTCCTCAATGGTAAAAACTTGGTGGTAGAAAGAAAAAAAACCTTAAAAGTAGTCCCCCTTCTTCAGGACTGCAGGGATGGCTTAATATGTACCTAAGGAATTTTCACAGTAAATCTCTGTGTTTTTATCTTACAAACTGGCAGCGTTCCTTTTAGTTTTCTGTGATTAGCTTCCCTACTTTAAACATAGATAACAGAGGGACTGGGAGAGGGGAAAAAAATAATAGGAGAAAACTATTAAAGATAAATTGACGTCTGGAACCCTTTGCTGAGTGACTAAATGTTCACTTTCTCTCTAAAATACTAATTTTAATAAGTAGATATGGAGCAGCTGAATGAGATAAAGAGTCTATAATTTTCCAGACAGGATAAGCTAAATGCACAGATAACCATCACATGAGACAGAATATGAATGGTCATAAGAGAAACACAGACATACCTCGAGAAGTTAAAGGAAGGAGAGTTCATTCCCAGTGTGAGAGTCAGGAATGATTTATCGAGAGGTGACCTTCAAGATGGATCTTGGACAAGACAGGTAGAATAGTAGGATATGACCCAGCAGAGCTGGGAGAAGGACATCCCAGAAAGAAGGTTTAGCAGAGGCTAACGTGCATGTTCTGAGTCTAGTGAAGAGTTTAAGTTGACAGGAGGGTAATCAGGGAGCTATTGTCCAGATGACGGCAGTCAAAAATGGAGCTAGCAGCCAAGGGTTCAGTCATTATTTCAGAAGTGGCATCTCTGAGACCTGACAGCACTAGATGAGGGTTTTAAGAAGCAGAGAAGAACCATGGGCAGCATTTAAGATATCAGGCCCTGAGAAAACACAGAGGCCATAGCTGAACAATGGGAAACCGTGAGATCACTGAAGAAGATAACACAAACAGTGTTCATCTTCCTGAAACTCTGATTTAGGAGTCTGGGGTGGGCCTGAGAATCGACGTTTTTTAACACAAGTAATCGGGGTCTGATACAGATGGCCCCTCAGAACATTCTTTGTCAAAACACTGCCCCAGTGATTAAAAGTTGTACTTCCATTCATTCATCCATTCATGAGCACCTAATATGTGCCTGGCACTGCAGGTATGAGTGATACAGCTGTGAATAAAAGAAATAACAGTGAACTCCCTTGTGGAATAGTCATTTCAGTCAGTTCACCCAAACCCTAAGTGTGTGGGTGATGCCAGAGAAATAAAGCCATATTTTGCCACCCCCGCCACCCCAAGTTCCTTCAGCATAACCCTGATGCTGGGGTCCAGTCTTTGCCTTAGAAACACCCATCTGAGCCTTCAGCGTCCTTCCCAGCAACTTGAGTCACAGTGATGGGACGTCTAAGAAAGAATGACACGTGCCTTAGTCATTCTCACAATAAGAGCAGTTTGACATTTTATAGTTACTCAACAAGAATTTGGTGAATAAATGAGTTTTAGACAATCTCCTGAAAGGCTTCAAAATCTTGAAAATAAAATATAGATCTTATTTCCATCGATATCCAACATGAACGGAAGGGCCCCAGGCTTCAAAGGGCACACTGGATTTTCCGAAGTCACTCCCCTCATACCTCTTTAGCCTCACGGGTGGTCAGATTCCCCCCAGTCATCTTCAGAGTGAAGTCCTGGACGAGCAAAGGCCAGTCGACTGCCACTTTTGTCTCTGGCAATCCCACTCCCTTTGCAATACACTCAAACTCGTTTTCAGAGCATTCATTTTACTTTACGATTTCTCTGTATGGGAAATCAAATACGTGCCATTATTCCCATGTGACCAGAGAGATTCGCCAAGGTCTTACACTGGATAGGGTCAGACTCATGCTGATCCAGGCCATATCCCGCATCAGATATGTGCAAGCTTAAATCCAGCTGTAGACTGGCCCAAAGAATCCAGTTTGGAGAGCAGTTGACCTCCCTGCCTCCTACCTAGCATCCATCCCAAGTGGACCTAAACTTCCAAATCAGTCCAAACCAATGCTAATTTCCTGGGCACACACAGACTCATGGAGCACATGGCGTAGGTGCTGGCCTGAGCATTTAGGCCTCAGCTTAAGTCCTTCCTTAGTTTCATCAGGAACAAGCCAGCCTCCTTGAACCAATCAGATAGGGCAGTACTCTCCAAAGAAATAGGTTTCTGGACCCATCAGATTTCTGTAATGCTGCGTGTCCTTAAGCATGCATCAGGTGTTAAATATCACTGGCCAAACTGGATCCTTCTTTTAGCTGAGATGACCAGACTGTGTATAAACAGGAAAGTGGGCCCATCTTATCTCCATTACAATGGCTCCCTCTAGTTTCCAAGTTGGATTAGTCAGTGGCAGTCCAGTTCTAAGAGCTCCTGGGATGAGCATTAGCTATTTTCCCAAGTTTTCCGTTAGCATTTCACAAACACTGAAGGAGTTAGGAGGAAAGCAATTTTGAAAAGTAAATCTCTGATGTGTCCTGATGTCAGTTAAAGAGCTCCAGTCCAAGTCTCTTGTGTTGTTTTTCCTAAGTCCAGACCCTGGGCTTCCAGAGCTGGAAGCTAAAAGACCTCTGTGATGATTTGCCCAGTACACACACATGAGTCATTTATTCCCCAGAGGAGAAATCTAATGAGCTTTGTAGAACTACAGGCTAACAAAACATTTGTGTGCCCCTTAAGAGTCATTCATTTATCCAGGTGTTCAACAAATACTCACTGAGCACCTACCCTGTATATTCTATAATGCGGATACATTGGTGAACAAAAGTCGAGTCTGGAAATGGCAAATGTATATGATGGGCAGGGGCTAAGCAGGCATCCTGGCGGGTCCCTGATGCTGCTGCTTATACACAGGAAGAGAATAGCCCAGGCTTCTTGTCATTAATGACTTCCATAATTAGCCCCTATAAATGGCAGACACCAATTTTCAATTTTCCCCGGGAGTAATCAAAATAATTGCCTGGAGAATGGCGGCTCAGAAGAAAAGAAGTCACTGTGGAGGGCAGTAATGACAGACTTGAAAGGGGACAAAAACACCTGAGGGCGAGAGCATCAAAGGAGAAATAATTGCCAGAAAAGCCTCTAGAAACACTGTCTTATGTATGGAAAGTGCTGGAGCAGAACTGAGAAGTGGCAGAAAAACCATTTGTCCGGAGGGCTCTCATGTCTCAGCCTCAGTGCTCACCCACCTTTCTCAGCTTGCCTGATAGTCTTTCTTTTTCTCTTACGTAGGGGACTACTGGGTTTGAAGCACATATTGACAAGTGTTTGGAACTGGCAGAGTATTTATACAATATCATAAAAAACCGAGAAGGCTATGAAATGGTGTTTGATGGAAAGGTATGTTTTCTGATTTCTATGATCCCAAAATGTTTAGTCAATTGCAATTCTTATCCCTGATATTTTTGATGTCAATAACATACTGTCCTTGTAAGTGGGACCATTACAAAGGAGAAGCAGGGATGCCCGGGTAGTTATTCTGAGCCAAAGTAAAAATCAGAAAAACAAAAAACGACTATATAATGTTGTGAAAGTCAGGCCCTCCAAAGGTGATTATGGATTTTAAAATACGAATTGCATTCAGAAGCTGCAGAATAAATGGATTCGAAATGTCCTTGAAATTTTCAAACTTGCTAGTTTGGGCTGACTGTGAATCTTACTTTTCCTCTTTGTAGCCTCAGCACACAAATGTCTGCTTCTGGTACGTTCCTCCGAGTTTGCGTGTCCTGGAGGACAATGAAGAGAGAATGAGCCGCCTCTCAAAGGTAAGTGACACGAGCTCCTCTGATATGAATGTTGGTGAGTACATTGGGCCTTTACAGGCATATCATCTTTATAATGTATTTTTAGGAGATTTGTAGATTTTTAGGAGAAGTTTGTCATAGACCTTGGTGCATGAACACACTCCCCTCTGTGGACTCCTGCAAAGACAGGACATAGAAAATTGGTATAGCCAGACTTTTAACAACTGTACTTGCTCCTGTTTTCTGAGAGTGAGTTTATGATGTCTTACAATAAACAATTAGGTGATAACCTGTACTGTCATTCACAACACAGCAAGAACCCTTGCTGGCATTGACTGAACTGCCAAGCAAACTGATGCTCAGTTACATGCACGGAAGCGACTTTGGGCACCAGGAATGAGTAGAAAATAAAGCTGCTGCTGACCCTCTTGAGGGGTCAAGGTCAAGGCTGCCCTATGGGGTCTTTAGAGCTGTGGTGACTCCCAGAAGGAAACAGGGCCGGGAGCAGTAGTAATAACAGCCACTGTTTAGAGTGTGTTGTGTCCCAGGCTCAACTTTGATGTAGCATTACATCGCTGAACTCTCACAGCCACCTACTGTGGGAAGCCCTGTTGTCTCCATTCTGCTGATAAGAAAACTGAAGCACAGAAAAAAAAAAAAGTCACCTCAAAATCACACTTAAAGTCTGACCCCAGAGCCCGAGATCATGCACAGTAAATTCTACCATGGCCAGTAAGACCCCCTTTCTTTTATTCTCTCCTGCTCCCATTCTTACACACAAGTGAAATTTGGTTTACAATGCACACCAAAGAGAGCCTTGTAGGGAGGTAAATGCAGGGGCCCATTTCCCACAGTACAGTGTTGGAGGAACGGGAAACTAGGGATGATCGTGTGTATTGGATCTCAGAGGACTGGTTGGTTGGCTGGTTGGCTGGTTGGTTGATTGGCTGGCTGGTTTTCTATTTTCCACAAAGGAGGGGACCACCTCCAGTCACTGCCCGAAGTAGGGAAGGCCCTCTCCTCCACTGCTAAGGAGCCTCGGTGGCCTCACTGACCTTCCGGAATACTTTATTTCCTTCAAGGATAAATGAAGAATAGGAGTTTGTGTGGGTTTAAAACCTCCAAAAAAGCTTATAAATTTTAACCTGCCCTTAAAGACTCAGAATCAAATTTCTACGTAGTTCAGATATTTAAATCAAGTCTTCTAATTAGAGAATTGATGCACATTCCTGGCTACCCATCAAAATTGTCCCAAAGCTTTATAAAAAATACTGGTGACCAGATCTTATCCCAAGATTCTGAGCCAATTGTTTTTGGATGGGTTTGGGAATGGTTCTAAAAGTTCTCCAGGTGATTCCAATGTGTCACCCAGTTTGAGAGCCAGTGACCCAGAGGAACAATGGAAAAAAGCTTCTAGAACAGGTATCCATGGGTGAATGGGGCTGGGATGGAGAGATCACGGTCATGTTTGCAATTTTAGGAAAGTTGGTTCATTCCAGGAAATCGAGCCCATGGACGGAAAGGGGGTAAAGATGGGAGTCACATTGGAGAACTTGATAGGTGTAGGCACAAAAAGGGCCTGCTGTCATTTGAGAGGAAAGAATTCTTTTTTTTTTCCTGGAAGTTTTACGGTGGCTTCTCCATGGTGTATATTACCTTAACGGTGACTAATCTGATTTAACAAGTTAGTTGGAAATTAGATGTTTCCATTCTTACTGGCTTTCACTTCTTTAATGAACCCACTGACCACACAAAGAATACATAGAGTACTTTGGCTGTTTTCATTTGTTGAATTGATTCATTATAGCTGGACTGAGAGATGGAGCAAGATATGAACACAGAACAGAAACGTTTTCGTTTTTCATCATTTTCTGAGCAAAAGTTATCTCTGAGTTTTCCCCATTCGAATACAACTGTCTCAAATGTCTTAGGTTTTAGCACATCACATATATTGTGATGGGGATGGAGGTTATTTCTTGGGGACAGCCATTAGAATGTTAGTAAACTGTTTTTATACTTTTGGTAGTTAAAATTTGAAAGTCTCTGGGGATTGCAAAATGAATTCTCTTAATTTTTCCCCCTCCTGTGACTCCATTTTCCTGACTGTAATAGAGAGAATTCATTGATTCAGAATTGGAAATCAAAATAGAACCACATAAAATATCACGGTTAACTTTTGTTTATTTATGTCAATAATTTTTTAGAGTTTCAGGAAAGTTTCTTATTAAGTATGAAGCCCTTGGAATATATGTCCAGGGACCAGTAAAATCTACACACACACACATACACACACACACACACACACACATACACACACACACAATCTTGAAGAGAAAAGAACTGAGGTGAAATAAATCATCTATACTGTCAAATATGGTAGTAATAGCCACATGTGGCTATTTAAATTTAAATCAATTAAAATAACTTCAACTAGAAATTCACTTCTTCAGTCACACTAGCCACATGTCAAGGTGCTCAACTTGTGACTAGTGGTTATTATTAATATCTTAGATAGAGCAGATAGAGAGTATCTCCATCGTTACATAAAGTTCTCTTAGGCAGTGCTGATATAGACCCCAAATTCCGGGAAATGTGGAGTCTTCTGTGTGGTGTGTGGCAAACAAGAGAATTGAGTTAAATTACTTGGCTTAGCATACAATAGGCTCTCAAAAGTGTTTGTTGAGCTAAAGTGACTTTTGCATCTTCCAGAATAGGGAAAGAAAACAACATTCAGGAAAACTACTAGTGAATTTAGGCTTTTTCCCCAGTGCACATGCTGGCTTGGTGATGGATATCTAGGTAATAACTGGTTTTTACTAAAACAAGCATAGTCACAGCTTCATGAGGAAGGTAAAGATGAGAATCTGCTTTGTGCATTCCCTGCTGCCCAGTGAGGGCTGTGAGTGTGCTGATGGCACATTGTCACTGAGGCAAAGTGGACCTGAGGGCCTGGCATGCTGTGGGGACATGAGCACGTGCCTTAGATACAAGCAAGGGACAGCAGGCAGACTCAAGACAGGTGTTTATCAGACAAGAATCCACAGGCAGTATATTGAGCACCTCTTGTGTTTTTGATTCTCCTTTATCATCATCTCCTTATATTTTAATTTTCATTATATTTGATCATTATCTGCATCTCTTCTATCAGCTTTTGTAGTCCTATAGTGATGGATGGACTTTCAAAAGGTCAACTACAGATTTAAAAGTAAGTTGGTAAGGAAGTAGCTTGGCCTTATATTTAAGGTGATTCATTTTGTTACATGTAATGGGAAATTTAATAGGTAAGATTTTAACATTATAAAATGTCTTATTTATGGTTATTCTTATTTATTTTTTAAGATTTAACTTATGCCTCCAAGATTTAAAAACAAAAAGTTTGTGTAATACATAGTGAAAAATACATTTCTGCGATAGCTTATAAGATTATTTCATGATGCTTCAATCTGAGCTCTCTTTGGAGGGGAAATAAATGTGGATTCAAATTATGAAAGAGTTCCCTGGTTATTGTTTTCTTAAGGACTGAAAAGAAACTGATGGCACAAGGGAGAAAATGATACCCTAGAACTCCTAAGGCCGCCCCAAAGAGCTCTTACTGATTAGGCCCTTGGTGAATTCTTCATCATGGAGCTTTTCTCTCTGTTCCTTGACTTTGTTTATTCAGCAAAACCAAGAATGTGACAACAACATCAAAAAAAAAGTCTAGAAATAAGTGAAAACTCTATATATTCATCAGACTAGTCAGAATTTTATTTTCCTTCTTAACTTGCCATTAGCGATTATGTAATAAAGTAGATGTTCCACGTTCCTGCTAATTTTAGTTCATCAGCATTTTCTGGAAGCCAAAGGTCATATGTATTTAGACAGCTATGATTTCTGCTGACCCAGTCAGTTTCAGAAACTGTGGGGATTCAATCTTGCTTTCTACCAAAATCTGTTTGGGACAATGGTTATTACCATTAATCTCTTGACATTTGTTTTGCATTTATCTGGAAAGTTAGAGGGAGTAGTCCTTAATAATTAGGGACATTCATATGTGTTTTTGCTCCTATTACCCATGAAAACTAAATCAGAGTTTAATTCACTGCATAAAAACATATCATTGTTTTATCGGTTCTAAAGAGGAACCATGATTTATTGCACAAATAAAACTAAGGAACTGTTATATGATTTTTTCCCCCTTAAATTCCTGCAGACACATGAATTTTGAATTCATTTTCTAACTTGAAATTTGTCTTCCCAGGAACACATTGACTTGCCATGGCTCCCACCTCAAAGTGATAAATTTCATGTCCTTAGGATAGAATATTCTAGTAGATCCATTTCAGAACTTAATCCCAGACGTGAGATCTTTAACTTCTTTTTCATATTTATTCCCTGGGATGAGTCTGATGTTCTGCCTACATCCTTAATCCTTTGGGTGAAAGAAGGGCCAGCCTAGCAGAAACATCCCTCTATATTATCTCTCCATGGAATAGAGAAGGGACTGGAGAATTTGTTAATCTAGAATCAGAAAATCTCAGTGCTGGAACCACTGTCCACATTTTCAGACAAAGAAATTAGGCTCAGGATGTGAAGCCAAGGTGAAATGAAGGTGAAGGCAAAGTCTGTCCTTGGCTTTGGCTTTGGTAATGAAGGATAGCAGAGTCTGCCACCCCAAAATAGGCTTTTTGGGATATAGATTATTTTAAGCTAGTTGTTAAGGAACAAAAGACTCAGAAACAATCTCTGACCCTTCCCCTTTATCTGTTTAAATGAACTTTAGATAGAGGACCTGCTACAGGAAGGCAGTTACCATCACAGATGGCGATAGTTTGATATGAACGAGGTGTGATAAACAGAGAGAAACCAAGCAAGGCGTATCTGTTCTAAGTCCTCTCTGTGTCCCATTGTTAAAGAAGGCCCAAGAACATTTATTTACCAAACATTTGCTTTTCCATCTCTATGTGAATTACCTTCCTGCCCTGTGAAGTCCCAAACCGCAACCTTCCCTTCTCCTCAGCTCCTGAATGGCATATAAACCTCAGCTGCCCGATACCTCCTTGGATCTC
Organism: Rhinolophus sinicus; assembly: GCF_057876585.1. Taxonomy (NCBI): domain Eukaryota; kingdom Metazoa; phylum Chordata; class Mammalia; order Chiroptera; family Rhinolophidae; genus Rhinolophus; species Rhinolophus sinicus. The sequence continues at coordinate 126,233,783 of NC_142501.1, forward strand.
ACTATAGCACCCCCGAATGTGCATCTGTAAAATAAACTTTGGACATTTCCTCCTGTTAACCTGTCTCTGTTAAATTTGATTATTAGCCCAGCTAGAAGAACTTAGAAGGTGGGAGGAAAATTATTTTTTGTGCCCCCATAGTTTCTAACAAATCACTGAGCCTGATGGAAACTGTGTTGATGCTGTGTGAGTACTTTGAAGATGAAAACCTCATTGTAAACCAATGATTATTTAAGTGTTGGTGTTAAACAGTGACATGTTCATAACAGCATTCTGTTGGAATCTAACTATCCTTCATTTAAGATGGATCCAACTGTGATGTAAGGCCTGGTCCCCATTTTGAACTGAGTTGCTGACTATGTATGTCCAAACTGAGTCTGAAACATTCCTGATGTCTACCATTCCTCATCACATATTTGCAACAATGAACTTAAAAGGTCAAGCGTTATATTTACAAATTCCAATGGTAAAATATATGGACAGCTCATACATACAGCTAGACATAATTTAAATGTATGCCTTTATAGTTAATAAGGATGCAGGGACCCCTCAATAGGCACCCAGCACCACCGGCAAACGAAAGAAGTGAAAGACTCTGTGCCTGCTCTCCAAGAGCTTAGGGTTGAAATACAGAGATAAACTGTATTTTGTCATAAGTAAGAGGTAAGTATCATCTATTTACAACTTAAAAGAGAAAAAAGAGGCTAGTGGACTAGAGAAATCAGGAAGGGCTGCGTAGCAGCTGTAGAACTGTGGTAGAGGTTTGGAGTGTGTGTGTTGGATGTGAACTGGAAGAGAAAAGGGATTGTAAGCAAAGAGAACAAGTGTGATGTGGTAAGATGGAAGGCAAGTGTGAAGGGATAAAAGTATGGGTGGTACATTCAAGGGATATTAAATAAATTGGTCTTGTCCGACTGGAAGGTTTATTTCAGTAAACACTGAAAGATGAGTCCTCAGAGCTGGGTGACAAAGAGTTGAGTGAAAGAGTTTGACCTTGATTTCATAGACAACAGAGGATGGCTAGTGCTGTAGTCATTCAGTCTGGCATACATGTGGTAAAATCTTGTCTGTGATCCACGTATGTAAGTCCAGTGGGTTCAGCATTTTTCTCAGCTGAGTCTTCACCATTATTAAGAAACATATTTCAAAATACCTTATAAATTGAGGTAATGCAAAAGGAGAATGAAAAGAAACTAGAAAGCTTTAGGGTCTCAAAAAATTGCTTTAGGGTCTCAAAAGTCTGCTTATTTTTATACTTCACTTGATATTGAGGCTTACCTGTTGGTAGCCATTTTCTGAACTATGTTTTATTTCCAATGTTTTCACATTTACTGAGGGAAAAAGAATACTCTGCCTTAAATGTTGTACTGCTAAACTCTTTTAGCCTTGGACCAACATCAGATTCTTCCCATTCTCCCAAAATATTAACTAGAAAGTCAACAAAAAAGTGGCAAGCACCTGATAGCCTACCATTTACTATTCCTCGTGTCACATTTAAGATCTTGGTATTGAATTGCTCCAGTCCTCCAATCCCAGGAAAACTTGGAAGCAATTCTTTCGAGGAAAAACAAATGTGATTCTAATTGTTTAGTTAAAAATGAAAAATGCTGCTTGATAACAGGTTCTTGTTCTAAGGAAAGAGTCCCCAGGAGAAACAGTTGCCGTTTTGAACTGTTCTCTCCCACAGGTGGCTCCAGTGATTAAAGCCAGAATGATGGAGTACGGGACCACAATGGTCAGCTACCAGCCCTTGGGAGATAAGGTCAATTTCTTCCGCATGGTCATCTCAAATCCCGCAGCAACTCACCAAGACATTGACTTCCTGATTGAAGAAATAGAACGCCTTGGACAAGATTTATAATAACCTAGCTCACTAAGCTGTTTCAGTTCTCTAGGTAGACAATTAAGTTGTCACAAACTGTGTGAATGTATTTGTAGTTCGTTCCAAAGTAAATCTATTTCTATATTGTGGTGTCAAAGTAGAGTACAGTTTAAAAATCAAAAAAACATTGCTCCTTTTAAAATTCCTTTCTTAAGTTTAGAATACCTCTCTAATAATTAGCGACAAGAGGCTGTGTTCTAATCACTAAGGAAAAGCTTAAAATTGTTATAAATTCTTCTCTTACTTTTAATATAGTGTGCAAATCAAATTTTCTTTTCACTTCAGAATAGTAGGATTGAATAGTGCCAAATTGCCCCTGAATCATAAAAGGTTCTTTGGGGTGCAGTGAAAAGGATAAAGTAAATATAAAATATATGTTGACAATAAAAACTCTTGCCTTTTTCATAGTATTAGAAAAAGTTTCTAATTTACCTATAGCAACATGTCAAATGTATTTAAATACATATAATTTTACAAAAGGAAAATATATATATTAAAAGAAATCCTATTTTGTAACATATAGATTTTTATTTTATATGGGTTATACAAACTGCAGGGGCAGATATAAAAAATAAGCCAGATTTTTTTTTCTCTTTCTTTTAATGGAGGCACAATAAAACACTTAGCAAAGTTATATTGAAACATAGGCCCACAAAATTCTTAAAAGGTAGGATGCTTTCTTTCTGTTCATGTTATGGCTTACCACATCTTTAAAATCAGTATTATAAAACAAACACAAAAAGTTCCTTAATATGATTGATCAGATCGACAATAAGATTCTCTTCCCATATCAGTTTTCCACCCAGTGGACCCCTTGCAGACACGCTAAATAAGCATGACAAGCCAAGGCTCATCTTAGACTAAATTAAGGGAATCGTTTCTCTTTTGCTTTCCACTTCAATCTGTTTTGAACAGAATGTGGATGCTGGTTCCTGAGGCATCTTCCCAAACAGTATTCTTTTATTCGGTCATTTGAATTAATTAGGGGAAGTAAAAATAAAATCTAATCAGCCTGAGCAAAGAGGAACCAAGCACATTCCATGTGGTAAGCCCTGAAAATTAAAGTCAACTTTGGGAGAAGAGAGCTCTGTGTGAGAATAATGACGTCATCCTGGACGCCATATTGACACTGTCCAAGGAGTCATTTATCTCCCGGGTAATTGCTTGGTCCCATTCCCTCCCCATTCCTACCAACAAAAGTCTTTCCCACTAGCTTCCCTATCACTGGAATCCCAAATACTTAATTTCTACTCCATGGGTGGTTTTTTTATGCCCTGGAGAAATGATCTCCTCACCCAGGATGTTAAGACAGCATCTTAAAACCTTTTCTCTATCTCCCATCAAGATCCAAAGTGACCAGAATATACAAATAATAAGATACTTAGAATTCAAAATAGTATTTTAAAAGCATCCTCTGCCCCTGCAAACCTGATGGAAAGACAGGAGCTAACAAGCACTCCCACAGATATTTGTGGAGCCACAGATTCTCAGATGCTGACTGCTAGTAGAGGAGACTGTGGATTCATGTATCAGATTGCAGACACAAATTTAAAAACATTCGTCCTTTCTGTATGGACCAGAAATAGTTTTTACCAATAGGTTACTTTCCCCATCCCTGCTTCTTCCAGGCCCTTCCCCAAGTTTGCTGGGAGACTTGTGCAAAACCGTATGCTGTGAAATCCCTACCAATTATAGCCCAGGGAAGAAGGTAAATAAAGCCAAATAGGTCCCAGTATTTTAACAAATACTCTTTAAAGTAGTCTGTAATCGACCCAGGAGGGAAGGAGTGAGGGAGGAAGATTGTTTTGAACATTAGCCAAAATTCCCAATGCAAAAGGCCTTTGTGTGGGACCATTCCTTACAAGTTTTAGATAAGTTTGGTTTTAGCTTTAATCAGGAGTGACATGATCATTTTCATTTATACAGCAATATTGTGTTTATTATTTTAAAATACTTGAAGAAAAGTGTGGTATGTCTTAATCTGAGACACCGAAATGGTATGGACTTCATGTACTGTCACGAGGCTGTGAGGAAAGAAAAGGAAACCAATCGTGTGTGTAACTATATTGCCTTTATTATATTGATAGTACCATCTTGTCACCTCAGATTGGGGTTGTGCACTTTAGATCTGAACTGTACAGTGTTGCAAATCAACATGTGTTGCTGTAAAAGCTTGTACAATATATTATTGATATGTCTTTTTCTGTGTGGTAGCTGTATTGATATTCTGAGAACTGCATTCGCATCTGTTCCTGTGCTCTCTCCCTCCCTCTCTCTGCTAAACTGTATGCCCTCCACATCAGCTCTAATACAGAATATGCCCTCGGCTAAGCTTCCCACTGAGAAATCTCCTTTGAGACTTGTGTAGTTTCACAAAACGCAAGGTGAACGCTACTTCGTCTCTGAAGACGGAAGAAACCCATTATGGAATGTCACGGACTGCTAAAATTGCAGGTATTGTCCCTGCTGGGGTTTGGAGTAGGTGCCACTCCTTGAAATATGGACAAAGAAAGCACAAGTGTAAATATAGTGCAGGACAAGGAAGAAAGGAACCTAACAGTGGAGATCATCTTGCACGTGCTCTCCTGTTTTCAAATGCTAAGTTCAAGCACTGTGTATTTATTAGTTACCTGTGCCAAAATACTGTTCCCAATTGATGTTTCTGAAAGACGTCACCCTCTCCCCAACATTATTCCATGACTAAAGACAGAAAAAAAAAATACAAACATGTGGCAACCTGTTCTTCTTACCAAATATAAACTTGTGTGTGATCAAAGTATTTTATCTGTGTCACCTCTCTAAACCCAAATAAATGTGTAAGTGTGGACACATCTCAGGCTTAGAATGCTTATTTCTGACCTTGCCATGTTGTGGAGCTAATTTTTGATGAACTGCCTGAGTAAAAGGCCCTTCATTTGCCACAGAGCGCATCATGGGCCTTTGGGTCTCTGTTGGGGAAAAAAGGCCCTTACATCTGCAGTCGCCCCCTACTGTAGTTTCTGAAGAATATTGTTTACCACCCTGTTTTCTCCTTTAATCAGATGGAAGCTTTTTAAAAAATATGTATATTTTTTATTATGTAAAATTGCATGTACATACACAAGTAGACAAAATAGTACAATAAAGTCCCATGAAGGCTTCATCCGGCTTCAACATTTGCTGATTCAGAGCCTAAGTCTCGTTTCATCCATGCCCCACTCCATATCCTCCCCAACACCAAATTATTTTTATATGAATCTGTGAAAAAGAAGGACTCCTAAAAAAATAAGTCCTCAATGCAATTATCCCAACTAAAACTGTAACAGTGATACTGCGATAATGATATGAAATACCCAGTTAGAGTTCTCATTCCTTTGATTCTCAATTCTATAGCAAGAAACCCAGGAAGGCCCCACACACCTTTCAGGACAGCTGGGGCACATGCAATTCAGGTGCACAAAACGACACTGTATGCACGTGAGCTATTGCAGCGCGGGCAGATGAAAAGCCAGGGGAATTTAATCAGTGGACTATATCCTGATATGCCTTGCCAGGGTATTCTGTGGCCAAATAAATACAAATCAGAGTTAGTATATGCTACGAATGTTTATGAGTGCTATAATGTCATGGGAGGAGGTATCATCCTAAAGGACTGGGTTAGGGTGGCCTGGAAACCTAGGATCCTGCTAGGAGAGGTTGGATCCATGCGCTCACGTTTTCATTCCTTCAATGAGGCATCTCCTGGAGCAGCTGCTGGCCTCAGACTGCTAGGCCTCAGATGCCAGCTCTGCTGTTCATTAGCTCTGTGACCCTGCGCAAATCACTTAACCTCTCCAACTCTCAGTTCGCTCATCTGTTAAGTGAGGACAAAAATAGCAGTTTTCTCAAGGGTGATAATCAAGATTCAAATGAGAAGAAAACTCAATGCTTGCAACATGATGAATGTTTACGGTATGTGTTCATTTTATTTTTATTCTGAGTTGCTGCCTATAAGAACCAGGCTTCAGACACAAGCCCTTCGAGCTCCTTAACTCATCTAGAGGAGATCGTCCTAAACACATAGAGGAGGCTACAGCAGCATCTCCCTGTAGAAAGCCATGTTAGGAATTCTCCCTAAGGGCAGCAGGCTGGTGGCTGAGGCAGCCTCCGTCACAGCCTTAGCCCTAGCTTTAATAGAGTATGGGAAGAGACCCAGAAAGCCTGGGCAGGAAAGCTGAGCAAAAAGGAAGAGCAAGAGGAAGTAAGCTACTTTAGTTGGGACAAATTATCCAGTATGTGTTCCGAACCCCTTTCCCCAGGGCACATCCTTGCCTCAGACAGGCGGCCATCAGAGTTAGAGCGAAATGACATAGGACATCAGGTTCAGCTTCATTGGAATTGCCAATATGGTCACTTACCCAACTAAGGCTTCCAGCTTTCATTTATAGTGAGGCTCAATCGTTGGGGGCATCGTTGGGGGCATACCAGAAAGAAGAGTAACTTAGTCTTCCTCAAGCCATTAAAGAGTTTCCAACGCCTCGAAAAACGAGTAGCAAAGAAACACTAAAAGTTCTGAATTGAAGGTCGTCACTGCCCAGGACCTGCGGTCATTGGCCCTGGCCTTGGAGCGTGCACCTGGATAAACACACAAAGTACACACTCAAGCAGATGCACAGACACTTCTCTACTTGAAACCCTGCTTCCCACTTTTGGAAAAAATGTTTGTGGTCTCTATGAAAGTGTCAGAACTGAGGCGTCTGGTTGAAGAAAAGTAATAAAAAGCTTATTACAGCTCGCAAGAAAAGGACTTGCCAGGGAAATTTCAATTTATTTAAACATGGTAACATTGTAAATTCCAGGGAAATTCAATTATACAAACTTGAGAAAGGAAAGATTCAAAGAGTTTTCTTCCAATTCAGATTTTAGTCAGTCAAAAGGAAATCTTGCTGTGAAATCTTTTGCCTTCTCTTTATTTCCTTTTATGTCTGTTTTGGGATTGTGGAGATCAAGAAAGTAAGGCATAGGAATTTTCTTTAGTGTTTATTTTTATTTAAATTGTTGCCTAAGATTGCATACATTTCCTCTGTCCTATTGAGACATACTCTAGAGGGAGAAGCCATTTCTCGCTATGCGTCTCCACAGCTGGCTGGGCCCAGGCTGAACTATACGTAGGAAAGAGCATATGGTTCCAATTCTTACTTAGCAGCCAAGAGATAAAAAATGAGTTTCCTTCTTTCTCTATATGCACTTGTTAACGTGGCAAATGCAAAACATCCACTCACTTCCCTTTTTTGAAAGGGTGGATGGAATTTCAGGTAAAATATGTATCAAGAATTAACCATTGATAGTTAGGCCTGGGTGGGAAATTAAATTCTGACATTGAGTGATTCTCTCTGCTGCTGTCATAATGAGCCATAATAATTTATTATAAGAGATAATGTAATCTAGGAGTAAATTCAATGCATGAAGGATCCCAGACAACTGACATCATTAATCTAATAATTATAGCAATATTTAATGAAGGAAACGAGAAATGGAAGAACGGGCGAAGGCCTGACCTAATTCTTCTGCCTTACTCTACCTCAATCTGAGGCAGCTATTCTAAAATTCCAGAAGCCCCTTCAATACTTCCTGGACTAATGGCAAAATCTGCTAATCCTCAGTAATATACTGTCCCTTCTTTTTATAAATTCTGAATGTCTTTTCTTCATCTGTAAAATTAGGTTAGTGATACTTATTGCAGAGGGTTGTAAGGATTCAATGAAAAAACATCTGTAAGGCCCTTGGCAATAATCACCTGCCAGTGACTGTTCCCTTCTGTCCCCAGCTCCATCCTGTACCTGCCCTGCCTTCTGGTATTAGAATGGCCTCCTGACGGAATGGCTGCTGGGGAGTCCACTGGATCAACATTTACTAGGAATCTGATTGCTTCCCTGGGTAGCTTTTCATAGAAATTAAAAGGGTTTTGTTTGTTTGCTTGTTTGCTTAAACAAAACATCAATGGCGACCATGCACTTCTGCAAAGAGCCATGGGCTTGAACACACTGGGAGCAGGCTGTATTTGGTCAGCTCATTTATAAGGACTTTATTGGATTCTGTTTAGACAGGGCCCCACAAGGGGCAGAGGAGATAATCACCTATTAGCTGCTGAGCAGCAGCCACCTGAGACAGAGGACCCCAGGTTGACAAATGCTACTGCAGCAGCCTTTGTTACAGAGATGACTCATGGGAGCCATGCAAAGCCTCAGCAAGCAAGGAACAGGATCAACTAGGCTGCGTGTCCCACATTCTACACCATGATGACACTGGTGCTGAGGAAGATTCTCATTCTGCTTTCATTTGCCACACATACAGGCTAGAGGAAGCCACTCACCCCAGGACCCTTAACAGGCACATACACAAGAATCCCTGTCAACTAAGAACACCCTAGGTTCTTCTGATATGGGAACCATAATTACCTCATCCTCCCTGTGCCCCTTCTGAGGTTGCATAACACACAGTTTGCTTCAGGAATATATTTATATTTAGGGACCATTGTGCTTTCCCACTATGCTTGTAAATATATTATAAGAGATAACGTATATATGTCTGTGTGAGAGTATATATATATATATGTGTGTATATATATGTGTGTGTGTATATGTATATATGTGTATATGCATATATATACATATATATACACACATATATAAAACTGCCATGTTAAAGATATATCTACAAGCTCTGCATATATCTAAACTTCCTATGCCCACAGCTCCACTTTTCTTCTCCAGCCACATGCCTTCCAGGAGTCATGGTAAAGCTACCGAAAGAGTAAGTCAAGAGGAAGTCAGTGTAAACAATAAATATCCGTGATGTGTTAGCTGCTAGGAGAGAGGGATGAAATATCATAGTCCCAGGCTTCAAGGAGCTTACAGTGTGGCAGGAGAGATAAAGAGGTAAGTCAATACATGACGTTGTCATAATTACCTGAATTCAGCGAGGATGACTCCGTGGGGGCGCAGAGAAGGCTCGATCTTGAAGGACGCTTTCCCAAAGGTCAGGAGGGAGCGAGGCACTCTGAGTCTGTCTCATGGACAGCATGAGAAAGGCATGGGAGGCCATCCCCAGGAGCAGCACTCTAAGGGAGAGTGCAGCTGACAATCCAGCACATCATTTAGGAGAGCTCTGCCTACTAAGGTGCTCTGCTCATAAAGAGAACTAAATGCACGTTGTTGGCTAACAGGCATGAAAAATTAAACCTAAAATAATCAATGTTCTGGAAACATCTATGAGAAATGGGAGTGGTCTGGAGGGTGGGAGACAAATATGCATTTATTTAGGGTGGTAGCTTCCTGAGTGAAGCTCCTGGGACCAGAGCAGAGTCCCCAGGCCAGTCCTGTGAGAGACATTTCCAGCACGTCCACTCCAATCCCTGCTTTGAAGGCTGGAACACTGGTCCTTTGCAGAATACTTCATAAAGAGAAGTTTTCAGTGGAAAATTTTGCTTCTTTAGAAACTATGTTTTCCTACCGACAGATGATATTAGAACAAATACAGTTTTAGAAGCAGCCATGGGCTCAGTAATCCTTCAGTGCCATAAACCTAAGAGATGTTCAGCCATGTTTAATAGAGGAGAAGAAAACCTTACCAATTTACTGTGCTCCAAGGAAGTAAAAGTCCAGTGAAATGGTTTTCATCTGGTTAAATCTATTAAATTTAGAGGCAATGAAATGTTTAAGCACAAGAACTACCTCCGGGGTCCCTCTCCCACAGAGCATATTAAAAATCATCCATTTCCACTTCAGACAGAACTATCCTGAATTATACCTAATTGTCATTAAGCTCTATTGATATTAGTTCTACTTCTTCAAATCCATCACTTCTTCTCTATTACTATACTCTTCTCAGTTCTGGCCTTAATTTCTAACTTGGAGTGTTATAAAACTGATTACCTTCTATGTTACTCTTTTGGTTGCCAGTAATGAAAACCAACTTGAACTAGCTTAGAAAAAAAAAATGGTATAATACTGGAAAAGCTCAGAGTCCAAGAAATCCCAGGAACACTTAGGATTTGGGAAGGGTAACAATCAAAGTACTCCAAGACCTTAGCTGCATGAATTTATGCCTGCTCCCTCTAGAGACCTGCCATTGATGACCTGAGTTAGCTCAGAATTCCCAGTGTCTGTCTTTTGTTCTTATTATTAAGGAAGATTCTGACTGGGTGAGCTTTGGGTCAAATGTTCACTTTGATCAAAGTGGTCAGGTCTAAGATGATGGAATCATTAGCACAAATATGGCTCTCAGGGCCCACCCCTACGGGTCAGGGACTGAGGTCAGGGGAAGGAGGGTAGGTCAAGGGCTTTGCAGTCATGGCAGTCATCCTGATAGACACTGTTGGTTACTTAATGTGCATACACACATGTATACACACACACACACACACACACACACACACACACACACACTCAGTGTCTCTATCCACAGGAAATGTTGTCCACTCATTCAATCATTCAATCAGCCAACAAATATCTATTCAGTGCCCATGAGGTCTGGCCCTGGAAATACAATGGGAATAAAAAACAGGCATGGTTCCTGTTGCCATGGGGATACATCTAGGTGGAAAGAAGACAATAAAACAAACAAATATAAAATTACAACTTCAGAAAGGAGTGGTACCTGATATAATGAGAACCTATGATGAAGCCATCACTTTCCTGAGAAATTAATTTATAAGCTGAGAGCTGAAAGATGAATGAGAGTAACCTGACTAAAATGGAAAGACTGGTGTTCCAGGAAAAGGGAACTGCACGCGAGAGCAACCTGTGGGGGGCAGGAGCATGGCTAACAAAAGAGATTTTTCAAATGTTTGGTTTTTGTTGATCGCTATCAACTCGAGAGCAGCAGTCTTACCTGTATTGTCTACTGCTGTCGCCCCAACATCAAGAAGAAAAACCAGCACCTGGGCTCTTAAAGGAGTAGAGAGCAAGGAGGAGCTTGTGTCGAGGTGAGGCTGGAGAGAGAAGCAGGGGCCAGGCCCTGTAGAGCCTCAAGCAGTTGTATCTTTGTCCTAAAAGAAAGAAGAGTAGGTTGGAAGATTTGCATTTGAAAGGAGAACTGTGTAAAGTGTGGAGAGTGATGATAGGAGAGTAGAAGCTATACCTGATGGGAAGCTATTCCAATGTCCAGAAGAGAATGGCAGTATCTCAGACTAGGGTGGTGATGGCAGACATGGACGGGCTGGGTCCTCTGTTCCTAGAGGCTTTGATCTCCATGGAATGACCTTTCTTCTCTAGGCCTCATGCTCCCCGCTCACAATTTTGTGGTCTATGGCCTATACATTTAACCACCACCCACACACTTTTATCAATTAGGGGAAAGATATGAAGAAGACAGGGGAAAAAATAATGTAAGTCTTTTTCTAAAATGGAAAAAGGCTTTCTTATTCAAATTCTTGTATGAGATAGTAGACTGAACACATGCATTTCTTACTTTATTTAAGCCCACTTCCATTGAAAGAAAAAAGGAGGGGAAAGAGGAATTAATCCACAATAGTTTTATTTTTTTCATTTAACAGTTCTGTTCATTTTCATAGCTGTAATCTAATAGTTACAGGATAAAAATACTCCAGAAGAACCAAACTATGTAGCAATTAATGAAAATGTGCAAATTTCTACATTCAACCTATCTGGCAGAAAAACTAAAGTTAAAATGCTAGGTAGAACAAATTGGTCTTTAAAATATCAGTTCCTTTCCTTTAAAAAAATTAATTACTGAGTCTACCAAGAAAATACAAAAACATAAGGCTGTAAGTATATAATAGTTGTTTTTAAACTCATATTACAGTGAAGGTTATTCTCAAGGACACATACATCCTGCTTCACTGCTGCTTGCACTCTGCTGGGGTTTGATCCTTCTTTGACTCATAGTCTGGATCATTTTCCTCATCTTCTTTCCCTTCCTCATCCACCTCTTCACCTTCTTCATCATAATCATCATCATCCTCCTCAATAGCTTCTCCAGTAAGTATAACACTGATCTTGGGATTATACGCTCACGTAAAAAGTGACCCATTTCAAAGTCTGCAGCAAGAATAGCTTCAACAGTGTCATCCAGATCTCCACTCTCAGGAACTTCATGAGGGGCAAAAAAATCAGAGAAAGAATCAACGGAAACTGTCCCATATCCCTTGTGTTTCTGCTTCTTTTTAATAATTTTCAAAGTGACATTTTTCCCTTTTTTCCAATCTATCTGGCACCCTGTACAAGCCATAATTTCTGGTCCAGCAAAAGAAAAGGGATCAGAAACATCTGGTTCTGACCTCATCCTGTATGTCTTCATCTACACTTCATGTGTGAAATACTCATTGGGTTCAAAGTGAAATTCTAAGACAAAACTCATAGGCTAGCCAGTGTTTGAGAACTTCACTTTAATATCTTCCAAGTGCTTCAGAATAGGTTTGTGATGTTCCTGAACCATATCACTGAGCAAGTCAACATTCTTAAACACAGGCAACCAAAATTCAGGAATTCCTTTGGGGTCTTCTTTTTTCTTCATCTTTTTTCTCATCTTCAATCTTGGCCTTTTCTTTCAGCTCTGAAATTTCATCTTCCTCATCTAGTTTCCATTGACATTCTTATCCTGTAGGTTCATAAACTGCATGAATGATCTCAAATTGCTTATCAAATAAAACAAAGGCTGATAGAGAACAGCGCACTTTCTTTCAAGAGCGTGAACTTCCTCATACAGCTTGGCTTCTGTGTGTGCACATCTAACTTGAAGGGTTTGAGAGCACTCACTTGTCTTTTAACTACCCTAAGCAAGCTTTCAATGTACCCTGTTGGTGTTTCTACCAGACCATCCAGTCTTTCTTAGAGGGCTGCAAGAATCTGAGGATTTTGCATCATCTGAACAGTCAGCTGACGTGCTTTGATTTTTGTTTCTTCACCAGTTTCTTCTTCTTCTACTTTTTCAACATCATCCAAATCTTGATCAAGTTCAGACTGTTCTTTGTTGTCAATGTTTGCCATGTTTTAAGAACACCAAATATTGGTGGCCAGCACTGGGAACCAGGCAGCCAGAGCTGTGCAGGCAGTGACTCAGGGAAGCGGTGGGAGGAACAGGAGGTGGCGCGGCGAGCAGATGGCACTAAAAAAACTAATCCACAATAGTTTTAACAGGAGAAGGATATCATTAATGGACCAGAATTTATATATTTCTGAAAAAAGAGCAGAGGGACTGAAACAGTGAAGAGAAAGCAGCAGTCCCAAAATGGCCTTGGAGAAACTACAACAAAGGAGGGAGCTAGCAGAATACCATCAAGGTCTAAACTCCACCTTAGTGGGTATATGGACAGCAGAAGTGAGGGGTCAGTAATCAGGATGATTAAAGAGGGCATGTCATCAAAACAGCTATACAGGTAACCTTTACACTCATTGGCCCACATATACCTTCCTAGTAAGTTAACTAAAGTTGATAGTCTGGCCTTTAATGAAATTAAATAATCTATGATCACCCCTGGGCCAGAAAGAGCCAAGGCTCTATCTCATTTATAAAATAAAAACTAACCAATATGAAAATAATTATGTGTGCTGAAAAATAAATCAATAGAGAAGGGGTCCAAGATGGTGGAGCAGCTAAACGCTGTGCTTTCCTTATCCTGTGAACACATCAAAATTACAACTAACTTATAGAACAATCAACCTGAAGAATCATCTGAAGTCTAGCTGAACAGAAATTTCATAACTAAGGATATAAAGAAGCCACATTGAGACTGGTAGGAGTGGCAGAGACATGAAATGGGCTAGCCCCAAACCTCCATGTGGAGGATGAAAATTGGGAGGGATATCTCAGCCATGGTCAGGGATCCCAGCTTCACACCAGGCTCCCCAGCCATAATACTGGTACAAGGAAGCGGAGCCCCCACAACATCTGGCTGTGAAAAACAGTGGTGATTCCAACCGTCTGGGTGGGATGAAAGACTGCAAAACCCAGACATCCTCTTAAAAAGCCAACAGGCACTCATCCTGCCCTCCAATGGAGAGACAGGGACTTGGGGGGCATCAGAGACATACAGGAAAATACTGAATTGTATGGCTTCATAGTGAGGACTGGAGGGACAGCTGCCAGTTTCCCTGTGTGGGGTCTTTTTCCTGTGCAACTGGTAGGCAAGTGCCATCTTACCCGTGTTTAGCTCTCCTCCATGCCCATGGCCAAATCTGAATCTGGATTGGTCTGGTGAGTTCTGCATGCTCCACCTTGGTGACTCACTGAGACCCCATCGCACCCAACTCTGTACTGCAGAAGCTTTATCAGCATCCAAACCTTACAGGAGCAAGCAGGTGGCAGTAGGCCTTGGAGTGTCCTGGCTTTTTGTGGAGCTGCCCCAGACCTGGTACTGGTGGCAGCTGTCCTTAGTTCACAGCATGGCCTCTCCCACTTGCTTCCAGGTCCAGCACAGGTTGTGACAAATGGTGGGTCGCTTTATAGCTCCTAACAAGTAGCCCCTGGCTGGTCACAGACAGTGGTTTACCTAGACGTGTGCCAAAGCCCTTCCCAAAAGGCCCCAGAACCAACATACTTGGAGGTTGGCTTTAGACCACAGCACAGCACCACCCAATTAGTCCTACAAGACACACATCCAAAGGGAGGTCTCAATAGGCACCAGAGCCTACTGAGGAAAATCCCAATCTGTGTGGTAAGCACCCTGTACAGTAGCCCATAAGCAGCGGATGTGGCCAAACCCCACAGCCAGTCAGCCTGAAGGTCAATTCCACCTACTGACATGCCAATAGCAATAAAGGCTCAACTATAACAGGAGGGTACACACAACCCACACAAGGAAAACTCCTGAAGCACCTAGCGCAGGTGACCAGGGAGACTGTGCTACTGGGCCCCATAGGGCACCTACTACATAAGACCACCTGGCAAAACTGAGAAATGTAACAAATCTACCTAACACATAGAAACAAACACAGAGAGGCAGCCAAAATGAGGAGACAAAGAAAGACGTCCCAAACGAAGAATCAGGAGAAAACTCCAAAAAAAGAACTAAGTGAAATGAAGGCAAGAAATCCACCACATGCAGTGTTCAAAATACTGGTTACTAGGATGCTCAAGGAACTTAGAACTTCAACAAAGAGATAGCAATCATAAAAAATAAAAAGACATAGAAACCTTAAAAAAGAACCAGTCAGAAGTGAAAAATATAATAACTAAAATGAAGAATGCACTAGAAGGAATTACCAGCAGATTAGATAAAGCAGAAGATAGAATCAGCAAATTGGAAGACCCAGTAGCATAAAATACCCAATTGGAACAGCAAAAAGAAAAAATCCAAAAAGTGAAGATTTGGGGGACAACGTCAAGTGTAACAACACTCACATCATAAGGGTACCAGAAAGAGAAGAGAAGAAACAAGAGATTGAGAATATATTTGAAAAAATAATGACTGAAAACTTTCTTAACCTAGTGAAGGAAATTGACATACAAGCCCAGGAATTGCAGAGAGTCCCAAACAAAATAAACCCAAACGAGCCCACACAAAAACACATTACAATTAGAATTGCAAAGGTTAAAGACAAAGAAAGAATCCTAAAAGGAACAAGAGAAAGGCAACTAGTAACTTATAAGGGAGCTCCCACAAAATTGTGAGCTGATTTCTCAACAAAAACTCTACAGGCCAGAAGGAATTGGCACAAAATATTCAAAGTGATGAAAGGCAAGGATCTACAACCAAGATTACTCAGCAAAGTTGTCATTTAGAATCAAAGGACAGATAAAGAGCTTCCCAGACAAGAAAAACTAAAGGAGTTCATCATCACCAAACCAGTATTACAAGGAATGTTAGAGGGACTTCTTTAAGATGAAAAAAAAAAAAAAAAGATCAAAAATTTGTGTAATAAAATGGCAATAACTATGTATCTTATCAATAATTACTTTAAATGTAAATGGGTTAAATGGTACAATCAAAAGCATAGGGTGACTGAATGGATAAGAAAACAAGAACCTTACATATGCTGCCTACAAGAGACTTTCAGATTTCAAAGACATACACAGATAGAAAGTAAAGGGATGGCAAATGTAATTTCATGACAATGGGGGGGAAGGTGTGGCAGCAATACTTATACCAGAAAAAAAAAAAAAAAAAAAGATTTTAAAACAAAGGCTATAACAAGAAACAAAGAAGGACCCAGTAGTGCTACTTCTGAATATTTATCCAAAGAAACCCAAAACGCTACTTCAAGGGACATTTGCATCCATATGTTCATTGCAGCATTGTTTATAACGGCCAAGATATGGAGGCAAACTGGGTGTCCATTGATGGATGAATGGATAAAGAGGAAGTTGTACATATATATAATGGAGTATTGCTCAGCCATGGAAAGGAATGGGTTCTTTCCATCCTCAGTAGCCTGGATGGTATTGTGCTGAGTGGAGTATGTCAGACAGAGAAAGACAGATGCAATGTAATTTCACTTATATGTGGAATCTAAAGAACAAAATAAACAAATGAACAGAAACACACAGATACAGAGAACATTTTGATGGTTGCCAGATGGGAAGGGAATTGAGGGGGTGGGTAAAAATGGGAAGGGATTAGGAAGTACAAATTGGTTTACACAGTGGTCATGGGGATGTAGGTTGTAGCATAAGGAATATAGTCAATAATACTGTAATAACTATGTATGGTGTCAGATGAGTACTAGATTTATCACGGTGATAGATGTGAAGGGAGTTGGGGGACAGGGTAAAAAAGGTGAAGGGGTTAAGAAGTACAAATTGGTAGTTATAAATTAGTCATAGGGATGTAAAGTAAACCATAGGGAATATAGTCAATAATATGGTAATAACTATGTATAGTGTCAGGTGAGTACTACACTAGTCAGGGGGATCACTTCTTAAATTATATAAATGTCTAACCAGTATGCTATACACCTGAAATTAATATAATATTGAAGGTCAATTGTAACTGAAAATTTTAAAAAGGTGAAGGGGAATAAGAGGTTCAAATTTCCATGTATAAACAAATAAGTCATGAGGATGTAACGTACAGCATGAGGAATATAGTCATTAATATGGTGATAGCGTGGTACGGTGTCAGATGGTTGCTGAACTTATCATGGTGATCACTTCTTTAGGTATATAAATGTTGAACAACTATAGTGTACTCCTGAAACTGGTATAATGTATGTTAGCTATATTTTTAAATAAAAATCTTAAAATAAATAAATAAGTTTTAAAATAAATAAAAACAAATATATATTTAAAACAAAAAATCAGTAGACATTATAAATTTGAGATCTCTAAGAGTAGGAAACAATAGAAAAATAGATGGAAAATGCAAGAGACGAGCAAGAGAATTATACTCAAGCCAAGAGTCCAGGAAAATAGAACAGAGAAAACTGGAGGTAGGAAAATAATCAAGGATATAATGAAACCTTTACAGTAGTATGGGGGGGGGAGAAGGATGGGGTTAGATTCCCCTACCTACTTTCTAAATGAACACAGCTAAAATTATTGGATACTATATTTAAAACATCTTAAAAATATCAATAATCTGGCAATAAATAAAAAAATACTCAGGTCAGGAGCTTAGCAGAGGTAGAAATCCAGAGAGGTAAGCATAACGCTAAACCATTTCCCTTTGAGTATACTTGTCAAACTTTGTGAATTTGAACTTTGGTTTCATGACTTCACGGGAGGAAGGAGATGAAATGTCTGTCTTCCCCTTTTGCTAGCTCTGTTCCTGCCTAGCTGTGGATGGCTGCCATCACCTAAACTTGTGAGCAATTTACTTGTTTACTTAGCTGTTTTCCTCCCCAGACTGTGACCTCTCTGAAGCCAGTGATTCTGTTCTGTTCATATCTGTGTACCAACACTCAACATTGTGGCTGACATGTGGTAGGTACTCAATAAATATTTTATAAATAATTGAAAGCAATGAGAATAACCAACCAATGTGTACGAACTAGTTACACAGAATAGAATCGTTCAGAAAGTCACAAGGGCCAGGGATTTTATTTGCTGCTGTACATTATTGATAACAAAGACAACACAGCACAATTGGTTTTTCAGATGCTTATGAATAATCCAAAAAAGGTGAATCCGTCTTTAAGCCACATCTTAAACAAAATAAAGCATTAGTGGCAAATCCATTTTACTGACTAAAAAAATGTGTTGATACTTATTCTGCCTTTATAGGAACCCAGTTAACTGAAATATCCTACTGGTCATGCCATTTCTCAAAACTTCTGGGTTAAAAGGGGTTTGGTTACACTCAAAATCTATACTAAAATATATTTCATCTCACAGGTCACTCTTACCTGAAAAAATTTATTTTAGAACCTGTCAAAATTAGGGATGAAACTAAGCATAGCACTCCTATTTTAGGATCAAACACTTGGAGAAAGAACTTGGACAACAGTATCCCTGTGGTAGAAAAACCAGACGAAAAACTCCCCGGGTGGAGGATATAGCCCTATATCTACAATGCTCTCGTGTGGGAAATGCTGGGAATACTGAATACCTTAGCAGTCTCCCTAAATTTCCTTTCCTTGCAGTTACTGTCTCAGAGAACTGGTGGCCCAGGTGTCCTCGCACAAAAATATATTTGGCACCGTTCAGCAAGCATTCTCTCAAGTTAGCCACTTCCTTCTTTGAAAAGACTTTTTTTATTCTTAAAGCATATTATTTTGCCCTAAATAGCTTCAATTGTTTACTTAAGCAAGCTTGAGACATTCTGAATTTTAATGGATTCTGAAATATTATTCACATGATTTTTTTCCCCTCTAATTGCTGTCTTACCTGATTAATGCATATTACCAAACTATGGCCAACAGTTACCAGCTGCCTTTACTGCTACAATGTAGCTCATCGAATTCCAAACAAGCACAAAGGAAAAAGGAATAGAGGATGTATAGCTCTAAGGTTGGATCACCTGACACAGGAATGAGAAGTAACTTTCAAGAAAAGGAAAAGAGAACCCAGGACCCCTATTCCAAGCCTCACTTGTTCAGTGTGAATTCTTCACAAATTTTCTGATGCCACTTAGAATTCTTTTCTGGCTTCCAAGGTAATCTCAGCCAGGAATCTGTATCTCCAAAAATGCCTCAGTTTATGACAATGAACAATTAGCTCTACCAATGTATAAAGCAATTTGCAGTAATGGCGACTCGTTTCCTTTCTGACCCCTCCCTGTCATCTCTTTCATCCCTGCCTAACTCTGCCCTGTTGTGACCCTAGTTTTGCTAAATCTGGCTTGTTATACACTAGATGGATTCAGAACCATGAAGAAACTATAGTGCGTATTGACCGAAGCAAGAATTGCCACCTGATTTTTCCCAAGTTTATGTGTCTAAGAGTGACACCAAGAGACTTAACATTGGGAAAACATGATTACTGTATGTGAAGCAAACCTCAAGTATTAGAGATGTTCCTGAAACATTTTAATTATCATTAATAACTTGAGATTTGCATCATCTAAAATTGTATTGAAGCCTCTGATCTCATGCAGAAAATTCTATGACATCTTCCTGAAATCCTATAAGAAACTTTCAAATAGCCCTATTAACTTTTTCCAGAATACAGTATTTAAGAAAAACACCATCTTTTTCTCACAGAAAACTTCTCACCAGGGCTTTGAAGTTCTCAACTATAACTCAATTATTCCCTAGAGCCTCTTATGTGCTACCAAGACTTCATATAATAATGCTGCTCTTGGAATACATAACTATATTTTCTTAGAAATTAAAGAGGGAAGATACAAATACATTGACAGAGTTGGACTTTAATCACTCAACCCTCCCAGTGAACTTACTACTTTCCCTTAGTGAACAGTGTAACACAAAGTGAAAAACTATCAAATATTTGGACTGCACATACAACCAGTAGAAATCTGCAGGAGATGCATGATATTATTCATATTATTCACATTGAACTTGACGCCTAAATGTCTTCTCAATTCTTTTCACCCTTATCCTTTCCTCCACCCCCATAATCAGCCTATAGAAATTCCACATCCACATGCAGTGGTCCCAGTATTTCCCCCAAGCATTCACCCTTCACTGTGTGATGAAGACACCTGAAACTGACTCTTTCATCAGCATCTTTATGGCTCATGTCTGGCACCAAGTTGATGCTTAGAAACTGGTACTAATATTATTACTATTTCAGGGAGCACGTTCTGGAATCTAGTTTCCTACTATCACTTCTATAGTCACAACCTGTTAAAATGGCAGTGCCACGCAGTAGTAGACTCTTCCTCAAGGAATTCTTATTGTTTTGTCCCCTGTTTTGCATGTACATTTTAATTCAGACAGCAGCTATATTTGTACTATTTCCTTCCAGTGTTCACTTAAAAAGAACGGACTCAGCTGTTTCAGAAATCATTGTTTTGAGAGCAGGGAGTCTTCCCTCAATAACCAGCAGTTTCTGTGAGCTCTCACATCTTTTTAAATTTCTGGCTTGTACACATCTTTCACCTCGTTTTCTAAGGACATGCAGAAAACATTATTTGGTATTCTTGACAGTTCCTCATCTTCCATTTCTAATTCTCTATTGTGGTTCTTGGAAGCCAAATCTTTTCTTTTGCCATTTATCTATTCTTCATATATAATTAGACCCCTCAATTTCCTTTCACAAGCAGAGAGTGGAACTGAGTGCATTTAAATCAAGAGAAACTGTATTCTGAGTTACATTTCCAGCATACTGATGAGTGCTATCACTGAGGTTAGCAAATCATAATTAATAGTTCCTTTAAAAAGCAAAATAGTCTGTAATCTCTAAATGCTGCATACGAGTCATTATATTACTCCCTGTGTTCAAGTCTGCAATGGGCAACCCATTGCTTCTGTGAGAGTCTACTATAAAAACACTTAACAGTAGCTAACAATTAGGAAAAAGTACATACACACACTCACACACATACACACACAATCACACACACATACAATGGGTGGGGAGAGAATGAATTAATATATTGGGCTCTATATTTTTTCTTCTTACATTTTTCTTTCCTGCCCTCCAAATGATGATAAGAAATAGTAAGAACAGGGGAGTGGTCATAATACTGGATAAACCAGAATGAGCTTCTGAGGGATGGAAGAATTAATTGGCTGCATGCTTCTCCATATGGCACAAAACCCCATTGCAGGGCTCAGGTTGCTGAGCAGAGAGTGTTACTGGCCCCTTCTCAGTTGTTGGTTCATTGTTACCTTTTTGTTGTTTTCAAATTTACTATAAACATTTTTTTTAGTTTTGTTTGTTTGTTTGTTTGTTTTTTAGTAGAGAGTTCAAGATTCAACAAGCTATCCTGTAGTCACTTAGAATATGATGGTGATAAAATGACTTCAAGTATTTTGTTGAAAATTTGAAAATTTGAAATCTGGGAATATTTTCTATCTTTGTTTTACCTTTTTCAGTCCTTCCAAACACTCTGTTTAATTTTTAAGTTTAGTTTTTCATCAAAATAATAAAACATGGAAAATCCAACAAATACACAAAATTTAAAAAATGGAAGCTAAAAGCCCTTTCACAAACACTAGAGAATATATTTGTGGTGAGATTTGTCTGTATCATACAAGATTTTTTATACATTTGCAATGTATAGATTTATAGAGATATAGAATCAAATATATATGTATATACATATATACATATGTATATACATACACATATATAAACAGAATAGGTCTATGGGTGTTTTTCTGTATTTATACTGAACATAGAAAAAAATATATACAGGGCAAAATTTGGGAAACACATAGATGTGTGAGGCTATATTTGTAGGCATATTTGTGCTTGTGTGAATGTGTGTGTGTATACATAATGTATAATATTTGTATAATTTTTTACATATTTATTTGTCATCTCTAGCATCATAATTTCTCTGAGAATTACAGCTGCATTTGTTTAAGAAAAATCTTTTGCAAAGTCAGTTGACATAGGAGGTGAGACATTGAAGATATGTATATCTGCAGGAGATAAAGTAACACAAGAAATGAATTAATTTTAAAAATCATTATTATTGAATATCTACTACATTTTAGGTGTTATTTTTTAATCAATAATGATTCAAAATTGTTTATTTTTAATAAAATAATCTGAAGAAAATATTAGGCATTGGGTTATAATTTCATAAAGCTACAACAGGTATGTTCTGTTTTTATATTCAAATTTGAAATATTTAACCTTCAGATAAACAAAACCAATACCTCAAACTGATTTTTCATAACTTTTCCAGATGAACCACAGGTAGCAAGAAATATCTTTTTCCATCCCTTTACTATCAGTCTGTGTGTGTCTTTTGATATGAAGTGAGTCTCTTGTAGGTAACATATGTAAAGGTCTTGTTTTCTTATCAATTCAGCCACACTATTTTTTGATTGAAGCATTTAATCCATTTACATTGAAATAATTGTTGACATGCAGTTATTTACATTTTATTATTCATATTTTTTACTTTTATTTTTTTCGTCTTAAAGAATTCCCTCTAACATTCCTTGTAATACTGGTTTGGTGGTAAGAAATTCCTTTAGCTTTTTCTTCTCTGGGAAGATCTTTATCTGTCCTCGATTCTAAATGATAGCTTTGCTGGGTAATCTTGGTTGTAGGTCCATGTTTTTCATCACTTTGAATATTTCCTGCCAATCTCTTCTAGCCTGCAAATTTTCTGTTGAGATATCAGCTGATAGTTTTATGGGAGCTCCCTTGTAGGTAACTAACTGCTTTTTTCTTGCTGCTTTTACGATTCTCTATTTGACTTTAACTTTGGCATTTTAATTATGATGTGTCTTGGCGTGGGCCTGTCATGCAGAATGTCAGGTGGGGTCTCTGGTCCCGCTCCCCACATAAGAACACAGGACATGGTGAGGCCAAAAAGGAACACCCATGGAGCCATAGATAGGGGAGTCATACCACTATATTCTCGCTGGCGGCTGGGTTGGAGACACAGGAAGCAGGAGCCACACGATCTGCAACCTGCCGTCCACTTCTCTCTGGAATCCAACCTCATTTGATAGCTGTAATCTGCTGTGCTAACTGCAATCCGCTCTTGCT
Organism: Rhinolophus sinicus; assembly: GCF_057876585.1. NCBI lineage: Eukaryota > Metazoa > Chordata > Mammalia > Chiroptera > Rhinolophidae > Rhinolophus > Rhinolophus sinicus. The sequence goes on from NC_142501.1 coordinate 126,256,659, forward strand.
AGCTCAACCACCATCTTCTTGTTAGCTCCCATTTGCTACTAGCGTAGCCACAGCAGTTGTATTAATGGCCAATGGCTCACTGGTTATAGCTGACAGCCAACTAGCCACAGCTGATGACCATCCAATCACAGTTGATGGCCATTTACTACCTGAGCCAGGTCCTTTCCACGGGAGGCTGAGAGCCTGGAAATTGCACTCCTGGCTCTGTCGCCACAGGGCCTCTTTGGGTTCATCTTGTTTGGGACTCTCTGCTCTTCCTGGGCTTGTATATCTATTTCCTTCATTAGGTTAGGGAAGTTGTTGGTCATTATTTCTTCAAATAGGTTTTCAGTTCCTTGTTATCTCTCTTCTCCTTCTGGTAGTCCTATGATACAAATATTGGTATGCTTGATGTTGTCCCAGAAGCCTCTTAAACTATCCTCATTTTCTGGATTCTTTTTTTTTCTGTTTTGATTGGGTGTTTTCTGCTGTAATCTTCTAAATCACTGATTCAATTCTCTGCTTCATCAAATCTACTGTTGATTCCCTCTAATGTATTCTTTATTTCAGTTATTGTATTCTTCATTCCTGACTGCTTCTTTTTCATGTTTTCTACCTCCACTTTTATGTTTCTTATCTCTTTGTTGAAGTTCTCCCTGACATCACTGAGCATGCTTATAACCAGTGGTTGGAACTCTGTATCTGGTAGATTACTTGTCTCCACTATGTTTAGTTCTCTTTCTGGAGCTTTGTTCTGTTCTTTTGTTTGGGATATGTTTCTTTGCCTCCCCATTTTGGCTGTCTCCATGTGTTTGTTTCTATGTATTAGGTAAGGCTGCTATGACTGCTGGTCTTAATAGAGTGGCATTATGTAATAGGTGCCCTGTGGGGCCCAATCATGCAGTCTCCCTCGTCACCTGAATGGGGTGCTGCTTGTGTGGGTTGTGTGTGCCAGCCTTTGTTGCTGTTTGCAAATCAGTGGAAGGGATTGACCCTTGGGCTAATTGGTTGTGAAGACTGGCTGTGATTACAGTGGAGGAGCTGTAGTGCAGGAGCTGACCCTACAGACCAAGATTTGCTTTAGAGAAGCTCTGGTGCCTGCCCAGTTTGCCCTTTGGGTGTGTCATCCTTGGAGGCAGCTGGATGATGCTCTGGTTCAGTTCAAAGCTAGCCACCAAGCATGCCATCCCTGGGACCACCTGGTATGAGCAACAAAGCAAGCCACAGATAGTCACCACCTGCACTGGACTTGGAGGTGCCTTGATGGGTCAAGCTACAAACCAAGGACAGCTGTCACTAGTGCCGAGCTTAGGACTCAACAAGAGGTATGGCACACTCAAAGCCAGATGCTGCTTGTTTGAGTTTTGTGAACCTTTGAGAGATTTTCGGAAAGTCTGTAGCATGAGCTAAGACAAGCCATTTGTGGATCGTGGATTAGGTAAATGCTATGTCAACTGCATCCCAGGATCGCACCAAAATTGCAAATAAATTATAGAACAATCAACTTCCAGAGTCATCTGAAGACTAGCTGAACAGAACTCATAAAACTAAGGATCTAAAGAAGAGGCTGCATCGAGACTGGTAGAAGGGGCAGAGACATGAAACAGGCTGACCCCAAACCCCCAGATAATGGTTGAACACCATGAGGCACACCTTAGTGGTGGGGGTCCACCCAGAAAAGGGAGGGGTCCCAGCCCCACACTGGGCTCCACAGCCCAAAGATCCTGTACCAAAAAGAGGATTTCCCACAACATCTGGCAGTGAAATCAGTGAGGACTCTGTCTGTCCATCTGGTGAGATGGAAGACAGCTGGAAACACAGATGCCCTCTTAAAGGACCCTCACACAGAGTCACTCACTTGCTAACTCTCTTGGTGTCTGTTGGAGGGGTAGCAACTCAAGAGGTACCAGAGTTATAAAGGGCAAGACTGAGTTGTATGGCTCCGAGGTAAGTGCTGGAGGGACAGCAGCCATTACCCTTGTGTGGAGCCTGCCTTACGTGTAGCCTACAGGAAGGCGCCATCTTTTCTATGTTGAACCCTCCTCCAAAGGACCAAATCTGCATTGGTCTGGTAAAATCCACATATGCACACTATCTTGGTGATGCCCTGGGTCCCTACCCCACATAGCTAATACTGCATCGACCAGGGCACTCTCAGCTATTGCATGGCTGGCCCTGCCCCACAAGGTGCAGAAGCCATTTACAGTAGCAGGAGGCCCACAGTGGCCGGGAGAACTTTGGGTGTTGGGCATTGAGCCACAACCTGTGCCACAGCCTCTCTTATGTAGCTCTTGGGGACCTGAGGACCTAAAGTGAGCAGTGTCTGGCTGCAGTGTTCTCAGGGCGTTTTTGTGAAGTGGTCACAGGCCAGACACTGTCGCAAGAATTGAATCAGCATTAACCTTGTAAAAAGCACTGGCCATACCTCATGACTCCGTGGGACCCTGCCCCACCCAGGTAATGCTGCACTGCTGAAGACACTCTCAGCACCAGGTCAACCAGCCCAACCCAAGTACCTAAGGAGACTCTTTCAATGGCTGAGCCTTATGAACAGCTGGCAGATGGCAATAGGCCTAGGAAGCCCTGGGCTTTGTGCTAAGCTGCCTCGGGCCCACTGCTCGTAGTAGCTGGCCTCGGTTCACAGCAAAGCCATCTCCATGTGCCTCAAGGTCCAGCACAGGCAGCAGTCAACCACATAACACTTTTTAGTTCCTATCCGGTATCTATGGGCCAGTCACCGACAAGGCTGAGATTGACCTGCACGGGAGCCCCTCCCAAGAGACACCAGAAACAACTCACCCAGAGGCCAGCTCCAGACCCCACCAGAGCACTAACTAGTTAGCCTCACAAGTGGCACACCCAAAAGGTGGACTCCACAGGCACCAGAGCCTATAGGGGCAAAACCCACTCAGAGGGGTCAGCCCCCACACAGCAGCTCACACACTGTGTATGTAGCCAATTCTCACAGTCAGTCAACTTGGGAGTCAATCCAACCCACTGACACAACAAAAGCAATCAAGGGTCAAACTACAACAGAAGAACACATACAACACACTCAAGTGACACTCCTGGAACATACACAGATCAGGGAGATTGCACCATTTGACCACACAGGACACATGTTACATAAGAGATCTACTTGATCATTGGCAAGTCTGAGAGACATAAGATGTCTACTTAATACATAGAAATAAACACAGAGAGGAAGCCAGAATGAGGAAACAAACAAACAAAAGTCTCAAATAAAATAACAGGAGAAACCTCCAGAAATAGAACTAAATGAAATGGAGTCAACCAACCTACCAGAGACAGAGTTTAAAACACTGGCTATAAGAATGCTTAAGGAACTTAGTGAGAATGTCAACAAAGAGATAGTAAGCATAAAGAAGGACATAGAAACCATAAAAAAGAACCCGTCAGAAATAAAGAATACAATAAATGAAAAATATACTAGAAGGAATGAACAGCAGAAATCTCACCATTTGCAACCATATGGATGGACATAAGTAAAATAAGTGAGACTAAGAAAGACAAATACTATATGATCTCACTTATATGGGGAATCTAAAGAACAGAATAAATGAACAAACAAAACAGAAATAGACTTATAGACAACAGAGAACAAATTGATGGTTGCTAGATGGGAGGAGGGTTGGAGAGATGGGTGAGAAAGGTGAAGAGATTAGGAAGTGTAAATTGGTTAGAAAATAGTCATAGGGATGTGAAATACAGTATGGGGAATATAATCAATAATGTAAAAACTATGTATGTTGTCAGATGGGCACTAGACTTATTAGGAGGATCACATCATATATTATATAAATGCCTAACCACTGCACTATACACCTTCAACTAATATTAAATAATATTGATTGCCAACTATAATTTAAAAAGTATATAGTCATGGGATGTAAAGTACAGCTGAGGGAATATAGTCAATGATACTGTAATAGCTATGTATGGTGTCAGATGGGTAGTGAATTTGTTGGGGTTGTCACTCTGTGAGGTGTGTAAATGTCTAACCATTATGTCATTTTGTACCCCTGAAATTAGTAATAATAAGAATAACAATAATGATAAATGTGAAAAAAAAGACAGGCCATTTGCACAGAAAAGCCACTAGAAGCAGCCTGAGTGTGCCCGAAAGTTGGGTGGGCCAGGGTCTCAGGGAATCACCAGGGCAGGGAAAACTAATAATGCTATCCAGGTTGATGAAGACTCAAATATGGTGCCTGTCTGGGTCTGCACACCAGGACAGGGGAGGTTTCAACAAAGAAACAGTGGCTTCTGGCAGCTCCTCCATCATGGAAAAAGCTGCCCCTCCAGCCCTTGCACTGAAGTCAAACAATTCAGTCCTCCTTTTATGTCCCTGTTGCCTTTTGAGCTACAGCCCCAGCATTGGAGCTCAGAGCAAGTGAGTTCATCAGCAAGTAAGTCCATTTGCAGGCCCTTTAAGAGAAGAGCCAAGGACTCCAGCCACCCTTGTCTCACTCAGCCCCAATCTCCACTGAATTTCCAGAATCTCCACAATCTCCAGAAGTTATGGGGACTTCTCCCTCAGCACTCAAACCCTGGGCTGGGGAGCCTGGTGTGGGGCTGGGACCCGTTGCTCCTCCAGGCGGACTTCCACAACCAAGATATCCCTCCCTATTTTTAATGGTCACACATGGGTGTGGGACCAGCCCGTTCCATGTCTCTGCTCCTCCTAGCAGTCTTGAGGTGGCTTCTTCTGTATGTCCTTAGTTGTAGGGCTTCAGTTCAGCTAGAGTTCAGGCGATTTTCAATGATGGTTGTTCTGTAGTTTAGTTGTAATTTTGATGTGGTCTTGAGACGATGTAAGCACAGCATTTACCTACTCCCCCATCTTGACTGGGAAAAAAACCTCAGGTGCTATTTTAAGATGACTAAATAATTCCACAGAAGTACATCAGCAAAATTTGCTTTTACCACACAGATGGGGGGAGGAGAGGAGAGAGAGTGGCAGAAAATGGTGGGGAGAGGGAGACTGCCCAACTGAATACTAAGGTGCAAAGACAATGTGGAGGCCCCATGTAGTGAGCCCCATTTTTATCTGTTCCACATCTCTTTTTTCTACACCTCCTTCTCCAGAGCAGAAACAAATTCTGCTAATTTTTTTCAGGTATGGAAACTTAGTAAATCTTTGTGTTGACTTTTGTCAATGTATTTTTTTATGGGTGGATAGAAAACTTTGGTTTGGCTCTTATTTTTGTATTGATTGTTGGTTTTCTTTTGATTATGAAGTTTTAATTTTTCACAGAAACAAATTTATTAACATTTTCTTTATGGATTCTGGCTTATGCCTATTCATAAAGGCCTTCCCTAATCCCCAAGATTATAAAAACAATTTTTCTTGTTTTCTTTTAAAACTTCTGTGATTTTATTTCTTACATTTAAATCTTTATCTGAATTTTTTTCTGGATTATACGTGTATTTAGGAAATAATGTAGGAATCTACTTTTTAATGGCTAACCAGTTTTTCCAACATTCTTTATTAATTTACCCTATTCACTGATTTGAAATGCCTTTTTTATTTATAAGTTAAATCCTATTAGTTTTTGCATTTATTTCTGAATTGTCTGTTCCTTTCCACTGATTAGCCCATCTATTCCAGTATGAGTACCCTACTGTATTAATTAAGGTGACTTCATAATGACAACAGCAAAGATTTATTAAATATATATTATGTGCTGGTACTATTATAAGTGTTTTACAAGCCTAACATAAGGCATAGAGAAGTTCAGTAACTTACCAAGTTCACAAGGATATTAAGTGGAAGAGCCAAGATTTCATCTTAGATTGGCTCTAGAGATAATCTCTTAGCTATTACTCTCAACTGCTTCATAACACAACTTGATATCATAAAGCTATTCTACTCTTTGACTCTTCTCTTTCTCAATTTTCCTGAATATACTTTCATGTTTATTTTTCTAGGTGAACTTCAAAATTATTTTTGACAATTTTCCCCAAAATCTTGGTCTTTTGCATGGGGATCTAAACATCGATTTAGAAAGAATTGATAAGTGTAAGGTGCCTTCCTATCCATGAGTAGGGTATGTGTCTCTATTTATTTGTTTTCTTTCAAACCCCTCTTTAGAGATGTCTGAAAACATCTTTTTGGTGACAAGACTTGGTGTGTCCATTCTATTTCCTAACTGATTATTGCTTATGTAAGAAAACTATTAACTTTTTAATATTAATGTCAGGTAATAATAGGAATAATGGCATCCGAGTCTTATTTGTGATTTTAATATGAATGCTTCCAGTATTTTGCCATAAGTATATTCCTACATTTTGGTTTGACAGATGTATTTTTTTCATATTAAAGAAGTACTCCTCTATTCTATTTTACTATGATTTCTTTAATGTCAGATACAGACATTGGCTTTTTATCAAATGCTTCTTCTATACCTATCAACATAATTATATCTTTTTATCTTTCAACCTAGTAATCTGGTGAATTGTGTTAATAAATATCCTAATAATAGCCCTTCCTTAAACTTCTAGAATAAATTCTACTAGATTTTTTAGTTTATTGCTAGATTTTATTTGCCTTGTTATTTAGGATTTTTGCATAGATATTCACATGTGAGATTGGCCTATAATTTTCTTTTTTGTGCTATTTTTATCAAAATTTATATGCTGATTTTATAAAAACTTTTTTTTTCTATGTTCTGGTACAGCTATAAAGGCATCAAAATTACCTATTTCTTCAATAGATGATTGGATAAAGAAGATGTGGTACATGTATACAATGGAATATTAGTCATAAGAAAAAATGAAATTATGCCATTTTCAACAACATAATGGATCTTGAGATTATTAGGCTAAGAAAAATAAGTCAGACAGAAAAAGTTGAGAACCATATGATTTTACTCATATGTGGGATATAAAATGCAAAGCAATAAACAAACAAACAAGAACTCATAGACACAGATAACAGTTTAGTGGTTACCAGAGGGAAGGGGGAAGAGGAAGAGGTAGAAGAGGGTAAAGGGAGTCAAATATCTGGTGATGAAAGGAGATTTGACTTTGGGTGGTGAACACACAATACAATATATAGACGATATATTATAGAATTGTACAATTGAAACCTATGTAATTTTATTAACAAATATCATCCCATAAATTTAGTTAAATAATAATAATAATGATAATAATAATAATAATAATAAAACCTAAAAAAAGAATTATCTATTTCTTGAATATTCGAAAGACAATTTGAAAATATTGAATCCCCGTACTACTTTATGGCATAGCTTTCAGAAAACCTGAACAGAACAGAAATAAAAATATGAATAAAATTGATACCATTTTGACAAATGTCAATAGTTGTCTCAGATTTCCGTAGTTTAGGAACAGACTGGATTTAAGTATATCAAAGAAGTTATTCATAATAAATGATAAATGTCTAACTATTACATTGTTTTGTCCACTGGAAACTAATAAAAAATATTAGATTAAAAAGAAATAATGAATTTCACAATAGAGAAGTTACCACAGTCCAACTTTGAAAATAGTGCCCTTACCAGGAAATATCTTGTATTATTTTGCTAAACATTCAAATTCAGTGACATAACACCATGATTAGAAGCTATCAGTGTTTCCTCATTGCTGAACAACTGACTTAAATGTGTTATGTTCCAGGCCCCCATCTGGATGACCCATTATTAAGTTATCCTCACAGTTATTCCAATTCAGTTGTCTCAAATAATTATGAAATGATCTCTCTAAAAAAAAAAAAGAAAATAAAAATGTTATCCATAGGCAGGACACAGAGCACAGCCAAGACACACAGCAAAGAGATTAGCAACATCATCCAGAACAGCCAAAAGTGCAAGTCTTTGGACTCCAAAAGTCCTCCCCAGGGGATGCTCAGCTGCTGATGGTACCAGAAGTCCAACTGCTCCCCTTCTAGGCAGTCCTGGAAAGTGTTCAACTTTCATTCCAATCAGCTGTGGACAAGGGTCACTGTCACATAAGAGTAAGAAGCCCTCTCGGGGCTGTGGGGACAGTTGGGCTCATAAAGAACAAGGTGTGGGCATCAAAGAAGTGATGAACTTCTTGTGTCAAATTCTATCCTTTTTTGTGTGTGACTACTTTTCTAATTTCTCAATTTTTATTTAAATTTTGTTCTAATATCACAAAGTATCAGTACAATTAACATAGTTTTTCACACTCAACCAGTTCAGTATTATATGCAATTCTGATACACATGTTCTTGTTTTCCTTTATCCAGATCACATATGAAAATATTTTAAATAGAAATTTGGCTTTCTAGTGTAATACCACAGAAGGCTCTTCAAAAAACAATGTGGGTTTAGAAGACAAATGTTTTTAAAAATCAGTCAGCCAAAAGCACAAGTTTATTGACTACATCTGTCTGTAATAACAGATGGTAATACTCACTGTTGTTCAGAAGTTGCATATCGTTTTAATTTTCTCAAGGGTAAAGTATAAAAGTAGACACACACAGATTTTTGATATTCCCTTTCTACACTCACCAAATGAGTTCTGCAAATTATGTGACTCTCTTAATAAAACGTATCTTCCTTTTTTTGGAAAGAATGTGACCCTTTCTTAAGGAGAAACATTTTTAGAACGTATCAAAAAATATCACAACTTAGAAAAACTCACTGGAAATTCAGTTGTATATTTGCATGTGAATGATATGCTATTTCTATTCATTTCAATATAATGAGTATTCTGCTTCCAGTAATATTCAGAGACTTGACTATCAAACTTTCATTGCAAGTCAGCATGATGAAAAAGTTCTGCAACTTAAGAAGAAAATTTCTCACAATTTGAGAAGACTCCAGAACTCACTCCCTGATTCACGGGCTCCTTTAGTGTATATGAGATTTTCAAAATAGTTTGAAGGTAAGTAGCTCCTTCCACCCATGCCAGTTTGGTGAAAGATACAGCTGAAAATTTAAAATAAAATATAACATTAAAAGAGTGTGAGGTGGAAAGTATGTAAATAGTTCCTCAAATTGAATGTGGACAGTACAGAGAACCTGAACTTGAAACTTTGCCAAACCTAAGCTTCACCTTGAAAGGATATCTTCTAATTTCTAGTTAGATATATAGAAATTCTCCTATAACCATTGGAATGCCCGTACATAGTCTTCTTCAAGAAATTTGGAAAATTTAGGGGGGAAAAACTAGGATGGACTTTGCTGCTTACCTCACTCCAAACTATTTTGGTCTCTGCTTGTCCTTTGACAGAGGAGGTAAATTTACTGTTACCTGCTTGCTATTCCTTTTGGTTAACCATTGCTCTTTTCAAGTATCCTCTTTAAGACTGCAGATGTTCCTGAGAGAGGTAATATAGAACACCAATAACATTTTCACCCGAGAGGGTTTACCAAATAGTTGTACAGAGAGTGGGCTAACAGGAAGGTGAGGAAGGGGCAGAAAATGGGCATGTGGGGACACAGTGATTTGTCAGCGATTGGGTTGTATGGATACCACATCCCCATTCTTCTCATTTGAAGAAAGTATATTTCGTTGACTTAAGACTTAATTTTCTTCAGAGAAAAATCTATTTGGAGCATTCTTATATAGAGTGATTCTATGATTTCTCTCAGCTTTAACAGGAGTCTATACATATTTAGAAAGAAGCACAGTATCCCCAGGTGAATATTTGTGGAGTGATAAATGAGTGTTAGAATCCTACAGATGAGTCTAAGGCATCCAGAGACTGAGCAGATGTCTAACTGGGAAAGAAAAGGGGTCCTTTCTCTCAAGCAAAAACAAAAACCTAATCATATCATCATTGGTTTCTCTTGGATATATTGTTCTATTTTTTGGAGGGAAGGGGGATGCCCTAAATCAAGAGCTCTGTTATGTGTAAATGTCTCTTTCAAGGGATGGGGTTCAGGAGGGAGAACATCTAGAGGTCTATGCTTAGGATAATGGAAGATGGGGAAAATGAGAGATTTTCAAGTGACTGGAGAACAAGTTTGAGTCAACAGCTTTGAGAGAGGAAGTGCTAAGTGTCCTTAGGCAAGGTGGCTTTGGGGAAAGTGTTCTGTGATGAGGAATTTTCAAGAAAAATTTCTTAAGAAATTTTAAGAAACAGTAAGGAATGCTTTTCTTATCTCTACTTTTCTGGTTCACAAAATCTTCTCCCAAAAATTTAACCTGTCTTTATATGGGAGTTGCTCAAAAGCAACAAACATCAATTCTCTCTTTTTGGAAGACCTTGGTTAATAACAAGTATCTACTATGTATAAGACAAAACGATTTTGTATGAGGAAGCAAGAAATTTTCTAAAAATGAACAAAAAATGGTTAATCTCACCCCAATCAATGTTGAAAATCATAAAAACAATAAATGTTCTTTACCAGTCTATATTTTTTCTGAGCTCTCTGTGACAGACCTATCCGTGAACAATATTTCTCAGAGAACTTCTGAGATAAAAGGGTCATAAAAAATCCTCCACCATCTATCTTGCCTTTTGAAACACCTGTAAACATTTATAAGAGATGAACCGCTGGTTCAATGTGTATCCAACATCTTTGAAGATAGTCATCAGTTTCTGCGTCCTTTAAAACTCCAAATTACACTAGCATAGCCTCCCCTGACACATGGCTGTTGGTCTGATTTAAAACTTGCTCATTGAAATTTGTACCTTCAGCCTGCACTCTAAATATTACCCGTTTTTCCTTAAGACAAGAGTTCGGTAGAGTGTAGAGTTGCTCAGAATTTCACACAATTTTAAAGGTTCATGTTCATTTACTGCCTTAGTTGGTCCTAAATTTCTTAAAATACAGATTCTTAATTATATAATTAAATCACTAGAGTCATTTACTCTTAACTAATACTACACTTACATGGTCAAGCCAACGATTTTTAAATTTCATTTTAGTGTTGAGACGTTTCCAGTGGACTTATTTCAGTTGGGATCAACACCCAATTTCCAGGAAGAACAGCAATGATGGAAGACCATCTGACAATACTCTGACATCAGGCCCCACATTTCCCACCTAGTTAGCTGCTTTCAAATGCAGGCTCAGCTCTACGCTTGAATTTCATTTCTGACCCCATGGGAGTACACAAGAGGCTCTCTAGCTGGGGCAGGCTCTCTGTGTGTCTTTTCTCACCATCCAACTGTGCATCTTGTTCCAGGACCCTCCTTTACTCACTGCCTCTAAGTCGTTTTCTGAGACTAACCCATTTCCTATGTGGCCTCTGTCCTTTCAACTTTGACTTGGCTCTCCTTGGACCCAGCTTCTGTTTCTGCTTCTGTGGAATCTCAGAATCAGCCTCCCTGCTAAGACAGTAAATATTAGGAACATCATCCTTGGGAAATCCCATCCATATTCTTCATTCCCTGTACCTCACATCTGCCCAAATGCTCCACTGACCTCACAGTGCACCTATCACTGTTTAGTCCCTTGTTTTCTTTCCAACTGTCACATGGGGCAGCCTGTGGAGTGTCAGCTCCCGCTCCCCATACAAGAACGCAGGATGTGGTGAGGCCAAAAAGGAACACCCGCGAAGCCATAGGTAGGGGAGTCATACCACTATAGTCTCCCTGGAGGCTGCGACCTGCTGTCCACTTTTCTGCCAACCGACCGATGACTCTCCTCGACTCGACTCCCCAACGCAGCTGTGGCAGTTATATTAGTGACCAGTGGCTCAAGGGTTACAGCTGATGGCCATCCAATCACAGTTTATGGCCATTTACTACCTGAGCCAGCACCTTTGCACGTGAGGCCGAGAGCCTGGAAACTGCACTCCTGGCTCTGTCCCCACACTAACCCATTAGTCTTTCATATTATTTCTTAAAAATAACGTCCTTGGTGGTTGTTCCCTTCTCTCAGCACTTCTCTACCATCTCAATCTTCTGATCCTTCTTCCTCTTACCTTGTCAGTTTCTATGTCTCCTCTTTTCATTTTATGTTCATATTTCTTTTCCAGTTTTTCTTCCTCTTTTCTCTTCATTTACCTTTCTGCCACAATCTAAGTTTTAACTACAATACTTGCCAAGCAGCAAGCATTGCCAAATATGTGGTTCTGAATCAGATGGCCTCCAAATGTGAGCTTTCTGTCCAGGAAACCAATTGAGAAAATATCAGATATTCACAATGGTTTTACATTAAGTCACCCTATCATGAAATGAGATTGCACTGGTGTCCTAAGTCACCCTCTGGGCCTCTACACACCTCTGCTCTCATTCTCCCTGAGAACCTCACTAACCCTCGAGGCTGGTCGGGAGATCCTGCCTCAGAGTTCTGAATTCACAGTAGTAACATCTACCAGCCAGAGGAATTGCACCTCCTCTGTTATGCAGACAATTTGCTCTTTATACATTTATTATTTGTAAGAGTGCTACCCTTAGAAAGTCTATATTTCCAAACATTGTAGAGTTTTTTTAAATGAAAGGTCCAAGCTTAATCAGAAAAAAAAAAGGTAGCATTCTAAAATGGAAACATTTTAAGGTATATAACTCAGTATATAATTTTTCTGTTGGAAAGTTGTATTTGCAATGCAGCAGGGCTAGTCTAAGGTATATAATGTATACATGAGTGTCCTTAAATATGCAGAAATGATTCTGTACTTATTGCATCACATTCTGAATATTTTTTTAATATATAGATAATGCCAGGTATACCACATTATAATTCACCATCTGTATACATTGCAGAGTGATCACCCCCAAAAGCCTAGTTACTATCTATCACCGTACAATTGACCCTCTTCACCTCTCTCACCCACCCTTCAGTCCTCTTTCCCCCTGGCAAACTCCCATCTGTTTTCTGTATTTATGAGTGCTTTAAATTTGGCCAGTCATGAGAAGTGACCTGAGAGGAAAAACTCAAGAAGCAGTAAGTGGTCATGACCCTTCCTTCTGTTGGGGTAGCTTTAGCTCTTTAGAAGGATTGGTGTTTCATCCTGGAAATTACCTGCCACTGAAATTTGTTTAAACTGTTTTATATTCTATTCCAGTTTCTATATCAAACCCTGTGTGTCACGAGTTTATAGCATCTTTGGCAGATATGAAATCAAAATCTTTAACATTTGGTAGGGAGTGGGTCCTGATCACTTAGACTAGAAGCCCAACCAACCAGAACAGATGTCCCATTGGTACACACCTACTACTACTATCAGCTCTAGTTTTAGAAATCCATGGAACAATGAATCCAAGAGCTTAGCTACATCAATATTTTGTATTGCATGTATTTTTAACATGCCTTTTTCTCACATTAAGAAGCAAGGCTCTCCCAATTTCCTTTTGGGCAAGTGGAAATTGGGAGAGTCTTGCTTCTCAAACTTAAAAAATTAGAATTGTACAATTTAAAATTGTAAGTTAAATGACCAAACAAGAGTTTCCTACTTAGCAGGAGGTGCCTAGTAATACAGTGTCTGAATAACACAGTTATAATATGTAGTTAGGATGGTGGTTTTAGTAACATATCTTTTTTGTCACCAGATATTTATCAAGAATCTATGACACTCCATGAGGACCTGTCTAAGTAATCCAGAGGCTTCACAATAATATCTGAGAAGGTAAAAAAAAAATCAGTTGAGCCCCACAGAAAATGATAGAAAGAAAAAGGAAGTTGATAAATCTGTAAAGTGGATAAGAGACAAAGAAAAAGAAGTAAACATAGAAATATTGAAATAACCGTATTTCCCTTAGTATAATAATCTCAAGATCCACCCATTTTGGTCCCAAATTTTACTAACCATTGTCACCCCAATAAATTTTAACAAGAGTAAAAAATAGAAATGCTGAAATAAAGCGTAAATAAAAAATGAGCAAAGAAAATTAGTAGTCTAAAAATATATCCTGTGAAAATGCATAGCACTAGGACGGGAAGGCAGCCAAGAGTTTGGGAACACAAAACTAAGGACTAGAGTGACCTAGATGATTTTGAGCAGCGCTCAGAAGACCTTCCAGTGCCTTCTCACATTGTGGAAGTAAAAGTAGCCCTTTCAAAAGCCGTGCATGCAGGACCTCCAAGAGCCTCCGCAGCCCCCCAAAAGCATGTGGACTTTGAGGTTCCTTTTCCACTACTCAAATCCATATCCTGGCCCTTGGGTTCAGCCAGTTCCAGGCGCCTATGTTCTTCAGTTAGCTTCAGAGGACAAACAGTTAAGTGACAAAACAAGACGCATCATTTAAAAATAATGACAACTACCACGAAAGTAAGCTTTGGCTGATTGTAAGAGGAGGGGAAGAGGGATGAGAGAAGGACTGATTCCTCTCATGAACGCAACACCACTCTACGCTTACATCAGGGGAAGGAGGTACCCTACTGAGATTTTTGGTCAACTTGGATACACAAACATGACAGATGTATAGGAAATCGTCAAATGTCTACCTGCTGATAATATTTCATTTCTAACCTAACTGCATATATACATATGCATATGTATATACTTAAGTCACATATTATTGAAATGTCTTCTAATTTAGCAATATTGATATTTTCCACTCTCACATTCCATTGAAAATGTATTCAAATTATTCATCTGTACCTTTGACATCATCATCTTCTCCAATACTTGAGTCACTTTTACCGTCATCGAGTACAGTTTTCCAGAGCACATTGTTGCTACCATTTTATATGCATGATTCTGGCTCTGAAATCTTTATCCCAAGCCATGAATAACCATTCACAGAATCCTGTCAGTTAACTTTTTCATTCATCTTACAGATGCTTATTCTTGGTCTCTATACACTCCCACTAGATGTATAATTCTTTAGAAAATATAATAAATATTGAATAAATACAAAATAGTTATAACACGGGTATGAGTTAAAAGGACTCATAAGCCAAAAGAAAAAAACTGATGCATCCCACATTTGTCTTAAGAAATGAACATTGCCTGCCTTTTGGAGCGCTCTGTGGGCTCCTCCCTAACCTCACTCACCCCCCCCCCCACCCACCCCCCACCCCCCCCACCCACCCCCCCACCCCCCCCCGCTTACCCATTCCATTTCCTTTGGTATTTCACCATTTTAAAGACTCTGTTTACATTCCCTTCCTTTTAGTTAGGGCTTTAGCACTGTATCTCTGTGCAATATATGGTTTAATTTTGCATATTTTTATCTCTTTATAAATTATATCATACATGTTTTGCAACTTGCTTTTTTGGCTTGATATTATATTTGTGAGATTCATCCATGCTAAATGCACACTACTAAGGTTCACTAATTTTCACTATTGCAGTATTCTATTATATGACTATACCAGCCTACATTTATCCTTTCTACCACTGATGGATATTTTGGTTGTTTCCAGGTTTTGCCATTACAAACAATGCTTCTATGAACATTTTTTTTTATGTCTCTTAGTGTACATTTGAGAGATTTTTCAAGGGTATTTTATTGGTTTGGGTACAGTTGCAGAGAACAGAATCTATTCTATATAAATGTAAAAGTATTTGTTACAAACTATGAAACAGATTATAAGTTAAATGTCCTATTACAGCTCACACAGCTATAAAAAAAAGAATGTGAATTACTTCATTACACAACTATGAAGTGATCATCAAAATATAATCTTAACTGACTAAAAGCAAGACAGGGAAGAGTACAATATAGTATCTATCTAAAAAAGGGACAATATAAAAATAAATACATATATATATATATATATATATATATATATACTCTCATTCATATACACACTGTTACAGAATAAGCTATAAAATACATTAAAGGATTATCTGTAGGGTGAGGGAAGGGCCAGAGATAGGAACTAAATTTTCTTGAATATAACATGTGTTATAAACTTGACTTTGGACTCACATAAATATTTTACATAATTTTAAAACAAATCAAAGTAAAAATAAAGCAATCCCTAAATATCAAAAGCAAAGTGAAACAAATGAAGTCATCTGTGTATCAAATTGGTGACTTAACCACACAAATTACTTTAAATGATTTTAAAATGCAGTAATTTGACAACACATCAAGTCAACTTGAAGAGGCTCCCACTGTCCAAATATGGGGCAATATGAGCAACAATAAAAATAATAACATATAAACCACATTAAAAACCCATTTATTCATGATACTAAAATAACCAACCTAAACTAACAAGTGAACTTAACAAAACATTTGAGAGACAATTGGGACTGAAGAGTCACCCAAAATGTGACATAGGAGGCTCCTGGGCTCCCTTCCTCCCACAAAGCACTGTGGGAGGTACAAGGGAGCAACTCCCTCTATAAGAAATCCAGAAACTGAGTGACTCCTACACGAGACAAATGAGAAAATACGCACATCGAAACAGAGAGGAAAAGCTGACATGCTGTCTCACCATAAACCCTACCTCCAGCACAGCACCATACAATTGGGAAGAAACTCCCAACTCCTAGCTTCACCCTGAGGAGTGAAGGGTTTGGACCCTGTATTTGGCACCCTAGCTTTTAAAACCTGCACCTGAGAGATGAGCCCCCAAACATCTATGCTTGAAAGCCAATGAGGTGCATGTCCATGAGACCCACAAGCATACAGCAATTCTTAATGTTGCAGGAGCACTCATTGACTGAAGCTACCCCCAGCCTCACCCGGAAGGAACAGGTGAGTCACCCATCTCCCAGGGCCTTCTCTGAAAAACGTGTGTTTGCATACTTTCAAAGCTGCTGCTGAGGATCAGGCTTTTAATTCAGCAGCCCCTAGGGACCAGGAAAGCCAGGGGATACTTCTCTCACCTTCTCCCTCTAACCCACTCCAAGTCACCAGTATCCACTTAGAAGAAGTTTCTATAACTGGAACCTCAGTGTTTTCAGTGGCCACCCAAGTTGGGACAAGCCCCCAGATCACCTAAATAAATGTAGATCAATAAGGCTGCATTTATGAGTCCCATAGGACTGTAGCAAACAAAGAAACTGCCCTTCATGGGTGCAGGAGCACCCCCTTGCAGCTATGTTTCCAGACACAGATGGAGAAGAGAAAAATGCCCAACTCCCAGTTTCTTCCTGCGAGGGTCTTAACTATACACTTTCTCAGCTGCTACCTGAAGGTCCGGCTTCTGATCAGCCTGTATCTAAGTGATTACTACAACCGTCACCTTTGGGACATTTATATAATGATATAACTCCTAGCTACACCTTCACCATTATAGTGTATCATCACACTGTATGTTTCCACTATATTAAATTATATGAGGTCTGACAATTAAGTTTGTGAACTTGTTGCAATGATGTTGCTAACCTGTTTTGATATCAGAGGGATTATTCATTATTAATTTGTACCAACTAACTGGACAAACTGTTAACCAAGTTTACTATTTGGAAGTGCTGAAAAGGCTGCATGAAAAAGTTAGACAACCTGAACTTTTCACCAACAATTCATGGCTCTTGCATCATGACAATGCACCAGCTCACATGGCACTGTCTGTGAGGGAGTTTTGAGCCAGTAAACAAATAACTGTATTGGAACACCCTCCCTACTCACCCGATCTGGCCCCCAATGACTTCATTCTTTACCTGAAGATAAAGGAACTATTGAAAGGAAGACATTTTGATGACATTTAGGACATCAAGGGTAATACGACGACAGCTCTGATGGCCATTCCAGAAAAAGAGTTCCAAAATTGCTTTGAAGGGTGGACTAGGCACTGGCATTGGTGCATAGCTTCCCAAGGGGAGTACTTTGAAGGTGACTAGTGATATTCAGCAGAGATCACTGTAGCACTTTTTCTAGGATGGGTTCACGAACTTAATTGTCGGACCTTCATATGTAGGTCGGTGAACAAGTTCATTTAAAAAAAAATTAATAATGCTTTCTCTCCCTGAATGCCTCTCACACCCTCTACCCCTAGAGGTGTATTTCAGGACTAATTTCAGATTGTTAACACTTCTGGAAAGCCTCTGCTTTCATAAGTATAGTATTGCAGAAAGTATTGGAGAGCTTACTTTTCCAAAAGAGAAACTTTCTTCTTGGGAATTAATTATTTGAAATTTCTACTCCCTACTTCCCCAAATTGCCACATCACTGAGTCAGCAACTCAGTGGCTGGCCCTTCAACAAACTCTTTAATCTGCTTATATCTGTGTTCCTCCAATTTATCTACCCTCTCTCCTCATCTGGTTCAGAATTAGTGGCAGACGTGGTAGAGAAAACATCAGAAGCTAGGTGTTGGGAAAAACTCCTGACCCTCACAGGTGGAGAGATGGTTCAGCACCAAAGACAGGAGCATCCGTGCGGGTCCAAGCTTTCTCTCCCTGCCCTCTTCTCCCCATCGATGTTTCAGTCACGCCATAACTGTGTTCCTTAGCTTAAGAGCTCCTCCTCATTGCTGAGTTTATCTCTATCACAGCTGCCACCTTTTACGAAATACTTGTTTCTTATTTATCTTCCCTACCAGCTAAGGGTACCCTCCTTAGCACAATTCCTGGGGCATAGTAGACTCAGTAAATTATAGGTGAATTAATAGACGAATCACTGACTCAATAAATGAACAAATAGATTTCAGGAAAAAGAGTAGAATCTAAGGACACACTTAGATAAAACAAGTATGCAAGGAAGCAAAAGTCATATATTTGTTATTACTCCTTTCAGACATCAGTTCTCAACCCTGGCTGCTCATGAGAATGATTCAAAGATGTTATTATAATGAAAGTGCAAAATCCAAGATGCTACTCCAGAAGTGTAGAATAGAATCCTGAGAGTGGGGATGTGGCCTATATATGGGAGTGGGGACACGGGGTTTCCAAGGGCATGAAATAATTCCTCCATCAGTAGCTGTAAGTGCTGCTACGTCCCTAGGGGGGGAATTAGGCCTTTGGGAGGGGGAGGAAGCTCCAGTTGCTCTGCTTTCTATGAGCAACAGGACCCAGTCTTTTCAGCAAGGTGAGATGGAAATCAGCAGGCACTGTATCTTTATGCTGACATCTGCTGGTCTCCCATTGCTGGGGTAATAGTGCAGGTGAACTTATTCTTTCATGTGCTCCCCTTCCTGTCTGCAGCCTACAAGCAAAGTGTCCTCAGAGCCATTTCACTTCCCAGGTGGTGCCACCAGCACAGGACAAATCCACTCTGCTTCAGCTAGGAGAGCAAGAAAATGCCAATAACAGCAAAGTGGACACGAGAGAAAATCTGTTTCAGCTTTTGATGTCCTTTCTTTTAGCAAACTTCACCTTTCAGGTTATCTTTGTAGAACTAGCTGCAAAATTTTCTCATCAAAGCATACGCACTAAGTGTGTTTCATTAAAACTTGAAAGCTCCTACATTTATAAGTAACTTGAACTGCCAGGCACATACATTGATGTGATTTCATGGTCCCCCCCCCCTTTTGTTCAGAAACAGGTAATTTAAATTTTAAACACCTATGTAGAGGGCTTTCTGCCAGCTTTCCAAAGATCTGGAAGCATTTATTAACTGGACTTTGTTATTCAATTTGATTCAGAAAAATCATTCCTTGGTCTCTCAGTACAGTCACCAGTCTAGCAGTTGACGCAGTCCTTATTCAGGAGCCTATGGGCTGGATAAAGGAGGCAGAGCTGGCCTCAAATAATGGGAATGAAAACCCTGGCTAGCCTCTCCATCACTCTTCTGACAGACCTAGGAGCTCCCACCTTTTATAACATTACTCTCCTGATCAAACAACAGCTCACATGACAAGAGTACAAGGCAGCCTAATATTTTTATTGAATTTTAAAATTTTTTGGTGTATTAGCTATGATAGAACCCAAAATTTTTATTTTAATATTTCTGAATCTTTTATTAATAGGGCATAAGACTTGTTCCATTGCAGAGGAATATTCAAACTCTAAAAATTATAATCAGTTAAAAAGATAACATTAGAGGATACACTGAAACCTTCAGTATATTTGAAACCATTTAAAAATGTAAAAATTGTTTTAAAATAGATATCTCTTTCCATTAATATGAAATGTATATATTTTCTTCCTTTGAAGGTAAAAATAAAATTTCTACATTCCTGATCTTTTCAGAAAAGTTAACCTCCAAAATATAATAAAAACTTTGTTAGTTATGATATTTCTGTTGTTCAAGAAAAGAAGTGCTCTCTTTAAATACAACTACAATCAATGTATTTAGA
The DNA here is from genome assembly GCF_057876585.1 of Rhinolophus sinicus. Classification (NCBI taxonomy): domain Eukaryota; kingdom Metazoa; phylum Chordata; class Mammalia; order Chiroptera; family Rhinolophidae; genus Rhinolophus; species Rhinolophus sinicus. The sequence goes on from NC_142501.1 coordinate 126,276,685, forward strand.
ACAACATTACTACAGTATATGCCATATGGTTTATCAAAATAGAAGTGATAGAAGAAAGAGACTGTGTTAAAATACAATGGAAATGAGAAAAACATTACAAATCATCTACAGATGAACATAAACTTTACAACTAAACACGCTTGGATTTGAATTATCACAGAGAAAAGCTATTTGAAGCATGATCCAGACTGTGTCTGTACTGATTTATGTCTTAGAAGTTTAAAACGTAAGGCACTACAATAGTAGTGCGTCTAAGAAATGATTTTTCTCTTGTATTAAGAAAGGAGTCTATATTTATCAAAACTCAACAACTTGGTAATTTCATTCAAAATGCTACCTACGTTCCATCAACAGTCCTCTCATCTTCAGACTGGTAATGTATTTTCCAACCAGCTGTTTTTCATAGCTGGACTTGAAGCCACGTTCACTCTCAGACCTGCGTTTTTCACCTTAATAAACTGTTTGATACATTGCCCCTCTGACACCTCCAAGTCAGAGATAAATAAGTTCTGCTACACACTTCTCAGAGAGCACCTCTCTCTAGAAAGACAGGAGTTGTTAGAATCCTTTCCTAAAGACTCTCTTGAAATAATGTTGTCTTGTACAACAAACAATAAATTGGGATTCACGAAAACCATGTTCTGAACAACTCACCTAACCTCTCTGGCCTTCAGATATTTTTACCAGCTTCTTGCAAAAAAAAAAAAAAAAAAAAAAAAAAACCTGTCAAATTTAACATAGTAAAATGGCTACATTTTCATCCAAAGTGTTTTGAGATTTGTGTCAATTATCAATTTATTGACTGTCAGTTCCAAATCCACCTTTTTAATTAAAAAAAATATAATGTTTTATTGAGATATAATTCACATACCATACAATTCACCTACTTAATGTGCAATTCAATGTGTGCAATTCAATAGTTTTTAGAATATTCACAGTTTGACAACCATCATCATAATCAATTTCAGAATATTTTCGCCTCCTAAAAAAAACCTCATACATTTTAGCCACCACCTCCCACTCCTCCATCCCACCTGCCCTTGGCAACAGCTAATCTACTTTCTGTCTCTACATTGTGCCTATTCTGGATGTTTCATATAAATGGAATCATGTAATATGTCATCTTTTCAAACTGGATTCTTTCACTTAGCATAATTTTTTTCAGCTTTTATCCATGTTGTGGTATGTATCAGCACTTCGTTCTTTTTAAATACAGAACAACATTCCATTGTATGGATGGACCACATTTTATTTATCCTTTTATCAGTTGGGCATTTCAGTTGTTTCCCCTATTTGGCTATTATAAATAATGCTGCTGAGACATCATCAAAATGGCAGCGTGAGGTGAGCCTCTGTAAAGCTCCCCTGGAATTTACAACAACTCTAACAACTATAATTCCACAAAGACTCCCTGCACAGCAGACAGGCAAGATGAAGAGGCCCACTAATGAACTCACCTAAAGGTGGGTGAATCGCGAGAGCGAAGGAGGAGGGAAGGGAGAAGTGTGGAGACGGAGCCGCGCGGGCGCAGGACGCAGACCTAGCTCAGTGCTCCGAGCTCGCTGCTTCCCGGAACTACCGCAGCTGCGGGAGAGGAAGGAACTCGGACTGCTAGGGCTCCATTTATGGCCCACAGGGCTGAGGGGACAGCATATAACACCGCTGAACCCAATGCTCACGGCAAAGACCTCGGAGAAAAGACTGAGGGAAGAAGGCTGAAAATGGTGGTTTAAGCCCTCACTGCTGAGCAGAGAATGGAATCCTGAGGCACTGAGACTAGCCGCCCCCTCCCTCCCCTCCCAGAGCTCGCCCCGCCCCCACCTGCCTAGTGCTAGAAGCGGAACAGTAGCGGTGTCAGATCAAAAGAACAGAATATTTGCTGTTCTGAAACCACCATCAACAGGGACAATTTGTGGCAACCAAAACATAAGAAGGGGGAGAGTAAAGGCCTGAACCAGAATATAGGAATGGAGAAAGTAAGCGTGCTGAAGAAAATGGAATACTATAAATATCAAACTTTCTTTTACATAAACTTAAGGGTAACCACTCAAAAAAAATCCAGAATTGAAATATATACTGTAATAAAAGAAGAAACAGAGGGAAATATCAGAGAATACCACCACACAGAAATAATAGACAACAACAAAAAGGCAAAGAAACAATGGAGACACAGCCTTACCAGAAAACTAAAGATAGAATGACAGGAAATCTTCACATATAAATAATCACCCTAAATGTAAATGAACTGAACTCACCAATAAAAAGGCACAGAGTAGCAGATTGGATCAAAAAACTAAACCCAACCATACGCTGTCTCCAAGAGACACATCTCAGCTACAAGGACAAGCACAGACTCAAAGTGAAAGGGTGGAAATTGACACTCCAAGCAAATGGTATCCAGGGAAAATCAGGCGTAGCCATAATGATATCAGATGAAACAGACTTCAGTGTGAAAAAGGTAACAAGAGACAAAGATGGACATTTCATAATGGTAAAGGGGACTATACAACAAGAAGACATAACAGTCGTCAATATTTATGCCCCCAATCAGGGAGCACTGAAATATACCAAACAACTACTAACAGACTTAAGGGAGAAATTGACCAAAACACAATTATACTAGGGGAGTGAAATACATCATTGACATTTATGGATAGATCATCCAAACAGAAAATAAACGAAATAGCAGCCCTAAATGACACATTAGATGAAATGGACATAATTGATATATATAGAGCACTTCATCCTAAGACATCAGACTACACATTTTTTTCTAGTGTGCATAGAACATTCTCAAGGATAGACCATATATTGGGACATAAAATCAGCCTCAGCAAATTTAAGATTGAAATCATACCAAGCATATTCTCTGATCACAAGGCTTTGAAATTGGATATCAACTGCAAAAAGAAAGCAGGAGAAAACACAAATACATGGAGATTAAACAACATACTTTTAAAGAATGACCGGGTCAAAGAAGAAATTAGAGGAGTGATCAAAAGATACATAGAAACAAATGACAATGAAAATATGAATTTGACTCCAAAGGCAAGGGAAGTAAAAGCTAAAATAAATGAATGGGACTATATGAAACTTAAAAGCTTCTGCACAGCAAAAGAAACAATCGACAAAATAAAGAGGCAACCATCTGAATGGGAGAAGGTTTTTGCAAACAGTGCCTCCGATAAGGGGCTAATATCCAAAATATACAAGGAACTCATGAAACTCAACAACAAAAAAACAAACAACCCAATTGAAAAATGGGCAGAGGACCTGAAGAGACATTTCTCCAAAGAGGACTTACAAACGGCAAATAGACATATGAAAAAATGCTCAACATCACTAATCATCAGAGAAATGCAAATAAAAACCACAATGAGATATCACCTCACCCCAGTCAGAATGGCTATCATCAACAAGACAAATAGTAACAAGTGTTGGAGAGGCTGTGGAGAAAAAGGAACCCTCATACACTGTTGGTGGGAATGCAGACTGGTGCAGCCGTTATGGAAGGCAGTGTGGAGGTTCCTCAAAAAATTACCAATAGAATTACCATATGACCCAGCAATCCCTCTCCTGGGTATCTACCCAAAAAATCTGAAAACATTTATACATAAAGACACGTGTGTTCCAATGTTCATTGCAGCTTTGTTTACGGTGGCCAAGACATGGAAACAACCAAAGTGTCCTTCGATAAATGAATGGATAAAGAAGTTGTGGTATATGTACACAATGGAATACTATTCGGCGGTAAGAAAAGATGATATAGGAACATTTGTGACAACATGGATGGATCTTAAGAGTATGATGCTGAGCGAAATAAGTCAGACAGAAAAAACAGAGAACCATGTGATTTCACTGATATGTGGTATATAAACCAAAAAGAACAAAAGAACAAGACAAACAAATGAGAAACAGAAACTCATAGACACAGACAATAGTGTAGTGGTTACCAGAGGGTAAAGGGGGAAAGGGGTGGGAGATGAGGGTAAAGGGGATCAAATATATGGTGATGGAAGGAGAACTGACTCTGGGTGGTGAACACACAATGGGATTTATAGATGATGTAATACAGAATTGTACATCTGAAATCTATGTAATTTTACTCACAATTGTCACCCCAATAAACTTGAAAAAAAAGAAATAATGCTGCTAGAATATTTATGTACACATGTTTGTGAGGACATGTGATTCCATTTCTCTGGGGTATACACCTCCAAGTAGAACTGCTGGATCATATGGTAAGTCCATGTTTAACCATTTAAGGAACTTCCAGACTGTTCCAAAGCAGCTGCACCATTTTCCATTCCTACCAAGAGTCTATGAGAGTTCCAATTGCTCTACACCTTTGCCAACACTTGTTATAATTTGTCTTTTTTACATCTTTTTTTACACTTGTAGCCGTCCTAATGTGTGTGAAGTGATATCTTACTGTGGAATTCACCCTTCCTTTGCAGTTCTTTGTAATAATGGAGATAGACCTTGTAAACATTTTTCTTTGTCAGCTGGCACAAGATCAAGCTTTTCTGTAGAAAGTACTAGATTATGAAACAAAAGAAAATGGACTAATAAGATCTTGACCAAGTTGATATTAATGGAAACCAAGGAGGTGGCACTGCACTGTCATCAGTTAATACAGCCAAGGCTACAGAGAGCCAGCCTGGGGCAGGCATGGGAGCCAGTCCTTCTCTAATTTATTTTTATCTTCCCACTTCCTTAAAGCTGCCCTACATTTCAGAAGTCCACATTCATGCCCAGGGGCCAGCATTTGCTCTGGCATCTGCTGACTCCATGCTTTTATGAAGTTCATTTGACACTTCTTGCTTGACACATAACTGCTGGTAAATCCTGATGTGAATTCCCCTACTACATACAGCGTTTTGGCCCTGAAACATCACCAGATACCAGAGGGAACTGACTTAAATTTTAAGAAGTCATTAGTCCACACTAACGCAAGTAAAACATAAAGCACTGAAATTTTACGATCAGGTCTACTTGAATAGGACTGTCAAGGCATTCAGGCCAAGCTCCAGCTTGCCCTGCAAAAATAAGCCTGACCTGAGTTACTTTGACACGTTATCATTTAAGTTGCATGCAGGCTACTGCTCTCAAGGTGGTTCCTTGAAATATATATTTATATGGGTTTTTTTTTTCATTATTCTTGAATTTCAATAGGTAGGGGTTTCAGTATTGGTCATGTGTTGAATAGAATGTTCTTATTTTTATAAGTTAATAACAAGATGATATAAGCCAGAATCCCAAGATAGAGGAAACCCAAGGCAGTACCTCTTTTGGTTCCGTTACATCCGTGGACATATAACACTATATTATGAGATGAGGTGATGTAAGAAAAGGGCACAACCTCTGAGATAGCCAAAGAGAGATAAAATGAGGCCTCTGCCAGAACAAACCTCATGAACTTGGTGAGTCATTCACTTCTCTAGATCACTATGTGGGGATAGAACCCCAAAAAGCAATTTCCAGGCTCTCAGCCTCACATAGACAGGTGCTGGCTCAGGTAGTAAATGGCCAACTGTGATTGCATGGCCATCAGCTGTGGCTAGTTGGCCGTCAGCTGTAACCAGTGAGCCATTGGCCACTAATATAACTGCTGTGGCTACGCTAGCAGAGAGAGGGAGAGAGAGAGGAGAGGAAGAATGGGGGCTAGCAAGAAGGTGGCGGCTGGGCTGGCAAGTGTGGATGGCGGTTTGCGGACAGTGTGGATCCAGCCTCCAGTGAGAGTATAGTGCCGCCAGAGAGAATATAGTGGTATGACTCCCCTACCTATGGCTCCGTGGGTGTTCCTTTTTGGCCTCACCATATCCTGCGTTATGTGGGGAGCGGGAGCAGAGACCCCGCAGGCCGCCCCGCACAACAAATGGCACAGCGAGCAGGGTCTCCCGCACAACACACTATAAAGGGTAAAATACTACCTACCCAATACAGTCCAGATTAATAAATATAAAATTTTTAACCAGCACATGGCACATGCTAAGTGCTTAACAAATGGTTATTAGGAGTGTGGTGGGAATAAATCACACAGTAATGTTTTTTAAAGTTGATTAGCTCACATACAATGAAAGAATCATATTAATATTACTCCATTAGGTGTAAATGGCTAAAAATCATGAAAGCAACTTCATATTAATCTGTGATATGTTTATGTTTATCATTGAAATATCAATTACAACAGTATCTCATAAGCTACTTCTCCCAAAGATATGTGAAAGTTTCATCCAGCTGCCATAAAGTAAGAGTAGCTTGCCTTCTGTCTATGTCCCCACCCACCCCCCAATTCATATGCTGAAACCCTAACCTTCAGTGAGGCTGTATTTGGAGATGGGGCGTTTAAGGAAATAATTAAGGTTAAATGAAGTCATAAGGGTGGGGCCCTGATCTGATAGGATTAGTGTCCTTAGAAGTAGAGATACCAGAGAACTCTCTGGCTCCCCGCTACCAACCTCCCACTGTCCCACACCCCACCCGCTAATTACAGACACCAAAGAAACAAGGACATAGAAACAAGGCTGGGAAAAGAGCTCTCACCAGAAACCAGATCAGCTGAGACCTTGATCTCAGACTTCCATCCTCTAGAAATATGAGAAAACAAACTCATGTTGTTTAAGTCACACAGTCTGTGATACTTCGTTATGGCAGCCTAAGCTAAGACACCAATCAACTACCAAAATGTACCTGAAAGAACGATAAGCCTCAGAAAAAAAATGACTTATTCCTTGAGTAATCTTAATTCTTATGTCGCAGTTGAGCTCACTTAAATGTGTAACATGCGTAACTTAGCATCCCTGATGTTTCAACAAATAATTTACTGTATAAGTAGTTATAGTTTGTACCCCTAATAAATGCCTGCCAATACTAAAAGGCTAGGGATATTGAAATATATTCAATCAGAAACCACTTGATCTCAATCTAGCTTTTACAGGATTAAATATATGAATAGGAAATATTGCAGTAAAGGACTAAGAATTTCCGCATGTCAGAATTTAAATAACCAGTATAAAGTAATGAGCATGTCTTTTGAATAAAAATTCCCTGAGGGTAGGCGAACTCAGACATATCCTAGATTACTATCTTTAATAATATTTTTAATAAATTATAGTTTTGGTGGCTTTCATGTTCACGCATTGAATGTGTTCCTAGCTGATGTCAACTGTGACTGGAAGGCACATTGCCACTTAATGTGGGGAAGATAAGCCACACAGAGCCAAGCGCACGTCTGCCTCAGGTTTAAGAATCACAGGCTCATAGATTAGAAACTTTTATTTATCAGCCCTTCAACTCAGTCTCAAGGCTTTATTTCATAGCCACATGGAAGACACAAGGCTCCCTCTTATACGTCCCAGTTATTCAACCCAGTGTCACTGAGTAGATTGAGATTTTGGTTATTCAAGCTGAAACAATGAAGAATTTTCTAACTTGGCTTTGGTACTGAACATTTCAATCCGTCACATAAAGCTTCTTTGATTATTCTCTGGACATGAAGTCTGCCTTTCTTTGTTCATGAGCTGAGTGAGAGGCTAGAAACAAGGCACTTTGCTGATCTCCTAAGTATCAAGACAACAGTAAACACATCAGATTATGTAGGTGCCAATAAGAAAGCTCCCTGGCAACTACAGAAGACATCAGTAACAGTCACCACCATCTGATCCTGTACATGGCTAAGCTGGATATGCATTTTCTCCCCAGTCCTTCCCTTATGACGAATTTACAATTTTTTAAAAGAAGCAGTGCAATTTCACAGGGCAGAGTCAATAGAAAGTAAAAAGCATGGCAATTATGATCATCTTTATACTCTAGCTGCTGAAGGGTGCCTTGTAAGAAGGACAAAATGCAAAGGAACAAAGTAGAGATAAATGCAACTGACAAATGGCAAGAATTTGTGAAGGTTCTAAGAACAAGTAAGTAAGTAAAGTGTAACCAAATGTGTGAAAGAAAGCCCAAATTAGTCTTAAAAAGCAAAATATAAAGAGCAAAAGTATAAATGTGATGAAAAAAATCAGTAAAACTCAACATAACTAATATGATCGATAGTTTCACCGTTTAGATGTTGAACATCATCGTTAAATCCAAATTTAATTCATGAAAAGCCTTCTTATTGTTACTTAGTCAACATAAGCGAGAAGTATCAAACCATTTGCCTCACAGTGTCTTAATGTGTTCTTAGGAGCTTTGTGTAAATCAAAACAGGCACATGTTCACTGAAGCTGAAGTTAGATCTACAAAATTTCTGTGGCATTGATTCAGTAATGTGCTTTGTTGTCCAACAAATATAAGAAAGTCCTGAATTTACTACAGTAACTAGCTAAAATTTGAGTTTATGTTTAATCCAATGCTAACTCCAACCCACAAGAAATAAGACTATAAATTTTTGCCAGGCAGCAGCCTACCCATCTGTCTCCTCGTACCTGCCCCTAAAGAAAGAAGAGTCTGTGAGACGGATCCTTTCAGAGACTTTGCTTCACCTTTGTGCTTACACCTTATGTCTCCCTGTTTGGCCCCATAAAGATGGCTGGCTAGTCAAAGATGGGTATGACTCCCCATGGGGGGGTGGGAAGGGGCAACCCAAGCCAGACACAGCCATGTGGGGACCATCTGGGGAACTCACGGGGTCGATAGAGGTGGGCACCCCCCACCTTCCCCCCGGCTAAGGAGAGCCTCTGTGGCTGCATTCCTTCCCACAACCTGCAGGGGAAGTGACTCAGTGATGTGCTCTCCATCTATTCATATGCATACAGGTTTTGTCCCTTGGGGAAGTACTTATCCTGAGACTTAAGGTCCTGCTGCCTGCAGGCAAGGGTGATTATCTTAAATCCATTTCCTATTGTAATGTATTTAATTCACAGATCTTGAGATTGACATGCTTTACTTCTTGCACTTCCACACCTAACTAATAAAAGCCATGCGTTGGCCGATCTCAGTCCTTGAGGCTGCAGTCCCTTGGCCTTGCTTGCACTCTACTCTTGTCTATTGTCTTTCTTAGCCTTGTGCCGCCCTCCTCGCTTCCCACTGCTCTTGTCATGCTGGACGCGACGATAAATAAGACTAACTTCTGCACAGATTAAAGAGACTGGTTCTCCTTGTTATGGTACTGAGCCAGCTCAAGTCTCAGATACTCTTACAGAGCAGTTCTTCTACATGTTGAACAGTTCTTCTACATGTTTCACAACATGTAAACAATCCAAGAGCTGTCAATCAGGCTTTTCCGTTCTCCAAGCAAGTTAGGAGGTGATCCATAAAAGAAATACATTGGTACCATGTTCCTGAGCCATCTGATTGGTCCTTCCACACACATTTCAGGAGAAACAGAGATCGTGGCGCCCTTGTAAACCCCAAAGAAGAACAGAAATTTACACCGGCCCACACGGCTTCACTCAGGCATATGACTACCAATTTGCCAAGCAATTGTGGCGGGTTGCTTATCATCACGAACCAGCTGATTTAAAGTAATTTAAATTATATTACGTGAGTGGAACAGCTTTAGATTAAAGGTACAGTTAGCAATGCCCTTAGTAGTAAATCTAAAACACTTCTGAATAAACCGTCCAGAAGAAACCATCTGTACCTGTTTCCCATCAGATTTAAGAGAGTTGAAACAACAATTTGTTCCCGACAGCTCCAGTAGGCAATCTTGTCTTAGAAAAGGAGGCTGAAAGAGCCATAGGAATTGCTGATGCCGTCAAGATGAAGCTAAACACACTGCATGAGAGCTGTCTCCAAAAATACCACTCATGGCACTGAGCAGGGGAGAAAATCTCAAAGTTGATCAGCGCTCCAGCCTTGACCCTGGCTGCTCCAGAGACAGTGCGTCTGGGTAACTTACATCAGATTTGCGTATGTTCATCAGTCTCACATTAGTACCACTCTTGCTGATATAAGAGATCAAGGAAAAGCCTTCATGGACACCAATGGGACCCATGGAACGCAAGGCCTTGTGGAGAACAAACGTGATGATACCAGTTTTGGTAAATTCTCCAGCCTCCCATCCTGGAATAAGCTGATGTCATGTGGGTCAGACACAGAGTTCCCTTTCAACATAGGACAATAGTTACTTTGGAAGTGTATCACTGTCAACACCTGTGCATTCATGGCCACAGCCATGAATTAAAACAAGCTGAGCGGTGTGTGAAGATCATACCCGTGGATGTCCTTTGTTTAGGCTTAGAAACTGATTAGTACCCTGGAAGCACAATTCAAGCACCTGGCCAGCTCCTTTTGGGTCCCACCTCCTGACATCCATACTCCAGAAATGGTTCTTATCAGGCTGCTCCATCCCAACTCCACTAAGCTCAGACTCCTCCTCACTGTTATTTAACTTCACAGAGAGCTGCAGAACATCTCTGCAGTCCTTGCACAGCAAAATTGAAGTCAATTCATCGTAACCCGTTTTGCCAAAATACCAGTCTGCTGCCTCAGGCGATGCTATGGGATGAGGTGCCTTTCCTTTATTCTTGAGGTTCAGCCCAGGGTAGACTCCAACACAAGACTTGGCTGAGGGTAACTCAATGTCTGCAGGCCAGATCATGGCAAGCTGGTTTCCACCAGGTTCTGAACAAGCCATGTCACTGACAGCAGAGCAGGAGGAACCCCCTCACGTGTCCAACAAGACTGACATTCTTGCACTTCTTGATTGAAGAAATAACTGCCACCACGCAATCCAGAATAGTGTCTTTCTCAGCAATGCCCAGAAACCTGAACCCACTGTTTTAGAAATAAAATAGTCTGCATAGCATCTATACTTTTAAATGAGTTTCAATTAAACAAATAATATTCCATTTGGTTTCAGCATAAAGAAGTCCCTTTAACATTTCTTGTAAGGCTGCTCTACTGGTGACGAACATCTTCAACTTTTGTTTCTCTGGAAAACTCTTCATCTCTCCAATTCTGAAGGACAACTTAATGAATAGAGTATTTTTGATTGGCAGTTTTATTCTTTCCACATTTAGTATATGTCATCCTACGCCCTTCTGGCCTGCAAGGTGTCTGTTTGAAAAATCCCCTAATATTCTTCTGGGGATCCCTTGTATATAACAGGTTGATTTTTCTCTTGCTGCTTTCAGATTACCTCCTTGTCTTTAACTTCTGACAATTTAATTATGTGTCTCAATATGGGTCTCTTTAGATTTATCTTATTTGGTACACATCGGGTTTCCAGGATCTGATATCTGTTTCTTTTGCAAGGTTAGGGAAGTTTTTAGCCCTTATTTCTTTGAATAAGCTTTTTGTCTCTTTCTCTCTCTTTTGTCCTTGATTGGTGTCTCAGAAGTCCCTTAAACCATCTTCACTCTTTTTCATTTGCTTTTATAGTTTTTTTTTACCAAAATATTCTAAAACTATTAACTAATCCAAAATATAACTAGCCCAAGGGGAGGGAACACATACACACACACACACACACACACACACACACACACACACACACAACCAAAAGCAAAATCAAAACCAACAAACTTGCTGAACCACAAACACCGATCTTTTTAATGCAAAAAATTTTTTGTGAGCTAACCATAGTATAAATTCCAATGAACTCCCCTAAATATATCATAATTCAAACTAAGTACATTTCCAAGTTCAGGCAGAACTCCAAAAATTGTAGACATGGCCCACAGGACAACCTAACCTAATCAGGCAACAGGCTTACCCAGTAATAGCTGCCCACTTTCAGAAAGGACTTGTACAGTCAGGTAACTTCCAGGTCATTTGTTGATAAATGGGACACGTACCACAGGAACCTCAGGACATCAATCAGTCTAGACTCAAGTTCTCAGGCTTCTATCTTTAATCAATAGCTTTTCCAATACATAGCTCGATAAAAATTCTCATAAACTTAAAGACGGTAATCAAGTCCCCTCTCAGCTTTCTCATCTCTAATCAAAACACACTCCTCCCTCTCATTTGCAGTTTTCCACCCTGAAACATCTTCTTTCTTCCTAGCAACTAATGATAGAAAAGAATGATGAAAAATCAGAGGTCCTTGCTCTTGACCATATAGTAGAAGGAGAAAGCAGAAGCTCCCGGGCTCTCTTCCATCAGCTCAGTGAGCTCATCGCACAAAGGGACGTGCTCTCAGACCACACTCTTTCACTCCTCTTTTCTGTCGCTGAAAAAATGGACTCTGCCCCAGGGAGAAAATGAAATCGAATTTAACCCGAATAATGAATTCTTACCATCTCCCATAAGGGAGTTCCCGTTTAATCAGAGAACTAGTCCTACCTTTTTAAAACAAGGTCAGTTATTTGTATTAATTAAAGAAACATTCAGGAAACCCCAACAATCTAACTCAAGTCAATCTGGCTTTCAAATGCATTGTTCAATTCTTTTACATCCAATTTACCTTCGAAAGTACATCCTGCCTTGGTAACTATTAGAATACCTTTGTGTGTCCTAAGCCTCACAGGCAGCTATTGAAGAATTCCCAAAAGAATGCTGAAAGGTAAAAAGAAGCGATTTAGATCCAGAATTTCCCACCACCCAAAAAGTCCAGAAATTTACTACTTCATATGCAGGTGAGCGAGAATTAACAGCCTGCGTGTTTGAGTTTGTGAGAACATGTACATGTTTGGAAAAGCCTCAAGTAATCAAATCTGGGCCTGCCGTTATCCTTCTTACACTGTTATGAAAAACAGACACTTCATAAATAGATTATCTGGAGTATTCAGATACTTTATCATTCCGCCACATACTAGGTCGGACAATTAAGTTCACGAACTCATCCCAGAGAAAGTGCTATATACCTCATTGCTGAATATCACTAGGGTCACCTTCAAAGTACTCCCCTTGGGAAGCTATGCACTGACGCATGCACCTAGTCCACCCTTCAAAGCAATTTTGGAACTCTTTTTCTAGAATGGCTATCAGAGCTGTCATTGTATTAACTTTGATGCCCTGAATGTCATCACAATGTCTTCGTTTCATATTTCCTTTATCTTCGGGGAAAGAAAGAAGTCACTGGGGGCCAGATCGGGTGAGTAGGGAGGGTGTTCCAATACCGTTATTTATTTACTGGCTCAAAACTCCTCACAGACAGTGCCATGTGAGCTGGTGCATTGTCATGATGCAATTGTTGGCAAAAAGTTCAGGTCGTCTAACTTTTTCACTAAGCCTTTTCAGCACTTCCAAATTGTAAACTTGCCTAACTGTTTGTCCAGTGGGTACAAATTCGTAATGAATGATCCCTCTGATATAAAAAAATGTTAGCAACGAGTTTGCAAATTTAATTGTCCAACCTCGTATATCTATAAAATCAATGCATTCATCTCTATCCTAAAAAGTATAATAATCACATTGTGAACTACAAAAACAGAAATAATATAAGGGCACTGTAGTGTTGATTTGGTCATCTTACTTTGCAGAAATTATGTACCTTTCTCATTAAATTATAGAAGGATAAAGAAACTTGGAACTGTTAATACTGAGTTTAGATACATTGTTTGCAAATCTTCACATAAGAGGTTATTTAGGTTACACTATTTTTACCAGTATAATTTTGACAAATAAAAATTCTCAGGTTGCTCATTATGTACCATTTAAGAATAAATTTGATTTTTTATATTCATTTGACCCCCTTTACCCTCTTATACCACCCCCTCCCCCCTTAAAAATTTAATTTAAAATATTTTACAGTAACATGTTTACATTTACCCAAGTAAAACTGAACTTAAAAGTCATAATTACTTCAATAACTTTAGGGAATTCATCACACTGCCTTATAGTGTTTTTTTTAAAATCACTCATTATAATATTTCACCTAACAAATCTGATCCATATTTGTGGAACATTCAGGCATTGGGGAAAAATCAGCAGGGCAGAGAGTGCATTTTTCACACTGTGATGATCTCTTGAAAAATTGCAAAATTTATCACTTTCACAAAGGCCGCAGTCAAGGGAGCTTTCCTCAACATTAATCACTTTTGCATCAACTTTCTGCAGAGATTCTGACTTCTGGAGATGATTTCTGCCTTGATTCTGTAGTCCTTGAAGATGAGTTTCAAAATAATGCTGGATGTCCTCCTGCAAGCTATAGAATGACATCTGCTTCCCAGTATTAAACACTACACTACACTGACCAGACTCGTTTGCTCCTCCATATTCTTTGGCTGGTCTAGAGCAGCTCATTACTGGCTAATCAATATTTGCTGTGGTTCTGTGAATTTCTGCTGCCGTGTGCTGGCTTTTAGCATCTCAACACATTTTTTTGTCTCTTTGCGAGCTCTAGTTGTAACACTAGTGCATCCATAGATGGGACTTCGTTTTTTCCTATAACAGTAGGAACAACAATGATGTCTCCTGCATAACCGCTTGCCTTTTTCACTCCAGCTTAAGCACTACGAAAAGGTTATATGTTGAATTTAAAACGGCAATTTTAATGATATGACTTCTTATTTCAGAAGCTTAAAGAAATGCTAAGTCTCCCAAACATTCTACCTATACACCACCGTGACATCTTAGGCTCTTCACTTATTTGCATGTACAAAAATCTTAAATCACTTACGAATTTAGAACACCAAAATTTAAAAGATGCTTCTGGAATTAAAAATACTAGACCTTGATATAAAAACTGTGTTTTTTTCACTTCCACATATAAGTGTAGCTCAAAACACAACACCACTTGGCCTGTGGTTATGCAACTCAATCCACAAAAGTGAATTAACCATAAGAGAGAATATCATTACACAGACAATGCTAACTTGGTGGTTAATCATGGCGTTTAGAGGAGAAGGATAATGGGATCATAACGTTTTTATGTGTTTATTTGTGTGCCTGTGAGGGTGTGTGAAGTGTGTGTGTGTGTGTTTTCACTTAGTGTCTTCTACTAAGTGAATGACAGAGAATGACCAATCTGTTGAGATACAGGCTCTGTGTGTTTTTTATTCATAAATGAATGGTTTGTTCATGGAATCAAGAAGAGAGAGAGTGAGAAGAAGGGAGAGAGGGAGGGAGAGAGGGAGGGAGGGAGACACACAGCTAGTGGATGCCAAAAACAACTTAGAAAGGAGTTAGGAAGATACATTAGGAAGACTAATTTAATATGATAACCATAATATACTAACATTCCTACCCTTTTTCTACTCACAGTCACAAAATTTGTTTGTGTAACTACATGGTTGGACAGTTGACTCCTAACATTCAGACAGTTCAAGCCGAAAGAAATCACACAATTTCAGAAAGGAGAGATTTTATCTAATGATTAGAGATGTAAAAAAACTTAATTACAATTACTATCCAATTCTACAGAAAAATCAGTAACTAAGTGGGCCTAACAACTGAAGTAATTTTATAGTTTTAAATGGTTTTTTTAGGGGAGGAGAAAAAGTGATATGGGTTCCTGCTAAATATTTTCCTAATAAAAGTCTCATTATCCCACACAAATTTTTTTAAAAATAAAGTCCACTTGAGGAGTACATAAGTTTTCTACAAATCATTTTATGAAAGCAAACACTGAGATGTTCGAAAGCACTTAGCCAACACTGAGATGTTCAGAGAAATTATGTAGTAACACTTGGGATAACAAATCTCCATCTTTAAATCTTCCATTTTGATAGCATGCCAAAAGCATGGCGTGCACTCAAATAATACAAGCACTGTCCTCATACCAAAGTTAAACTCCCTGCTTAACTTTCAGCAACTTGACTTCTAGCAAGTTTGGGTATCTTTTCGTATATTTACTGGTCATTTAAATTTTATGTTCTATGAATCACCTTTGCCCTTTATTTCCTTATGTGTTTTTTATTTCTTATTAATTCAGAGAAACTATTATTATGAATTTTAATAGTTTTGTCTGTCATATCCATTGGAAATATATTTTCCAGTCTACCTTTTTAGTTAATGTATAATTATTTTTGCCATGAACTTATAAAATATATACTTGTATGTAGAAAGACAGGCCTCTCTTTCTAAATACTAGGTTTCTTCTTGGACTGTTTGGAGGATTCCCCTATTCCAAAATTTGCTCTCCAAAATTTTATTTTAGTTGTTTATTGTTTTCTAATATTAAATCTTTACTATTTCTGTATATAGTACGAGAAAGGGGCCTAGCTTTGTGTTTTTTGTTCCTCTTATTGTTATTTCCATATATATATATATATATAATATATATTATATATATATTATATATATAATGTATATATAATGTGTGCGTGTGCATACGGTCACGCACTGCATAACAACGTTTTAGTCAACTATGAATCACACATACAATGGTGGTTTCATAAGATTATAATGGAGCCGAAAATTCTTATCACCCAGGGACATCATAGCCATTGTAACACTGTAGTGCAATGCATTACTTACATTTTTGTGGTGACGCTGGTGTAAACCAACCCACTGGGCTGCCTGTCATATAAAAGTATAGCACATGCAATTAGGTATAGTACATAACACCTGATAATGGTAATAAATGACTACGCTAGTGATTTATGTATTTACTATGCTATACTTTTTATCATTATTTTAGTGTGCTTTTCTATTTATTAAAAACAGTTATGCTGTGTTACACCAGCAGCAGCCGCATATATTTTGTGTTAACCGCGTCTCTTGATCGCATCACTTTCTCTTGTACTTGATTTAATTTCATGTTGTTTTATACAATAACATACTGTATAGACTTGTAGTCTAGGAGCAATAGACTATACCGTATAGCGTAGATGTATAGTAGGCTAGACCATCTAGGTTTGTGTAAGTGCACGCTACAATTTCACACAAAGATGAAATTGCCTAACTATGCATTTATCAGAACGTATCCCTGTAGTTAAGTGGCACATGACTGTATACAGAGGGTGCCAAAAAATGTATACACATTTTAAGAAAGGAAAAAACTGTATTAAAATTGTAATATTCAATATACTTGTATACCGATAATGAAAGATAAATACAAGTCACGGTTGACTTCCGCAATTACAAGAGCTTCTCAAAGTGGTTACCATCAGCATCCAGACACTTCTGATTATGGAGAACTGCTGCTTGAGCAACATTGACAGAAGTGTCCACTTTATACATTTTTTTTGGCACCCACAGTATATTACATATATTTTAATGTCTATCAGAGACAGTGATATAACCAATATGACAGAGTAGGGGACTCTAGCCTGTTCCCCAACAAAGATCAATGATTATATAGCTATCCAGAAGTAAAAACAGCTCTGGGAGAGCTCTGGAGTCCACTTCAGAAACGTTAGTAACACAGTGGAAGAAAAATCTTCAGACTAACCACACAAAAAGGGAAGGAATGCAGCTTCATTTGCATGCATCATCCCATCCCCCAAGCTGGCACTGCTGAGCACCAAGAGGAAACTCCCCAGTTAGAAAGAGTTTCCCTTGAAGGGAGAAGAAGGGGGTGGTGACCAGCTTCCCCAGCCTTTTGAGGCACTGCACAAAGGTCCCACTTCAGTTTCACCCCACCTAGAGACCAGCACAGCTGAGATGTATAGATGTGGCCAGGAAAAAGAAAGCAAAACAGGGTTGCCACACAGCAGGAGTGATCACGGTTTCCCAGTGACCTGCACTGAGACAAACCCAGCAGCTTTCATCACTGAAGAAACCAAGAGCTTGCACATACACCACAGACCTCTTACAGATGTCACCCCATAGGCACCAGCAGTTGGCCTCTGCAGCCAAGCATATGCATACTACCACTCCACCTATTACTATTACTTGCCCTGGTCCCTAGCCACTGGACCTGGAGGCTCTGCTAAGGACCCCAACAGCCCTCGAAGTTTTTGTGAGCCTCCTCTTGCTCCCTCCACAGTGCCCACCAAGCACTACACAGTTGTCAATGCTGTGCAACCCAACAGCCTGCTGCAACAGGCTGCCACACAGCCCTAGATCCAGTGCCACCACACAACCCTGCAATTGGTGACCTGCACCACTAGACCTAGGGTCACAGCATGTTCCAGTGTCCCCTCAACCACAAGTGAAAGTATTCCCTTACTAAAGAGATTGTAATTATACCAAGTATCTTTTCTGACTACAATGGTATGGAACTGAAAATCAGTAACAGGAAGAAAACTGGAAAATTCACAAACGTGTGGAAATTAAGCAACATGCTCATGAACAACCAATAGGTAAAAGAAGAAATCAAAAGGGAAACCAAAATATTTATTGAGACAATGAAAATGGAAATATTAATATAACATATCAAAACTTATGGGATGCAGAAAAAGCAGTTCTCAGAGGGAAGTTTATAGCAATAAATGTCTACATTAAGAAAAAAGAAATATCTCAAATAAAATATCTAACTTTACACCTCAAGGCATTAGAAAAACAAGACAAACTAAGTCCAAAGTTAGCAGAAGGGAAGAGATAACAAAGATCAGAACAAAAATAAATTAAATAGGAAATAGAAAAACAATAAAAAGATCAGTGAAACTAAGACTTAGGTTTTTGAAAAGATAAACAAAATTGACAAACCTTTAGCTAGATTTACGAGAGAAAGAGAGAGAGAGAGACAGAGACAGAGAGAGAACTCAAATAATTAAAATTGTAAATGAAAAAGGAGACATTGCAACTGATACCACAGAAATACAAAGGATCATAAGAGACTACAATGAACAATTATATGCCCACAAATTGGACAACCAAGAATAAAATGGATAAATTCCTGGAAATATACAATTCAGCAAGACTGAATCATAAAGAAATAAAAAAGTTGAACAGACTAATAACAAGGAAGGAGATTAAACAGTAATTAAAAATATCTTAAGAAAGAAAAACCCACAGTCAGATGGCTTCATAAACAAATTCCACCAAACATTGAAAAAAATTAATGCTAATTCTTCTCAAGCTCTACAAAAAATTGAAAATGAGGCAACACTCCCAAACTCATTTTATGAGACCAGAATTACTGTCATACCAAAGTCAGATATAGACACTACGAGAGAAAAAAAATTACAGGTTAATATTCCTGATGAACATAGATGCAAAAATTCTCAACAAAATATTAGCAAACTAAATTCAACAGCATACTAAATAGATCATACACCATGATCAAGTGGAATTTATTCCTGGGATGCAAGGATTTTTTAACATATGAAGTCAATCAATGTGATACATCACAGTAATAGAATGAAAGACAAAAGTCATATGATCATCTCAAAAGATGCAGAGAAAGCATTTAACAAAATTCAACATATCCTTTCATGATAAAAACTCTCAACAAATTGGGTACAGAAGGAAAATATCTCAATATAATAAAGGCCATAAAAGACAAGTCTGCAGCTAACATCATACTCAATAGTGAAAGGTTGAAAGCTTTCCCTTTAATATCAGGGACAAGACAAATGTGTCCACTCTCACCACTCCTATTCAACGTAGTACTGGAAGTCCAAGAAAAGAAGTAAAAGGCATCCAAATCAGTAAAATTGTCTCTGCTGATGATATGGTATTGTATATAGAAAATCCTAATAACTCCAAGAAAAACAAAAACTGTTAGATATAATTAGAGAATTCACTACAGTTTTAGAATACAAAATCAACATATTAAAATCAGTTACATTGTTATACAACAACTATCTGAAAACTATCTGAAAAAGAAATAAGAAAAACAATCCCCATTTATAATAGTATCAAGACCAATAAAATACTAAGAAAAAAATTTAACCAAGGGAGTTAAATATCTATATACAAAATATCTATAGACATTAATGAAAATAATTGAGGAAGACACAAATAAATGGAAAGATAGTCTATGCTCATGGATTGGAAGAATTAATAAAATAAAATAAAATGTCCATACTCCCTAAATTAAGTTACAGATTCAATGCATACAAAACAATACATCAAAGGCAATAAAATATAATTTTTTGATATTGTATTTGTATTGATGCTATACAATAGTATCAAAAACAATAAAAAATGTAGGAATAAATTTAACCAAGGAAATGAAAGATTTGTTCTGTGAAAACTATAAGACTTTGATGAAAGAAACTGAAGACACAAATAAATAGAAAGATATCATGTATTAATGGATAGGAAGAATTAATATTGTTTAAATAGCTGTACTACACAATGACATCTATAGATTCAGTGCAATCCCTATAGAAATTCCAATGACTTTTTTCCAGATACAGAAATGAACAATCCTATGTAACCACAAAAGATCCTGAGTAGCCAAAGCAATTCTGAGACAGAATAAAGCTGGAGGCGTCACACTACCTGCTTGCAAACTATATGACAAAGCTATAGTATTCAAAACAATATGACACTAGCATAAAAACAGACACATAGATCAAGGAACAGAATAGAAAACCCAGAAATAAACCCCTGCATACATGATCAACTAATATATGACAAGGGAGCCAAGAATACTCAATGGGAAAAGGACAGTCTTTTTAATAAACAGTGTTGGGAAAACTGGATATTTACATGCAAAAGAATGAAATTGGACCTCTCTGTTACACCACTCACAAAAATTAATGCATTAAGCACTTAAATGTAAGAGCTTAAACCATAAAACTCCTAGAAGAAAACGTAGGGGGAAAGCTCCTTGGCATCAGTGTTGGCAATACATTTTTGGATATGAACACAAAAAGCACAAGCAACAAAAACAAAAATCAACAAGAGGGACTACATCAAACTGAAAAGCTTCCTCACAGCAAAAGAAACCATCAACAAAATGAAAAGGCAACCTAAGAAATTGGAGAAAATGTTTGCAAACCACATATCTGATGTGGGTTAATATAAAAAATATATAAGGAACTTAGAAAACTCAACAGCAAAATAACAAACAATCCAATTTAAAAATGGACAGAGACCTTGAATAGACATTTTTTTGCAAGAAGACATACAAGTGGCCAACAAGTACATGAAAAGGTCAGCATCACTAATCATCAGGGAAATGCAAATCAAAACCACAATGAGATATTACCTCACATCTATTATAATGGCTACTATTAAAAAGACAAGAGATAACAAGTGCTGGTGAGGATGTGGAGAAAAGGGAACCCTTGTGCACTGCGGGTGGGATTATAAATTGGTGCAGCCACTATGGAAAACCAGTATGGAGGTCTCTCAAAAAATTAAAAATAGAACTACTTTATTATCCAGCAATTCCACTTCTGAGTATATATTTGAACGAAATAAAATCACTACCTCGAAGAGATATCTACACATCTACACTCCCATACTCATGGCTATATTATTCATAATAGTCAAGACATGGAAACAACCTAAGTGTTCACTGATGGATGAATGGATAAAGAAAATGTGATACACACACACACATACACACACACACACACACACACACACACACATGACTCTAATTAGAAATTTAAATTTCCAGCAATGAATTATTTTATATTTTTACCTCAGATTACAGGATATTAAACTGAATAAAGGAAAGAAAAGTAAAGGAGTTGAGGTAGCTTTTGTGGTGTCTTAGGAACTCTGCTTGGTCATGTGATTACACCAGCCTCCTCTAATATTATAATATTAATGGTTAACGCTGAAAATATCTACTGCCAACATATTTTATTATGCTTGAAATTCATTGGTTCATATGGAGTTTTCCACGTTGACCAGATTCCTTCTTCAACTTTGGCCAAGAGGGGAAGGAAGGAAAGAATTGAGGAAGGAAGGAAGGAAGGAAGGAAGGAAGGAAGGAAGGAAGGAAGGAAGGAAGGAAGGAAGAAAGGAAGGAAAAAAGGAAGGAAGGATAAGGGAAAAAGAAGGTAAAGGAGAGAGAAAGGGAAGGAAGGAGGGAATTCTGGATGAAAATAAGCTAGAGAAAAGTTTCCCACTTAAAATGTATTTCTTCGCTGTGTTCATTGAAAGAATAAAATACAATTACTATTACTAACTGAGTTTCTGAAGATTGCTGCGTGAGCAGCAGTGGAGTGTGGAAACACTTGGCGTCCCCAGAGCAGACACTGAAATGCCTACCAAGGTTCTCCCCTGAGCACGCTGAGCTCATTTCATCGTTGGCAGAATTCGCAAGGGAAGGCAGCTCTCTAGTGTAAAGACCACATTAGCCTTAAGTTACTAACATCTGTTTCTGTTTGCAGTTTTCAAATTGATCCTGCATCTGTTATTTGCACCACAACCCTGTGGTTTGGGCAGGAAGACATTATTATTGGCCTCATTTTACAGTTCAGGGTGGGGTGAGAACATAAAAAATGCCACCTTCTGAACTCCAATGTTTCACAGTCTTATGATGGCCGTTTACACTGAATATTTCACACAACTTCTCTTAGAAAAGGTATAATTTAGGACATTGTGCTTGGAGAAAAATGAAGACTATCTGAGTTCCCTCAATCCCCTAACTCCCACCTGCCTTTATGCTCCTACTGTAGCTACGTCTCCATGTCTTCATGGAGCTTACCTAACAAGGTCAAGAGGTCATCTTTAACATGAGACTGAAAGGATGAGAAGATGCCATTCAAGCAAAGAGCAAGGAGAAGTGCATTCTAGGCAGTAAAGAGCTCCCCAGTAAAGGAAGAAAGAGGAAGACACCAGTATGTCTTGAACTTAGTTTGCTGTGGGGAGAGACAGCTATGAGATGAGGTTGAAGAGGTGGGGTTGACATTAGATCTTGTAAAGCCTTGGAGGTCACGGCAAAAAGTTCAGATTTTAGCCTAAGTACAAAGGCAAATTCAAATTGTATGTAAACAAAAAATGACAAATCTGATAGTTCAGGGAGACTTATCATATGGTGGTTAATAGTTTAAACTCCAGAATCAGTCCACCTAGATTCAAATAGCATTTCTACCATTTATTAAATGTATAAATGAAGATATGTTATTTAATACCCATATATGTTAATTTCCTTATTTATAAAAGAAAGATAACGATAGCACAACATAGGGCTGTATTGAAATAATTCATTGTAAAACACAGAATGGCCCCTGCTGTATAGTAAGCATCGGTAAATGTTGCTGTTTTATTTAAAAAATAATTCTTACTTCCGTGTGGATAATTGATTGAGTGCAAGGGGATAGGCAACAAGTCCAGTTAGGAAGTTGCTGAAGTGACCCAAGGAATAGTTCATGGGGCTTGAACTAAGTAGGTGAAGATAGAGATAAAGATAAGGGTATATATTTGGGAAGTAGAGCCAAAAGGGCATGATAATGTATTAGACGAGGGAAGAAATAAAAAATAGAATTAATCATGGCTCCTGGGTTTTGTATTGAGGTATTAGAAAGAAGAGATCCCCTTTACGGAGATGAGAAAGACTGGGAGGAGAATTGGATTAAGGGAAAAATCGAAAATTCTGTTTTATTCATATTAAGTTTAAGGTACCTGTTGGATACCGAAGTGGAAAGGTCAAGAAGATAGTTACATAAAACCAGGAAGTGTCGCTAAAGCTGGTTAGAATCTTGTGGCAGACAACAGAACCAGGCTCACCTCATGAAACAGGGAGAAAGTGGAAAGTGTCAGGAAAACTGTGAAGGACTTTGAAATGGGCAAAAAGATTAGCAGGTGTCCTATCTAGTTTAGTAATCTTGGTTACCGCCATCTTTCATTATCAGTGAGTTGTTCTGCAACTCTTTGAAACTGTAGACTACCAGTATTAATACAAATAATTCTTGGCCACAGAAATGCAAATTACTTGTATCTGGTGAAATGTAGTTGACAATTTCTTTGGGGATAGACTAGTCTTTTTTATCTACTTGTAAATTCATTTCAGCTTTCCTCTATTGCATATAAACATGTGCTTCTTTAAATTCTCCTTGGAAACAATTGTAACATCTTACAGTGTCCCTAATTAATGAATTAAATAAAATCCTTGACAAGTGTTGATTTTATATTTGTATGAGAATCATGGTTTTTATCTTTTAAAAAATATTATCCTATAAGAGGAGCCATGACACTGTCCAATAAAAAGAAAATGAGGGGGGAAAATATGCCTCAACCAACCACTGCCTATGGCTATGGCCTACATGTAAATCAATATCTATAAAAGAAAAAGGAAGTAGAAATATTCATGCAGCCCAGACCTGAGACAAGCCACTCCCTGGCTTTGAACCTGGATCCCTTCCTTGAGAGCTTGGAAGGTGCTCCCAGTGGAAAGAGCTTATAAATAACAGCTCTCTTCAACCCCTGAGTTCTGAAAATATTGAACATGACACAAGTGAATAATTACTGGAGAGCAAAATGTCATTTCATAATGATATAGAATAGATTAGGGGATGTAACTTAGTATGAGAGCCAAATGGACTTTCTTTCACCAAACCCAAGAATTAGGTCAATCACCCAAGTCATGGCACAGCTGAACCGGGAAAATCTTTTCAACAAATGATGCTTGGATAAATGCATGGAAATAAAATGACTCTCAACCCTTACCTCACACCACTCATAAAAATTAATTCAAGATTGATCATATGAATAAGCTAAAACTATAAAACTTTGAGAAGAAAACGTGAAAGAAAATATTTATGATCATGGGGTAGGCAAAGATTTTTAGATAGGACACAAAAAATGACATCATGAAAGAAAATAATGATACTTTAAACCATCAAAACTAACATCATCAAGGGGAAGAAAACCTCATTAAGTTGTACACTTAAAATCTGTGCATTTCTCTGTATGTAAATTATACCTCAATTAAGAAAGAGATTTGTTGTAAAAGTGAAAAAAAATTTTTCTATTACAATTGACATTCAATATTATATTAATTTCAGCAAAGTTGTTAGACATTTATATAATTTATGAAGTGATTCCCCCTCAATAAGTCTAGTACCCACCTGTCACCATACATAGTTATTACAAAATTATTGACTATATTCCTTATGCTCTACTTTACATCCCTATGACTATTTCGTAACTGCTAATTTGTACTTCTTCATCTATTTATCTTTTCCACCCAGCCCTCCAACTCCCCTCCCATCTGGTAACAAGTTCATTCTCTGTATTTATGAATCTGTTTCGCTTTTCTTTGTTTGTTCATCTTGTTTAAAAGTGAAAAAAGTAATCATAGAGCATATCAGCTAATGTTCACAGAAGACTAAAACTAAACAGTAGTTACTACTATTATATGCAGAGCCCAAACTATCATATCACGAGTTTCCAATACTATCTGTCATTGAAATTGAGGTTTATTTTAAAGTGCAGGAATTCTGTCAAAATAACTTTCTTTCATTTCTAAAAAGGATAAATAAAATTGTTTAATGTAATGCAAACCATAATTTAAATGCTTCTATTGAATAAGACTTTTTTTGCAATCCAAATGCCTTAGGGAAATCATTTGTATTGATCTTGTATCCAGCTGGGCAATGTTTATGGCCAGCATTTAAATATGACTCTGTGCCCAATAAAATCTGCCAAATCTTAATTTGAGGTTCTAAAACACTGAACAAGGTCTATTACAATAAATTCTCATGCACATTTTTTTCTCACTTTAATCAATCCAGCTATTATCATCTTTCCATGAAGACACACAAACAAAAAATTAACTATTTAAATTGTAAGCAGTCAGAATTCTTCCATTCCTCTAAATGGAGTAGATAGGCTGAAGAGTTTATGGTTTGGCCTCTACTGCCAGTACTCATATGGCTTGAGCAAAAAGGAAGATAAAAGAACTTAATTTGGATTAAAAAAAAACCTATAGTAAAATCTGTGTTTTAAATTTTTAAAATATGTACCATTAGCATTCTTAAATCCTATGCTTTTGTTCAGTGTGTTCAGTCCTGGTACAAAACCCTCTGTAGTGTAGAAACACAGCTATTAATTCATTACTTTCCTACAGTACAGTAAGGCTCTGCAACATCCAATAGCTAATTGTGGCCTATGACATTAGAAAGAGCTTCTGGGAAATTTGTAGTATTTGATTTCATATTTCTTCCCATACAATTTTGCATTTTCTCTCTCTCTCATTTTTATTTTAGATCCAGGCTTCCAATAACAAAATGTTCAGTTATGAAAAATCTAAGCAGTGATTCTTCCCTATTTTCAATATTTGTTATAATTATTAATATTACAGATCTTTAAAATTTCCCTTATTGTTGATGAATAAGATTTTAACTAGGGGCTTCTGATCAAGATGGCAGAGTAGATAAACACTCATGACCTCCTCTCATGACCACATAAAAATTACAACTAAACTACAGAACAACCATCGTTAAGAACTGCTTGAAGTCTACCTTAACAGAAGCGCTATAACTAAGGACATACAGAAGCCACATGGACATACAGAAGCCACATCGAGATTGATAGAGTGAACAGAGAATCAGAACAGGCTGGTCTCACACCCAAGTGTGGTGGTTAAAAATTTGGTAGGATATATCAGCTGTGGAGTTACCCCCTAAGGAGTCAAGGGCCCCAGCCCCACAGCAAGCTCTTTGGTCCAGGGTTGCTGTGCCAGGGAGAGAAGTCCCCACAACTTCTGACTGTGAAAACCAGGGGAGATTGTGGCTGAATTAGACAGAGAGCAGCTGCAGTCCCAGGCTCTTATAGGGCCCACACATGGACTTACTTGCTGATGGACTCACTTGCTCTGAGCTCCAGCTCTGGGGCAGCAGCTCAAAAGGTGCCAGGGACTTATGGTGAGGGATTGAATTGTCTGGCTTATGGGCAAGGACTGAAGGTACAGCTTCCTCCCAGACCAAAGTGCTGGCAGAAGCCACTGTTCCTTTGTTGAACCCTTGCCCCACCCAGCATGCAAATGCAGACAGGTGCCATATCTGAGTCTCCATCAACCTGACTTAACACCATTCATTCTCACCTCCCTGGTGATTCCCTGAGACCCCACCTCACCCAACTTGCAGACCTACCCAAGCCACTTCCAGTGGCTTTTCCATACAAATGACCTATCTTGGTTCATGCTGAGAACTTTCCTAAATCTCTCAAAGTTCCACAAACACCAAACTAGCAGCATCTGGCCTTGAGATGCCCAGCAAATCTTGCTAAGCACCCCCAAGCCTGGCACTAGTGGCAGCCAGCCTTGGTTCACAGTTTAACCTCTCTGAGGCACCTCCAAGCCCAGCACAAGTGGCAACCATCTGCAGATCACTTTGTAGCTCATACCAAGAGGGTCTGGTCAAGGCACAGGCAGCAGCTGAACTTGGCCTGAAACAGAGTCTCTCCCAAGAGACCACAGAACCAACACACCCAATGGCCAGCATCAGATCACACCAGAGCACCACTCAACCATCACTATGAATGACACACCCAAAGGAAAGTCTGAGGAAGCACTGCTAAAGTGAACCTTGTTCCATAGAGTCAACCCCTGCACAACAACTCCTCCACTGGATTCATGGTCAGTTCTCACAATCAATCAGTCTGAAGGTCAATCCCTCCCATTAACATGCAAACAGCAACCAAGGCTCAACTACAACAGGAGGGCACACACAACCCACACAAGAAACACAGCTGAAGCACCCAGCTCAGGTGACCAGGAAGACTGTGCACTGGGCCCCACAGGGCACCCACTACATAAGGCCACTCCACTAAGACTGAGAGACATAGCACCTACCTAATACATAGAAACAAACACAGGGAGGCAACCAAAATGGGTAGACAAAGAAACATGTCATAAATGAAAGAACAGACCAAAGCTCCAGAAAAAGAACTAAACAAAATGGAGGCAAGCAATCTACGACATACAGAGTACAAAATACTGGGTACAAGGATGCTCAATTATATCAGAAAGAACTTCAACAAAGATATAGGAAACATAAAAATGAGATAGAAAACATAAAAATTAACCAGTCAGAAACAAAGAATACAATAACTGAAATGAAGAATACATTAGAAGGAATCACCAGCAGATTAGATGAAGCAGAGGACTGAATCAGCGATTTGGAAGACAAGGTAGCAGAAAACACCCAGTCAGAACAGCAAAAAGAAAAAGGAATCCAAAAAAGTTAGGATAATTTAAAAGACCTCTGGAAAAACACCAAGTGTAACAACATTGACATCATAGGGGTACCAGAAGAAGAGAGAAACCAAGGAATTGAGAACCTGTTGGAAGGAATAATGACTGAAAACTTTCCTAACCTGGTGAAGAAAATAGACATATAAGCCCAGGAAGTGCAGAGTCCCAAACAAGATGAATCCAAACAGGCCCACACCAAGACACATCATAACAAAACGCCAAAGGTTAAAGACAGAGAAAATCTTAAAAGCGGCAAGACAAAGGCAGTTTATTACCTACAAGGGAGCTCCCATAACATTGTCAATTGATTTCTGAACTTTGCAGGCCAGAAGGGATTGACATGAAATATTCAAAGCGATGAAAATCGAGAAGCAACAACCAAGATTACTCTACCCAGCAAAGTTAACATTTAGAATCGAAGGACAGATAAAGAGTTTCCCAGTCAAGAAAAAGCTAAAGGACTTCGTCATCATCAAACCAGTATTACAAGAAATATTAGAGGGAATTCTTTAAGCCAAAAAAAAAAAAAAATCAAAAATATAAATAATAAAAGACAATAGTTGCATATCTATCAACAAACACTTTCAACGTAAATAGATGAAATATTCCAATCAAAAAATAGAGTGGCTGAATCTATAATAAAACAAGACTCTTGCCTAAACTGCCTACAAGAGACTCATATCAGACCAAAAGACACACACAGATTGAAAGTAAAGAGATAGGAAAAAGATATTTCATGAAAATGGAAAAACAAAACAAAACAAAACAAAGCTGAAGTAGCAATACCTATAACAGACAAAATTGACTTTAAAACCAAAACTATAACAAGAGACAAAGAAGGACCCAGTAATCCCACTTCTGGGTATTTATCTGAAGAAACCCAAAACACTACTTCGAGGGGACATATACATCCATATGTTCATTGCAGCATTGTTTACAATGGCCCAGATGTGGAGGGAGCCTGGGTGTCTGTCAATGGATGAATGGATAAAGAGTAGGTGGTACATACATATATAAAACAGAATATTGCTTGGCTATGGAAGAGAATGGGTTCTCGCTATCTGCGACAGCATGGATAGACCTGAAAGGTACTGTGCTGAATGGAGTATATCAGACAGAGAAAAACAGATGCAATGTGATTTCACTTATATGTGGAACCTAAAGAACAGAGTAAACAAACAAACAAAATAGAAACAAACTCATAGATACAGAGAACATTTTGATGGTTGTCAGATGTGAGGGGAGTTAGGGGTGGGTAGAAAACGGAAAAGAATTAAGAAATACAAATCGGTTGTTACAAGTAATCATGAACATGTAGGGTATACCATAAGGAATATCGTCAATAATATTGTAATAACTATGTAAGGTGTCAGATGGGTACTAGATTTGTGGAGGGTGCTGGGGGCAAAGTGAAAAAGGTGAAGGGATTATGAAGTACAAATTGGTAGTTACAAAATAGTCATGGGGATGTAAAGCAACTTAGGGAATAGAGTCAATAATATGCTAATAACTATGCATAGTACCGGATGTGTACTAGACCCGTCATGGGGGATCACTTCTTAAATTATACAAATGTCTAACCACTCTGCTGTACACATGAAATTAATAGAAAATAATATTGAATGTCAACTGTAATTGAAAAATTTAAAAGGGATGAAGGTGAAGCGGAATAAAAGGTTCAAATTTCCAGGTATAAAACAAATGTTATAGGGATGTAATGCACAGCATAAGGAATATAGTCAATAATATTGTGACAGCATTGTATGGAGTCAGATGGGTGCTGGACTTATCATGGTGATCAATTCTTTAGGTATATAAATGTTTAATAACTATGGTGTACAACTGAAACTAATATAATATTGTATGTTAGCTATATTTTAATAAAAATATTTTTAAATAATTAATTAATTTTAAAAAAAGATTTTGGCTAAGACAGCAGTATTTTTATGGCCCCCTCTGTGGTTCTATTGTGCACCTTGAAAGTCACACTGGATGAAACACATGACCTTTTTTAATAGAGAAAATATTTTAAATATAGATTTTATAGACTGCATTTTCACGCATTTTACATCGACAGCTCTATATCACCTTTCACCAAATTTGGTCTTTCATACAAAAGCTGACTGGTGGTAGCTGCCATTGGCCACCACTGTGTGAAAGAAAATGGGGATGAAAGAAGAGGTTTTTCAGGCCTTGGTAAGGTTAATACTGAGTGAACAGAAATTGGATATTAAAAATTTAGTATTCTCAAAATAAATAAAGAACTCTTACAGCTCAACAATAATACCAATAAAACCAAACAAAAATGGGGGAAAGATCTGAGTGTCTATCTCACAAAAGAAGATCTACAGATCATAAATAAGCATATTAAGAGATGCTCAACATCATTTGTTATTTGGGAAATGCAAATCAAAATTACAATGAGATGTAACTACATACCTATTAAAATGGCTAAAGTCCCAAAAATTGACAATGCCAATCGCTGGTGAGGATGCAGAGCAACAGGAGCATTTATTGTTCGTTGGTACACAAAATGGTATGGTTGCTTTGGAGGGCAGTTTGGCAATTTCATACTAAACTAAACACAATCTTACATAATCCAACAATCATGCTCCTAGGAATTTACCCAACTAATTTGAAAATTTATGTCCACATAAAATCCTGCCTGTGAATGTTTATAGCAGCTTTACTCATAATCATTGAAAACTGGGAGCAATAAAGATTTCTTTGGTGAATGGATAACCAACTGCAGTGCATTTACCCAATAGAATACTATTCATTAATAAAAAGGGAAGAGCTATGAAGCTACACAAAGACATGAATAAATCTTCAATGTATGTTGGTAAGTGAATAAAGCCAATCCAAAAAGGCTACCTACTGTGTGATTCCATTTATATGACATGCAGGAAAAGGCAAAACTGTAGAGATGATAAACAAAAATGCTGTTAAAAGGTAACTATTCATTCTGTCTTCTATAAATGTGGGCTTGATTTTTCATTTTTACATAACCCTTCTACACACTGAAACATCCCTACATGCATAAACATTTTGACTTTTGGAATCATATTTATCTGAATGTTTGCTACTATTTCAACAAAACATAACTACTCTTCAACAAAAAATGTTAGTTAAGTAATGTCTACCTTAGAGACTGATTACCAAATCTTTACTGATTTGCACTTACAATCAAAGATAAATTATAACTTTTTGATAATTGGATATTAGCAAACATATGAGTTAATATCCAGGAGATAATATGCCCCAGGACCTCACTTCCAGAGCCAGAATTGATCAAAACAGGAGAAATATACCTCATCAAATATGGCCTGCCAGATTCTCACTCCTAGGAATTTGGAAGTGGAACATAGGAACTCAGTTGGTGTTTCAGATGGGACATGAGGTCAATCTGAACTGGGTACCTAAAGTAGATGCCCAAAGCTCAATGTCCCCTCTGCAGGAATGGCAGCTGCTAACTGCTCAGTAGCTGAGTCCCTCTTCAAGAGTTTTCCTTGACTAAAGGGAACCACTTTGTCTAAGAGTTTGCCTTCCTCCCCAGGGACATGAGCATCCAATAACTGCTCAATATGAGGAATTCAGGGGTCTTGCCTAGAGCTTTCTGTAGAATTGGCTAAGGCCTCTGTTGTCAATACACCATAGTTAAACTTCTTCCTCCCGATCCTTCGTCCTTCACTCCTTTACAGGCATTGTTCCTGAGGTCATTCCCAATGAACTTTGTGCATGGAAATCTCCATCTCAAAATACAGATTCCAGGAGAGCTAATCCAAGGAAGTGGCTGTGTTGGAAGTAGAGCAAAGAAAGCTGATTTGAAGAAAAAGAAAGAAGCAGTTGGGCAGAGAATATTGGATAAAAATCATACTGGCACAAAAAGAGAGATGAAATTGTCATCAAAATACTGGCAAACCAAATTCAGCAGCATATTAAAAGGATTAAACACCATGACCAAGTGGGATTTATTCCTGGAATGCAAGGGTGATTCAACACACGAAAATCAGTCAAAGAAATATATTATATTAACAGAATGAAGGAAAAATATCACATGATCACCTCAATTGATGCAGAAATGGCATTTGACAAAATTCAATATCCTATCATGATAAAAACTCTCAAGAAATTAGGAATAAAAGGAAATTAACTCATCATAGTAAAAGCCATATATGAAAAATCCACAGCAAACATAATGCTCAATGATGAAAGGCTGAAAGCTTTTCGTCTAAGATCAAGAATAAGACAAGATGGGCACTCTCACCACTTTAATTCAACATAATACTGGAAGTTCTGGTCAAAACAATTAGGCAAAGAGCAGAAATATAAGGCATCCAAATTGGAAATGAAGAAGTAAAATTATCTCTGTTTGCAAATGATACAATCTTATATGTAGAAAACCCTGAAGATTCATCACAAAAAAGAAATGGTTAGAATTAATAAATTCAGCAAAGTAGCAGGATACAAAGTCAACATGAAAAAATAAGTTGCATTTCTATACACTAACAATGAGCAATCTGCAAAGGAAATTATGAAAACAATTCCATTTACAATAGCAACAAAAAGAATAAAGCATTTAGGAATTAATTTAACCAAGGAGGTTAAAGGCTTGTACAGTGAAAACTACAAAACACTGCTGAAAGGAATTAAAAAAGAGATAAATAAATGAAAACACATCCCATGTTCATGGCTTGGAAGACTTAATATTGTTAAGATGTCAATACTATCCAAAGCAATCTACAGACAATGCAATCCCTATCAAAATTCCAATGTTGTTTTCTACAGAAATAGAAAACCCCATCCTAAAATTCATATGGAACCCCAAGGGACTCTGAATAGCCAAAACAATCTTGAAAAAGAAGAACAATGTTGGAGGGCCCTCACTTCCTGACTTCAAAACATACTACCAAGCTACAGTAATCAAAACAGTATCGTACTGGCATAAAGACAAACATATAGACCAATGGAATAGACTAGACAGCCCTCAGGTATATGGTCAAATGATTTTGGACAAGGGTGCCAAGACCATTCAATAGGGAAAGGACACTCTTTTCAACAAAAATTAACTTAAGATGGATTAAAGATGTAAATGTAAGACCTAAATTATAAATTTTTAGAAGAAAGCATAGAGCAGAAGCTTCACGACATTGGATTTGGCAATGATTTCTTAGCTATGACACCAAAGGCACAGGCAATCAAAGAAAAAATAGATACATTGGACTTCATGAAAAATTTCAAATGCTGTGCATCAAAAGATAACATCCACGGAGTGAAAAGACAACGCACAAAACATTTTCAAATGATATATCAGATAAGGGATTGATTTTCAGCATATAGAGAACTAACTCCTAAAATTCAACAATAAGAAAACCAAACAAACCAATTTTAAAAGTGGGCAAAGAACTTCAATAGACATTTCTCCAAAGAAGATATATAGATGGCCAATAAGCACATTATATTTATCATCAGAGAACTATAAATCAAAACCACAGTGAGATACCACCTCACACCCATTAAGGTGGCTACTATCATAAAACAAAGACAGAAAACAAGTATGGGTGAGGGTGTGGAGAAATTGAACCTCTTGTGCACTGTTGATAGGAATGTAAAATGGTATAGACACTGTGGAAAACAGTATGGCAGGTCCTCAAAAAATTAAAAATAGCATTACCATATGATCCAGCAATTCCATTTCTGGATATACACCCAAAAGAATTGAAAGCAGGAATGCAAAGAGATATTTTACACCCATGTTTATAGCATTATTCACAATAGCTAAAACAGGGAAGCAATCCAAGTGTCCATTAACGAAAGAATGGATAAGCAAAATGTGTCTATACATACAATGCAATATTATTCAGCTTTAAAAAGAAAGGAAATTCTGACTTAAGCTACAACCTGAATGAAACTTAAAGACATTGTGCTAAGTGAAAAAAATTTTAAAAGCCGGTTTAAAAGGCAAACATTGTATGATTCCACTTATATGAGCTACTCAGTCAAAATCATAGAGACAGAAAACAGAATGGTGGTTACCAGGGCCTGGGGAAAGGAAGAATAGGGAGTTAGTTTTCAATGGGTATAGAGTGTCAGTTTTACAAGATGAAAAGAGCGATGGAGATGGGTGGTGATGATAGTTATACATTATAGATGTATTTATTACTACTGCACTGTACACATAAAAATGGTTAAGATGATCAATTTTATGTCATGTGTATTTTACCAGAATAAAAAATTTTGAAAAAAGAAAAGGAAAACAAATGGACAGACTTCCGGTGGTCCTGTAGTTCTTAGCGTAATCCCTTAAGAGGCCCAGCTATACTTCTTGTGTGAGTTCAGTGAACTGTCAGAGCTTCACTCCCAAGAACTTCTTTTGGCTTGAGTCAGTTTGAGTGGATTTTGTTTCTTGCAAATCAAACACTCCCTGTTTGTTTTGTTCTTTTAGCCAATGATAATAGGTAGCAATCACAACGTATGTATCCTAGTATTTCATAGATGTTAATGCTAATTAAGTAACCTAACACTGGGCTCCCATGGGCATAGCTTCTGCTCAGTCTCAGTGCAAAGAAACCATCAGCCTAGTTCAATTTTAAACCAAGTCGAAATTTCTTAAAACCCTCTTCCTCCCTTTCTTCTCACTGTCTACCTCTCTTATATTCTGCAGTGTCTCCAAATCATCTTTCCCCTTTATTTGCTCTCAATTGCCCACCAAAAATCCTCTTGCAAGTCTTGTTGAGCTCTCTTTATTCCCTCCCTTCTCCTGCCGCTATTCTTCCATCCCTGCCTTTCTAGAACTCCACCTGCTGACTATCACTGGGGTGTGGAGCAGGAAGGAGATGGCTGAGAACAAAGGCCAGGGAGAATTTTGTTAGCAGGCAAGAGGAACTATATACACTAGATATAAAACATATAATTAATAGTACACTAATTACATATGTGTGTTATGATTCAATGGGACATTCATGAGCAGAGTTATTTTTTATTCACAGTTTATGTTTTAAAAATGAAAGCACAGAAGCTTTACCAGAACAGAAAAATGAGAAGCAGAGGTACCTAAGATGGTGTTTTGAGTATCTGTTGCTGTGAACAAACCAAAATGTAGAGGCTTAATACAGCTATTTATCATTATCTCTCAGGGCTCTTGGGTAGATTCGGCTTGGCTGGGTGGTTCTCCCCAGCCACTCCTGCAGTTTTATTGAGATAAGAGCTGGGGCTAGAGTCCTTTGGAGCCTTAGCAGGGCTGCGTGTCCAAGATGGCATCTTCATCTCATGTCTGATGCCTCAGTGCTCCATATGGTCTTTCCGTGTGCAGGAGTACTCTGCTTGATGACTGTCTGAGGCTAAAAGAGCCAGCTAAGTGCTAAGTCCACCACCACATTCGCTGTCTTCATTCGGTCAGAGTAGTCACAGAGTCTGCCCAGATTCATGGGGGAAGGAGAGAAATGGACTCCACTTCTTGATGGGAAAGGGAGAGATGGTTGCTACCATCTTTGGAAAGCAGTCTGCTACAGATGACAGATGGCATTAAAGCAATATATTTAAATCAGAAACAAATAGTCCCTACAATTAAGCATAAGCCAAATCAAATACACTGGCAAAACTTTATAAAAATGCTAAATGAAAGAAAAAAATACCCCTCCTCCCCCCCAAAAAAAGGTAGCAGGATTCTTTTTTTTTGTCTTTATTACAATTTTATTACATGTATAGTATTTCTTAATAAATATAGAGATGGTAGCAGGATTCTTGAAACAGGTTAACCCAGATCTCTTGCCAGGAAGAGATGGACCAAAACACATGTTGGATTTGGTGGACATGCCAAAAGAGTGAAGTAGTAAGACAGTTAAAATCAAACTCAATTTAAACCGAGTTCCTCTACAGTCCCATAACCCACATTCTCTAGCCACAAACCATCCTCTGTAGATAAGTTCCAGGAAGTCTGCTTCATGAAGTCCCTCCGCAAAGAGGAAGCCACTGGGGAATTTTCTCCCACACCATCATTCCATGATATTGTGTTCTTCCTTGCCTGTGAGTCATTCTACCATTGCCTTCACCACCTCCCAAACTCTTTCACTGTCACTCCTGAATCTTGAAGCTATCTCTGGAGTGTCTTGTATCCTGGAGCTTTAACCAAGGACACCATTTCCACAGCAGCTCTCTCAAACAGAGAGTAGTTTTATTCTTTCATACTCCATGAAGTAGCATTCAGAAGAAGTTTGCTGTTCTCCATGGTCCTTGTTGTTACTTGCAGACCATTAGTGGCTCATCTTTTTATTTAAAAAAAGAAAAAGAAAAAAGAAAAACGTTTTCTTGTGAGACATCACACTTCCTGGTTTTAAACTATATTACAAAGCTATAGTAATCAAAATAGTGTGGTATTGGCATAAACACAGACACATATATCCGTGGAACAGAATAGAAGCCAAGAAATAAAGCCTTCATTTCTTTACACCCTATTCACTCCTCAACCCAGTCTGGACTCCAGCCACATCATGCTATTGAAAAAAGGTCTCTGAGGTCACTAACTTTGCTAAAGCCAGTGGGCAGGGCTCAGTCTTCATCTTACATTCCTTTCAACATCTCCAGACATGGACATAACTGATTACTCTTTCCCATTCTTGTGACTTCCACAACATTATCTTCTCTGGGTTTGCCTCCTACCCCTTTAGAGCTCTACCTCTAATTCCTTTGCAGGGTCAGCTTCCTCTGCTTTGACTGAGGGCATTTCTTAACACTTAACCTTAAGCTGTTTTCTCATCCCACTCATTTCTCTCCAAGCAATCTCTTCAATGGTCACCTATAGGTAGATTACTCAAACTATGTATCTCTAACTCTAAACGCACTCTCCTCTGAGCATCAGACTCTCATACACAGCTGTCATGCGGTGGACCCTGCTCGCTGCGCCACAGAGCGGCCTGTAGGGTCTCTGATCCCACTCACCACATAAGAATGCAGGGTATGGTGAGGCCAAAAAGGAACACCCACGGAGCCATAGATAGGGGAGTCATACTAGTATATTCTTGCTGGTGGCACTATAGTCTCACTGGAGGCTGGATCCACACTGTCTGCCACCCACCACCCTAATTGTAATCCGTGCTTGCCAACTCAGCCACCATCTTCTTGCTAGCACCCATTTTTCTTGCTAGCGTAGCCACGGCAGTTATATTAGTGGCCAATGGCTCACTGGTTACAGTTGACGGCCAACTAGCCCCAGCTGATGGCCATCCAATCACAGTTGATGGCCATTTACTTCCTGAGCCAGCACCTTTCCACGTGAGGCCAAAAGCCTGCAAACTGCACTCCTGGCTCTGTCCCCACAACAGCCCTCTCCTTGAAGTCTCCAACTGGATGTCTCAGCGGCTTATCAAACTCAACTTGCTCAAAAGAAAACTCATTATCTTCCCCTCCCCAAATAGTCCTCTTCCAAGGTTCCTCATCTCAATGAAAGACAGTGTCATCCACAATTATCCAAGTCTGATTTGGGAGTTATCCTGGGCTCCTCCCTCTTTCTCACTCTACCCATATCCAGTCATCACAATCTCCTGTCACCACCTTCTAAATATCTCTCAGGTCCATCCGCTTCTTTCCATTTCCACTGCCAGCAACCTAGCCCCACCCAACATAATCTTTTTCCCAGCCTAGCTCCGAAATCTTCCTATACCCATTCTTTTCCTCACCCGATCAATTCCCCAAACTATAGCCAGAGTGACGTTTCCAAAACACAAATACCACCAACTGCCAGCCTAAAATATTATTTAACACAATCTCTTTGCATCTAGGATGAGAAAACAATCCTTGTGTCATGCGGGAGACCCTGCTCGCTGCGCCATTTGTCGTGCAGGGAGGCCTGCGGGGTCTCTGCTCCCGCTCCCCACACAAGAACGCAGGATATGGTGAGGCCAAAAAGGAACACCCACGGAGCCATAGGTAGGGGAGTCATACCACTATATTCTCTCTGGCGGCACTATACTCTCAATGGAGCTGGATTCACACTGTCCGCAAACCGCCATCCACACTTGCCAGCCCAGCCACCATCTTCTTGCTAGCCCCCATTCTTTCTCTCTCTGCTAGCGTAGCCACAGCAGTTATATTAGTGGCCAATGGCTCACTGGTTACAGCTGACGGCCAACTAGCCACAGCTGATGGCCATGCAATCACAGTTGATGGCCATTTACTACCTGAGCCAGGCACCTGTCTATGTGAGGCCGAGAGCCTGGAAACTACTTTCTGGGGCTCTGCCCCCACACCTTGACACGGTGCAAATGGTCTACACAGTTTGTCCCTACTGACCTTTAACTGGCTTTGTCTCACAGGAGGGTACCCAGGACTCCAGTCACACTGGTTTCCATTCAATTCTAATCCCTTCCGCCATTCCCCCAACCCTGTGCCAGCCCATCAGCAAATGGTGTTGGTTCTTCTTTGAAACTATATTTTGAAACCAAACTCTTCTCACCCATCTGTACTGTAAAAATCCTGATGAAAGCTACCATCGTCTTTCACCTGTACTATTGTCTCAGTCTGAGTGATCTCTCAGTGCATTTTCTCTTGCCCCATTCAATCGATTTTCCAGTCACCAACCAGCATGATGGTATATAGCAGAAGTTAAATCATGTTTTCAATGATGCTGAAAACCTTCCAATAGTTCCCCATTGCAATTAAAATAAAACCCAGTGTCCTCAAAGCTCACTGTAAGGCCCTACTTGATCTGACCCCTGCCTACCTCTCTGCCCTACTCTTGCACTACATTCCAATAACACTGGCCTTCTTTCTAACCTTCTACCTTTCCATCTCAAGACCGTTTCTTGCTCTTCCTTCTCTTGGAAAGCTTTTCCAAGTCTCTGAATCATTGCCTCTTTATATTACTTTGCAAAGAGGTGTTCCCTGACCTTCTTTCCTTTCCCATGAAACTCACTCCATTGTTTGACCTGACTTTCTATATAGCGCTATGACTGCTCAGAACCTTCCAGTGGCATCCCATCACACAGTAAAGTCCCTGCTATAGCCAGAATAGTCCCTTCCTTGCTGTTTTTCCAACATTTCATGCCCTCCTCACTCAGGACCATTGAATGGTCCTTCTACCTGGAATATTCTCATCCTGAAATCCACATGGATTAATCTCTCATGCCTTTAGGTCTGACTCAGGTGTCACCAGGAAGATCTTCCTTGATGACCCTAATTAGTATAGTGACTCCATCCCCACTCCCGTCACTCTCTACCCCTCACCTCTTAATTTCCCTCAAAATACTTACATTACTTTACATGTTAAATATCAATGTATCCTTTGTTTTCTCCCAATAGAATGTACCATCCGTGAGAGAAGGAATTATTTCCTTCACTACTTGTTTTCATTGTTCTTAGAAGAGTAGGTGCTTAATGGTTTCTCATTAAATAAATAACTGAAGTATCTGAAATTACCTAATTAATTTATATTTCTAATTTATATCTTCATGTCTCCACCACCTCCCCACATATTGAAGACACAGCTGCATAGGGGAAGAGGAGGTTCGTTCACCCACATTTACAAATCGTAACTGATTTTAACTTCTGTATTTTCGGATCTCGCCACTTTCCTCTCAGAAAACTCCACTCCCAGCAGTCTGGGGTTATTTCCGGTTAGTCCTTGGCTGTTACAAATCAGGCGGCCTCGTGCACATGTATTATTTCTTTTCATCACTGTATCTTCCGAATACATTCTTAGAAGTGGCATCACTGGGTCAAAGGGTAATTGCATATGTAAATTAAACAGCTATTGCCCAATGCAACCCCTCCACCCCCCCACCCCTGTCCCCAGGGTTCATACCATTTTGGATATCCACCAGCAATATGTGAGAGGCCACAGCCTCGCCCGCCCACTGTGTGGTTAATCTTGGGGGGGTTGCCAATCTGATTGTTGAGAAATGGCCTGTGTTGAGCGCGCCCTTCCAACCCCTACCCCCACGCCCCACCGTCTCCCGGGGTTCTGGCAGACACCGCTGAACTCAGGGCAGAGGCGTTTTCCCAGTGGGCCGGAGGGCGGAACGCGCGGGACGGCTCGGCGCCCCACTCCGCGCAGCCTCCCCTGCGGGCGGGCAACCCGCTGCGGCAAAGCAGGCCTTGCACAACTGGCCCGAAAGAGGAAGCACAAAAAGGGCTGAAATAAACACTTAGGAAGACCGTTTTGAAAGAAATCGGTTCCTAGGGCTTTTATGGAACCATCATCTGGCCCCAAATCCCTTAGCCACTAATAGTATTTCGAGGTGACAAAGGAGGTTGTCACTTCGCCAGGGGACGCTCCAAAGAGAAGGGGTCGCGCGGCGCAGGTAGAGGAGGAATGAAACAGGAAGGCACAACTTTCCCCAGAATTAAAAAAATAAAAAAAATTTTTTCTTCGTGGTTGTGGTGTAGAGGGGGGAAGTAAAAGGAACAAACCCGATGATTCGGGACAGAACAGCCCCGAGTTTTCGGAGTCGTTCTCCATGTGTTTCTCCGGGTGTGTCCCCAACGAGGCGCCCCTCTTGCACCTCCATGCAAAGCAGAGCGGAGAGCGCCCCACGTCTGCGCGCGGCGGGGGAAGGGCAGGGCTGACACGACTTCCTCCCGGAGCAGCGGACCTGAGCCGGGTGCAGCCCAGTGCACCGCATCGCCTCCCTGGTTGGTGCCCCGTCGCTGTCCCGCGCCCGGCCAAGTTCCCGCAGAGCCGTCGAGGTAAGCGCCGCCGATCCGCCCGGGAGCGCTGAGAGCTGCAGCCGGGACCCTCGGGGCTGTCATGGATCATGTGTCAAGCCCCTGGGGTCAAAGGCCCGACCCAGCGTTCCCGGGTGAACTCGCGCACCTCCCTCCAGCTTCGTCTTCGAGGGGCGTGCGTCCCGGGGTCCCCATCGTGTATCTCCAGACTTGACCCAGCTCCGCTGGGGTTTGGGGCTACGGATCGCCATCCCCGCGCTCTGTTTTACCAGATTTGATTTCCTGCCCAGAAAATTGCTTCAAGGTCGAACCGAGCACTGGTATGAACCGCCGCCTGTCCGGCAGGGCCAGGAGCCTCACCAGCTCTGAAGGGATTCTTGGGGCATGTCAGGGCCCTGTAGATTAAATGCAAGTCCTGTGAGAATTTGAGAGTGGTTCTGACGCATCCTAGAGTGTTTCCTTCCTTTAAAACTTTCAGACAACTGTTTTTATTTTTAAAAATAACCTTTCCTCCGAATTATTGCCCTTTTCGTTTTAAAATAAGATAGAGGAAAGATTTAGACAGCAAGCACAAGTTTCGTAATTTGTCTTGGAAATTAATGTCCAGAGTGCCGTTTTATAGACTGAAGTAAACTCAGTGGATGCCATATATCCTGGAAGACCTTAGCTCAAGGGTCCCGCTGAAGACCTTGCCCTGTGGGCTTCTTATTTTCCTTATGGGGAGGTATTTCTTATCATTCATACCACGTGGAACCTTAAATGCGTTGCTGCCTAGTCATTCACAGCAAAGCAGTTCAAAAAGAACTTTTCATGTGATCATTAAAGAAAAAGAAATGGAGTAACTAACTTACAGGGAAAAGGGAATGTGTTTATTACTCCCCGGTTGTTATTTCTGTTGGTATAATGTGGTTTAAACAAAGGCAAGGGTACTAGCTATTACTAATAATAAATTCTAGGCCTTTCAACAGAAATTTCAGATAAAGATCCTTTGTCCCTTTGAATAAACCTCCAGTGGCAATTTTCCTTCCGGCCTCACTGAAATACTGAAACAACACATGGGCAGTCTTACCTAATGCTGGCTGGCAAAATTAACAGAGAGTCTACGAAGAAATCTTCTATTATATTTCCAGATGGTATTTCTTGTCTGTTCAATGTGTTATGAAAGGTCTAAGAAATTTAACGCCATGTTCAGACTATTAGTACTTAATAATTTTCACAATATTATTAATATTTGTGTCTTCTCTGGGTGTTTGGGAAACTTGGGTTCTAGTTCCATATCTGCCTTTAATTAGAACAAAGATGACCTTAATGAAGCTACTTTAACCTTTTTGGACCTGAGAAAATTTATAAGTAAAGTAAGATTATTGGACTACATTATGTCTGTCATTAGAATAGCAACTGAGGAATTGCTGTAATTCTTTGAATTTGTCCTGTCTGGAATGCTGGCAAAGTTAGAATTGCTGACCACTAACAAAAGAGAATGGAGAAAATAATGATAAAACATTTGGTTAGATTCTGAAATATCAACACCTTTGAGGGCTTTTGTTTCTGAGAAGTTCCTCTAAAAACAAAGTCAATTTCTGGCCTATATGTAATAATTTCCATTCTATCGACAAACTGACATAGGGAGTTGATGTCCCTAAGCTTAAGCAGGACAATATTAAGTTAAAAATTTTTTAATTGTTATTTCTCAAAAAATATAACTTTGTAATATGGCTTACTCTATGATTTAGTTACTTTAAGTCTTTTTTAAAAAAAATCTTAAACACATTACTTACTAGGGTATGTAGTGTCCATTAAATTTTTTTTGTATTATTATATCCTAAGAATGTATACCAATCACCCACTGTTTGGTGTTTGTTTGCTTTTTGCCTTTTTTCACTTATAAATAAAAAGTTCTAGATATTTTCATATGATTAATGGAATGAGCTATTTATAAAATTCATTGTCATAAATGACTGTGTTTGATCTGCCACTTTGGATTTCTTTAAGCCATCCTACTTTCAAATAGCATTATTATTTTTATTTACTTCTAATCCTCTTCAATCTTGTTTTAATTATTTTTACACCTAAAACCCTTTAGTGATTCCACAGATCTTATAATAAATTAACTTTGCATTTTATAGTCTATCACACCAAAATCTTTTCAATTTTATAGAACGTCACGAGTTTATTTTATAGGCAATAGAACAATCTTAGTAATTCTCAGCTCAAAATAGAGCAATTCTTATTAACATAATTATATTTTAGTTTGGAAATATATATTTTATATCAGTCATATCATTTTAACTAGCAAGTGACTTAAAGTTTAAGCATTTATTATAAATTCAAGTACATAATAAATGCTAGGATGTAAGGTATTAGATTGGTACATTTGTTGTATAGTAATGTTTATATGTTTTAGAGTTATAGTTATCATGAAAAACATGACTTTTAGAGGAAACTGTTATGTATTTGGAAGAGTAGCAATTAGATTTCTCTTGAGAAGAGAGAATAGCAGTATTAAGGAAGGGCATTGAATGAACTATAAACAGTTTAAGAGGCTAGATTGTACATGAGGTGTGGCAAAGCAGAGCCAGAGGACAGCTTCTAAGGACTAGAGAATGTGACCTGCCACCACCGCATCCCTATTGCCTAGCCAAATTCCTGGCACCATAGTTAGGACTCTAAAAGTGTTTGCTAAATATACAAATACTATATCAGTTCCGCTTCTGGGTTGTACCATCAAAATGTTGCAAGCCCCTGAGACCCAGCTGGCCCCATTGGTATTAACCCTGAGGCATGAGCAGGCAGAGATGTCACATTCCAAGGCACCACACCTCCTCACAACTCAATTAACAAATATTTCCTGAACATTGACTATGCACTTGAATCATTAAAACTCCTAAAAGCTATTTTCTATCTTTTTTGTCAATTCAGTTTCCTCTTTATCACCAAATGGTAATCGTAAATAATAATTATTATATTTGTTTAGCTGATATTCTGTACAGACCCTGTGCTAACTATTTTAGATGTATAGTTTCATTAATTCTCACGTCCTGAGCTTCTACTATTGTTATCCCCCTTTTATCATTGAGGAAATGAAAGCACAGAGAGGTTAAGAAGCTTACATAGGGAGTAAGAAGCACAGCTGACCTTTGACCCGAGCCAGTCTGATACCAATGCTCGAGGTGCTGTACCAGGGACAAGGGCTCAAATGGTGGAAAAACATGGGGCCTTTCCTCAGTGAACTTCTAGTCTAGTGGGGGAGAAGTATCAGATCCTTACTCCACACTGGGGTCAGGGAAAGCAAAGAAAGCAAAGAACTTGCCTTGTGAATTCTTTAGTTAGTTTCTTCTTAGTGGGAAGACAAGATAGTATAATCAGTTGTGAAGTTGCTATCTTTATAGATGTCTTTTGCAAAAATAATCTTTAGCAGCAATCATGTGTTTTCATTTTTATCTTTATTATGTTCTAATCCCTCTTGATAGCTTGTAGGGTTGATTAAATCAATGAAGCAGTGAGCATAATATTTTTTTCTAATTCTGCAGGGAATCTTTCTGATTTGATATCCTCATCAGTGAGACACCCATGGGCCAGGAAGGGAGAATAAATGCTAAATCACACAGCAATTATGTTTCCACAAACTGGCTAGAAGATTTATGTCCAGAGAGTTATAACATATCAAACTGGAGAGAAAATGAAGAGTGGTAGTAAAACAAGTAAACACTGGACTAGATTTAATTTTTCCTTCCATTTTTATTATGAAGTATTTAATACATACAAAATGTGGTGCATGATGTATATGTAAATTATAGTAAACAACAATAAAGTCAACATCTGGATACGTATTACTCAGCTTAAGAAGTAAAATATTACCAATGTATCTTCTGACTTTCAGTAGCATTCCCCTTTTATATCAATAGAGGCAATTATTATTCTGAACACTACAACTTTTAAGTGTAATAAAGAATATCAAACTTAGAAACTGCTAATATTTCCATATTACTTAGATTTCCTCTCCAAATACAATTCAATCATTCCAAAAAGATTTGTCAAGCACTATTGTAGGTGCTTGGGACATGTTGGTGACAGAAAAGATAAAGATCTCTGCATTTATGGAGCTTATATTCTAGTGGGGTGACACAGGCAATAATCAATGAGCATAAAAGTAAATAGCATAGATATTAGTAAGTGAAAAGTGCTATGAAAAAAGACAAAGTTGAGCGAAGTAAAATTGTGATATTATAGAAGTTGGTAAAACGTGGTCTCATTGGAAAGACAAGATTTGAGCAAAGGTTTGAAGAAGTTAA
Organism: Rhinolophus sinicus; assembly: GCF_057876585.1. Classification (NCBI taxonomy): domain Eukaryota; kingdom Metazoa; phylum Chordata; class Mammalia; order Chiroptera; family Rhinolophidae; genus Rhinolophus; species Rhinolophus sinicus. The sequence continues at coordinate 126,321,457 of NC_142501.1, forward strand.
GAGGGTATCTGAGGGGAGAGATCCAAGATGGTGGAGTAGATAAACACTCTGCCTGCTTTCTTGAATGAACACATAAAAATTACAACTAAATTATAGAACAATTAACCTGGAGAACCACCTGAAGTTTGACTGAACGGAAGTTTTATAACTAAGGATATAAAGAAACCACGTCCAGACTGGTAGGAGGGGTGGAAATGCAAAATGGGCTGGCCCAAAACTCCATGTGGTGGTTGACAATCAGGAGGTATATCTCAGCCAAGGATGTTCCCCCAAGAGGAGTGAGGGACCCCAGCCCCACACGGGCCTCCCCAGCCCAGAGTACTAGTGCCAGGAAGAGGAGCCCCACAACACCTGGCTGTGAAAAACAGTGGGGATTCCAACCATCTGGGTGGGACAAAAAAGGCTGGGAGAAACTCAGATGTTCTCTCAAACAACTTGCACACAGACTCTCTCACTCCGGGCACTCACTGTGGGCTCCAGTGGACGGATGGTGACTCAGACAGCATCAAAGGCATACAGGCGATAGACTGAGGTTTGTGGCTTCAGGTGAGGGCTGGAAGACAGTCACCATGTTCCCTGTGAAGGGGCCTTCTCCCATGCAGATGGCAGAGAGCCATCTTGTGTTGAGTGCTCCCCCATGCCCATGGACAAATCTGAATCTGAATTGGTCAGTGAGCTTCACTGGCTCCACCCTAATGACCCTTCCTGGACCCTACCCCATCCAATTCCCCCAGTGCCTGAGGCACTTTCACAGTGAGCAGCCAGCACTATCTGAATTGCACTCTTCTTGGAAAATTATCGAAGACCACTGGCCCAAGATGGGCAGCAACTGGCCTCAGGGTGCTCTGAGACTCTTCTGAGTAGCTCCAGGCTCAGCACTGGCACCAAACCAGAATCTACATTAATCTGGTGAACACAGTTCTTCTCACTCTGGTGACTCCCTGAGACCCTGCCTCACCCAACTCACATAATGCATGAGTCTTTATCAGTAGCTGAACCTTAAGGGAGCTGGCAGGTGGCAGCAGGCCTCGGAGTGTCCTGGCTTTTTGGGGAGCTACCCCAGGCCCAGTACTGGTGGCAGACATCCTCAGTTCACAGAGTGGCTTCTCCCACATGCTTTCAGGTTTAGCACAGGAAGCAAACAACCGTGGATCTCTTTGTAGCTCCCACCAGGCAGTGGCTGGCTGGGGACTACCTGGTAGGAGCTACAAAGTAGCACCGCAGCCCCTCCCGAGAGGCCCCAGAACCAACATACTTGGAAGTTGGCTTCAGACCACAGCAGAGCATCACACAATTAACCCCACAAGTGGCACACCCAAAGGGCTGACTCAACAGGCACTGGAGCCTGCTGGGGCGAATCCCACTCAGTAGCATCGCAGCCCATAAACTGTAGACGTGGCCAAACCCCAGAGCCAGTCAGCCTGAAGGTCACTCCCACCCACTGGTGTGCCAACAGGAATCAAGGCTCAGCTATAACAGAAGAGCACCCACAACCCACACAAGGGACACTCCTGGAGCACCTGGAGCAGGTGATCAGGGAGACTATGCCAGGGCCCCACAGGGCACCTACTACATAAGGCCACTTGGCAAGAATGGGAGACATAGCAGAACTACCTAATACATAGGAACAAAAAGGCTGCCAAAATAAGGAAACAAAGAAATATGTCCCAAAGGAAGGAACAGGAGAAAACTCCAGAAAAAGAATTAAATGAAATGGAGTCAAAAAACCTACCAGATACAGAGTTCAAAACAATGGTTATAAGGATGCTCAAGGAACTTAGTGAGAACTTCAACAAAGAGATAGCAAGCATTAAAAAAAGGATATAGAAACCATAAAAAAAGAACCAGTCATAAATGAAGAATAAAATAATTAAAATGAAGAAGGCACTAGAAGGAATCACCAGCAGACTAGATGAAGCAGAGGATCAAATCAGCAATTTAGAAGACGAGGTAGCAGAAAATACCCAATTGGAACAGTAAAAAGAAAAAAGAATCCCCCCAAATGAGAATAGTTTAAGTCACCTCTGGGACAACATCAAGCATAAAAACATTCCCAGCTGTAATGACAAACAGAGGCGGGGGGGGGGGGGAGAGAGGAGGAGCACACTAGGGAGGGGCTAATTGATTTATCTATTTAGCAATATCTAATCAATAACAAAAGACAAAAACACTTTTAAAAAGTGTGTTAACCACAGAAAGTAAAGGTGGTTAAGACTAAACTATATACATTGATAACAATGTCATGTCAAAGGCATACACATACATATAAGTTTAAAAGTTCCCAACATATGTTTACTATTGATCAAAAATCATTTGGCTAAATACACAAATAACATCAGTAAGGAGTATCCAAAAGCAGTAATAAGCTTTATAGGATAGTAACTATTACAGTAGATGCCAAAAGCTCACCAAACCAGGGGAGAATAGCACTGGAAAAGTCATAAATCAAAACCTTGCCAGGTCTGTAGCTGAGAAAAACTCAGGCATCTCCCACACTGCTGCTTGTTAGTTCCCAAGAATATTGTTGTCATTGCTAACAAGTTCTCAAGAATGTTGATGCTGTTGCCATTGTTGTTGGAAGTTAGGGTGTCTTCTGATGCTGCAAGCTGCATACAAGCTTCTAATATACTAACAGTTCTCAAGAGGGCTATCCGTGGGGAGCAACACTGGAGAGGTCGGGAACCAGCCAGGCCTCCCCAGGTCCGTGGCTGGAAGTCAGGACGTCTCTGGGTGTTGTAAGCTGTATGTTGCTGGAAGTTTCTAGAATCCTAGAATGATGAAGAATCACCAATAACAAAAGACAAAATGACGAAAATTACACTGCCAACTCAGGTCTGCCTTATATATCTTCTCAGATGTACCTTAAAGCCAAGCTTCTTGTTCCTGCCTCCCTCTCCGGGAACGGTCAGCTTCAGGAGGCTCCGGCAGCCAATGATAAAAATATTGCTTATCCGGCTGAAGGGCCAGTTCATTTGGACAAGCAACATCTTTTGTTCCTGCTTGGGGCCATCGGCCCAAGGTCTTCCAAAGCCTGGCAATGAGCCTGTCGCGTCATCCTGATATAACTTAGCTATTTTTTTACTTTATCTGTTGATGTGGGTGAAACAGACAGAAAGCAACATCATCTCGTGCCTCCCCTACCCAGGAGAATGAGACCAAAGGGGGAATTTACTCAACCACTGATCACAGTCCAGAAATCATCTCACATACAGGAATAAAAACTATAGAAAAAAGCTCACATCAACCAATGAAGGCAAATTTTCTTCAACATCTACCCTACAATTTGGCATTAAAATTTGTATTCATTGGCAATAAGTCATTATTGCCACCCGTATATGAGTAGTATTTTAATACACTTGATAAAACTGTAAACAACATGAAATAATTTATAAAAAGGTAACCATCACCTCACATGCAGTCTCATGTGATGGAACAAAAGGCAAACCAAAAGCTAATCATGAACTCACACGGAGTCTCTCATGTGAGGGAACAAAAAGTAAACAGACAAAATCTCACATCAACCAATGAAGGCAATTTTTTTTAAACGTCTACCCTAAGCATTTCAGGGGTACCAGAAGGAGACGAGACAAAGCAAGGGATTGAGAACCTATTTGAAAAAATAATGACTGAAAACTTTCCTAACTGGCTAAGGAAATAGACATACAAGCCCAGGAACTGCAGAGTCCCAAACAAAATAAACCCAAACAGGCGCACACCAAGATACATTATAATTAGAATGCCAAAGGTTAAAGACAAAGAGGGAATTCTAAAAGCAGAAAAAAAAAAAAAAGGCAACTAGTAACTTATAAAGAAGTCCCCAGAAGATTGTCAGCTGATATCTGAACAGAAACTTTGCAGGCCAGAAGGGACTGGCACAAAATATTCAACGTGATGAAAAGCGAGGACCTACAACCAAGACTACCGAGCAATGCTATCATTTAAAATCAAAGGACAGATAAAGAGTTTGCCAGACAAGAAAAAGCTAAAGGAATTCATCATCACCAAACCAGCATTACAAGGAATGTTAGAGGGACTCTTTAAAATGGAAAAAAAAGTCAAAATTATGAATAATCAAATGGCAATAGCTATATATCTATCAATAATTACTCTCAATGTAAATGGATTAAATGCTCCAATCAAAAGACATAGAGTGGCGGAATGGATAAGAAAACAAGACCCTTATATATGCTGCCCATAAGAGACTCAGTTCAGATTGAAAGACACACATAGACTAAAAGTAAAGGGATGGAAAAAGATATTTCATGAAAATGAAAACAAAAAAACAAAAAAAGAGAAATGAAAACCTGGGGTAGCAATACTTATACCATACAAAATAGACTTTAAAACAAAGACTAAGAAGGACCTAGTAATTCCACTTCTGAGTATTTATGCAAAGAATCCCAAAACTCTACTACGAAAGGACATGAGCATCCATATGTTCATTAGAGCATTATTTACAATGGACAAGATGTGGAGGCAGCCTGGTGTCTGTCAATGGATGAATGGATAAAGAGGAGGTCGTACATATATACAATGGAATATTACTCGGCCATGGAAGGGAATGGGTTCTCACCATCTGTGGTGGCATGGATGGACCTGGAGGGTATTTTGCTGAGTGGAATATGTCAGAGAGAGAAAGACAGATGCAATGAGATTTCATGTATATGTAGAATCCAAAAAAACACACAAAATAAACAAACAAAACAGAAACACACTCATAGATACAGAGAACATTTTGATGGTTGCCAGATGGGAGGGGGTTTGGGCTGCAGGTGCAATAGGGGGAAGGGATTAAGAAGTATAGATTGGTTGTTACACAGTAGTCATGGGGATGTAGGGTATAGCATAAGGAATGTAGTCAGTAATAGTGTAATAACTATGCATTTTGTCAGATGGGTACTAGACTATTCAGGGGGATCACTTCTTAAATTATATAAATGTCTAACCACTCTGCTGTGCTCCTGAAATTATTATAAAATAATATTGAATGTCAACTGTAATTGAAAATTTTAAAAAGGGGGGAAAAGGTGAAGGGTAATAAGACGTCCAAATTTCCAGGTAAAGCAAATAAGTCATGAGGATGTAATGTACAGCATAGGAAATATAGTCAGTAATATTGTGACTGGTATGGTATAGTGTCAGACGGTTGCTGAATTTATCATAGTGATCACTTCTCTAGGTATATAAACCTTGATTAACTGTGTTGTATACCTGAAACTAATATAATAGTGTATGTTAGCTGTATTTTTAATAAAAATCTTTAAAAAAAAAAAGAGAGGGTGTATCTGAGGGAACAGTGTTCCAAGGAAAGGGAGCAGCCAGTGCCAAGCCAGAGTGTATTCGAGGAACACAAAAGCCCCTGTAGCTAGAGGTAAGTTAGCAGGGAGAGTAATGAGAGATGTGACTGGAGAGGTGAGAGGAGGGTGGAGACGTATCAGATCACATAGGCTCTTGGAGGCCATTGTAAAATTTTTAGCTTTTACTCTGAGTGAAATTGAGGGGCCATTGCAGCGTTCTGAGAAGTAATCTGATCTGACTGACATTGAAAAGGCTCACTCCAACTGCTTGAGAAGAAAGGAAGCAGCAAGGATGAGAGATTAGGAAGCTTTGGGAATCGGCATGTATTTTGAAGGTAGAACCAATAGGATTTCATGACAGAGTGGATGATTGGTGTGAGAGAAAGAGGAGTCAAAGCTTGGGGCCTAAACAACTGGAAAGATGGAATTGGCATCAACCAACATGCAGAGGTTGGTGGGGAGACATCAGAAGTTTGCTATTGCATATGGATATGAAATACCAATTGGCAATAACCATTTGCTTATATATCAAGCTAAGGTTGTTCAGGCTAAGTAACTATATTTTGGAAGATACTGTTATTATTCTCATTTTACAAAATCGTAACTGCAGAACTAGCTTAAAATGGTCAAATCCTGTTTCTAACAAGACCAGGAACTAAAGTTTAAGTATTGGCTACACCATTCCTGAGTAACACTTGTGAACACCACTCCTGAGTAACACGTATGAACCCTTAACAGTTCCCACCCCCTTCTCCATGGAACCAAAGGACCAGACATGACCTGAACCTGAAAGTGGGAACCCTTTCAGAAGCAAAGGGTACAGTGCTGAAACCCCTTAAATCTTGCTGCGAACCCTGGATAGGGGAGACAGATTTGAGGCTAGCCTCCTGTCTTCTTCAGTGGACTCACAAATAAAAGCTTTCTTTTCTCCAAAGCCAATGTCATAGTATTGATTTCTGTGTGCTTCAGACAGCGAGCCCTTGCTCAGTGACAAAATTAAAAATGACAGTTTAGAGAGTTTTAAGAAACTTTCCTAAGTTTACACAGCTTAAGAAATGGAACATAAAACCACATTTGGGGGGTCCTAAAACTTTCACCATTCTCTCAATACTTGCTAGAAGGGTTGACCAGCAATCTTTACTGTATTGCTAAAATAAGAATATAGTCAGCTAATCAGTAATATTCCACCCCCATGAGACTCAAGACAATGAAAATTATTTTTAAGAAATGGAAGAACAAGAAATGAATAGTAAGAAGCCCTATATCCATACATAAATGTATAACCAGTGGCATGTACAGGACCAGGTTTTTATGATTTGAGTTTAACAGCAGGATTCTGAGGGATGAAGGACAAAGGCCTTTTCCACAAAGGAGCCTTTTATGCCTAGAGGTTAAAATATATACATTTTCAAAATCTAAAACCAAATTTGGAAGAGACGGGGGCAAGGGGGGGGGGCTTCCTCTTTGCACATCTGGATTTCAAATGGATGCAAATGTTAGAGCAGAGCTAAAGGTTCATTGGTAGCTGCTGAAGAATGTTAGATGACACAGTTATGATATTTGGAAAGCTGGAAATGATTATTAGGAGCTACTGAGATTTAGATAACTGACACTTCATTTGCTTTAGTTATCAAGGCAGTGTAATTCTGAATTAGTCATATTTAGTAAAATGCTGCTTAAGTCATTGATTCCCATTTAACAGTCTATGTTTTTCACAGGGCAAAAGTCTAGTTTTCAGTTAAGTTTATTATTAGGGTTTCATCTAAAAAAGGACAGAATGGATTATGTGGCAGAAAAAATACCACAAATTTTTTTTCATGTGATTTACTTTATTAATAGGTTGGTGCAAAAGTAATTGCGGTTTAAAAGGTTAAAAACAATTGCAAAAACCACAATTACTTTAGCACCAACCTAATATCTCAATTAATTCACTGATTGAGTAAATTTGTCTAAGGCTACTGTATTTATAGTATTAACAAACTCTTTCATCTCTGCTGATAACATCAAATTCACCACTGAAAGATCATTGGACTGATTAGGTTTGGAATGTAGTATCGGTTGGTTTATTCTTGTGTTTTTTTTAGGAGCATGATTTCCTTCTGATGAAATTCCATAAACGCTATGGCTTAGCAAACCAAGATGATTTCTTAATTTTACTAATGCTGTTTACTAATGCTGCAGCATTATATTTCCTCTATTGTAAGCAACAAACAGAAATGAAATTCCATGAGCCATGAATGTGGGTAAACACAGTGAAATGATGTGAACAGATGGCTCATAAGAGCACTAATTTTTTTGGTGTTTTCGATTGTGAATTTTTTTAAAATTTATTGTTCCATTACAATTGACATACAATATTACATTAGTTTCAAGTTTGACTGGATATTTATATGCCTCATGAATAGAGACGCTAAAACTCCCAGGTAGCTCACTACACTGATTGTCAGAGCAGACAAGCGTTCCCTAAGGGGAGGCCTGCTAAGGGGCATAGGTCCTTACACTTACACTTCAGTTGAATGAATACATATTCATTCTCAACATAATATAATATATTATATATTATGCACATATATATATAGATATAATGCTCATATATATATTATACTCATTATGCTCATATATATATATAATATATTATGCTCAACATAATGTAATTGGGACTTTTTTTTCTGTTCAACATACATCTGTTGAGGACCACCCACATGCCAGTGTTGGGGTATAAAACAGAATAACGTATGGCCCCTACCCTCAAGAAGCTTCCAGTCTAATGGGAGAGACAGGCCTGTAAAGAAACACATTATAATGTGTCATGTGGGGTAACCAAGAGGCACTTTGAAAGATAAGATATTTCCAGGCATCCCAGTGAAAGAAGGCTACCCTAAGCCCCACATGTGTAAAATGGTTTGGCTGTACTAGAGCATAAAGTGCAGTGGGAAAGGAAATGGGGAGATGCTGATTTGACACTTGGTGAGTAATATTCAGATTGCATTTTATAGGATACAATCACCACAATCTGTCATCTTTGAGTCAAATGTGTAGGCACTTGTAATAACAGAACTGTAGCCCTCTCCAAAGGGAATATAATGCACGCCACATATATAACTTTAAATTTTCAAAAAGCCACATTAGGAACAGTAGAAAAATGCAAGTGACATCAAAATTTTAGTAAGAAATTTTAAATAGATATCCAAAATGATCAATTAATTAATATTAATTATACTAAATTACATTAAATTTAAATAATATTCATGTTTTACACTTACAAAATGTCTCGATTTAGACTGGCCACAATTCAAGTGCTCAGTAGCCGGTAGCTTGGCCAGTGGTTGCCTAACGGACAGCACAGTTCTAGGCAGGTAATTACACAATTACTGTATCCCGTGTGTTCACTATTCAGCTGCATGGAGGGTATTAGATGAATTGTGAAGTAAGCTAAAGGATAAAGGAAGGGAACAGCATTTTTGGTTAGTATGGGGCCTGTCGCTGGAACCTGATTTTAATTCATATTTAAACTTATAACCAGAATGCTTTAGTAGCCCTCCAGCAACAAAAACGAACAACGTCAAATTGTCATTGCTTACTTTTCTTTGAATTCTTTCTCCACTGCCTGCTGCCCCTTCTTTGTTGGATTCTGCCAGATAGTAACAGGGACTGAAAAAGGATGGAAATAAATGGAGCAGTATACTCTAAACCCACATCCGGCAAAATGTCATCTATCTGTTACCCTAGGCAACAGTAGTTGTTAACTCTTTTTTTTCTTTTTCTTTTTTTTTTTTTGGCTTCCACCTGCTAGTTCACAAGCATAACATACCCTTATCAACAACAACTCTCTTTGCAGTGGTTCTCAATTCCAGAAATACACTTCCCTTCAGGGGAGGGAGGTAGTGATAAAGATTTGACACGTGGAGTTGGAGGTGCCATGATATAGTTTAAAAAAAAAAAAACTCAAGGAAATTCTGATATAGTTCCTCTGTTGTTCAGAATGGTTAAGGATCTCTGTCCTAGAATCACTGCTTACAGATGTCCTTGGCTTAATCTTTTAAAACTGTGCCTTGGCCTATGAGAAAATGGCCGCCCCACTCAGTGTGGCCAGGTACGCAGAAATGCGACAGACAGAAGTAACTACCCAGGTATGGACTGGGGGGGGTGCATGCACGTGTGTGCGTACGAGGGGTGGGGGGCAATAAGTAACTAACTTTTGTCTCCACTGATAATTTTAGAGCAGGAATGTAGTCATAAAAATGATGATGGTGATGACAGTAATAGCTGAGATTAGTATTACTCGTAAACTTTATATGCACCAGACTCCATCCTAAGCACTTTACAGGCACCACGCCATCCCTATGAGGTACAGACTCTTCTCATTGCCATTTCACAAATGAGGAAATGAAGCCAACAGAGAGGTTGAATAACTTGCCCAAGATCACTCAGCAGCTAAGTCTATTTGCTGAGTACGCGCCATGTGTCACACACTTGGGTGAAAATGCAAGATTCCATGCCTCCACTCCCAGTGTGATGTGAAAGACAGGCATGCAACTATTTATATGAGATCTGGACATACAGACACTGTAACTGCAACATAAGCAAAGAATCTACCACTTTCCATGTCTTAATAATCACAATCCTTGTTTTCAGAAGGCACTGTGGCATGGTGGTTGTGAACATGAGCCTCTGAGTTAGACCTGGGCGCAGTCCAGTCCACCACTTGCATGCACTTACACCAATTATTTAATTTCTCTGGGTCTGAGTTTTATAACCTATGAAATTGGAATAATGTCACCACCTCATAGGGATGTTTTGAGAATTTAAATGAGATGCTATAGGTGTCTGACCTGTCGTAATTGTTCTACATTTATAACGCCTATTCTTATTTTAAAGTAGGTGCTAATACATATTAAATATGAGCTACCATACATTGAGTTCTCAGTGCTAACTAATCATGGCGTTATGCTGAGTACTAAGAGACTTGAGGTGTAAATGTTTCCCCTCTCAACATAGTTTAGAAGATAAAACATACATATTAGGAGACAGATAAACCATAAGTCAACGTGTGAACTCTCAAACTGGTGATCCTAACACTGCTGCTGCAGGAGTTCAGACAAGGGTAGATTGCCAGGACCCACTTGTGAGCCTTGATAGTGTGTGGGACTAATGGTAGTGGAGAAACATTGGAAAAATAGCACAGAGGTAAGACAAATGATTGTATGGGGAAGAGAAAGAAACGTCTTTCACTATAAGCAAAGGTTTAATGAAAGAAAGATGATGAATTTAGAGTGGTTTGTGGGGGTGGGTTGTGGATAAGCTCATTCTAGCTGGTGTTCGCTCTAAGCAGCTCTTCTAACTCGCTGGGGAGGTGCCAGACCGGCCTGCACACACGGTGACAATGAGGGCCACGGATCAATCACCTCTTCTCCTTGACTACAAGTGCTGGCCTCCCTGTCACCCACTCCTTCACCTTCTGCTTGCCTTTCTCTGATTGACATGGACTTTCCAGATTTGGTGTTTGAACCCTTTGGACCAGGGGTGCTCAGACAGCCGAATGACCTGGCCCTGGAGATTGCTAACATTCCCCTGGGCTGTAGTACAGACCCTGATCACAACTGGAAAAGGTATCAGGGGGCAGTTACCCTCGTGAATATTGACAGAGGAGGGCCTGAATGACCCCCCACATTGGACACCACATTATGAAGGGAAGAGAGAATAATTTCGTTTTTGACTGGTTGTCTCTGCTGTAGAACTTCGTTCATGTTATTCAGGAACCTACTAGGACAATGAACCAAATGGTGCAGGGGGTTCAGATTCTTCACCAAGAGGCAAACAGATGACAGAGATGCCGAGAAAAAAACAATATATTGCTTAGTTAATTGAAATATAAATGTGGGCCATGATTTAAGTACTGTGACTGTATCATAAAGTGTTTGGGGATTTTTAGTTCAACTTAGTAAAGTTACATGGTAACTTATGTGAAACATAAAATATGTATGTTCCTAGAAGTTGAATTTCACTCTATATCTGATGATTTAGCCGTTTATGGTTCTTGAGGTTTGGGGTTTTTTAATTTTGTTTTTGTTTGGTTGGTTTGGTGCTGTGTGTTTTAAATCAAGGATTAATATTCATGCCAGGTTAATTGATAATCTTTCTATGGATGGGCCTGATCTAAACCAGTTTTGGAGGAGTCCAGTTCTTTGCAGGAAGAAATCATAAATTTACCCTAAATCCATTTGGATTGGTCCTGGATTATAGTAGTATAGTACTTGCTGCTACAGTTTCTTTTTATTTTTGTCATAGTGCCTGGATCAATGCTACATACATTTGCACAAATGATTCAATGAGTGTATTTTGACTGAATGTGTCTTTGGGCTGGGGGTGGTCCTTTAGGTATAAAAGGACTTAAATGGATGCTCTCAATAACATCCATTAAAAAATAATGACTCACACTGTACACAAAAACTAACTCAAAATGGATCATAGACCTAAATGTAAGAGCTAAAATTATAAAACCTAGAAGAAAAGATAGGAGTAGATCTTTATGACCTTGGATAAAGTAATATATGTATTACTATATATTAACTATAATATATATACATATGTATGTATATATGTATATATTATATTATGTATACATTATATACTTTATATATATACACAAAAGCACAATTGAAAAAGGAAAAAATAGATAAATTGGGCTACATCCAACTTTAAAACTTTTGTGCAGCAAACAGTGCCATCAAGAAAGTATGATGACAATGCACAAAAGGGGAGAAAACATTTGATTTGCAAAGCATATCTGATAAAGGACTTGTATCCAGAATATACAAAATAGTCATTTGGATGTAAAGTAAAGCCTAGGAAATATAGTCAATAATATGGTAATAACTGTGTATTGTGTCAGATGGGTACTAGACTTATTGGGGTGATCACTTTGTAAGTTATATAAATGTCTAATCACTACATTGAACACCTGAAACTAATATAATATTGTAATGTCAACTCTAATTGAAAAATAATTATTTAAAAAAGAACAACAACATAATAGTAATATATTAAAAAGACACACAATCCATTTTAAAGCTGGGAAAAGGATCTGAGTAGACTTTTCTCTAAAGAAGATATAGAAATGACCAATAAGCACATGAAAAGATGCTCCTCATCATTAGACATGAGGGAGATGCAAATTACAACCAGAACTTCCCACTCACTAGGACGACTAGCATCAAAATGACAGACACAGGTATTGCTGAGGCTGTGGAGAAATTTGAACCTTCGTATACTGCATGTAGAATGTAAAATCGTTCTAGAGCTTTGGGAAAATAGTCTAGCAGTTCCTCAAAAAGTTAAATATAAAGTTACCATGTAGCCCAGCAGTTATATTCCTAGAAATCCCAAGAAGAATGAAAACATATATCCCTACAAAATCTTGTACAAAAATGTTCATAGCAGCATAATTCATAATAGCTGAAAAGTAGAAACAACCCATATGTCCATCAATGGATGAATAGATAATCTAAATGTGGTGTTTCAATACAATGAAATATTTAGCAATAAAAAGAAACAACGTGCTGGTGCATATTACAGTATGGATAAACTTTGAAAACATTACACTAAGTAAAAGAAGCCAGGCATAAAAGACCACATATTGTATGTTTTTGTATATATGTCCAGAATACGCAAATAAATTTATATAAAGAGAAAGTAGATTGATGGTTGCTTGGGCCTGGAGAGAGATGGGGGGGATGGCAAGTGACTCTTAAAGGGTATTGGGTTTCTTTTAGGGGAGAAGAAAGTATTCTAAAATTAGATTGTGGTGATGGTTGCACAGCCCTGTGAATATATCAAAAACCATTGAATTATACACTTTAAATTGGTGAGTTGTATGGAATGTGAATTACATCTTAATAAAGCTATTTTTTAAAATATGGAACACGAGACCTGTGTCCAAGGGGCTGCTCTAACCAATGGGAAGATGAAAAGATGCATTAGAAGCAATCTGAGCTCTGGTTTCAATACATTAAATGAAATCATTTGGGATGCCAGGGGATTATAAAGGAAACAGTAGTTCAGCAGCAGAGTAGGTTTTGTGCGGAGACCAGGATAATGTCTAAAAGATGAAGTTGGATGGGATTGGACTGTGGAAGAATTTAAAAGCCACATTAAAGCATTTAGATTATATTCTACTGATAATAGAGAGCCACTGAAAAATTCTGCTAACTGAAAGGATATGAACAGAACTGGATTTTAGAAAGAAAACTCTGGTGGCATTATAGATGCTAGATTCAAGCAGGAGAGACTGGAGGTAGGGAGATAAATTGTAAGCAGATGGCAGAGTCCTTGTAAGACCTGTGGAGGAGCTGAACTAGGGTGGTAGTTATGGAAAGAATGGTTCAAGTTCAAGGGCATTAGGAAGGCTAAGTTGACATGACACATTGACTGATAGAATTCGGGACCTCAGGAACAGGAGGCTAACAAGATGCCCTGGAGTTCCTGAGAAGAATGACGGAGGGGAGCTAATCCGGCTATAGGTGAAGATGCATGTAGGCTGGTTGAGGGCAGGGAGAGTTGTTATCTGGGGAGAGGGATAGTTAGTTGTGTCTAGGTGGCTCCTTTTAACAGCAAGGCTGAGCCTGGTCATCACAGACATCCACAGCTATTAAGTTAACCCACCCTAACTGTGTTTCTTCACCCAGCTTGTTCTTGCCTTTGTTTCATCTGCTTGCCCACTTCCTAAATGGAGCTTCTGTTTCAATTTCATTATTCTGGAAGCTCTTTCACTTGACTGGTGTCTTCTGCCCAGACATCCAATCTCAGTCTCACTTCACTGCACTGATCCACTGCTTCCCCAGATTCTGATTTTTACCCAGAGCCTCTCTGTGCTGACTTTCTCCCCAGTTCCCAAGGTAACCTCTGGCTTGGATCTTGCTGCACCCATATTGGCAAGCCAGGGAAATTGGGTGTGGGGTGGAGAAAAGGAAGCTGGAACAGGGCCATGTTGCGGTTGAAACTCTGATGGGACCGCCTTGTGGAAATGCCCTGCAGACGACAGGAAATATAGATGCAGGGCTTTAAGTTAGGCGAGATATGGAGACACAGATAAGTAAGTTGTTTCTGCTTCACTCTGCAGCAATATCTACAGAGACTAGATAATAGGAACAACGATGATAGAAAGAAAAACAGATCAGGGAGGCTCTACCCGAAAAATAACCTGAATTGCATCTGAAATGATTTGACATTTTTATGAAATGGCAAATTTATGGCCACCTTTACTTCAGAAAGTAAGTAAAGCTGCATTTTTATTCATATTTATGAAATATGGCTATTTGTACTGTCTGACTAATATCTTTGTCATGACACCCTCCATTCCCCACTTGGAAAGAATGGGGAAGGAAGGTTCAAGGACTTAATGGATGGTTTCCTGGAAGTTTTACTGAGACTTTATCTGGAAAAGTCCATGACTATCTGACCAAAGAAATTAATAAAGTAAGGTATATTTTTCTCTCAGTGTCTACATCAAAACAAAAACAAAGTTGTACCTTAATACATGGTCATCACATATCACTACACATGTCAATACACATATCAAGGCATCACTGGACAGTTGCAAAGTTCTGAAATAAGTTATTAATGGTAAAGTAGATACAAAACAAAGACTCTATAATATGCTAGCCAAAAACCTTAGGACAATATTTTATCTTATATTTGAGATTCTAATAAGATTATGAAGAACCAAATCCTTTGATGTTCTTGAATATATTTCTACATTCTACGTGATATTACTATCTACTTTATTCCTACATTATTAGTGTTCTGCTTTAATTATTGTCATTGTGGAAGTCTTTCGTTATTTTCTTTTTTATTATTAGTTTCAGGTGTACAAAACAACATAATGATTAGACATTTACACACCTCACAAAATGACAATCCCAATAAGTCTACTACCCAACTGACGTTATACATAGCTATTACAACACCATACTATATTCCCTATGCTTTACCTTACAACTCATAAATAGATAAATACATATATATATATATTCTTTTTAAAATTATAGTTCACATTCAATATTATTTTATATTAGTTTCAGGTGTACAGCACGGTAGTTAGGCATTTAAATAATTTATGAAGTGATCCACCAGATAAGTCTAGTACCCATCTGACGTCATACATAGTTTTTACAACATTATTGATTATATTCCCCATACTGTATTTCACATCCCCACGACTAGTTTCTAACTACCAATTTGTATTTCCTAATCCCTTCACCTTTCTCTCCATCCCTCCAACCCCCCCTCCCATCTAGCAGCCATCAATTTTTTTCTCAGTATCTATGGGTCTATTTCTGTTTTGTTTGTTCATTATTCTGTTCTTTAGATTCCATATATAAGTGAGATCATATGGTATTTGTCTTTCTCAGTCTGACTTATTTCACTTAGCATAACATCCTCTAGTCCACGCATGTTGTTGCAAATGGTAGTATTTCATTCTTTTTATGGCAGAGTAAAACTCCATTGTATAAATGTACCACAATTTCTTTATCCATTCATCTATTGATGGGCATTTCAGTTGTTTCCGTATCTTAGCTATTGTGAATAGTGATGTAGTAAACATACAGGTGCATATATTTTTTTTAATTAGTGTTTTGGATTTCTTTGGATAAATACCCAGAAGTGGAATTGCTGGGTCATAAAGTCATTCTATTTTCAATTTTTTGAGGAACCTCCATATTGTTTTCCATAATGGCTGCACCAATTTGCAATCCCACCAACAGTGCACAAGGGTTCCCTTTTCTTCACATCTTCTCTAACACTTGTTTGATTTATTGATGATAGCCATTCTGTGAAGTGAAGTGGTATCTCATTGTGGCTTTTCATTGCATTTCTGTGATGATTTCTGACATTGAGCATCTTTTCATATGTCAATTGGCCATCTGTATGTCCTCTTTGGAGAAATGTCTCTTCAGGTCCTCTGCCCATTTTTTAATTGGATTGTTTGGGTTTTTTGGTGTTTAATTATACGAATTTTTAAAAATAAATTTTAGCTATTAACTCCTTATCAGATGTATCATTTGCAAATATCATCTCCCATTCAGTAGGATGTCTTCATTTTGTTGATGGTTTCCTTTGCTGTGCAAAAACTTTTAGTTTATGTAGTCCCATTTGTTTATTTTTTTGTTGTTGCTGTTTCTCTTCTCTGAGGAGCTATATCAGTAAAAATATTACTAAGAGTAATGTCTGAGAGTTTACTTCCTATATTTTTTTCTAGGAGTTTTGTGGTTTGAGTCTTACATTTAAGTCTGTAATTCATTTTGAGTTTACTCTTGTAAATGGCATAAAAAAGGTGGTCTATTTTCAGTTTTTTGCCATGTGTCTGTCCAGTTTTCCTAGCACCATTTATCAAATCAACTGTCTTTACCTCAATGTAAATCCTTGCTTTCTTTAACATACATTAAACGACTGCATAGACATGGATTTATTTCTGGGCTCTCTAGTCTTTTGTATTTTTTTTTTAACCTCAAGGAGTCTTCATTCTTTTTTTTTTTTTTAATTTATTGGGTGACAATTGTTAGTAAAACTACACATAGATTTCAGGTGTACAATTCTGTATTACATCATCTATAAATCCCATTGTGTGTTCACCACCCAGACTCAGTTGTCCTTCCATCACCATATATTTGATTTCCCTTACCCTAATCTCCCACCCCTTTACCCTCTGGTAACCACTAAACTATGGTCTGTGTCTATTAGTTTTTGTTTCTCATTTGTTTGTCTTGTTCTCTTGTTGTTTTTGATTTATATACCACATATCAGTGAAATCATATGGTTCTCTGCTTTTTCTGTCTGACTTATTTCGCTTAGCAACATAGTTTCAAGATCCATCCATGTTCTCACAAATGTTCCTATATCATCTTTTCTTACTGCCACATGGTATTCCATTGTGTATATATACCACAACTTCTCTATCCATTCATCTATCGAAGGACATTTTGGTTGTTTCCATGTCTTGGCCACTGTAGACAAAGCTGCAATGAACATTGGAGCACACGTGTCTTTATGCATAAATGTTTTCAGATTTTTTGGGTAGATACCCAGGAGAGGAATTGCTGGGTCATATGGTAATTCTATTCGTAATTTTTTGAGGAACCTCCACACTGCCTTCCATAATGGCTGCACCAGTCTGCATTCCCACCAACAGTGTATGAGGGTTCCTTTTTCTCCACAGCCTCTCCAACACTTGTTACTATTTGTTTCTATGTATCTTTTGATCTCTCCTCTAATTTCTTCTTTGACCCGGTCATTCTTTAAAAGTATGTTGTTTAATCTCCATGTATTTGTGTTTTCTCCTGCTTTCTTTTTGCAGTTGATATTCCCTTAGCTTTTTCTTGTCTGGGAAGTTCTTTATCTCTCCTTCAATTTTAAATGATAGCATTGCTGGATAGAATAATCTTGGTTGTAGGCCTTTGGTTTTCATTACTTTGAATATTTCCTGCCACTCCTTCTGGCCTACAAAGTTTCTGTTGAGAAATCAGCTGAAAGTCCTATGGGTGATACCTTGTCTTTAATCTTTGCCATTTTAACTATGATGTGTCTTGGTGTGGGCCTGTTTGGGTTCATCTTGTTTGGGACTCTGTGCTTCCTGGGCTTGTATATCTGTTTTCTTTGCCAGATTAGGGAAGTTTTCAGTCTCTTTTTTTTTTTTTTTTAATTGTTTCTCAATCCCTTGCTCTCTCTCTTCCCCTTCTGGTACACCTATGGTGCAAATGTTGTTATGTTTGATGTTGCCCCCCAAGTCCCTTAAACTGTCTTTGTTTATTTTTATTCCTTTTTCTTTTTGTTCTGATTGGTGTTTTATACTACCATGTCTTCTAAATCACTGAGTCAATCCTTTGCTTCATCTAATCTGCTTTTAATTCCTTCTAGTGTATTCTTTACTTCCATTATCATGTTCTTTATTTCTGACTGGATCCTTTTTATGGTTTCTGTGTCCTTCTTTAGGCTTACTATCTCTTTATTGAATTTCTCACTAAATTCTTTAAGTATTCTTATAACCACTGTTTTAAACTCTGTCTCTGGTAGGTTGATTGACTCTGTTTCATTTAGTTCTATTTCTGGAGGTTTCTCCTGTCCTTTTATTTGGGAAATGTTTCTTTGTTTCCTCATTCTGGTTGCCTCTCTGTGTTTGTTCCTATGTATTAGGTAGATCTCTTATATCTTTCAGTCTTTGCTGAGTGGCTTTATGTAGTATGTGTTCTGTGTGGTCCAATGGCACAATCTCCTTGATCTCCTGTTTGTGCGTTCCAAGAGCGTCCCCTGAGTATGTTGTGTGTGTTCTCCTGTTATAGTTGAGACTTGATTGCTTTTGGCATGTCAGTGGGCGGGATTGACTCCTATGCTGACTGAATGTGAGGGTTGGCTATGCTCACAGTGTATGAAGTGATGTTTGGGGGCTGACCACTCAGAGGGGGATTCACTCCCATGGGCTTTTGTGCCTATTGAGACCACCCTTTGGGTGTGCCACTCATGAGATAACTAGGTAGTGCTCTGGTGTGGTCTGTAGCTGGCCTCTGGGAGTATTGTTTCTGGTTTCTCTTGGGAGGGGCTTCCATGAAGGACAATTTCAGCCTTCTCTGTGACCAGCCTGTGACTATCCGGTAGGAACCACCAAGCTATGTGCTTGGCTGCTGCCTGTCCTGGACCTGGAGGCATGTGGGGATGACATCACTGTGAAGTGAGGTCGGCTGCCATTTGTGGGCCTGAGGCAGCTTAGCAAAAGGGGCCCACTAGACCTATTGCCACCTTCCGGCTGCCCATAAGGCTCAGCCATTAAAAGAGCCTACTTGGGTGTGCATGCCAGGATGGTTGACCCAGTCTTGAGAGTGTCTTCAACAGTGCAGCATTACCTGGGTGGGGTGGGGGGTCCCAGGGAGTCACAAGGCATGGCCAGTGATTTTTACAAGGTTCATGCAGATTCAGTTCTTGAGCCAGTGCCTGGCCTGTGACCACTTTGAAAAATGCCCTGAGAACACCGCAGCCAGCCACTGCTTGCCTCGGGTAAGCAGGTCCCCAAAAGCTGCCCAAGAGAAGCAGCGGTGCATGTTGTGTCTCACTGTCCACCTGCTAAAGTTCTCTGAACAGCTACGGGCTGTCTACTGCTATAAAAGGCTTCATGGCTTGTGCTGCGGGGTTGGCCGCTTGGTAGCTGAGAGTATCCTGGGCGATGTAGTACTAGCTGTGTGGGGCGGGGACCCAGAGTATCACCAAGTTTGTGTGCATGCGCAGATTTTACCAGACCAGTGCAGTCTCAGATTTGGCTCTTTGGGGGAGGGTTCAACATAGAAAAGATGGTGCCCTCCTGTAAGCTACATGTGAGGCAGACTCCACACAGGGATAATAGCTGCTGTCCCTCCTTCCTGCCTTTGCCCCATACCCCCACAACTCAGTCTTTCCTCATACAACTATGGCACTTTTTGAGTTGCTGACCTTGTGCCAGAGACCAGGTGAGTGTTTGCAAATAAGTGAGTCTGTGTTTCATCCCCCTAAGAGGGTATCTGGGTTTCTAGCCACCTCTGTCTCACCCAGACAGACAGACAGAGTCCTCATTGATTTTCACTGTCAGATGTTGTGGGAACTCCTCTGTCTGGTACAGGACTCCTGGACTGTGGAGCCTAGTGCGGGGCTGGGACCCCTTCCTCTTCTGATGGGATCCCAGCCACCAAGGTGTCCCTCCCTGTGTTCTATCACTATCTGTGGGTTTGGCGTCAGCCCATTTCACATCTCTGCCCCTTTGACCAGTCTCGATATGGCCTCTTCTTAAATCCTTATTTATAGGAGTTCTGTTCAGCTAATCTTCAGATGATACTAGAGGTTGATTGTTTAATAATTTGTTTGTAATTTTGGTGTGATCCTGGTAGGCAGTAGGCATAGCATTTACCTAATCCACCATATTGGACCCAAATCCTCTCATTATTTTTTTTCTCTAACATTACCTCTGAATTTGACTTAGGTTAAATTATGTATGTGTGTGTGTGTGTAGATTTTGTTATGGTTATTTTCTAGATAGTTTGAAATAGTCCTTTTGAGATCTTCTTCTCTGATCCCTAAATTGTTGGGAAAATGCTTTTTACTTAAGGATTTTAAAATTTATTTAATGCTTTATTATTAATTTCTATTTTTATTACATTTTAGTTAGAGGATATACTAATTGTAGAGGATGTACAATTTCTTCTTTAGGGAATTTATTGAGATTTTTCTGGTGTATGACTAATTTTCAATAAATATCTTATAAGATAAGCCTAATTTTTAATCAAATCCTCTGTGACGTCTTTATTTCTCATCCCTGTTAGTCAAATATAGAGAGGAAGTGGGTTACCATGCTAAAGTCAAATTTTATAAGCAAAATTTTCAGTATTATTTTCTTTAAAACATCGATTTAATCTTCAAAATAATTTGTGTAAATAAAAGAATAGATTCTTGACTGGAAAGTTAAACGATGAGTCAGTTGTAAAACAAGACAAATAATGCTAAATTCTTAATTGCAGTTGTTGCTTCCATAAGAAAGAAAATAATTAACTGATGACTGATGACAAGAAAAATTCTCCCTGGAAAGTTCCTGAGTATAGTAACAAAAATAAACAAATAAATTACCAATTTTACAAATAAAATAGTCATCATAAAATTTGCCAATAAGAAGCAACACATGAAGGATACATTTTCGTTAGCATTTTCTTTTCGCTAAGAATGTTTGAAGCCTAAGCAGGAAAGACAAGGAACTGTTGCAATGTGCTTTCCACATCAAATTGTCCTCCATTTCAAATTGATCCCCAGCAATGTTTCAGAGAGTAAAGTCACAATTGAGTGGGGTAAAGAAAAGTATGACTTTTTCCCTTTTTGTGAGCAGCATTCCCAGTGAAATTTAATAAAAAGACAACCTATGGAATGGGAGAAAATACTTGCAAACCATATGTCACATCAGATAAAGATTTAATATCCAAAATATACAAAAACTCACACAACTCAATAACAGCAACAAAAAATAGTTTGATTGAAAAAATGGGCAAAGGATCTGGATAGACATTTTTCCAAAGTATACATCTAAATGTCCAATAGGTACATGGAAATATGCTCAACACCACTAATCATGAGGGAAATTCAAATCAAAACCACAATGAGATCATCACTTCATTCCTGTTAAAATTGCTGAAGATGCAAGAGATAACTGTTCACAGGGATGTGGAGAAAAAGGAACCTTTGTGCACTGTTAGTGGGAATGTAAGTTGGTTTAGCCACTATGGAAAATAGTATGGAGGTTCCTCAAAAAAATTAAGACTAGAACTACCAAATGATCCAGCAATTCCACTTCTGGGTATATATTAAAAGGAAATGAAAACAGGATGTTGAAGAGATATCTGCATTCCCATGTTCATTGCATCATTATTCACAATAGCCAAGATATGGAAACAACCTTAGTTTCATGGATAAAGAAGGTGTGGTGTATATATACAATGGAATATTATGCACTCGTGAGAAAGAAGGAAATCTTGCCATTTGTGACAACATCGATGAACTTAGCATTATGCTCAGTGAGATAAGTCAGACAAAGAAAGATATTGTGTGATGTCACTTATATGTAGAATCTAAAAAAAAACAAAAAACTGAACTCATAAAAACAGAGAGAGTAGAATGGTGCTTACCAGAGGCTGAAGGGTGGGGAAATTGGGGAGATATTGTTTAAGGATACAGACTTTCAACTAGAAGATAAGTAAGTCCTGGAAATCTAATCCACAGCATATGACTATAGTTAATAATACTGTATTATAAATTTCAAAGTTGCTAAGAAACAACGTCTTAATTGTACTCACCTCAAAAAAGAAATGATAACTATGTGACATGATAGAAGTGTTAGCTAGCAGTATAGTGTTAATCATATTGCAATATATAATGTATCAAATCAGCATATTGTACACGTTAAACATACACAATGTTATGTGTCAATAATCTCAATTTAAATATGTAATATTTATGTACATTTATATGCATACACTTCTGCTTTTGTTAACTTGCCCTTTAAGTCACTTCTATGAACTTGAAATCAGTTGTGACTCAACTCTTTTAAATTATGAAAATAGCACAACATTTTAGAAAATCTGGAAAATAGAGAGAGACCAGCACTCTAATACAAACACTATTTCACATGTTGATTTATTATCTTCTAGTATTTTTTATCCCCTGGTTTTCTTATATTATTGTAATATTAAAACATAAATTATTTTGTATCCTACTTATTTTACTTAATGTTATTACAGTCTTCATAGCCATCATTTTTAATGGTAAAAAAAAATCATTGGGTGTATTACAATAATTAACTCTTCCCATATTTGTTGGATATTTAGACTGTTTTTAATTTCCAATAATGCTGCAGGTTCATCTTTAGGCAGATAGAATTCTTTCATAGTTCATGAAATTTCATTGAATTAAATTCCTAAACGATGAATTAGCGAGCCAAAGAGAATGAACATTTCCATGATAGTTCGATATTTAATAAGTATTCATTGATAAATAATGAACATAAAGGAATTTCTTTAGAGCTCTTGAATTTTAGATCATGCTTGGAAAACACCTCACTACTTTTAATCAGAAAACAGAACCAATAGATCTTAAAAATTCTCATCACAAACAAAAATATTTTTGTAACTATGTATGGTAATGGATGTTAACTAGACTTATTGTGGTGATCATTTCATAATATATACAACTAATGAATCATTATGCTGTACACCTGAAACTGACATAATGTTGTATGTCAATTATACCTCAATAAAGAAAAAGAAAACAGAATCTACTCTAACCAGGGAGGCGTTTATTACAAGGTATATGTGTGCATACAAAGCCAGGTTGGTCAGGGAGTTATATTTAATGTTAACAGTCAGGAACAACGAGCCAGGAGAAATGCCCAACTATACCTTCAGGACCATTCTGGCAAAACCTCACTGCTGCCAACATCCACTACGCAATCTAAGATGATAGGGACAGGACAACTGCCCCCAGAAGACTCTGTTTCTCCACGTGTGGCTTTCACTTCATGTTGCTCGTGTCTACCCAGCGGGTCTCACTTCAGTGTGTCTCCTTGACTGCATCACAAGTTGAACCCTAACTGCAAAGGAGTGTGGGAAACGTCATTTCTAGATTTCCAGCTTGAGTGTTATGGGAACTCATCATACAAGGCATTTGGAGAGAGTGTTAAGAAAGCCAATTAGTAATATCTGCCATCAAATTATGAAGAAGGAAAAAGGGAGACCATTTGACCGTTATTTTCGGCACTGAATTTTGAGGAAGAGAGGGAGGGAAGATATAAAAACTTTTTTCTTCTTGGACTCCCGTAGTTTTAGTGTTACACTTAGATTCTTAATCCAACTTGAATTTGTTTTGTGTATGGTGATGGGGTAGAGCTCTGATTTTATTTTTTCCAAATGGATAGTCAATTGTTTTCATATCATTTATTAGTTATTATTTTTCTACTGTTTATTAACTGCCAACTTTTTATATATTAAATTTGAATTCTGCAATCCTTGTTCTTTTCCATTGGTTTATTTGTGTAAATCCTAAAGTGCCAAAAATTTTTTTCCTTAAAGTACATTTTTTGTTATTAGTTACAAATAATCATTTTTTTCCTCCCATGAAGTTTAGAATCAGTTTGTCAGCTTTTGTTTGGTTGGTTGCTTTAATTGATTTGGAGGTTTAATTGGAATTGCAAAAAGTTTTATATTCATTTAGGGAGAAGTGACATCTTCACCATTTTAAATGTTTCCTACTATAATATGATGGTTCCCTCCACTTGTTCAAGTCTTCCTTTATGCTATGTAATCTTCTTTATCTAGAACTGGCAAATTGCTCATTATTATTTCTATGTTTTTCAGAGCTTTTCGTGCTGTTGTAAATTGGATCATTTTGCCATATCATTTTCTAAAATTTATTATTGGATAGATAAGAATGTTATTGTTTTGTATATATTCACTTCACATAAGCCTTCTTATTAGTTCTACTTCTCACTTGGTTCTCTTAAATGTTTCATATAGACAATCAAATCATCTACACATTATGCTAATTTTGTTTTTGGCACCTATGTGCCAAATCCACTGTGGTGCTTTTGTAAATAAAGTTTTATTGATACTAGCCATGCTTGTTTGTTTACATATTGTCCACAACAACTTTTTCCCTATAGTAGTGACCATTTGACCTGTTAAACCTAAAATATTTACTATCTAGCCCTTTATAGGAAAAGTTTGCCAAATCCTGCCATAGAGTATCTATAAATTTGAGATCTTTTTTTTTTCTGGACTTTTCTTGTCTAAGACCACTTGAACAAACTTAAATAATAGCAATAATGATAAGACTCTGGCTTGTGTGTGACTTTAACAGGAACGTTTTCTGTGTTTTACAATTACAGTAATGATTGTCATTGGTTCCTGGTAGATACTCTTTACTGAGGTAAGGAAAGTACCAAACATTTCAACATTACTAAGAGGTTTTTATCAGGAATGAGTACTGGATTTTACCAACTGCCTATGCACCATACGTTGAGATGATCATATGATCTATCATTTAATATTTAATTTAATGAATTACTCTAATATATTTCCACTGGTGAGGTGTTCTTGTATTCCTGGTTGTTATGTATTATTATTTTAATATACTTCTGGGATTCATTTTTCTAAAATTTTATTTGGGATTTTTGCATCAATATTTGTAAATAATATTAACTTGTTTTCTTTTTTTCTGATTGCTTTTTTAATCGCAACTCATTCTCATTCCTGTGTCATCTTAAATCTCTCTGAAGACACCGGTTGGAATTTTTTAAATTTTATCTTCTATTTTTTTCATCAGCTGTATTTCCTCAGGGTCAATATTCTGGTTCTGATTCTTGATGCTCCCATAGTCTTGTTTTTCCTCAAATATTTCATGATCCTTGGCTATTGAGTCATAGTTTTAATTGAAGGACTAGAATAATATAGGAAGGTCTATGGATTTACATGGCAGCTGTAACAAGCCTCTTTCTTGACCAGGAGGCTGAGTGTAGGATTCTATAGATGAATGTGGGGACTGATAGACAGGTGGCTTTCCTCTTTGGTTCGGATAACAGTCAGACATGTAAGTTTAAGCCCTGCATGAGGTCTGTTTGCTGAGACAAGCAAAGCTTTGCGCTGGAGGTGGAGCACCTGAGAGTTCTTAGTATGGACATTTCTCTTCCTGCTCCCTTTTGATTGATTGATTGATTGATTGATTGATTGATTGATTGATTAGTTCACAGGTTGGATTGGGGTCTGCCTATCTGTTATGGGGCCCCAAACATTCTAAGCACTGCTGTACTTGATTTGGTAGGGGTCAAGACCAACCTTAGTGAGATACTTTGCCCAGTTTATTTAAGGCAAGGGTTCTTACTGATTTTAGACTAGAGGCAATTGTGGCCTTTCATTTCTTCTTGTGACAGAGAAGTAAAAAGGCGCATAGCAGTCAGTCCTTTAAATAATTACTTGTCCAGTTAGGTGTCCTAGGATTCCCATTTTTGCTGACCCTGATCTTGGGTGTTTTCTTGGCTCTATCTTTCCAGCCCCCTCTAGACCCATGTTGGACTACTGTTTCCTTAGATATGTTGTTCAGTCTATATAGTCCCTTCTCCTTAATACCTTCCCAATATTCCTCAAAATTTTAGTCTAGTAATGCCATCCTTCTTCCTTTCCAGACTGTTATAGAGTCATTTCATTGGAATTTTAAGAGTGAGTGTATATTCACCACCTACTCTTTGGAACCAGAGATTTTCAGTGCATTTTAAATACATCTACCTACATGCAAGCACCACTATGTGCCAGTTACTGTGCCAGGGCCTGACTGTGCTACTTTAGTCCTCACAACAATTTTATGAATAAGGTTTTCTTATTCCCATTTTACAGATGAAAAAATTGAAGCTCA
Organism: Rhinolophus sinicus; assembly: GCF_057876585.1. Classification (NCBI taxonomy): domain Eukaryota; kingdom Metazoa; phylum Chordata; class Mammalia; order Chiroptera; family Rhinolophidae; genus Rhinolophus; species Rhinolophus sinicus. The sequence goes on from NC_142501.1 coordinate 126,347,709, forward strand.
ACAAGGTTGAGTAAGTTGCTCAAGGTCATGCAGTAGTTGAACTCAGGTTTGACTCATCCAATTATCTCATTCACACCTAATAAGTTTTCTGATGATAGAGCAGAGCCTCAAAAAGTACCACTTGAATGATGATCAAGGGTAATTCCAAGTTTTTTACTCACTGTTTTTATTTTCTTGATACATGAATAAAACAGAGAATTGGTTTCATGGTGTAAATATAACTGACTGAGAACCGTGCAGCATTCTGTGTTTTCAAGTACATTATTTCTATTCTATACTTGTGCTTTCTCATAGCTGGAAGAAAGAAATTTAAAGTGCAGTAGGTGTAGACTGGTTGTGATCACATGTAGACCGTGTGGAGAAAAATATAATTAAATTAAAAGGCTCTCATTTGACATCTATAAAAATCATACCCATAGGAAATTGTGTAACTGTCCTTCACAAAGAAATGGAAGAAACTCAGATAGAGCCAGTAAATTTTTATCAGATGTCAACTGAGCTGATAGGCTTTCTTCTTTGCTTCATAAATGTGTTCAGATCTTAACTAGTTTGCTGGTAGTGATGCCCTGTAGACAGGTTGATTTCTATCTAGTTGGCATATTCAGTACACCGATTTCTGTGTTTTTCATGACAAACATTTCATAATTATGAACAAAGAAATTAAATCAAATAATGATGACATGATTGTATATTATAATGGTATAATTATTGATTGTAATTAATAATCTTTGCACATCCTGATGAGTAAATACAATGCTTAAACTCTGCATAGAAAAAGTATTAACCTTTTTAAATTTTAAAGAAACAGTGTGTTGTGTCATTATTAATTTTTAATGTTTGCCATCTCCTAATTCTCATTAAGTGGCTAAAGACTGACATTTGGGCATTATTTTAGGCACTGAATTTTGACATAAACTTTTCCCGTGACTTACCAGATGTGTGCTCTTGCATGATACTTATCTTCTCAGAGACTCCATTTCTTCCCTTGCAATTGGGGATAATCCACTTTGCAATGCCGTTGAAAAGATGAGAGGTGCAGCATATAAGGCACGGTGTACTGCTAGACACGCAGAAGGTACCCTGGAAATGGTAGTTATTAGGATTAGTTGTTTCGGTTCTCTATTGCTACATCACAAACCACTCCAAACTTAGTGGTGTAAAACACACTTTTATTATGGTCATGGATTCTTATGGGTCAGGAATACAACAGGGCTAGCTTGTCTCAGCTCCATGTCTGCGACCTCAGCTGGGAAAATTTGAACAGCTGGTGGTGACTTAAACAGCTGGACACCAGGCTCATCTGGAGGGTTTTTCACTCACCTGCCAGGTCCCTGGGCTGGACTGGGCCTGGTGACCAGAGTGCTTCCTGTGGCTCCTCCACGTGGCTCAGGTTTCTCACAGCGTGGCAGCTGGGCTCTGAGAAGGAACGTCTGGAGGGAGTTCTGAGAGGCTCAGGGGCGTGGCCTTGGATGGCCTACCTTCCAAAGCCACACACAGTGTCACTTCCATCATCCCACATCCATCAAAGCACTCACACACAGCCTGCTCAGATGCAAGGGAGGGGACATAGACGCCATGTCTGAATGGGAAGTGTCAAAGAACTGGAGGCCATGTTTTAAATTACCAACCATCATCACCATTATCATTATTATACTGTGAATATGCTTTCTGTGCATGAATAAGGAAAAGAAGTGCTTCATAATCCTGCAGGAATTGAGTGAATATTTGCTGCAAGAAGTTATACAGTTGCCCAGGGCAGGAACACTAATGGTAAAAATAAGCCTGATCCCTCAATATCTTAGATTAAACACCAGATTCTTTTGCGTTCTGTACCCTTAAACAATAAAAAGATGAAATAACTTTTAATGCATTTTTAACATGGAGATAATGCAGGATATGGGGAGTGCCTTCTTTCCCTGTGTTTGTCATAAAACACAAGTTGTTGTTTTGGCTACAAATTTTGGTTCTCATAATCCCTCTACTTTCTGCATTTTCCTGTGCCTGCTGGGTGGGGAGGGGGGCTTCGCCACCTACTTGTGGAGCAGTGGTTCTCAAGCTTTAGTGTACAATAGAATTGCATGGAAGTTTTGTTAAAACACAGATCATTGGTCCCCACGCCCAAAGTTTCTGATTCAGTAATTTTGGGGTGAGGCCCAAAAATTTGCATTCCCTAGTGTCTGGGCAATGCTGACACTGCTGGTATAAAGACTCACACTTTGAGAACCACTGTTGCGGAGAAAATACAGAACCAAATCCAAAAATTACCTTCGGCCTCACTGGATTACTCAGCTATATCAACCTGCCATGTGCTCTCAAGCATCTGACAATCTTCTCATAAGATACATGTACTGACGAAACAATGACAATGACAATACGACCACTTTCCCCACTTACAGAGCATTTCACATGTATCGGGCATTTAGTAAACCCTTTGCACACACTCTATTTAACCCTTACCAAATCCCAGCGAAACAGTGCCATGTAATAGATTTGGAAACTGAAGCTATTAAGGCTAAGTTTCCCAACATCATACCACAGTAAGTGTAGAGCTGGACCCAAATCTTTCAGAATGCAGAGTGCATGTTCATGCTCTTACCTGCTATATACCCAACCATCTTCTCAGGCTGCCAAGAGCAACTCCTCACTCCCAGAGAATTAATGGTCTCTCTTCTCTGATCCCCTATAATTTTATTTGTGTCTTGTGTATTATTGTTATATAGTGTTATTTTCATGTCTGTCGTCCCCCTTAGAATGTGAACATCATTCATTTAACAAATATTCCATGTATGGATTCTAGCAATTACCATAAATTCCAGCAGAGTGTTCATTCCTTAAATGCTTCTTGAGCTAATAAATGAATGAATTCATGAGTGAAAAATCATGGCAAAAAAAACTGTCATTGTACACGTAAATGAGTTTGTGTGAAAATAAATGAGTGAAGGTTGCGTGTATATGTTTGTGTGTCACCCATTTCTCTAGGTCATGCCAACCTAAGGGAACCACTGTTGAGCGTGGTTATTATCTAGCCACCCTCAACAGTGTCTGCAAGCTCAGCTCATAGGCTCTTTCTGGCTCCTTCCCAGAGTCCTGATTATGTCTCATGTGAGCCCTGAGCCATGACTGTCCTGTGCCAAGGATCGCATTCATTCCTCTTGTACCATCTGTGACTCCCCAGCTACGACACTGGTGCTGTCCCTGCAGGTCCCACGTTGTTCCTGTGGTGGCTTCACTTCCGCCCTTCCTGAGGTGGCAGCTCTGCCTACCTCTTTTGATCGCTCTGTGGTTTGCACAGCCTTCACTGTTACTCTGAATAATTCCGACGTAATCCACAAAACAGACCTGTGCTCTCAGATTCCTTTAGGGTCTCAAAAGATCCAGTCCTTTTTATTTTTCTTTTAAGTTTCTCCTTTTTCTTTCAATTCATGACCTCCCCAACCCACCTACTACAACCAAGAACATCCCTGGGGCCAGGTGGTTTCCCCAATGGGGAAGGGATGGGGTGAGAAGTGAGATGCAGGTCTGGAGAAAGCTGACTCTAATAACATGGCATGCTGCAGTCTCCATCATTCCCCTTTCCAAAACCATGATGGGGGTTTCCATCCTTAGCCTGTGCCTTGCACATGGGACATCCAGGCTTCCGGGACGCTAAAAGATGGCTGCAGTTCCAATTGCTTTATGGTATTAGGACTCATACTTACTGAGCTCTCAGATCTAAGCCTGGCCCTGTTCTATGCACTTTACATGTATTAATTTCTAGAATTCTCACTTTGATCCCATGAGGTAGTTTATTATCACACTTTTTCAAAGATGAGAGGGGTAAAACACTGAGAGGTCAAGTAACTTTCCCAAGGTTACACAGCCAACAAGTGGTAGTACTGGGTTTTGAACGCAGGCATCCTGGTTCCAGACTCTGTTCATGTCTCTTCAGGAGGGTCTTGTCTGTCCTGTGTAGCTCAGTGGTCCCCCTAGCCTCAGGCCCACCTAGATGGGCCCACATTGTCATGAGGGAAATGCACACAAAACAGAAACCCATACACACCACACCTCGGCTATTTACAGAAGATGATTGTGGAGAAAAATATTAGATGAGTTTTCTTTTATTTTAAGGGATGAATCACCTTGAATGTGGGGGAGTAAAAATTTAGTTCCTTTCTAGCTTTAAAATAAGAGTGAAAAGTATTGTCAGTAGCATCTTTGAGGGAGAAGAGAAAAAGCTTACTGAGAGACTGAGGGAAAGAATTAAAACTGGGCTGCCACTGAAAAACCTTAAACGTACCTCAGATTTTTCTGATGTAAGTTATTTGCATGGTGTGTATCACCTTATAGATTATGGACACACCAGCAGTCACAGAAATGGTTGTAAATACTCCCAAATAGAAATCAGTGGCACAGTGGGACATTAATGTCGCTCATTAACGTAAAATTTACTTGCACTTGATCATTATCTTGACCAAAAGCCTCAGTCCTTTGGGGGTTCTGGTGTCGGGTGCAGAACACTGACCAAGATGCAAAAACAGAAAACTCCTCACCCCACAGCAAGGCAAGAATTGACTGATATTTCCGGCTTTCTCCTTAAACCATGCTGCATATACTGTTTCTGCAAATGAAAACATCTGGCTCATATCATATCTTAAAAAGAAAAGCAAATTATAAATTTATAACAATAGAGAACTGATTAAATGATGGTGCAAAACATCCACGTGAAAGATGCTTGCAGTCATGAAAATGACTATGAAAGAATTCCAAATGATAGAGAGAAAAGCATTTTACAATTGCTGTGGACCCCACCTTCTCAGAAATGTTATCCAAGTTCTCATTTCTATTTCCCACTCACTTCTGAAGGCACTCTGTTTAGCTTTAACCCTCACCATTCCTCCAGAGATAAGCAGTGACTTAATTCTGTGCCATTAAAGCCAAAGTTCATTTTTCAGTTCTGGTCTTGAGAACATTCAACACTGTTATCCTATTTCATTGATTAATTCATTAACATTTACCTATGGGAGGTGGGGCAAGGGGGCTGCTTCATTAAATGTTCAGAAACATTTTAGGACATAACAGTGTACAGTTATTCATGGAGTTACATCATATTATTTCTTGTTACCATTCCTATTACAAATGAAATATGAGTCTTCACTTCTCCAAATTGAAGATCTAAAGATTCTAAGATGTGTGGCGCCTGCCAGGACACTCAGTTGTCCATCACCCAAGCCCATACAGAGTCTTGTCCTTACAACCTTTAGAGCCTGCAATATAATTTTTAGGCTTATCAAAGAAAGTCATGATTTTTTCTATATTTATTTGTTTTAAACAGAGACTTATTTTTCTTTATTTTCTTTAGTATCATTGGAAGTTGAACAACTCCTATTGAATTCCAATTAGAAACATTTGATAGGTAGGCATTTGGTACCTAAAAGATAATCATTATTAATGATGCATAAATCTGCCATATCATTCATTCTCTTTTGACTTTGAAAATTACAGTCAGAGCTTTGGAAATTTCTGCTGCCATTAATTGCGTGTCCTGGTCTGTGAATGGCAATCTTCTCCAGATGATAATTTTGTATTTCAATGTTGCATCACTGTGAATCTTCTTGAAAGGTTTTTAAATGACGACAGGGCATCTAAATTTAAATTAAGTTGAACTGTGTATTCTACTACCAATGCAGATAACTCAACTGAAATGACAATTACATGAATAAACACCTATTCTGATCGACATAGTTTGTACATAAAAACTACATCATAGCTGATTCTTGTTGGTGGTAGCCAAATTTCATTTTCTGCTGGACAAATCATGATTTCAGAAGCATTAAAATGTCAAAAATATGTTTTAAGTTGAGGAAATAGGTTCCCTCAGCTTTTCCTTTTGAGGTCTATGTTTGTTTGTTTTTTATGTTCTGTAGCAGCCTATAGATTTATTTTTTTCCAGTTGCTTAAAACAAATAATTTCTTTTAATTTTTATTAAATGTATTAGGGCAACATTGGTTAGTAAAATTATATAGGTTTCAAGTGTACATTTCTATAATACATCTCACAAAACAGACCATCAGTCCTCGAGTAGTATTGTAGTAGAGTCAGCTCTTCAGTGACTGTATATTGTGGTAGGTTCAGCTCCTGGGTGGCTATACACTGTTTTCTATGCACAAGCCTGGAATATGTGCTCTAGTTCCTTCTGATTCTCAAGCCTCAGTAGCCATGCCTGGTTCTTATTACTCCCGGGATGGCCAAGATCATGACTTTTAATTCTTCAGAATCTTTAGCAAACATTCCCTCCACACTCCTAGAAGTTAACAAGCCATTTGACACTAATAATCCCATGCTCGGATATTTAAGAATTTTAGCAATCGCACAGGGAAATCTTCCTTATACCAGAACACGTTCGCCTTCACTGTCAAAGCAAAATGAACAATTGAAGCCAGTGTTTCTCCTCTCCTTCATTCTTTTCCACTTTCAACTTGGACTTTGGAAGAAGAGAGAAGACTAATTTTTTAAAATCAGCAATCAGCACCTTGGGATTACCAGAAAATTTTCATTTCAACCTGTTTGTTATGCAAGATGCCTAGACCCAGGCTTATGCTTGCCTCTCCTTTTCCACCTAGACGAGGGGTGGGTCTCAAGGCCATGGCCAGATATGGGCCTTGTATGGTTTTATGATAATTAGATGAGATGACATATCAGCAATGCACAGGATAGATTTGTTTTTTTACATTGTCTTTGTCTGACTCTACTTTTCTTCCTCCCCCTCTTCCTCTTTCATTTTTGTTTTGCTTTGTTTTTTAAACTTGTGTCTGTTGTTCTCTTATACAATCCAACACAATGATCACACTCAGGAAATTTAGTTGATTTAATACATTTTCTGATATACAGTCTATATTCAAATTTCCAAATTATCCCAAAAATGTCTTTTTTTTTTTTTCATTTGAAGAGTTCAGACCAGTTATTTTGTTGGTTTTACAGAATGTCCCTCAATTTGGATTTGTCTGATTCCTCTTGACTAGACTCAGGCTAAACACTCAGGCAGTGGTGTTATAGGGGTGATGTCGTATCCTGAGTTCATCATATTAGGGGTAGGGGATGTCAGAATTCTTATTAATGCCAAATCTAAGTTTGATCATTTGATTAAAGGGTATCTATCATATTTTTCCATTTCAAGTATTCCCTTTGAAAGTGTTAAGTAATATGTTTTTCTGTGTCTGCTGTTTACTTATGAATTCTGTTGAGTATTTTAGGGTAATATTCAACATCTCACCTCTCACCTACCCTAGAGCTTGACTTAGCAGAGTGGGGTGATACTTTGAGTGAATATCATTCCCCAAGCATCTATCACCCATTGGTGTCACATCCATTGTTTATTCTTGCCACCCACTATGGTGGTTGTAGAATCATTTCCCTTATCTATCTGTCTGTCTGTCTATCTATCTATCTATCTATCTATCTATCTATCTATCTATCTATCTCCTAGCTTCATTTCTCCTCCACTGCTGTTTCTTCAGTCATTTATTCACAAATACATTTGAAGGTCTTGCATGACCGAGGCAGGCACGGTGCTCAGAACCAGGAGTACAAAGGTGTCCCCACCCTCAGGAAGCTTAGATGAATATGTCACGATTTATTTTTGTATTCATCCATTCACGTAACAAGTATTAATTCAGTGTCTAGCATGTATTTACATTGCTCTACTTGCTGAGAATGCAGCAGTAAACACAACAGTCAAACCCCTGCCCTTACAGGGCTTACAGTCTAGTTGGTAAGTTGAGAGAACATAAACAGGGGAAACATAAACAGGAGCACATAAACAGAAGAATATAAACATAAACAGGAGAACATAAACAGGGGAAACCGGGCTTGTGGGAAAGAGTTGATTTTGAAATGAGTGAGGGAAGACGTTAGTAATGAGGGAACGTTAAGCAAAGACCTGAAGGCAGTGAGTGAGAGAGCATGCCATTTAGGGAAGTGGGGAACCAGTGCTCCAGACGGAGAGAAAAGCGTGTGCACACGTGTGCTGACAGTGTTCAAGGACCAGCTGCAAGGCCAGTGTGAGCTAAGAGATAAAATCAGAGGGGCAGGGGCAGGACAGTGCTAAGTGGCAGCTGAGTATGTGAAATAAGAGAGAAGTTTGGGTTAGAGATACACTCTTAGGAGTGGGCAGGCAGCACGTATGTGGTCTTTAAAGCCTGAGGTCACCTAGGAAGTGAGTGTAGATAGAGGCCAGGAGGAAAACTGGGAGATCAGGACAACCCAATGGAAGACACTAAAAGGAGAGGAGTGAGGTACGATCCCTGGGGCCTGAATCTTACATAATTTGGAGAGACTCCCTTTTAAACACAAAATTTAAGAGAAAGGAAATCACTAATTCTTCTTTTATGACTTTTTTTTTATTAGGGAATATTGAGAACAGTGTGTTTTTCCAAGACCCATCAGCTCCAAGTCAAGTTGTTGTTTCCTTTTTAGTTGTGGAGGGCGCAGCTCACTGGCCCATGTGGGAATCGAACCAGCAACCTTGGTATTATGAGCATGGCTCTCTAATCAACTGAGCCAACCGGCTGCCCACAAATCACTAATTCTTTAAAACACGTATTACAAACATCACAAAATCCAAAAAATAACCTTAATTGTTATTATTACTAATTAACTGCCTGATACGTTTTTCTCCTACATTTTTTGGCTGCTTATTCTTTGATCACCTCTCTATTTGAGGATAAATTTGAAATACAATTTTCTATGGAGGAAATACTTTAGTCTTCCTTTGGCCTGGTTGTGCAAAACTAATTTCATTCTTGATAGTTCAGGAAAAGTTGACTTCAGTCTCACAGCTCTCTCCGGTAAGGCCTCATCCGTGACTTCCTCTGTGGTTTCTTACTCTGGCGGTTCTTCTTACCCCAGAGCAAGACCTCAGAGAACTTAAGCATTTTCTCTCACTAAATATGGCACAGCTCCCTATGGCTCCTAACAGCCCAGCTTAGCTAGGACCACACAGCCATCAGTTCCTGTCCCCTCCCAACTGCTAGTCTGGTCCTGGGGGCAATGGAAGGTGGCCAGAATGAAGCCTGGGTCAGGGCGACCCCATGCAAGGAGCAAAGCAGAACAGTGTCTCCTTCAGATCTTCTCCTAGGAATAAAAGAAGTCCATGAGATCTACCGTAGATCCAGCTCTTGCTGGAGTCCAGGTGAAGTGGAGGTAGTGCTCGCAGCCCACCAGCCCCACTCCAAGCCCTGGGACCCCTACCAAGGGGATCTCCCAGTAGGAGAATAGTGTTCCGTGCTGCTGCTAGGGTGCAAGAAGAGAAACGCAGTCTTAGAAGAGCCCTGCAAGTGAGGAGCCGTGAAGCTTCAAGCTCAATGGCCTCTGTTAAGAGGAAAAGCAGGAAAGAAAGCTTTCATAGAAGCCAAGTGAAGAAAGTATTTCCAAAAGAGGGTGATCAAGGAACTGTGTTAAATGCTGTTTAAGATGCTAAGAATCAACCATCGGATTAGCAACATGAAGGTCATTGCTAACTTTGACACAGTTTGGCGACATGGAGGGAACAAAAGTCCAGTGGGTATGTCTCAGTCAGTTTGCGCTGCTATAACAAAAATACCATAACCTGGGTGTCTTAAACAACAAACATTTATTTCTTGCTGTTCTGGATTTTGTGAAGCCCAAGTTCAAGGTGAGGCAGATCGTGTGTCTGGTGAGGACCTGCTTCCTGGTTTGCAGAAGGCTGTCTTGTATCCTCACATGGCAGAGAGGGGGGAAAAATGGAGATAGATAGAGATAGAGATAAAGAGACAGAGATAAAGAAAGATAGAGACAGAGAGAAGCAAGTTGTCTCGTCTCTTCTGATAAGGGCATTAATCCCAATATGAAGGCTTCACCCTTGTGACCTAATTAACTCACAAAATCTCCATCTGCAAATACTGTCACATTGGGGAGTAGGATGTCAACATATGAATTTGGGGGACGGCACAGACATTCAGCCACACGTGGGTAAATTCAAGAGAAAATAGACATGGGTGGGAAATAGTGAATACACGTAATTCACAGGAATTTTGTGAGTGAAAATTAACATCCATAGTTTTTATTTACAAATGAGTGAATAATATTGTTTCTATTTTCATCTCTTCAAAAAAAACCTAAATTATGTTATCACTTTGGTTTAATGTCACAGTAGATCCTAAATACAAAAGCAGTTCCCCATTCCTTATATAGATGCTCAAAACAGAATAAAAAGGGAACTTAAGAAAATCTCATCTCTTTTCAGCCCATGTAATATATCCAAATGAAACTAGTCTACAGTTTGTCTCCCAGAGACATAGGAAAACCATCTGAACAGATAGAAGTGAGAATATTGTGTTCACATGAGCTGAACTTTGTTTCCCTGCGTCACGTGCTGTTTACTTCTGAGTCTTGTTGAACATTTTTGGTCATCTCACTTTCCACCTCCCCTGGCGCTTGACTTAGTAGAGTGCATTCCTCAGCCCCAGTTCACCCTGCATTCACTCAAAAGCAAAGCAATTTGGAAATAAGTGAATTTAAAAATTAAATAATACTTTAAAAAATTAATGGCAGCCCATCTCATGCTGTGTGTGTGTGTGTGTGTGTGTGTGTGTGTGTGTCCGTGTGTGTGTCCACACTACGAAAAGTTCTAAAGTTTTTCAAAGCACTGCCTTCGTGGTTTTTAAATTATTGAAATAGTTCATGTCATCTCATGATTACTTTTTCATTTTAAAATGTTTTCCCATCTAACTTTTGCCATCACAGTATTGCTTACCAAAGAACCCTATTGTCTTGGCCATTCCTTTTGCATGACTCTATGTGTGCATATCTATAATGCCCACACAGATTTCTTTTGTGATTGGTAGTTGTGTTGGTCAGTATTGTTCATATGACCATAGTGATTATCCTAATAACTTAATAATTGTTTCTTAGTCTATTTCTTAAAATGTTCACTGATCTCAGGTATACTGTACGAAGCTAGTTAAGTTGGTCCAAGAGACTTCTTCATCTTAGTTCTTTGTTAAGTATTGTTTGATATTATGTGTAATTTCAGAGGTATTCTGTTTCCTGTTTTATGTTACACAGAAGCTTTAGCTTCCCCCCTTCCCCCAAACATTGCAAGAACCTTTAACCATGCTGTGTGTTCTGAGAACCACTTCCTCTTGATAAGTACCTTCATTGCATTTTGAAAAACAAACTATACTGAAGGAATGAAGTAAAATCCAATACTGTCAGTTATGTCCCAATCATACTGTACTCCAACTACTTCCTTCCAGCAGCATTTGTGATTATTTGGATTCTGCCAACATATTTTACCAACTGTCATCCCTATCATGAACAGATGTTTTAAATTTTTCTCTCCCTTTGTATCTATAGTTGTGATGTGTGGGCTGCATGACCAACTATTTTTTAAATTTAAGAATAATGAAAATACCAAAGCAAATTGATACTGACAGAGCCTCAGATTTTTCAACCATCTTTCTCATTCTAGTTATATTTCAGCTCTGGCAGTCTAACTATAGACTCAAAACACTGTTCACCTGCACTACGAAATACGTGATAGGAGTTCGGGTAAAGAACAGTCTCAATACAAGGATGCCAACATTTTTATTTAATCATCTTTAAAATGGAAAGAGGTCCGGTATGTAGATTAAGTCTAGAGAGTTCATCCTTGGCACTTCGATAAAGAGAGATACAGTTGTGGAAAACCCACAGAGAAAAATCTTCCAGAGGTTTGTTTGGGCCTAGAAGTGTCTGAAATCAATAAATGTTTGTTGACTGACTTAAATTGTGAAACTTCAGGCAAGTTACTTAATCTCTGGATGCCTTAGTTTCCTCATCTGTAAAATGGGGAAAATAAAAATGTCCTACCTAACATGGTTGTGAGGATGGATTTAAACAGTCAGTACATGCAAAGCACAAGGAAAGGGCCGAGCACAGGGTGAGAACACCTAATAGTTATTAGCTATTATTTTTATTATCAGGCAGATAGAGGGAATGGGGAGAGTCCACTGGCTCTCAACACACAGCCAGGCTCAGGAGCAACAGAGAGGGGTGTTTTCTCTTGGTAGACAAGGAGCAACTGTTCGATGGAATTTTGAAGACCAACTCTAACACATCTGAACTTAATTGACTGATTGTTTTAATACATCCCTGTTGTTTCCTTTACATTGTTTTACTAACAAGTATTCTGTCTTTTCTTTTCATTCTTACGGCTCAAAAAATTTTATTCTGTTATTGGTATCAGTACCTCAATCCAAGTAAAGATTATGTATAACTAAGAGCACAGCTGAAGAGATGAGCTCTGCAACCATTCAAATTAGACCATCCATAATATTCTAATTGAGTTCATAATATCCTAACTGGGTGCTACAAAAAAGCAGAATTTTGACCAACAAGCTCCTTATCAAAATTGAAATAACATGAGGTTCTCCATTGATGCTGGCTGTCACTGAGTGTATATCACTTCTGTAAAGCCCAGAATTGGTCATCTCTAGAGAAAAATCTTAACCTTTTGACTTCATGCAGAAGTTGTTAGGTGCACTTTTTAAAAATCTATATGAAGTGTAATATTTTTGTTTTCTGTTTTATGAAAAATTCGTATAAGTTTATTATTACCTATTTTGTTTAGTATTTAAACCTGTATGTTTTTATGAATAAATCTTTTTGTTTTAAATGCATCAAATAGCCCCTTAATTTAATACTATTATGCTCAAAACTCAGTTCATAGCAAGAAAGTATAACATATATGTTATAAGAGAGGAGTATTTGAACATGGTCATGTGTGTGTATTCATTTTTGTTCCTACAAATTCACAACTTTAAATATAAACACGTGAAAAATGTGGCATTGGCAAATAACACACACGTATAATTCATTCTCCATTTTGAAACCCAATGCACAGCAGAGGCATATAATTCTAAGTAAATAGTAAAATACACATAAACATATTATAAATTATATATTAAAGTGATACAGATAACCTGATCTATTACTGTATAATTAAGCTGTTACACTTTTGTTTTAAAATAAGGTATAAATATATATTTATGTGGTTAAAAATAGATATATGATGTGAATAAAGAAATAATTAAGATAGAAGACATAACTTATTTTTATTTGTTAAATAATGTTTAATTAACCTACTACTTAAATTGCAATTTATTTTAGATTGAATTAGGTAAGAAGGAAAGCCATTGATAATGTCATTCAAGTTGCACGGTAGCTATTAGATTTTGCTCAAAAATTTTGGATTTGAAAACTGATTCAAGCTTAAATAGATATGAGCTCCAACGAAACCTTTGTGTTTACCAACAAAATTTGCCTGTATAAATATCAGTATTTACTCTCTTGGCAAGCACTGAAAAAAGAGAACTAGTGCTGTGATAAGTGAGGTTCCACAACCCTCAAGCTGCACAACAGTTTAGAAACAGATGATCTGTTTCATCGTTATAGGAAACATGGAACTTGGCAACCTGTAAGGACTGCCCAGCCCTGGAATGTCACGTCTCTGCGTGCAATGCAACAGGGTCCACGTCTGGGGTGTAGGAGGTAGAATGATAGAGCTTTCTACGCAGCCTGAGACCTGCATTCTAGAACTCCTCCCCTTAGTCTGGGAGGTTACTTAATCTCTGTGGGATTTCAACAAAGCATTTTTTAACACAAAGATGAACAAGGTCTAATCCTTACTTAATAACAGCTCCCAGTCTGGAAAGAGGTTCTAACACGGTAACAAAAAGAGCATGATTCAGTATGTTAAGTGCTGTTATGGAGTGTTTATGCCAAGGACCACAAATTACTTTGTTTAAAAGTCACAATAATCCTATAATTATGTATTATTCACCTCATGTTACAGACAAGGAAAAAACCCTTTTCAAGGTTGTTGTTGGAGCCAGGATTTACTGGTACGGTTACCAGGTGCAATGGACAACAGATCTCTCTGCTACTGGGTCTGAAGGCACCATTGAAAGTGTTGACATAGAGCTTGATTTTGAATGACAAATAGGATTTTATGAATGAGAAGTGGACTATTATTCAAAGGGAATAGTCTATACAAAGACAAAGAGAATTTTTTAGAGCCTCTTCAGACATTGTCAAGGGCCCTGAATGGCAAGACTAGGGCCCTGAATGGCAAGACTTGACCCCTGAAAAGTAGGCTTGGATACATTCTGAAGGGCCTGAAAGACATGCTAAGACCTGAATTCTCTCCACTTCATCTTGACCAGCCATGGAAGGATTTTAAACAGGAGAGTGACACATTTAAATTTGTATTTCAAATTCCCAGTGATGGGGGTGAGGCTTGATACAGGATCTGGGATGCCGGGTGAGCTGATGAGGGTCTTAACTACAGCTTGACAGTGAGAATGGAGAGGAGAGCACTCCACAGGAAAAACCCGCAGGATTTTTGGACAGATTGGATGGGAAAATGGGAGGAGTCAAGGATTATGCCAAGGTTTCTAAATTGGATTAATAAGTGAATAACGACCATTAGCCAAGTGAGAGCATGCAGGAGGAGAACGCACCAGAGGGGAAATATGGTAGAAATGCCTGTTGGATATTAATGGGCTGTTTTGAGGCAAGCTATTCTGACAGATAAAAGAAGGTCTTCCCTGATCTATGTCCAAAATCATGGCTGGAATTGCTAATCCAAATGGCAATGAAACCTGCATCCAAACTGAATTAAATATATAGGGTTAACTTTTCCATAGATATAAATGCATGTCCTGTTAAACATATATGTCAGAGCACTTAGAATCAAATTTTTCCAGCTTTACTGAGATATAATTGACATGTAACACTGTATACTTTTAAGATGTACAACATAATGATGTGATATATGCATAGATTGTGAAATGATCACAATAAGTTTAGCTAACACATTCATCACCTCACATAGTGACTATTTTTTGATATGGATAGACTTTTAAAATATGTATATATGAATTTTATATATGAAACTTTTATATCTGAAGAGAAACGATTTGAGGATGAAACTGAAATTTGAGCCTTAAGGAAATATTGAGCATTGGCGGAAATTCCATTATCATTCAAGGAATCAAAATCCTGCATATGCAGCCCCAACCGCCCCACCCATCTCCTATCCACTCCACACCCCACCCCAAAAAACAACAAAATCTATCTGATAAAGTATTATTCCAGTTTTCTTTTACCCAACAGTTGGCAGTTCTTCCCAGGACACAAAAGGAACTCAGAAATAACGTACTGACAAAATGTTGTTAATTGTACCCAACATAATGTGCACGTGGCTTGTTTTGCAATCAGTTGCTTCACTAAAGCTGCTCCACCCGCTCTCAGCTGTTAACCCAAGTAACACTTTGAGCTCTAAGGGCTGGGTGTTTTCTCTCTCTCTGTCTTTAATCTTAATTTTGACCTTTGGAAAATACCACACATACAAATAGACACAGCCCTATTTTCTCACATGTATGTGTGTGTGTGTGTGTGTGTGTGTGTATGTGTGTGTGTGTGTGTATGGGTGTGTGTATGTGTGTGTATGGGTGTATGTGTGTGTGTATGGGTGTATGTGTGTGTGTTGTGTGTGTCTGTGTGTGTGTCTGTTTGTGTCTGTGTGGGGGTGTGTTTGTGTGTGTGTGTATACACTATATATATCCACGTGACTCTTGTCTCCATTCCAAAAATAAGGTTTTCTTGCAGGACTGGGGAGATAAGTATGTAAAATGATTATATTTACAGATTAATACAAATTTATGTTAATAATAGCCCTTAACTCAAATAAATGTCTTACTATTTTCAACAAAGATGCAACTTTTTCAAACTGTGATTCATGTAGTAGCAGATTTACTTACGACTGTAGACTTACCACACAATGTTGATGTTGACTTCTTTTTATAATTCCATATCAACAGACTCGGGGGGAAACGAATGAAGGGGCAAAAGGAAAGATTTTTACCGGATGAACATATGGAGAGTCTCAGCAGAGGGCATGAGAATGTGCTGTTTTGAGTTATTTCCATCGTAGGTGGACCATCCTTAACCCGCTATGTGTCAGTGGTGTGTACAGGCTGAGGAACTAAGGTCTTTGGGCTCAGTGGTTTTTTTCTGATTCATGGATGCCATGTTTCCTTTCAAGACTTTATTCTTCATCAGTATAGCACTTTTCCAAATTTAATGATTTAAGAGAAACTATTACTGGCATCATCTTTGGTTCCTGTGAGTTAATTGTAACACTGGCTGGCAATTTTGAGGTCAGCATATAAATCTATTTTTTCCACTTTGAATGGATTACTTTTCTCTTATGAAAAATTTGAAATAGTTAACAATCACATCTTAACTTTTCCTGTTAATAATAATTCATCTGAAGGATTCCTTTATTTTGTCCCATTATTGTACTACATAATATTCTAATGAAAATCAATTCACATGGCCAGTTCTGGAATTTTATTGTTTATTATGCTGATTTCCTCTTATTAAAATAATGAATTAATTATCCAGTATAAAATTTTGAATACCATATTGTTTGAGGGGACAGTTTGTGAAACCATGGCTTCTTTGTTGACTTAAATACTCTCTTCCATTTTGTATGTAGTTTGAAGAAGAGAGAGTATGGTTCAGATACTTTGTAAGCAGCTGGGAGCAGATAAAAACCACATGTAAACAGATCCCAGCTTTGACTCTTCTCCCCAACCAGAGGCAGGGCCCACCTGCAGCTCTTTTTCCTTCTTCTGACTGAAACCAACATTAAGCCCAACAACCCACATGATATAAGATGAAATCTTCCACGTTTCTTCACTGATGCTATGTTTGGGTTCTCCCTGACCTCTTAGGCCTGCACACATAGCTCTACACCTGCAATGTCTGCCTTACCTGTCACTTCTGCACCTGAGTGCTCAACCTGCCTAACTTGTGTGGTCTGACCCTGAGCATTCAGTGAACAACTTCCTTAGATTGAAACACGTGCCTCCCTGTCCCATGTGTATGCACACCTGATTCTCTCAGGTGTGTCTGTCCCTTAGGAATGTGCTTGTCCCATCATAGACCTCTCTTATTTTAACTGAAGTCCCCTTCCTAGCCAACCCAGTTTTGTAGCTACCCATGCTTCTGCAAGATACCTCCTCCCCTGGCAGCCAGATAGGTTGTTCTGGATAATTAACAGTCATCACAGAGATGAGAGTAACATGGTTATGATATTTTAAAAAATCTTTTAGAGCTATATACTGAAATAGTTACAGAAAAATAATATTTGCCTCAGAATAATGATTGGGGGAATATAATTATATACCAGGGTGCCAAAAAAAATGTTTACACATGATTTGTATTCATATTTTGTTATCAGTATATATTATTATAATTTAAATGCAGTTTTTTCTTTTCTTAAAATATGTATACATTTTTTTCGCACCCTGTGTATGTGTATACATATATATGTATATATACATACATATACACACACGATATTTAACTTTAAAAAATCAATTGTTAAAGCTGGACTTTGGGTACATGATACTATTCTCTCTACTTTTGTATATGTTTAAAAGTGTCCATATAAAATGATTAAAACACAAACACACACATAATTAGTGTTTGGCTTAAATAATACATGCTGATTCTCTACTCTCACCAGACTTCTTAGCCTGAACTGCAAGTAGCTTTAATCTTCTAAGTTTTAGAACATTTAGGACCCTTAGACATTATCTGCGGCTAACTCCTCATCTTACAGATGAAATAGTTGATTCCCATTGCCAAACAACACCCTACTAAATAGTAGCTGAAGGAGGACTAGTAATCAGGTCTCCTACTTTCCTGGTAATTCAGTCTTGCCCAAAATGTCAGGAAGAGAGCAGCTAGTTATGCCTCACAGGGCATCCCCGCCCCAATTTATGGAAACACTTTTCCTCTCTTGGACAATTGCTTCATTTGTCTTAAGGAGAAAAAATTTCAAATGTAAAATAAAGTGGGGTTTATTTTCATTTCTTATCACTTGATTGTGTGGCCATTTTAGTTCAAGTGTTTATCCCCCCAATACTTCCAAATAAATGTACCAAAAGCTGCTATTTCAGAGAGATCTTTGTAAAGTAAGGCATCATTTGATAAAGGTGCTTACCCATTCCTGACATACCATTTCTGGGTAAGTTTTTAAGTGGAGGTGAAGTTCTCCATTTCTCCGACACAATCATCTGTGGCATGAGGCTTTCTTCTCTTCTAATAAGGGTGTCCCACGGTGATGTGCATTCCTGAACGATGTCCACTTTGTCTAGTTGCCCCAGAGAGACTAGGTTAGTCTGGAGACAAGTTTAGTTTGATTGTCGCCCTGAGGCAGTTCCCAGGATTTGTTTCAATCTCTGATCGAGCAAATTAGAGAGAGGCCAGGCATGGAATTCCAGACTGAAATGAACCTTCCTCTCCATAGCCTTCTTTTCGCGACTTACCCACAGATAGGGCACTTGGAGAAAACGATGGGACAATTATCCAGGCATCAGGCTTTTACTAGACTGTTTATATCTGGGTTTCTCTCTTTTTCAGATGGGTGAGTCCAATGATGATATAGACCAAATGTTCAGCAATTTGCTGGGAGAGATGGATCTTTTGACCCAGGTAAATTCCCCTTCTTAACTTTCAAATTAGAAAAAACAAAATGGGGTTACAGAATTTGTTTTAATATAATGAGAGAGCTATCTTTAAAAAAAATAATAAGATTGATATTATGTATTCCTGATGTGTGTGACAGTGGTAGGGGAAAAAATTAAGCTTTCTTCCTGTTTATACCCTTTTGAGTTCAGTTAATTGAATACGTTGGTCATACATAAAGTCTGTTATGGCAATTCTCATGCTCATCATGGTCAAATATTTAGCCAATAGAGGAATTTTCCCCAGGTGAATCCCTCCCACAACCACCATCATTGACCAATTTCCCCTGCAGTTATCTCTAAACAAAGACTAGCTAAGATCTTTAGTAAAGATTCTCCACCAATTTTTGAGGAAATGCTACATTTTAAAGAACTAAATAGGAGTTACTGTGGCCCCTTGATTACACTGGAAGAACTTAGTCCCCTCAAAGTATCATGAAAGCCACTCAGCCATAGTCTCCAGGTCTAAGAAAAGGCCACTGGCACCAAGACCAGATAAGGTCAAAGGTCAATCACTCTCAGGCAGACTGGAGTTCAGGGGCTGCTGACCTGAGAGCCACTGACCCAAGTTACAAAGTCAGCTGAGTCTCAGTGTCTTACAGATTCAGAGAGGAGTTAGCTCATCACTTTCTGTAAAACAGTGAAATAAAAATGACCCACTATCCTTAAATGAGATAGGGATCTTAAACTTTTCTACAAAATAAATGAAGAATAGTCTATATTTTTAAAGAATACTGTCTAGTGTAGATGTCACAAATGCATCATTACAGGAGATTTTTCCTGCTGCTTATAAAAATTAACTGTCTCATTTTTATCATTCTCAGTTGACCTGTTTTATTTCAAAATGTACCTTAAGTTCTAATCTTCTGTAGTAGAAAAAAAAAATCACATAAAACATTTTCAAATAGAAATACTATTTTTAAAGAACATATTTAAAGAGAGAATGTGTAAACAATAAATGACTTTTGACTTAGTGATTAAATGTGCTGCAAAAATGATTGTCTCGTGATTAACTTTTGGGGGCGGGGATCTATTTCCACAGAGTTTAGGAGTTGACACTCTTCCTCCTCCGGACCCTAACCCACCCAGAGCTGAATTTAACTACAGTGTGGGTTTTAAGGATTTAAACGGTAAGCATGATCATTTATTTCCTTAAGGAATATGAAATCATAATGATGACTAACATCTGTATGGAACTACAATTTGAAAACAAAATTTAAGGAGCTTGGACATAATGTTAAGTCTAATTTTTATAGTCCTGGATTTCAAAGTGTGTGTTTCTGTGTCTGGATTAAATTGAGAGGCCAAGGAGGTACTTTTGCTAATAACGAAAGGGAACACTAGCCTGCATTTATGCAAAGTCTCAAGACTATCTTATTTTTTTAAAAATGTAAAGGGAATTTCTTCTTATTCCTAAGCCCTTAAAATAATAAGGAATAGTAGTATAAGAAAATATTAATAACGGCATGTTTCTTCATGGATAATGATAAACTGTCCATTTCATGATGAACAGTTTGAATGAATGCTTCCAAATATATTTTAATTTATATATATAATTAATATGGAATATGATACATTTCCTCTATTTGACAATTTTATTATTCCTGAGATCATCACATTATTTTGTTAACGAAATCTCTCTTTTAGCAGAGAGGATTTTAGCCCACGTGCTATTCATATTACAATGAATCTTGAAGTCATCGCTTCCAAATTAATGAGAATTCATCGCAACTCTTGAAAAAGATTTACCAAAAAATGGCAGTGCCTACCAAAAGAATGAAAAGCTAAATAATAGAGAAGCCCAGTTACAGAAACCCAGAGTCCCAAGTTCCATTTATGTCACTCACTGGATTTCTCTGTTTCTGTGCCTGTCATTTTCAGTAATTTCTGATAAACCCTTAGGTGCCAAAGTCTGTATCTTGATAAATTATGATACAAGTCTTCCAATTTTCCCTTTTGTCCATTCTCTCTTCTATTTGCTACATAAGTTTATTATTCTTTTCCATCATTTCCATTGTAACATTGAAAGATGGTAACATTCGTGAAGTTTCAAAAAAAGCAATACACTTCTGTAAAATTATGACATTAATAGATAACATATATTTGCACACACTTGTAACAGCTGAAAACAGATCCATTAAAATTTAAATTTAATCAACACCTCAGTTCAATTGTAGTCAACTCAACTGATTCTTTCTAAGTACCTGGTATCAAAAACAGTACTGAAAATAATAACAAAGAAACCCAACAATATATAAATGTAGTAATGTTAAAGTATAGTAACAAGAAACTCCTTGCATTGAAGAGACAAGAAGTGCACAGATGGCACAATTCGGGTATAGAATAACACCATAAAAAAGTACTGATGGGTACCAAAAATTAAATTTGGGGTTATTAGCATAAGAATAGGTTTTACTGTCTTCACTTAAAGCACAGCTAAAATGGATTAATAATATTTTACCTGAAGTCATTCAGAGAGTTAGTGGCAAACTACAGAACAGAATCTATTGTTAGTTTCTTCCCCAATTCCTTACTATTCAATTTCATATTGGTAAATTCAACATTATCATTTGCTTTGGGAAGTGTTAATATAAGTATTATTGTGGGGATTTTGTCCCTAAAATTTTTATAAAGGATTAAAATCATTTGCTTATGTGTCAACAGTCACAATGGAATTGGTAACATTAGGAAATTATGAATATGCTTCATTAGTTCTACATATATTATCTCTGAAAACATTTTAAATTAATTTATCTTAATTTTATAAAGAAGTTATAAGTAAAAATGGCTTAGAAGAAAATAAACCCTTTCTACACATTTAGGAGATCTAAACTTTAGTCCTAGAGCTGCACTCTAGAACTGTTAACATTAACATAATGTGCTACATGGTTTTTTATTATGATGATGTTTGGCAATAAATTATTTCACCAAGCTTTATGCTTGTTTGTTACTGAGTAGGTGTCATTTCCACACTTCCATTTCCTCATTCCAATTCATCCTACACATAGCAGCTAGAATTCTCTTTCTAATGGATCACTTCCATCCTGCCCATCCTTTGTTCATTAATTTGCCATCCAATGTATACCTGACCATCAAAGCTCTCTCACCAACACCACTCCTACCCCACGCAGTCTAATCAACTCTCAGGATCACATATCTGATTTCCGTAGTAATCTCACACATGGAAGAAAATCTAATTAGAATTGTCCTCCCTTCATCTTCACTCTGAAAATCCATGTCCACCTTTCCTTTAAAAGTTAACTGTAAAATATATGGCGATGGAAGGAGAAATGACTGTGGGTGGTGAACACATAATGCAATATATAAATGATGTATTATAGAATTGTACACTTGAAACCTATAAAATTTTACTAACAATGTCACCCAAATAAATTAATAAAAAATTTTTAAATTTAACTCCCAGCTCACTGTCTTATGAAGTCATTACTATTTAATCATAATTTAATATATTTTTTTTACTCCTCAACCCCCTTAGTGATTTATTTTCATCTATTTATCATTAATTGTTCTTTTTTTTAATGTGAGAATTCCTATAGTTGGGTGGTGTGCCTCCAGAAGTTCTGTCCTCACACCAAAGTCTCTAAGCATATTAAACCCAGTTCATTGAGACCCATTTTCTCCCAAATATATTCATCAGGAGTACTCTGTCTGCTGTGCAAAGTCTGGGAAAGAACTTTACTTTCATTTCCAATGTCTCCCCTCCTCTACTTTTCTAAAACTCTAAGACCTTCCACCAGAATATATAAGAATTCTCTACTTAGGCAGCTAATCATACACTTGCTGATCTGTGAGATCCCCCAATGTAAGGAACACATTTTTCTCCTTTTTTTTTTTTTTTTGGCAGGGGAGGGATTTTTTTCAGCTTTATCGAAGTGTAACTGACAAACAAAATTGTAATATAGTTAAAGTGTACAACATGATGATTTTATATATGAATACATTGTGAAAGTTTCCTTCCTATGAGTTAATTAACACATCCATCACCTCACATATGTACCTATTGTTTTTTGTTATTGTTGTTGTTTTGGTGAGGACATTTAAGTTCTACTCTCAGGAAATTTCAATTATATAACATAGTGCTATCAACTCTAGTCACCATGTTGTACATTAGATCCTCAGAGCTTATTCATCTTATAACTGAAAGTTAGTGCCCTTTACCACCTTCTCCCAATTCCCCCTGCACCCACCCCACCAGCTCCTGGCAACCAGTATTCAAATATTATTTTTAAAAATGACCTTCTTTCAGTTTTTCCAGGGACAAATCATTGTGTTGATCACTAACGTGATTTTCCCTATCAGAATCCCTAAATGCACTGGAAGACCAAGATTTAGATGCGCTCATGGCAGATCTGGTAGCAGACATAAGTGAGGCTGAACAGAGGACAATCCAGACACAGAAAGAGTCTTCTCAGAATCAGCATCATTCAGCACCTGTGGATGTATCAGATTTCAGTGGAGCAGCCTCTCTCGCTTTCGGAGCAAATGTTGCTGAAACTAGTATGAGCCCGTATGAGGATGACTTACCACCCCCACCGGCTGATCCCATGTTAGATCTTCCTCTGCCACCACCACCTCCCGAACCTCTCTCTCAGGTAAGTGTGCGGGGCCAGAGAGGGCAGGACCTTTGACCTCTGCTGCCCATCATCTTTCACTTTCTTCTAAGTGAGAGTTCCATTCCGAAGTTTGGACTCCCAAGGCTGAGATACTAAAAAACAAGGTTACTGAGTATGTTCATTGCAAAGGCAGAGTCCTCCAAAAACAAGATACATAGGTGTGTATAAAGAACATATTAGGGCCATATTAAGGAATTATTAAATTTGGCTAAAATCTGTATTTGTATGTAGCACTTCCTGGTAATACTCAATTTTGGGGGGTAATGTTTTATTAACTTGGTATGGACTGTGGGACGAATTTATACATCTTTTTGTCCCTGGTCCTAGCCCAGTACGTGAAGAATAGAAGTCATTCCTTACATATTTCTGAATTGAACTAAATGGAATTTTGCTGAATTTGGCAGCTTTGTTCAATAGGGAAAAGATATGTATCACCTATAATATCATAGTTGGGAAGGGGTGTTGAGGGCAGGCAGGTGATGAGTGTTTGATATTATTAAATTTCTGACTACTGGGAAAACAAACCACTGCAAAGTTCATATGGTCAATATTTGGGACATTAACTTACAATATGTCTCTCATAAAAGTGAAGAGAACTTTTAAGGATTTTTCTTAGAGTAAGCCACTTTAAAAATATTTTAGAATAAGAACCTAGCTCCATTTCCCGTGGCTTCTACATTTGTTGTACTGTGTGATGATGGTCAGTATCCTTAAGTATGACCCTAATAACCCTGGAAGTTCCTACAGTGACTTTTGAGTGAACAAATATAAATCAAATATTGAATCAGACTCATTGCTCTGTTATGTATTTATTGTAGAAAAATTATTTCAAAATTGGGGACCCATAGAGAGCAGAGGGTTTTTTATCCAGCTTGATTGAGCTATAATTGACATATAATATTGTGTAAGTTTAAGGTATACAATGTGATGATTTGATACACATATTGTGAAATGATTACCTCAATAAGGTTAGTTAACACCTCCATCACCTCACATAATTACCTTTGGTGTGTGCATGTGATAAGAACATTTAAGATCTACTCTTTCAGCAACTTTCAAGTACATAGTAATAAAATATTGCTAACTATAGTCACCATGCCGTACATTACATCCCCAGAACTTATTCTCCTTATAACTAGAAGTTTGTACCCAACATCTCCCCATTTTCCCTATCCCCCAAGTCCTGGCAACCACCGTCCTACTCTCTGCTTCTATGAGTGCAGCTTTTTTAGATTTCACTTGTGAGATCACACTGTATTTGTCTTTCTCTGTCTGACTTATTTCACTTAGCATAATACCTTCAAGTTTCATCTATGTTGTCACAAATGTCAGGATTTCCTTTTTTGTGACTTAGTAATACTCTATTTCCTATATGTCACATTTTCACTATCCATTCATCCAGCCACGGACACTTATGTTGTTTCCAAGCCTTGGCTGTTGTGACTAATGCTGCAGTGAACATGGGAGTGCAAATCTCATCAAAGTAGTGATTTCATTTCCTTTACATATATACCCAGAAGGGAGATTGCTGGGTCATTTGGCAGTTCTAGTTTTAATTTGGGAGGGAATGTCCAGACTGTTTTCCATAGTGGCTGCAGCAATTTATATTCCCACCAACCCTGCACAAGGGTCCCCTTTTCTCTACTTCCTTGCCAACACTTGTTGTCTCTTGTCTGTTGGACAATAGCCATTCTAATGAGCAGAAGCTCTTAATGTAGGGTTCATGAAGATTTTAGGGAAGGCATGATATTTTTGTGGCTCAAAAAGAAAAATTAAGAACCACTGGTGTGAGAAAATATATGTCTATTTTCAAGTAATTAGGATTTAACCAGAACAGTTCATTTCCTCATCGTTTTAAATGTACTCATAGGTAGGAGAGCCTTAATAATCCTATTCTCAAAATACAAAAATCAAAGGGTTTGGGGTTCATAAGATATTGAACTCTCTTCTCTGCCTGCTCATGTGTGTATCTCAGTATTTTTAGTGAATTATATGTTTAAGTTTCAGTCTAAGTCTTATCTTTGAGGGAGTTAAGTTCCCCTTTAGGAATCTAATGAAAACTATGGTAGGAATCCCAGGAAATGCATACTGACCCAAAATAATAATATAATTTAGGAAGTGCTCAGATCTCTTGAGATCCCCCTACAGATTCCGCAGAGATTATTGTGGATTAAATACGTGAAGCGCTGTTAGTGTCATCATTTCATCTGTTAAGTTACTGTTCCTAACATAGAGAGCGTGACTGCCTTCTATATCTCTGGGTTGAAGATTTTTATTGTAGCCACTTAAATTCTCAAACTCGATCATGTGAAATTTGGAGCATATAATACAGCCTTTTGCTAACATAAAATAACTAAGACACTAATGACGGCAAGGCTATTTATTTGTTGTTATTCTTTAATGAACTGTACTGAATGTCTTACCATTTTACAGGAAGAAGAAGAAGCCCAAGCAAAGGCTGATAAAATTAAGATGGCATTGGAAAAACTGAAGGAGGCCAAGGTCAAGAAGGTAAATTATGACTCAGTTTTGCAAGAGGAAGTTGAATTAGTGACATTTCACTGTGCTTAATGATTAAAACACTAAAATTTCAAGTGGTGCTTTCCAAATAATTGTAACATTTTTAATTTAAGGAGAAAGATAAATTACATAGTTATTCTTTCTATGACATCAGTTAGCTCATTTGTGATTGATAAACAGGGGACCTATGTTAGTATAAATGTGGAGGAATTCAAGTCTCTTTACCCAGGGCTCCCTCCCACCCACGGTGCCCTCTCTGGTTCTGCTCAACAATTAGCTAATAGCAGGTGGCGCCACCTTCTGGCCCATCTTAATTGGGTCAGAGCTCAGCTTCAGTTGGCCTCGCCTCCATCTCAGCACTTCTGTGACTGCATTTTTCATTTCCCCTGGGGCAACCTCCAGCCACGCTGCCTGACCTGGATGTCCAGGCTATTTCCTGAGGTACCAAATGTTGCTTCGCTAGTGCTCTGGTTTCAAAGTTGCATAGGCTTGAGTTACCTGCCCCTAAAGAAGCTTGTAATTTTATTGTGCATTTTTTTTGTAAAGCATAGGTTTTTCAAGAACTCATATATAGTATTATAACAGAAATGCCTGTACTTAACCTTAGTGTAAGCATACACCTAATAATTAAGTGTTACTGACAGTTAATTGGTAAATTAAGGGAAGGATGAAAAATCTTTGTCTTATTTCAACTTCTGAAGCATATATCATCTCCGACTCTTTAAGAACATTTCACATATTGCTGGGTGAATAGTTCTTTTCATACAGGGCATTAGACTTTATGTTCATGCTCCCTTGAACGAAGATGTTCAATACATGTTGATTGATATTCAATAAATATTCCTCGACTATCCCTGCATCCAGACTTTCAAGGTTCATCTATGAGTTTTTCCTTGTCAGTCTGGTTCCATTCATTTCGAACATGCATGAACTTCTGTATCACTATTCTTCCCTGTTCCCTCCATGCGATTAAATTCCATAATCAGTAATTGAAATTGTGCATCCTGGTTGTCTGGCCCTTCCTCCCCTTGTGCTCACTCTGTGAAGCCCTGGTTCAGTCCAGCTCTCCCCCTCCTGAGCTTGGTTCCTCTATGCTGCCTGAGCTTCTCCAGTCCAGTCACTCTCCCACTAACCTAGAAAACTGTTTCTACCTTTTCTTGTCCCCTCTTTTAAAACCTTTATTACCTCTCTCCTCATCCACATTCCCTCACCTAATGGTGTTGCTGCCCAGTACACCGAGAAAATGGAAGATATCAAAAGAACGGTGCCACAAGCTCCCAACACACTTACCCACCTGCCTGCCTGCACCTGGAACATAGAGTCCATAGTCTTTCTTGTTACTGTAGGTGACTGTCACATTCCTCAGACCAGCCCCTCCCCCTGTGTTCCAGTTCCCATTCTCTTTCCTTGTCCCTTCCCTGCTCAAACCCCTGCGGGGGCTTCCATCTCACAGGAAAGCCCAAATCCTCACATAGGCCTAACTGTCTGTGATCTGGCTGCCCGCTATCTCCCACCACTCTCTCCCCCACTCACCCCTTTCTAGCTACCTGTCTCACCGCTGTTCCTCAAGTGCTCCAGGCACACACCTGCCTCGGGACCTTCATTCTTTGCAATCCCCCTGCCTGGAAAGCTCTCCCCCAGATTCCAGTGGGTCCTTTCTGTTCCTCCTCTAGGTCTGGTCACCTACCCAGTGAGGCCTTCCCCATCTGACATTGCACGCATGCACGCCCAATACTCCCTGCTCTTCCCAATTTCCTTTTTCTCCTTTGTGCTTATCACCTTCCAACACACTGCCACCTTACTTGATTGTCATCTTCGCTGCCTACATCCCCTCCTCACCCCCACAGAAGCTCTTCCAGGCATCCTGTGTTTTCCTCACTGATGCATCCCCACCTCGTAGAACAGGTGCTAAGGCGATAGAGAGTGAACAAATCAGGTGAGGTCTCTGCTTGTGGAGAGTTCAGTTCTAGTCAGGGAGATAAGTGCTGTGAAAAAAATAAAGCAAGAATGGGTGATAGTGCCCAAACAAGCCACTGGGTATAAAACGAGGGTCACATTGGATATATTTTCAGAGAGGAAATGAAAGAGAAGTTGATTCTGAGATAAAAAGGTAAGACAACTGGCATAATCAGTCTGTTTGTTTCAACTGGAGGTTGAGAGAACAGGGAGGAGAGAGCAGCTGTTTCCTGCTGCATGTCACAAAGAAAGAGAACGTGGTCATAATTTAGTTGAGGTGCATTGTTAACAGTAAACCCAAAGCAAAACCTGCCTTGATTCAACAAAGAAGATGTGAAACAAAGCCACTCTGACCAGTGGGAAAGGGAAATTAAGCCAGGTGCTATATTTGTTCTGATTTCAGACACTCCAGATGTTTCTTAAAAGAAAAGCCTATGTGTGGCACAGAACATTCATAACTGTGACATATTCATACCATGTTTTCCCGAAAATAAGACTTAGCTGGACAATCAGCTCTAATGTGTCTTTTGGAGCAAAAATTAATATAAAACCAGTCTTATTTTACTATAAGACCAGGTCTTTATAATATGATATAATATAATACAATATAACCTAATATAATACTGGGTCTTATATTAATTTTTGCTCCAAAGGACACATTACAGCTGATTGTCCGGCTAGGTCTTATTTTCGGGGAAACACGGTACATTAATAAAGTAACTACAATGTATTCACACATAATCTACACCATGCTTTTAAAGGATGGAGATCAAGTCTATCTGAAGTACTTTGCCCTCCAGTGTTCTGTGGGTGTTGACATCATTTTGGATTATGAATGATGTACACATCTTGTAGGACAAAGCTTTGGAACTGGAAACACAATCAGACTCACTTGCTCATTGTGTTTGTGTTTGTTTGTTTGTTTGTTTGTTTTAAAGCTCTGTGACACAGGAGAACAATTGTATTTGTAAATTTAAATATAAAAGAAAAAATATTGTGTTTGTACCAACCTAATAAATGCTTCAGGGATAAGATATTCTTATATTTAACAGCTTGCAAAAGAACAAAAAGACATTATAAAAAACTGCAAAATCTTTACTGTAATGAATTAGAAAGGGGGAGTTTCTTCATTCTTGAATCATTTTACCGTATGTCACATAGCGTAGATATGAAAAGTACTTAGTTTGCTAAATCACGTAACTGTAATTTAGTGGTGTTATGTGTTCGTATAGATACTCTTCAGTTTGCAAATGTGATGGAAGCTGTGAATAACAGTAAATATGGTTTCTTCTTGCTAAAAGTCACCAGCTTTCTCTCGGTTTTTTTTTTAATTTTCTAAGTTTTATAATTGTGAACATTCATAACTACATGTGGATTAAATTTAGTTTGCAATTTCTGCCAAAAAAGAAACAAACCTTTCATCATTGTCAAATTATGTGGTTTCATTTTTTGTTTCTCTCTATAAAAGCAAAAGAAAACACCCATATATTTTATTTTCTCAAGAATTCCTAAGCAAGAATGAAATGTGGTCAAACATCAATAATTTTTCCGTCACGAAGATTAAGTTTTCTAAGTCCCAACATTGGCATTGTTTCTTAGGACATGTAGCTACTTTATAGCAAAAATTCTCAGCAGAGAGCAGCAGGCATGCCTTCTACAGAAATAACGACCACTATTTGAGGAATTTCTGTTTTTCCATGAGATCCTCCATGCCTCATTTCTCAGGTCAGGTGAATGTATCTTTGATACTGAGGTACTTGGGCTTATCATTTTAAATATATTCAAAAGACAGACATTTTAAAAAGCAACTATGCAACTAGTTGAGGTTTTGGGCTACAGATTTTCAAGGGGAAAATATATATATATATATATATTCTTCAGACAAGGCTGAATTTGAATGGTCCCAGGAGAAGGAAATGTGCTTTTACTGGCCTGATTTCTACATTTTGACTCTTGAGAAGAGAAGGTACTACCAGAAGTTTCAACTTGTGGTCCTTGCCTTCTGCTCACCAGATTTTTATCACCACCCACACCCTTTATTGCTTATCAGTAACTCTGCATAACAATCCATAGGAACTGAACTCTCACTCTGTTAACTAGAGAATGTTTTCAAGATTCTATTGGAAATGAGACAGGAGGGGCAGTTTCACAACTGCTCAGAATCTAACCCAAACTTTTGGGGAGGAAGAAGCGTTACCAGTTGTAGGGCTTGTCTCTCCAGTCCATTTAATCACTTTTTAAATAGCGATAAGTCTCATTTGTGAATTATCAGGACCAACTCTAGGCAAACAGCATAGGTAGAACTTGTCTTTAGCTATTTCGCACTTGTCTTTTTAAGTTACTAGGTTGGTGCAAAAATAATTGTGGTTTAACAGGTTAAAAATAATTGCAACAACCTCAATTACTTTTGCACCCTCCTAACAGAACAGAAATTTAAGCAAGAATGTCAGGTGGTTCTAGTTGATGATTGTGTGTGGAGTTGCTGTGGAGTCGCTGCTGGTTGTGTGTGGAGTAGTTGTGGGCACCACAGGCTGGAGATTGGGCAATAACTGTCTGGAAGGGCAAAGGCAGCACCTACTTCCTCCATTGTGCTCAAAGATAGACTCTAACTTGACTAGACTAATCCCCACTTAATTAGGTAGGATCAGTGTAATAACTCAGGGCCTAGTGGGCACATTTCCTCTGTTTGTTGTCAAGACTGGATATATAGCACCATTATAACCTGTAGCACTCATAAATAACAAACTACTATCATTAAAATATGCTATAAATACACACATGTCAAAGAAGAGCCAAATGCTAGCTGCATTACTTCATGAATTAATTCTGTTATATTGCATCAGAATTGTGATCTCTCTTGGGATTCAGAAGTTTTAGTAATTCTGACACATTGTCTGGGAAAAGCTAGTGAAATCCTATATCCTTTTTGAAGATGAGTAAATGCTGCTCCCACCAAACCATCCAGATTTAGAATGAGATAACTACCAATTTGACTGAACTCAGTGCAGTAGAATTTTTACAAATAGAATGAAAAGTCAATTAGATCACTAATTTCCCTGCATGCCTCCATAACAGTTGTTTCTCAGTCTACAGTCATTTTGCTTAATCTACCTCTAGTCTCAATTGTGTTCTGCTGTGATACAATCTGGCTCTCCATAAGGCCCCTCCATGACATCATGTCATTGTGCATTCCTGACCTTCAAAGAATTGTAGGTTAACCAAGTTTGTCTTACTGGGTCTTAGAACTCTTGGGTTGCATGAAATGGGACCCAACTCCAGCTAAGCAAAAGAGAAAATTTTATTATAAAGACATGGGCATGGCTTTCAATCAAGAAATGCTTCTGGCTCCAGGATGAAGCTGAATAATTAATAGAAATATGTCAGGAGGTTTTCTGGTCTAGACAGCAGAGTAAGTAAACACAGTGCTAACCTCCTCTCAGGACCATATCAGTTACAACTAAACCACAGAAAAACCACTATTGATAATTGCCTAAAGTCTAGCTGAACCCAAACCCTACAACTACTGACATACAGAAGAAGCCACCTCGAGACTGGTAGGAGGGGCAGAGACATGGAACGGGCTGATCCCACACCCGCGTGTGACCACCGAAAATCTAGAGGTAGAGACCCAAGATGGCGGGGTAGATAAATGCTGTGCTTGCCTTACCCCATGAACATATCAAAATTAAAACTAAATTATAGAACAATCAACATGGAGAACCATCTAAAGTCTAGCTGAACAGAAGTTTTATAACTAAGGATATAAAGAAGAAGCCATGTCGAGAGTGGTAGGAGGGGTGGAGATGCAAAACTGGCTGGTCCCACACCTACATGTGACAGTTAAAAATCAGGAGAGATATCTTGGCCACAGAGGTTCCCCATGATGGAGCGAGGGACCCCAGCTCCACACCAGGCTTACCAGCCTCGAGTATTGGTGCCAGGAAGAGGATCCCCCACAACTTCTGGCTATGAAAAACAGTGGGGATTCCAACCATCCAGGTGGGATATAAGGCTGTGGGAAACCCAGAAATCCCCTTAAGGGCCTGCACAGACACTAACCTTGGGCTCCAGAAGAGGGATGGTGACTCTGGGGGCATCGGAGACATATGGGGAGAGACTGAGTTGTGTAACTTCAGGATGAGGACTTGAGGGACAGCCCCCATTTTCCCTGTGTGTGGCCTTGCTCCCAAGCAGCCAGCAGGTGGGTGCCATCTTTCCTGTGTTGAGCCCTCCCCCACAGGCCAAATCTGAATCTGATTGGCCTGGTGAGCTCCACTGTTCCAACCTGCTGACTCACTGAGACCCTGCTTCACCCAATTTTGTACCACACGGGGCTTTATTACTGGCTGCACACTATGGGAGCTAGCAGGTGGCAGCAGGTCTCAGAGTGTCCTGGTTATTTGCAAAGCAACCTCAGACCCTGGTACTGGTGGCAGCCATCTTCGATTCACAGTGTAGCCTCTCACACGTGTCTCTAACTACAGCACAGGCAACAACCAACTGTGGATCGCTTTGTAGCTCCTACTTATCTTGGTAGTCCCTGGCCAGTCACAGGCAGTGGGTGACCTGGGCCTGCATCAGAGCCCCTCCCAAGAGGCCTCAGAACCAACATACTTGGAGGTTGGCTTCAGACCACAGCAGAGCACCACACAATTAGCCCCACAAACAGCACACACAAAGGGTGGTCTCCCCAGGCACCAGAATCTGCTGGAGTGAATCATGCTCTATGGGATAAGCCCCCACACAGTAGCCTTTAAACTGTGGACATGGCCAAACCGCATAGCCAGTCAATACCACCCACTGACATGCCGACAGCAATTAAGATTCAACTATAACAGGTCACACAAGGGACACTCCTGGATCACCCAATTCAAGTGATCATGGAGACTATGCCACTGGGCCCCACAGCACACCTACTACATAAGGCCACCCAGAAAGACTGGGAGAAGTAGCAGATCTACCTAATACATAGAAACAAACAGAAAGGCCGCCAAAATAAGGAAACAAAGAAATATATCCCCAAAGGAGGGAACAGGAAAAAACTCCAGAAAAAGAATTAAATGAAATTGAGACAAGCAACCTACCAGATACAGAGTTCAAAACAATGGTTATAAGGATGCTCAAGGAACTTAGTGAGAACTTCAACAAAGAGATAGCAAGCATAAAATGGACATAGAAACCATAAAAAAAGAACCAGTCAGAAGTGAAGAATACAATAACTGAAATGAAGAATGCACTAGAAGGACTCACCAGCAGACTAGATGAAACAGAGGATCGAATCAGTGATTTGAAAGACAACATAACAGAAAATACCCAATCAGAATGGCAAAAAAAAAAAAGAAGAATCAAAAAAATGAGGAGAGTTTAAGGGACCTCTGGGACAACATCAAGTGTACCAATATTTGCATCATAGGGAGAGCAAGGAATTAAAAACCTATTTGAAGAAATAATGACAGAAAATTTCCCAACCCTGATGAAGCAAATAAGTATACAAGCCCAGGAAGTGCAAAGAGTCACAAACAAGATAAACCCAAAGAGTCCC
This sequence comes from Rhinolophus sinicus, assembly GCF_057876585.1. NCBI lineage: Eukaryota > Metazoa > Chordata > Mammalia > Chiroptera > Rhinolophidae > Rhinolophus > Rhinolophus sinicus. The sequence continues at coordinate 126,380,940 of NC_142501.1, forward strand.
ACACCAAGACACAGCATAGCTAAAATACGAAAGGTTAAAGATGAAAAAAGAATCCTAAAAGCGGCAAGAGTAAAGCAGTTAGTTACCTACAAGGGAGCTCCCTTAAGACAATCAGCTGATTTCTCAACAGAAACTTTGCAAGCCAGAAGGGATTGGCAGGAAATACTCAAAGTAATGAAAAGCAACGACATGCAACCAAGATTATTCTACCCAGCAAAGCTGTCATTTAGAATTGAAGGATAGACAAAGAGCTTCACAGACAAGAAAAAGCAAAAGGAGTTCATCACCAGCAAACCAGTATTACAGGGTATCTACCCAAAAAATCTGAAAACATTTATACATAAAGACACGTGTGCTCCAATGTTCATTGCAGCTTTGTTTACGGTGGCCAAGACATGGAAACAACCAAAATGTCCTTCGATAGATGAATGGATGAAGTTGTGGTATATATACATAATAGAATACTATTCGGCCGTAAGAAAAGATGATATAGGAACATTTGTGACAACATGGATGGATCTTGAGAGTATAATGCTAAGCGAAATAAGTCAGACAGAAAAAGCAGAGAACCATATGATTTCACTGATATGCAGTATATAAACCAAAAACAACAAAAGAACAAGACAAACAAATGAGAAACAAAAACTCAGACACAGACAATAGTTTAGTGGTTACCAGAGGATAAAGGGGGTGGGGGTGGGAGATGAGGGTAAAGGGGGATCAAATATCTGGTGATGGAAGGAGAACTGACTCTGGGTGATGAACACACAATGGGATTTATAGAGGATGTAATGCAGAATTGTACACCTGAAATCTATGTAATTTTACTAACAATTGTCACCCCAATAAATTAAAAATATACATTCATTGAAAAAAAAGAAATAAATAAATAAAAAAAAAACAACAACAGTATTACAAGGACTATTAGAGGGACTTTTTTAAGGCAGGGACAAAAAAGTCAAAAATATGAATAATAAAAGGGCAATAACTACATATTTATCAAGAATTACTTTTAAAATTACTTTAAATGTAAATGAATTAAATGCTCCAATCAAAAGATAGAGTGGATAAGAGAACAAGACTCTTACATGTGCTGCCTACAATAGAATCACTTCAGATCTAAAGACACACAGACTGAAAGTAAATGAATGGGGAAAAGATATTTTATGAAAATGGAAACAAACAAAAAAAAGTTGGGGATAACAGTACTTATAATACCAGACAAAACAAACTTTAAAACAAAGGCTATAATAGGAGACCAAGAAGGACCTAGTAATTCCACTTCTGGGTAAAGTCTCTGAGGGCTGGGCAAGGACTGTGTCTATTGTGTGTTTTTCCGAAGAAACCCAACATGCTACTTTGAAGGAAGGTGTACATCCATATGTTCATTGCAGCATTGTTTGCAATGGCCAAGATGTGGAGGCAGCCTGGATGTCCATTGATGGATGAATGGATAAAGAGGAGGTGGTACATATCATGCCTTTTGGAGCAAAACTTAATATAAGACCTGGTCTCATATTATATTGTATTACATAAGACCTGGTTTTATATTATAGTAAAATATAACTGGGTCTTACATTAAGTTTTGCTCCAAAAGGCACGTTAGAGCTGATTGTCCAGCTAGGTCTTACAGTGGACAGTAAGTATCTACGTGGTAACACGGTATCTACAGTGGAATATTGCTCAGCCAGGGAAGGGAATGGGTTTTTGCCATCTGTGGCGGCATGGATGGACCTGGAGGGTATTGTGCTGAGTGAAGTATGTCAGATAGCGAAAGACAGATGCAATGCGATTTCGCTTATATGTGGAATCTAAAGAACAAAATAAATAAACAAACAAAACAAAGGCAAGCTCGTAGACACAGAGAACATTTTTTTTTTTTAATTAAATTTATTGGGGTGACAATTGTTAGTAAAATTACATAGATTTCAGGTGTACAATTCTGTATTACATCATCTATAAATCCCATTGTGTGTTCACCACCCAGAGTCAGTTCTCCCTCTTATCACCTTATATTTGATCCCCCTTACCCTCATCTCCCACCCCCCACCCACCGCCCCTGTTACCCTCTGGCAACCACTAAACTATTGTCTGTGTCTATGAGTTTCTGTTTCTCATTTGTTTGTCTTGTTCTTTTGTTGTTTTTGGTTTATATACCACATATCAGTGAAATCACATGGTTCTCTGCTTTTTCTGTCTGACTTGTTTCGCTCAGCATTACTCTCTCAAGATCCATCCATGTTGTCACAAATGTTCCTATATCATCTTTTCTCACTGCCGAATAGTATTCCATTGTGTATATATACCACAACTTCTTTATCCATTCATCTATCGAAGGACATTTTGGTTGTTTCCATGTCTTGGCCACCGTAAACAAAGCTGCAATGAACATTGGAGCACACGTGTCTTTATCTCTAAATGTTTTCAGATTTTTTGGGTAGATACCCAGAAGAGGGATTGCTGGGTCATATGGCAATTCTATTCGTAATTCTTTGAGAAACCTCCACACTGCCTTCCATAACGGCTGCACCAGTCTGCATTCCCACCAACAGTGTATGAGGGTTCCTTTTTCTCCACAGCCTCTCCAACATTTGTTATTGTTTGTCTTGTTGATGATAGCCATTCTGACTGGGGTGAGGTGATATCTCATTGTGGTTTTGATTTGCATTTCTCTGATGATTAGTGATGTTGAGCATTTTTTCATATGTCTATTTGCCATTTGTATGTCCTCTTTGGAGAAATGTCTCTTCAAGTCCTCTGCCCATTTTTCAATTGGGTTGTTTGTTTTTTTGTTGTTGAGTTGCATGAGTTCCTTGTATATTCTGGATACTAGCCCCTTATCGGAGGCACTGTTTGCAAAAATCTTCTCCCATTCAGTTGGTGGCCTCTTTATTTTGTCAATGGTTTCTTTTGCTGTGCAGAAGCTTTTAAGTTTCATATAGTCCCATTCGTTTATTTTAGCTTTTACTTCCATTGCCTTTGGAGTCAAGTTCATAAAATGCTCTTTGAACCCAAGGTCCATAAGTTTAGTACCTATGTTTTCTTCTATGCAGTTTATTGTGTCAGGTCTTATGCTTAAGTCTTTGATCCATTTTGAATTAACTTTGGTACATGGTGACAAATAGCAGTCCAGTTTCATTCTTTTGCACGTGGCTATCCAATTCTCCCAGCACCATTTATTGAAGAGGCTGTCTTTGCTCCATTGTATGTTTTTAGCTTCTTTGTCAAAAATTATCTGTCCATATTTATGTGGTTTTATTTCTGGGTTCTCAATTCTATTCCATTGGTCTATGTGTCTGTTTTTCTGCCAATACCATGCTGTTTTGATTATTGTAGCCCTGTAGTACAAGCCAAAGTCAGGAAGTGTGATACCTCCATTATTGTTCTTTTTCCTTAAGATTGCTTTGGCTATTCGGGGTCTTTTGTGGTTCCAAACAAATCTGATGATTTTTTGTTCTATTTCTTTAAAATGTGCCATTGGGATTTTGATGGGGATTGCATTGAATCTGTATATTGCTTTGGGTAATATGGCCATTTTAACTATGTTGATTCTTCCAATCCATGAGCACGGAATGTCTTTCCATTTCTTTGTGTCTTCTTCAATTTCTTTCAAAAATGTCTTATAGTTTTCAGCATATAGGTCTTTCACATCCTTGGTTAAGTTTATTCCTAGGTATTTTATTCTTTTTGCTGCAATTGCAAAAGGAATTGTTTTTTGTATTTCTTTTTCTGAGATTTCATTGTTAGTATATAGGAAGGCAATGGACTTTTGTGCGTTGATTTTGTAGCCGGCAACTTTACTGTATTCGTTGATTGTTTCTAATAGTTTTTTGGTGGAGTCTTTAGGGTTTTCTATATATAGCATCATGTCATCTGCAAAGAGTGATAATTTAACTTCTTCATTCCCAATTTGGATGCCTTTTATTTCTTTCTCTTGCCTGATTGCTCTGGCAAGGACTTCCAACACTATGTTGAAAAGCAGAGGTGATAGGGGACATCCCTGTCGTGTTCCTGAACGTAGAGCAAAGGGCTTCAGTTTTTCTCCATTAATTATGAGATTAGCAGAGGGCTTGTCATATATGGCCTTTATTATGTTAAGGTATTTTCCTTCTATACCCATTTTATTAAGTGTTTTAATCATAAATGGATGTTGTATCTTGTCAAATGCTTTTTCTGCATCAATTGATATAATCATATGATTTTTGTCCTTTATTTTGTTTATGTGATGTATCACATTGATGGATTTGCGTATGTTGAACCATCCTTGTGCCCCGGGGATGAACCCCACTTGGTCGTGATGAATAATCTTTTTAATGCATTGTTGTATTCGATTTGCTAGAATTTTATTTAGGATTTTTGCATCGGTATTCATTAGAGATATTGGTCTGTAGTTTTCTTTTTTTGTGCTGTCCTTACCAGGTTTTGGTATCAGGGTAATGTTGGCCTCATAAAATGAGTTAGGGAGTACTGTCTCTTCTTCAATTTTTTGGAAGAGTTTGTGCAGAATTGGTATTAGATCCTCTTTGAAGGTTTGGTAGAATTCACTAGTGAAGCCATCTGGTCCCGGACTTTTGCTTTTGGGAAGGTTTTGGATGACTGATTCAATTTCGTTACTGGTGATCGGTCTGTTTAGATTTTCCAGTTCTTCATGGTTCAGCCTTGGAAGGCTCTATGTTTCTAAGAACTTGTCCATTTCTTCTAGGTTGTTGAATTTGGTGGCATATAGTCCTTCATAGTATTCTTGGATGATCCTTTGTATTTCTGTGGTGTCCGTGATAACTTCCCCTTTTACGTTTCTGATTTTGTTAATCAGTGTCTTCTCTCTTTTTATCTTAGTAAGTCTAGCCAAGGGTTTGTCAATTTTGTTAATCTTTTCAAAGAACCAGCTCTTTGTCATATTAATTTTTTCTATTGTCTTTTTGTTCTCTATTTCATTTAGTTCTGCTCTAATTTTTGTTATTTCCTTTCTTCTGCTGACCTTGGGTTTTACTTGTTCTTCTTTTTCTAGTTCTTTAAGGTGTAACATGAGGTTATTTATTTGGGATTTTTCTTGTTTCTTGAGATAGGCCTGTAATGAGATAAATTTCCCTCTTAAAACTGCTTTCGCTGCATCCCAAAAATTTTGGTAGGATGTATTTTCATTGTCATTTGTTTCAATGTATCTTTTGATCTCTCCTCTAATTTCTTCTTTGACCCAGTCCTTCTTTAAAAGTATGTTGTTTAGTCTCCATGTATTTGTGTTTTTTCCCGCTTTCTTTTTACAGTTGATATCCAATTTCAAAGCCTTGTGATCAGAGAATATGCATGGTATGATTTCAATCTTCTTAAATTTGTTGAGACTGATTTTATGTCCCAATATATGGTCTATCCTTGAGAATGTTCCATGTACACTAGAAAAGAATGTATAGTCTGATGTTTTAGGATGAAGTGCTCTATAAATGTCAATTATGTCCATTTCATCTAATGTGTCATTTAGGGCTACTATTTCGTTATTTATTTTCTGTTTGGATGATCTATCCATAGCTGTCAATGATGTATTTAAGTCCCCTAGTATAATTGTGTTTTGGTCAATTTCTCCCTTTAGTTCTGTTAGAAGTTGCTTGGTGTATTTCGGTGCTCCCTGATTGGGGGCATAAATATTGATGACTGTTATGTCTTCTTGTTGTACAGTCCCCTTCACCATTCATGGACATTCATGAAATGTCCATCTTTGTCTCTTGTTATCTTTTTCACCTTGAAGTCTGTTTCATCTGATATCATTATGGCTACACCTGATTTTCTCAACACAGAGAACATTTTGATGGTTGCCAGATGGGAGGACATTGGGGGGCAGGGTGAAAAAGGTGAAGGAATTAAGAAATACAAATTGGAAGTTACAAAATAGTCATGGGAATGTAAAGTAAAACATAGGGAATATAGTCAATAATGTGCTAATAAGTATGTATAGTGCCAGCTGGGTACTAGACTAGTCTTAGGGATCACTTCTTAAATTATATAAATGTCTAACCACTGTGCTGTACACCTGAAATTAATATAAAATAATATTGAATGTCAACTACAATTGAAAAAATTTAAAAAGAGGGGGGAGGAGAAGGGGAATAAGCGGTCAAAATATCCAGGTATAAAACAAATAAGTCAAGGGGATGTAATGTACAGCGCAGGGAATACAGTCAATAATGTTGTGATAGTGTGGTATGGTGTCAGATGGTTGCTGGACTTATGGTGATCACTTCTTTAGGTATATAAATGTTAAACACGTATTGTGTACACCAGAAACTAATATAATATTGTATGTTAGATGTAGTTTAATAAAAATCTTTTTAAAAACAATGGCAGGTAAACAGGAAGTCAGCACTTACTTGGTTTTGTTTGTCTTCTTTCTCCCTCACCAGAATGCAAAGTCTCTGAGGGCTGGGCAAGGACTGTGTCTATTGTGTGTTTTTCATTTTTGTGAAATGATTTCTCCACTTCTATATTCCTAACACCTTAAACAAGTTCTTGGCATGTGAGTGAGCAGGATACAGTCTTAATTAAATTCACAGAAGCAATAGCAACTTTGAAACCTTAATCTTTGTGGCCTTCTTTAGTTGCTGAAATTTAGTGGCTGCTCTGTGGCTTTATCCTCAGCTGGTTGTCAAGGTGCACATGAATGATAACAGCACGAAGTCCCTGATGGTGGATGAGCGACAACTGGCCCGAGACATTCTAGACAACCTGTTTGAGAAAACCCATTGTGACTGCGCTGTAGACTGGTGTCTTTATGAAATATATCCAGAACTACAAATTGGTAAGTCTCATCCCCAGCTATAGACTGTACTCCCATCATCTGTGGTTTGCTTTATTATGGGTTTTGGTCTCTTATTAAGAAGAGTTTGGTTTAAGGCTATCAAGACTTCCCGTACATCACTTCCCTTCTGTCAGACTTAGTTCTTGCCTCTTCATTTCTTTGTGAGGAAGAGACTCAGATTATAGCAGGTGGCCAGACCTTGGGGGATGTAAGTATTATTATTGTCACTTCTCTAGTGGTTCCTAAGGGAAAGAAAGTGACGGGATGATACTTCTTACTCCATGCTTAGTAAGCTAAGCAGGTTGCCTGAGGTCCTGGGTATCTGTCAGCTAATGTCTCCTCAGTGTTTGCTTTTATTAAGCTGTAGTGTAACTGCCTCACATCACAGTTCATTTCCCCTTTCTCCCTCCCACTCACCTAATGCCTGACACTTTGTCTAGTAGAAGAGGCTCGGCCCCAAAGAGCAAAGGACACTTGATAGAAATTGATGGAGTTAAAATAAATAAATAAATAAATAAATAAATAAATAAATAAATAAATAAATAAAGCAGTTAAAGAAATACTCTGTTATTTCTTGTCTTAATACCACTCACAGAATGATTATCTCCCAGGAGAGCTTGGTGGAATATAGAATTGCTTGTTTTAGAAGCTTTCGGTGAAATTGTTTTCTGAAGGAAATGGCCTACACTATAATAACCTCTTGAGGTTTTCTTCAACTCTCTGAGTCAAACAGAAAAATGAAAGCCTTCTTTTATGTTTAGGTTTGGTTCCAATATTCATGCATTGTTTTTAGAGTTTAAGGAATATTTTATAGTACTTACTGCATACCTTACAATGTCATTCAAAGTTGTTTAAACTTTTTCCTCCTTACAGATAGGATGTTTACTTCCACCTAGTATTACTTACAGTCAATTTGAATAGCGCTGCAATAAACATAGAGGTGCATATATATTTTTGAATTAGAGTTTTGGATTTTTCTAGATAGATACCTAAGAGTGTAATTGCTGGGTCATAAGGTAGTTTCATTTCCAGGGGGGTGTAGATGTCTATCTATTACATTGTTTTGTACACCTGAAGCTAATTTAAAAAATGCTAATTTGAAAAAAAGTGCAATGGCTTACCATTATCACTATTTTTTTATGAAAAATAAATTGAAGACCTGACACTGAAAAATAAAACGTAGCAGAAATGTTACAAGATGACATCATGTAAGAATTAGGAATTCCTAAAAATCGACGAGAAGTATGAAGCATTGTGCTTAAGTCAATACTAGCTTATTTCTCTGTTAGAAACCCTGATGTGTTGGGTCTGAAAGACTGCTTTTTCTTGTTTCATTAGAAAGGTTTTTCGAAGACCATGAAAATGTAGTTGAAATCTTATCAGACTGGACAAGAGACACAGAAAATAAAATGGTGTTTTTGAAGAAAGAGGAAAAATATGACGTATTTAAAAATCCGCAGGTAAGATAACTTGCATATTGTTAAACCATATAAAGTATGGAGGATTTCTTTCATGTCACCTGTGTGCTAACAACCACATCGTTCATCTCACAAAATACCACAAATGTATTCCTTTCAAAGAAACACAAACTCAACTCTTAGGTCATATGTAAACTAAGAGCCCCTTGAAGGATCCAGAAAGAAAAGAATCCATTGTGTTTCTTTTTGATACAGCATCTAAAACATACCAATCGGTTGACTAATCCTCCTTATCTGTCCTTATTGCTAATTGACTACATTAATCCAATATACCTTGATGCACTCTGAATAATTAATGCTTCATATTTTGAAAATATGCTTTTGTTTGTTGTTCACATTTGGTGCTTATTAATGCTGGGATTACTAAAGAGAGCACCTGGAGAATGTGCAACTTGCTGTGCTTTAGTTCTATAGTCTACATAATGAAAAGCACTGTTCTCCATATTTGAACAAGTTTTCTTCAAGTCATGTGTACAAGGAAGTCACGGAAGTATAGGCCTTTCCCCACTGCGGCATCCAGCCAACTGTAATTGCATGCGAGTCATTAAGTCTTGTTTAGGAAAGTCAAAGAGTGTTAAACACAGACGTGAGCCTTAGGAACATCCAGACACCTTTATATTTTACAGATTAACAAAACCAATCCCAAAATTATGGGAGACAGAATGAAAAGTTACTCTAGAGCAGCTTGCTCAGGAGAAAATGTCCTTTCCCCTATACTGTGTTGTTTTCCAGCGTCTTCTCTAGGTTGTATGGTGGCAGACTGGCAACAAAGCAATTAAATACTGTTGTTTGTAACAAATGGCAAACAAAAAAAGTACAAAGTTTTCAAACTATGACTACTTTCAATACCATGCTTTAGTGCCTATATTACTGTGTTTCCCCAAAAATAAGACTGGGTCTTAATATAAATTTTTGCTCCAAAAGATGTATTAGGGCTTATGTTCAGAGGATGTCATCCTGAAAAACCATGTTAGGGCTTATTTTCCAGTTAGGTCTTATTTTTGGGGAAACATGGTAGTTTGGGTGCCATCTAAGCTGGTATAACAAAGAGACCCCCTACATCAGTGGCTTGAGCCAACTAGAAGCTTCTTTCTCACACACCAGTCCAAACATAGGTGGGAAGATTCAGTAGGATGGTTCTGCCATCCTAAACACGTGGCTTCCATCTGTGGATCCAAGGCAGCTTTTCCACCTGCCCATTTTCCAGTTCATAGGAGCTGTGGAAAGAGCCAGCGGAGTACACAACCAGACTCTTCACTGGAAAGACCTGGAAATGGCACTTGCTTACATCCCATTGGCCAGAACTTAGTTACCTGGTGAGAGAAGTTGAGGAGTGGTTTCTATCTGAACAACCACACGCACAGCTAAGATTGGGGAGTGATATTCAGGCCACCACTTTGCACAACTCCTTCATGAAGCACCCTTCAAATTGCGTCTGTAAGAATGGTGCCCAGGAATTGTGTGGCAAGGCTGTACTTTTGTATAACTAAGAGAAGGCGGAGGAGGAATGGGTATTAGTGGATATCTGCAGATTGCCAGTGTCTAATGAATTAGTGCACAAAACCTAACTACGCTCTCACTGCATCAGATACACGATGTTAACAGGGTTCCTGCAGCCGCCCTCCTTTCACACCATTCCCAGCCATTAATACCATTACAAAGGTAATCCCAATTCGACCTCTATTGCCTTTTCCTCTTTGGGGACTTCGTGTAAAATGGAATCATGTCATAGTACTCTTTTGTGTTTAGCTTTTTGTTTTCCACACAACTTTCATTCATGTTGTTGCATATAGCAGTAGTTTATTCTTTTTCACTGCAGTTTAGTATTCTATTGTGTGACTCTACCAAAACATGTTTATCCATTGTATGATTGATGGGCATATGATTTGTTTCTAGCTTGGGGCTTTAACAAGGAATGCTGTTGGGAACATTCTTGCACATGTCTTCTGTTGGACATTTGTAGACTTTTCTCTTGCATATAGACCTGCAAGTGCAACTGCTAGATTATACATTATGCATCTATCTAGCTTTAGGAGATAGTGCCATGCTGTTTTCCAAATTGATTCTATGATTTTCCCTCCCATTAGTATCATATGAGAAGTCCTGCTGTTCCAGATGCTGCCTGACCTTGGTGTTGCCATTTTAAAAAAAACACTTTTAGTGGTTATATGTGGGTGTGTAGTGCTATCTCCTGTGGTTTTAAGTTGAATTTTCCTATTACCAATGATTTGAGTACCTTTTCAAATGTTTATTATCCATTTGAATGTCCATTTTTGTGAAGTGCCTGTTCAAGTCATCCGCCATGATTCTCAGCCTCTCACCTTAGGCCAAGCATCACAAATGCCCTCTGGGGAGATGTGGCTCTCAGAACATCTAGACACCTCTTTGTTTTCCTTTCTCTCTTGAGTCCTGGTTACCTCTGCAGCTATCCAAACCCTGCATACAGATTTTTTTTTTTTTAATCCAGATTTTCTAGTTGATTTTTAAATCCAGATTTTCTAGCTGATTTGCTCTAGCTGCAAGCTACTATATCACAGGAGGGGCAGAAATCCTCCTCATGGATTCTGCTGAGTTATAATATATTCTTTAAAACCAAGTAAGAAGATTCTCCTAATTTACAATTAAATTTAAGGATCAACATTGAGGTGGATGCATTTTTGATGTGACTGATTTTAAGTACTTGCATTTTCTCAGTGTTTCGTTGAATAATCCATCTTCTGATCAGTACTCCACCTGGATTGTGTCTTCAACATGCTACCCTTAGAGTGAGGGACGTGAATTCTGACCATTTCTGGGTTGTATGTGCGTGAGAAACTTCCACTGGAAATACACTTCTATGTATCTGACTGCCTTCTTCTGAAGATAACAATGTTCTTCTGAATCCTGCAGTTCATTAGTTGTATAGATATGTTGTCCATAAAGCCTTTCAGATACGATTTCCCATCAGGTCTTGAAGTATTTTGCCATAAACACGATGCTGGTTTTTCCTCTTCACTCATCCTAAATCAGGGCAAGATTGTTCTACAGTATCTGTCAAGAGGCAAAATCTGTGGTGCGCCCTTAGCCTCATTTTCTATGCATCTGGGCAGTGGACATTTTCCCTTAGGGTTAAGGCTTCGTTCTTGCAGAAAAATGATTTATAGAAGTAGAAATCATGAGTGAAATGCCATCAGCAGAAGGTTATCGTGCGATGGAAGATTCTGGAGTCACTTATAGTAGTCCAGAGTATCATTCATTGTATTTCCTACAGTGTATTGTTTTCCTTCCTGCCATCGTAATGCCTCTTGAAGCTGAGGGAGGCCTGACCCCTGGCTAGGACTCACCGTTCCTGGAATAGGTCTTCTAATCCTGGCTGGCAGCAGTGCCAAGGCCAGTGGCATCAAGCTGTTGATTCACACTCACTTCACTCTCCAGTACCTCACCCAAAATCCAAAATTTTAGGAAGAGATGCCACGCAAGCAAAATTGGCTAAGAGTGAAATACAGATTAAGAAAAGAAAAAAACCTAAAAAATTCTGTAGCATGGGCCCAAAGACTTAAAGATGCATAAAAACTAAGTACTACTTAGGGCATCAGAATCACTAAGACCTGCAAAAACATGTGGCAGGGGAGAATTTTAACCAATTAGTTACTTCTGCTGTGAGTTTATTTGCGATCAAATTATTTTTAACCAAATCATATGGTCCTAGTAAGATTTCATTTAGCCTGGAAAGAAGCGGGAACAAAATGATGGAGGGCCTTGTAACCTCTGTCAAAGACATTGATTGGACTTTATCCTGGGGTTTGAGCAGGGGCGAAGATCACTGTGGCTGCTCAATGGAGGATGGATTTGGAGAAAGCCCAGTAAAAACCACCATGTGGTAGAGAGGTGGTTACAGAAGCCCAGAAAGAGGAGATGATGATGGACTGGAGAGCACTAGGAGATTCTTAGGATGAAGAATTTTGCAGAATGTGGTGATTAATAGGGAGGCATAAGAGGAGGATGCAGGGATGACACACGGGTTTCAAGATCAAGAACTGAGCAGGTTCTAATGTCATTCACTGAGGTAAGAAGCACCAGAAGAGAAATAGGTTGGGAATCATCTATAATAAAGTTATGGAGAGAAACCAGATTCTGGTTTCTCTGTGAATCCAGAGATTCTTAATTATGAAGGCATCCCATCAGAATGACTGGTCTATATACTTTGGGAGGTACTAACAGACCACCTCATTTTAAAATGAGGAACAACAGAGCAAAGAATTCCCCCCCTCACATCTGGCAACCATCAAAATGTTGTCTGTATTTATGAGTGTGTTTCTGCTTTGTTTGTTTGTTTGTTTGTTTGTTTTCTTCTTTAGATTCCACATATAAGCGAAGTCACATTGCATCTGTCTTTCTCTGTCTGACATACTTCACTCAGCACAATATCCTCCAGGTCCATCCGTGCCACCACAGATGGCGAGAACCCATTCCCTTCCATGGCCAAGCAATATTCCATTGTACATATGTACCACCTCCTCTTTATCCATTCATCCGTTGACAGACACCCAAGGCTGCCTCCACATCTTGGCCATTGTAAACAGTGCTGCAATGAACATATGGATGCACATGTCCCCTCAAAGTAACATATTGGGTTTCTTCCACTAACTACTCAGAAATGGGATTATTGGGTCCTTCTTTGTTACTTGTTAAAGACTTTGTTTTAAAGTCTGTTTTGTCTGGTATAAGTATTGCTACCCCACCTTTTTTTTTTCATTTCCATTTTCATGAAATATCTTTTTCCTATTCATTTACTTTCAGTCTGTGTGTGTCTTTTGATCTGAAGTGGGTCTCTTATAAGCAGCATATGTAAGGGTTTTGTTTTCTTATCCATTCAGCCATCCTTTATCTGTCCTTCAATTCTAAAGCTCTTTGTCTGTCCTTTGATTCTAAATGATAGCTTTGCTGGGTAGAGTAATTTTGTTTGTAGATCCTTGCTTTATGTCACTTTGAATATTTCTTGGCAATCCTTTCTGGCCCGAAAAGTTTCTGTTGAGAAATCAGCTGGTTGTCTTATGGGAGCTCCCTTGTAGGTAACTAACTGCTTTACTCTTGCTGCTTTTAGATCTCTCTTTGTCTTTAACCTTTGGCATTTTAATTATGATGTGTTTTGGTGTGGGCCTCTTTGGGTTCCTCTCGCTTGGGACTCTCTGCACTTCCTGGTCTTGTATGTCTATTTCCTTCACCAGGTTAGAGAAGTTTTCAGTCATCATTTCTTCAAATAGGTTTTCAATTTCTTGCTCTCTTTTCTCCTGCTGATACCCCTATAATGCAAATGTTGGTACGCTTGATGTTGTCCCAGAGGTCCCTTAAACTCTCTTCATTTTTTGTGTTCTTTTTTCCTTTTGCTGTTGTGATTGGCTGTTTTCTGCTACCTAATCTTCTAAATCACTGGTTCAATCCTCTGCTTCTTCTAATCTACTGTTGATTCCTTCTAATGTAGTCTTCATTTCAGTTATTATAATCTTTATTTCTGACTGGCTCTTTTTTATGTTTTCTATCTCCATTTTTATGTTTCCAACCTCTTTGTTGAAGTTCTCCCGGAGATCATTGAGCATCTTTACAACCAGTGTTTAGAACTCTGCATCTGGTAGATTGAGTGTCTCCATTCTGTTTAGTTCTTTTTCTGGAGCTTTGTTCAGTTCTTTCATTTGAGATATGTTTCTCTATCTCTTCATTTTGACTGTCTCCCCATGTTTGTTTCTATGTACGGTTGCTATGCCTGCTGGTCTTAGTAGAGTGGCTTTATGTAGTAGGTGTCCTGTGGGACACAGTCATGCAGTCTGTCTGGTAACCAGAGCCAGGTGTGTCCCTTATGTGGGTTGTGTGTGTCCTCCTATTGTAATTGAGACTTGATTGCTATTTGAACATCAATAGAAGGGATTGACCCTCAGCATGATTGGTTGTGAAACTGGCCATGACTATAGTAGAGGAGCTGTTGTTCAGGGGCTGACCCTACAGTGCAGGTTTTGCTTTAGTCAGGCTCTGGTGCATTCCCAGTCTTCTCTTTGAGTATGTCATCCTTGGAGGCGGCCGGGTGATGCTCTGGCTCACTTCGAAGCTGCCCTTTGGGTCTGCCAGACCCAGGACCTCCTGGGAGGGGACCTGCTGCAGGCCCAGTTCAGCTGCAGTCTGTGCCCTTTCCAGGACCACCTGACATGAGCCACAAAGCAATCCAGAGATGGCCACTGCCCATATTGTGCTTGGTGGTGCCTTGGGAGTTTAAGCCTCAAATCATGGTCCGCTGTCACTAGTGCTGGGTTTTGAGCTGCTCAGCCAGAGATAGGGGACATGCCAAAGCCAGATACTGCTTGTTTTGGTTTTGTGAACCTTTGAGAGATTTTAGGAATGTCTGCAGCATGAGCCAAGGCAGGCCGTTTATAGGAGAAAGATGGTGGAAGTGGCTTGGATAAGCCCAAAAGTTAGGTTGTGCATAGTCTCAGGGAATCACTAGGACAGTGCAAATGAAAGGTGATTGCCAGTTTGATGGAGACTCAGATGTAGCATCTGCCTGTGTGTGTACTCGGGGTGTGGGGGGGGGAAGGACTCAACAAAGAAACAATGGCTTCTGCCAGCTCCTCCCTCCAGGAGAAGGCTGCTTCTCCAGCCCTCACCATGAGTTCAATTACTCCCGTGTATCCCTGGCACCTTTTGAGCTGCTCCCCCAGCACTGGAGCTCAGAGCAAGTGAGTCCATCAGTAATTAAGTCCATGCGTGGTCCCTTTAAGAGGAGCATCTGGGACTCCAGCCACTCTCCATCTCACTCTGCCACAATCTCTGCTGGTTTTCACAGACAGAAATTATGGGTACTTCTCTCTCCAGCACTAAAACCCTGGGCTGGGGAGGGGTTGGGACCCCTCACTCTTCCACAGTGGAGATATCCCTCCTGATTTTTAATGGTCACACACGGGTGTGGGACCAGCCCATTCCGGGTCTCTACCCCTACCAGTTTCAAGGTGGCTTTTCTGTATGTCTGCAGTTGTAGGGCTTCAGTTCAGCTAGACTTCAGGCAATTCTCAATAATGGTTTTTCTGTGGTTTAGTTGTAATTGTTGTGGTCCTGAGAAGAGGTGAGCACAGCGTTTACTTACCCCACCACCTTGACCAGAAATCAAGATGATACATAGATTAATATAAATCCTGCTTTCAACCAGGTGCCTACTCTTGAGCGCTTTGTAACCATGATCTTCCCTGACTTTATTAGGTTGGCTCTCTTTTGAGAAATGCCCTTTCTTCTTCTGTCTATCATTAGAAGTTGCCAAGTAGCACACTCTGTGTTGTGAGTGACCCACACAGTTCTTTTAAATTAAAATTAGTTGCTGACATTTATAGAAATCCAGATTTCAAGCTTCTCTTGATAATCCAGAATCTCTAGTCCACAAGGCCCTGGGATCCTACATGACATCCTTCAATGGAGCAGTTCCCCTTTTGGACTTGGGATGTGGGCTCCACCTTCACTCCAGCCCCAGATTCTGCCCAGGGCATCAAGGTCCCTCAGCTTCCAACATTTGCCATTGTGTTGTAGACCATGGAATTTAACAATTAAATTACATCATATCCTTTGCTAGTGTTTTCTGTCTTATGCTTGTTTCCTCAGTGATTATGTACTAGGGGTGGAAGGGAAGGTTTTACTTCTGCACAGTTATGCTGTAGTCAGCACTTGGTGAGGCCCAGGGTAGGTAAGCACTTGGTTGACAGACAGCATACATTGTGGTTTCCAGTTTATTTCCTGCAGGTACATCTCTCTCCAGCAAGGCCATGAGTTCCTTGCAGTGGCTAGCACGTTGATGCAGAGTTACTGATCTGATCTTTTCATCTTTTATGTAGAATTTTTACTTGGATAACAAAGGAAAAAAAGAAAGCAAGGAAACAAATGAGAAAATGAATGCTAAGAACAAAGAATGCTTACTTGAGGTAAGTTTAATTTTGCAGAGTAAATGAAAAGAGAAAGATGTTAACTGCACCTGTTTTTTAAATTATTTGCTTCTCAGAACAATGGGAGATCCGAGACATACTGAAATTTTGACTTGGGATTTTAAAAAATTATTACCAAATTATAGCTGTTTAGATAATTAATCTGGTTTTTTTAGTCAGTTGTTCAAAAGTATGGCTTTAGACAATATATTTTACTTTTCGTGAAGTTGAATTAGTAATTCTTGACTAAAAGACATGAATCCACATAAAACTCATCACCTAACATTCCATATGTTTCATTATTTAAGTATTCCACATAAGTCAGATGAAAGGATTTCCAAATCTTCTTTACAGTAAATTCTAAGATGCTCCTCTTCCAGCAGCCAGGTGTAGTAGGAAGTGAGAAATTTGGAGTTAGAGATCCAATACAATGTTGAATGTGCCTGTTGAGGTTCATGTGTTATTGGGCAAGACCAAGAACCTTGGTTTCCTGAATTGTATTGAATTATTACAGAGATCCAGGGAGGTAGTAAAAGCACAGTATATCAATTACTGTACAAATGTCTGTGATTATCACTGTAGGATTATGTTCCAGAAGTTATTTGATGGTTGATTTTTTGAAACTCCCAATGAGTTGTCAACAGTAACTATGCTACAAATGGAGGCTCTGTTCCCAGTATGTAATATAGATGAATGCCAGATCGCAGATCACAAATGGGTATGCTGGAGCCCCAGACAGGTTTTCTTTGCCCCTGAAAATATGTTGACCTTTCCTTGAGTTAGTGGATTTCGGTTTTCTCTTGAAAAAACAAAAGACCTAGTGATGCCTGGGCCCACATTCCCACCTGGAGCTAGTGTGCTGATGCTAAAAAGCTCCCTCTACCACTCACCGGGGTCCTGCCAAGGCCCACACACTTGTTTCTGTCACCATCAGGCCCTCCCAGCCGTGTAACAATGGAGCAGGCACCAGAACCTTGCTGCCACGCCCTAGGTCCTGAAAACACATAACAAGTTCTGGATCCTGGGACCAAGAGCACAGTGGGCATTTCCCAGGAAGGCCTAACAGTGGGAATGGGGACATTCTTTCTGCATTTGCCACATAGACTCCAGGTAGAGTCTAGGAAGATAAGACACCAGGCGTACCCAGCAGAAGGAGATTCAAGTTCTGAGCATGTCTAGCAGTGATGGAGACTAACAGACATGGAGGGGGAGTGAACAGTTTGCCACACAGACAATTTTTTTTCAATCAGTGCTTATACACCAGCTGTCTGTAAGTCAGGGACTAGTTATGCCTAGATTAATACAATTGCTTGAAGAGTTCTTGTTATAGAACTTCAGCAGTGTTTTAAAACCTGGAAGTGAGCGTAAATACAAGTATGTTAAGCTATGAAAAATCAGCTCTATCCTGCTTTCTAATTTGGCACAAAAAAAATCTGATGGAATTTAAGAGATTATTGACAAGACAACTAATACCAGCTAAATTTGGAGGAAACTGAGGGAAATGTGAACAAAAAAGAAATGTATCCCAGCTCCACTGCATATAAATTTACTTGAAGGATGCAAAATTAAGTTATACATTAATGAGACTGAATGAAAGGAAGTTGAGAGTTATAAAAAAAAAAAGAAAGGAAGAAGTTTGAGTATTTGAACTGGAAGATGGACTAATATACAATTTTTCCACGCTGCTTTTTAAAAGAAATTTACTAAGAATTATAAATCCGTGCAAGTTTTGACATTTGAAAATCTACACCTAGAAAATGTACTTTGGCATTATTCTTTTCTGATACTATAGTATTAATAATTGCCTTCTTTATTCTGTAATAAGAAAACCATCCCAATATATTGTAATTTTTCTATTCCCTAGCAGCGAATAGGGAATTGCTTACAGGAAAAATAATAATTTTTCTATTTACCAATTTATAATAACAGTAATAGCCGTTATTTAACGTTAAATTTTACAATATACCAAAATTGTACTCAAAACCTAACTTATGGAGCTGGGGCTGTTATTACTCCATTTTGCAAGTAAAGTCACGGGTTAGTGACTTGCCCATGATCACAGAGCTAAGTGGTCAAGAAACCTTAAAGTCTAACTTGGGAGCCAGGACTCCCCCAATCTTTTGACAAACAGTATGCAATGTCAACATACACATTCAGAGTTGTAAGCAAAAACGGCATTTAGCTTCAAGACCAGTTTGTCAGTTTGTTGAAATGTGAACAAAATTTGTGTTTTATCTTTCATGTGTTTATATAATCAGAATCTCAATTTCAGGAAAGTTTCTGTGGAACATCCGTCATTGTACCAGAACTTGAAGGAGCTCTTTATTTGAAAGAAGATGGAAAGAAATCCTGGAAAAGGCGCTATTTTCTTTTACGAGCTTCTGGAATTTATTATGTACCCAAAGGAAAGACTAAGGTGAGAAAGAAAAAAAAAAAAACACTTTAGCAAAAAAGCATTTCATGAAAGTGAAACTAAAGAAATCCTCAAATGGCAATTTAAATACACTCTCTTTTGCTTTAGAGCCATGTTATTACAATGCTTATACAAATACATACCCTATTAGGACAGAATTATGGAAATCCTTTTGTCATTTTTCCTATAGCTCTCTCTTGAAGGTGAAGAATTTTACCTATTTTAAAGCCATGTTTCAAAAATTAATAGACGAAGCATTTTTCTGGAGATAAATTTGTTACTTTATATATCCATTTCTGAGGACTTCCCCTCTCTCTCTCCCTGCCCCCCCATTATTTACTCTCTTGTTCTATAGTCACTATAGTAAAACTTCTTTTATCTGGAATCAGAAGTATTAGGAATCTTGAGAGACCTTCATTTAGATTTTAGCCCTAACACTTTGAACATTTAAGTTGTTCTCTGAGGTGTACTATATGCATTTTCCTGCCTAATTTAGCAGGGTATTTTAGACATCATTTAACTTCTACTTGGTGATTTAGGATAATTGCTTCAAATTTTCTAGTAAATTCTTCTTCAAAATGTAATTTTAACTCGCAATCTGACCATTTGCTTTTTCAAAGACCTTCCTTAGAGGGTTGGCGCATTTCCATCTTTATTTACCATTTAAAAACTTTAGGATATCTCTCTCCTCTGTATCTGGGGTAAGCTGAAGCATTTTGCCTTCACTGCCAAATCCAAGATGCCACTAAATGGCATGTTTACAAATTGCAGCTTCTTCTAATAAGGTTTGACCTACAGTCCAATTTTTCAACAACACCTCATAAGTCTTAGACATTTTTTGTTAAGTTTAATGTTAGGTATTTCATATTTTTCATTCCTACTATATATGGAACCTTTTGCATCCAAGTCATGGTGAGTGTCCAGGTCTGCTCCCAGAGTCCGTTAGAAGCCTCTGTTATCTCTGTTGGAACGCAGGAGAGGCATTATGGGTAAAGCTTGGTCCAAGGCAGCTATTTCTCCTACTTAGTCTCAGTCTTAGAACTGATACTTTCCCATCTGTGCCATCTTCAGTCTAGTCCAACACTGGTGACATAACAGTTGACCCACAGATAATTTGTTTTATTTTTGAAATGTTATGTCTTACATATAAATGAGACATATAAATAAACCTATCACAAACAACACATTCAATGATAAAAATTAGAAATGTTCACATTGGAGCTGGGCAATGATACTTTCTCTCACTGCTGCCATTAACACTGTAATCAAGACAAAGAATAAGAATTATTGGACAAGAAGAGGCACACTTAATCACAGTTTTATGAAGTCTCTATTCACAGTTAACCTGATTGTCTAAGAAACAACATAAGACAACTGAAAAACTATTAGGGCCAAATGAATTTACCAAATAAGAAATTGTTTTCTTTTACACAAACAATATGCAAATTAAAATATATTGCAAAAGGTTCCATATATAGTAGGAATGAAAAATACGAAATACCTAACATTAAACTTAACAAAAATGTCTAAGACTTATGAGGTCTTGTTGAAAAATACGATGAATGTTTACATTTAAAAAAATTATTACAGTAAAAGTCATTGCCATTAATCCCCCTCAAAAAACTCCCCCTCTCTTTGAACACACTTATCCTGAAGCAGTTCTGGAAGTCCTCTTTTGTGAGTGTTGTTAGTTGCACTGTTGTGGCTGCCTCGATGTCTTGAATTGATTCAAAATGTTTACCTTTCATGGTTATTTTGACTTTGGGGAAGAGCCAGAAGTCACACAGTGCCAGATCTGGTGAATAAGGTGGATGAGGACACACTGTAATGTTTTTATTTAACAGAAATTGCCGTACCAGAAGGGATGTGTGACACGGTGAGTTGTCATGATGGAGGGTGATTTACAGCACACTTTAAAACACACCTTCTCTTAACCGTAGTTCACACCTGACTGACTGCACAGAACAAGTTGAAACTTGTCACACAGTGTTACTAAAGTTTGATGCACCGCTTCCTGTATTGAAGATCCCTGCCTTTCCATTGGATGGCACTCGGCAGCAGCATTCACCGCATTTTGTGATCACAATGGAAGACTCCAATTCACACACCGCTTCTGGTGCAGCAATTTCTGTCAAATAAAAACATTATGGTGTGTCCTCATCCACTTTATTCACCGGATCTGGTACCATGCAACTTCTGGCTCTTCCCCAAAGTCAAAATTCAGGACACCGAGGCAGCCATGACAGTGCAACTAAAGACACTCACGAAAGAGGACTTCCAGAACTGCTTCAGAAAGTGACAAGAATGATTGGATAAGTGTGTTCAATTTAAGGGGGAATATTTTGAAGAGCATGAAAGGCAATGTGTCTTTTACTGTAATAAATTTTTTTAATTTAAACATTCGCCATACTGTTTGATCACACTTCATATGTTGCATAAAATATAAAATGTACTAAAGGAAGTGAAATAGGATTGAATAAATAAAAATGTACCATGTTCCTAGGTGAGGAGATATTAATTTCCCCAAAAATTTTTGATAGCTTCAATCTCAATTTAAAAAAAAATGCAATAGGATTCCTTTTATTTCAAGTATACAGACTGATTCTAAAATTCATCAGAAACCAACATTGTTCCAAAATACACCCCCTCCAAAAAAAATTTTGAAGAACACTGAAGTAAAACTCTTCTCCAAAATGTGAAAACATTATATTAAAAACAGGACAGGTAGAGACAAACAGATGAACAAAGAGCTGTGTAATATAAAGGAAATTAAAGTGGGCATTTTATAGCAGTGGCGAAAGAAGGTGGTATTCATTAAATAACATTGAAATAATTGTATGTCCACTTGGAAAAAATAGTTTCCTACATCATACCATGTTCCAAATTAAATTATTTATTGATTTAATATATTTAGAAAAAAAAGGAATACAAAAATCTTAGAAGAAAATATAGATTAATATTTTCATAATTTGGGGGTGGAAATGTTTCTTAAGCAAGACTAAAAACTCAAAATTATGAAGGCAAAAACTGACAGATTTGACTATATAAAGTTGTTTTTAATTCCTCATGACCAAAGAGCCAAACAAGAAGTTAAAGACTAACTATAGAGTCAGAGTATATTTGCAGCATGTATAACCAAGTATGAATAGCCATAAAATATAAAGACTTCAATAAATCAGTAAGAAAAAGATAAATACAGTCGTAGAAATACCACAAAACTTAGTAAGTGAAAATTCACAGAAAAAGAAATATCAACACCCACTGAATGATTTAAAAGTTGCTCTATCTTACTAATAATCATGGAAATGTAAATTAAATAGTGAAATATTTTCTCCCATGAGATTGTTAAAATTAACAATATTGATAATATCCAAATTTCAGCAGGAGTAGGTAAGCAAAACTGGCACTCTCAAGCATAGAGGTTGGAATGTAAAGTGGTTCAGCCAAATTGAGGAACAATTTAGCAAGATCTATGCAAATATAAAAGGGAATATTCTTGCAAATTGCAACTCTACATTTGGTAATCTATCACACAGAAATATCTGCTCATATGCACAGTACTTTCTGCAACAGCAAAATGCTGAAATAACTTCTAATCATCTATAGTACAATGGTTTAAAAAGTCGTACACATATGCAGTGGAATGCTATGCAACAATAAAGTGAATGTCATATATCCATTCATATATCCTGACATAGAAGGACTCCAAGATACAATGTTTAAAAAAAAAAAAAAAAAGCAAATTTACAGAACAGTATTTATAGTAAAATCCTATTCGTGTTTTAAAAATTGCATCTATATAAGTATATGTATGTACATATGTAGGGATGTCTACAGATACATAGGTATAAATGCTTACCCAAAGCCATTTGGAAAAATACTATCAAACCATTTATAAAATGGTGCTTCTGAAGAAAAGAGTGGAATTAGAAAAAGGAGTGATGAAGGAAGATTTTCATTTTATTATATATACACATATATATTCATTGTTTTTAAAATTATGATACATATGTTTCATTTCGCTGATTAAAACTTTGAAAATCAGAAGAAAATATCTTACAAGAAAAAAATGTACAACCATATATAAAGGAATTGTGCACTGAGCTATAGCGATTCTGCCCTTTATTGGCTAACTGGGGAAAGAATTACAGACTGTGATGGGAAAAAAGTAATAGAACAAATTTGTAATTGAAGTGTAACCAAATATGTAGATTAGAGGTTGCAGTCTTCACAAATATATTATACATGGAGGAGAGGTTTCTGTTTCCATAGCAACACCGCCAGCCCTGAGGAGAAAGCATGAAAGGAACCTTTTTTCCCAGGAAGAAGTGCATGACATGCGTGCTAATTTACTGAGCATCAAATTTACCTCTCATTGTTCCTCCTGAAGGGGACTTCTTTTTTCAAATGCTCAATCGTGAAATCCATCACTGACTTAGAATGGCAAAAGCCAAAATGAAATTTCTGACAAAGTGGCCAGTCACCTGTCTTGACAGCATCAATAATGATGTCTCAAGGTCAACCAGGACCCTGGAAGCCCATGTGTAGGCGCTAGAACAGCAGTATAATCTTTCACTCCACGTCCCGGCCTGTGGCATGCTGTTTTGCCTTGGGTGTACTCTTTTACCTCTTAAAACACAGGCTTGGCTTTTAGGAAACTACGCATGGTAGCTGCTGCAATAAATTACCTAAAATTCAATATTTTTCTACTAAAATGTCATCCTTAGTTGTGCCATCAAGAACAACCTTGGGAAAATATTAACTGTTAACTCAGTTATTTTTTTCCTTCTCTTTCAGACATCTCGAGATCTGGCGTGTTTTATACAGTTTGAAAATGTCAACATTTACTATGGGATTCAGTGTAAAATGAAATATAAAGCACCCACTGACTATTGTTTTGTTTTAAAGGTATGTTGTAAGAAGTCCTTACTTTATATCTGTAAGCCATTTGAGTTAATATTTCCTTTTAAGGAAAAAATGCTAAATGTTATATAGTTAACCATAAGTATAATATAATAAGCATTTCATTTTAAACCAAAACAGGAAAGGGGGAATATTTTTACCAGTTCAGATCGTTTCCCCCAATGCCCATTATCTTTGAAAAACTGTAACGTGCGTCTGTCTGGGCTTCTTCATCACTTATGAAAATGAAAGCTCTACATGTTGAACAAAGTTTATTTGCAATTCTATTGATAAAACTGAATAACCTTTTTCAGGTCTTTGTTTATAGGCCTCTTATTATACTGTAAGAAGTTTTTACAAATTAGGAACTTGGTAAGATTTCCTAGAAAAATACAGAAAATACGAAAAATAGAAAAAAAATTTTTTTTAAACTAGCATTACTGGATCTTGAAACTTTTTAAGGTGTGTATTATCAAAAGGGACTATGTACTATCAGGTATTTGATAAGGTTTACGTTTCCACCTTACTTTGGAGGTTGGGCAGAAGTAACTTTTATCTGCGAAATGTAACAACTGACACCTAGAAATGACTTCGAGGAATTTATGCAGCTGTTCTGGCCAGGTCATTGTCTCAAATGCCATAAATTCCTTTCCCTTCACAGCCCTTCACGTCCATTTCATACCAGAGAGCGTGGATGATATGATCCCATTAGACACGGCGCAAGGCTGTGTGCAGAATTTGTCCTTTCTAAGAGTCAGGCTTCCTCGTTTACCATCTGGGATGGAAGTTTGTGGAGCAGGTGTTAACGAGACCATGTTCCTGGGAAGGTTCCTTTGTAGGTCAGTCACCTCCCCCCAGGAAGAATCCCGTCAACATGTTTCTAGAAATGTATGCCACTGGACTCCCTGTGTGCATGCGTGTGCTCCTCGCAAAGCCGTCACCTCTCCTGAGGAAGTGGTCCAAAGTGTACACTATAGGTTTGCATCATTTTCACAAACGAGGGACAACAGTTATATTTACGTTTGTAACGGACCTAGTCTTTGTCAAGGGCCACATCGTCGAAAATGATCATGAACCCTGTCATTTCAGAGGCGCCCACACTAGTGTGCTATTGTCATACACCTGTTACTCCAGGAGTTGGCTATCCCCTAGACCCGCACATTCCCTAAACCCTGACCGAGCACAGGCAGCCTGCCCACTCCCCTCTATTGCAGTATAATAGAGGGATGTCCCTCTATCATTTGTCTTTTAAAAATATAGCAGTTCTAAGGAGATGACTTTTCTTCTTTAATTAACCTTTTTATATTTTCAGAATTGTAAAGCACAGGCAGTTGTAAGAAATAATACAGAGAGGTCCCCTGTGCCATTTCCTGAGTGTCCCCCAATGGTAATGTCTACAAAACGGTAGTACCGCATCATAATCGGGATATTGACATTGATACAGCAGCGATTCAGGACATTACATCACCACCAGGATCCCTCACGTGGCTCCTGCATAGCCACACCCCCTGCCTTCCTGCCCCCATCCCGTCCTTAACCCCTGGCAACTACTCATCTCTTCTACATTTCTATCATTTTCTCAAAATGTTACCTTCCTTAATGAAGAACAAAAGGCACATGAGAAAGGTTTAACAGAGCCCTCAAAAGTCACTGAGAAATAATTTATATAAACAAAATTATTACTTTGTTTTTGGGTGTGTTTTTTTTTAATCAGAATCTATCATTCAGCTCAGTAAATGGGTTATTATATATGATGTACCGAGGGTCTTTTTATATATTTACAGCGCTCTGGGTTTAGGTCTATGGTCCATTTTTGGGTTTTTTTCGTAGTCAAAGGCAATAATTGGTCTCAATCTTATTTATCATTTTGAATTCCAAATGACCCCTCCGTGCACATTTACTATTACTTATTATTGTAGTTATCAAATAACAATTGGCTGAAATGATTGGCTTCACGGAGGACTCAGGATAATGTGTAGTTTTCATTTAGACATAGTCCTCTTTTTGTCGTTACTGAGCATCTAGTTTCATTACAAATAATAATAATAACCATTCTACTACTAGCTCAATCGCCTGACACTCCCTCAGTGGTTTTTCAGCCAGGAGCATTTAGCCCCCCAGGGGAGGGACTGTTAGCAATATCTAGAGACATATCTGTTTGTCATGACTTGGGGTGGGGGGCTGTTAATATTTTCATCTAGTGGGTAGAGGCCAGGGACATTGCTAAATATCCTACAATGCACAGGGCAAACCCCATCACAAGGGGTTATCTGTCGACAGATGGCAACAGTGCTGCTGTTGAAAAACATGCCCTAAACAGAACAGCCCCAGGATAATGGCTTGGAAGGGACTGGGGGAAGGGAGAGCTAGGTGCCTTCCTTCCTTCCTCCCTCCCTCCTTTCCTTCCTTCAATATTTGAATGCCAGCTCTCTGCTAGGCACTGTCCCAGAAGCTGGGAATACAGAAGTGAGCCGACCATACAATAATCCCTGTCCTCATGGAGTTTTTACATGCCGTGTGAGGGAAATGTCAATAAACAAAAAGATATATGTAAAGTGATGTCAGGAAGTAATGAAGCCGTGGATAAATATGAACAGGGTAGGGGACAGATGTACCAGGACTGTGACCAGGGCTGCTATGGGTGGAGTGGCCAGGGAAAGGCTCTCTGAGGGAGGGACCTTGAGCAAAAGATGTGAGTGCAGCGAGGGAACAAGAATTACTTGGAGGAAGGGACTTCTGGGAACAAGAACAGCAAGTGCAAAGGTCCTGAGGTGGGGCCTGTTGGGTCAGAAGGAAGAGCTAGATGAGGAGAATGTCCTGCCTACTTCAGGTTCCTGCGACTCCTTCTCTGCTCCTGGCATAGAAAGGGTAATGAGAATAATGGCAAACACTTATATAGCATCTAGAAAATCATGTTTTGCACATGTTACCTATATTAACTCATTTAATCCTTCTATCAATCTTATGAGGTGAGAGCCATAGTTCTCCCTAGATGTGGAACCTGAGCCAGGATGAAAAGCCGGGAGGTGGCTCAGAGGCCACTCTCTCAGACAGTTTACTAGGACACAGAATATCCTCTCGGCCACGCAGGCTGCCAGCCGCCCCTGAACCTTGTCTTCATTGTGTTCCTGTCCAACCCTGTGGCCCTTGTTTGGAATCATGAGACCCTGAGAAAGTACCAAAATGGAGGCCCTCATTTCTGAGTGGGCATTCCAGGGCACCTCACCTCTGAAGCATCGCCCGCATCTCTTAAGTAGAGAGAAGGTTTTGGAGAGAGGTTCTGAAATGCTGGCCAGTAAACTGGCTGACTCAGAGTCAGGGGAGTCTTGTTAGAAATACAGGTTCAGGACCCACTGACTCAACATGTTTAAGGATGTGGCCCAGGAATCTTTGTTTTTCCCTAAGCACAGTCAAGTTTTGCACGCAGAGCATTAGAAAGTATCCTAACGCTAAACATCAACAGTCAGGGCTCAGCTGGTGATGAAATACCCTTCAGAGTGGGCAAATAGGATGAAAGTTGTGAAAAGGAACAAGGGCCCAAACCCCAGGGCCAGGGCCAGAGCAGGGATGTCTGGCAAGAGAAAGACAAGGTCTCAGATGTAGAGGTTCCCAGGATGCAGATTCAGACACAGTGAGCAGCAGGTCAGGGCCTTGATTTCTGGTGCTGACTCACACGTTTGGACGTTTGGGACTAGGTCCTAGAATCGTAGCTTGAGTTGAATGATGGGACTGGGACACAGGTTATCCTGGACTGCCCTGAGAATGGCATGCTAAGACTCAGGGCGCTGGGCTAGAACTTCTAAAACCCTCATATCCAAGGCCTCGGTCTCAGGAGAGAGTTGGGGGCCTCCCCAGTGGGGAGAAGGCTCAGAGGTGGAGAAGCCAATGGGCCTGATGGATGTAAGAAACAACAGGAGTCAGGAGTAACCCCAGCAGAGCATGCATTTTTTGTTCCCCTCAGGATAGTGACCAGTTCTGCCCTCAAGCTCATTTTTTCATGCGTAATCACCCTGCTCATTTTGCCCTTGAACGTGCTTGTCAGTTCCTCCCCAAAATAGTGGGAATTTTTATTAATTTGCTGAGTAAAAGGCTTTGTCACTGTTTGGGAACTTAATTTGTTTATGAACATTTTGGTCACTAAGTTCCCTTTCTGTCCCCTGTGGAAGAAAAAAATCTTGATATTCAGATATTTCATTAGGATGTGCAGATTCACAGAATTCAAAGAATATATACACACATTGCAAAAGGAATTCAGGATATGAAGAAGCATGTTAAAAGGTGGCATGATTCCATGGGCAGGCACTGATTGAGTGCAGCCCACAAGGTTCTTATTCAATATCAGATTACTGATTATGACAGTCCATGGTGGGGGGCGGGGGGGGGGGAGGGCTGATGCTGTCACAAAGACTGGGATTTGAGTCCTGGCCTTGTCATCATAACCTGTCAGATGGTGATTTCACCCCTCTCTCCACCCTCACAAACTCCATCTTTCTGCAGTCCCTCTCAAGATGGATGGTGTATCACCCACTGTATTAGTTTTTGCTGTTGCCACAACACTGTCCCACAAACTGGATGACTTTAAACAACAGAAGTGTATTCTCCCACAGTTCAGGAAGCCAGTTCAAAATCAACATGCCAGCAGGGTTGGTTCCTTTTGGAGCGCTCTGAGGGAGAATCTGTTCCATGCCTCTCTTAGCTTCTGGCAATTTCCAGCAATCCTTGGTA
This sequence comes from Rhinolophus sinicus, assembly GCF_057876585.1. NCBI lineage: Eukaryota > Metazoa > Chordata > Mammalia > Chiroptera > Rhinolophidae > Rhinolophus > Rhinolophus sinicus. Next base: position 126,409,176 of record NC_142501.1, read on the forward strand.
TTTCATTACACTAAGCCCTGCCTCCATCATCACCTGGCCTTCTCTCCATGTGCCTGTGTTTCTTCTCTTCTTAGGAGGACACCAATCACATTGAACTAAGGCCCACCCTAATCAAGTATGACTTCATCTTAACTTGGTCACATCTACAAAGATCCTATTTCACATTCACAGGTACCAGGAGTTCAGACTTCAACACATCTTTGGAGGGAACACAATTAAAACCATAATACCCACCTACTTTTCCAAGCCAGGAATAGATAAATCATCTTCTCTTCCCTTTCTCGTCAAATCCATCATCAATTTCTTCTGATTTTCCATCAGGGACATCTCTCTTCCCGCTTTTTCTTTGTCCTTCCTCCTCCCTCCAGGCCCACCTTTCACAGAGCCACCAGTTCCTGCCTGTATTACTCTGCTGTTTTAAAAAGTCTGATGGGCCCACTGCCTAGAGGACAAGTCCAGATGCTAGTTTGACACAGGCCCTAGAACTCTTTTATTTTCTGCCTGTTCTTTCCACGGCTCCAGGCCTTAGCCACACAGAATTTCTAGATGTTCCTCGAATGTTATCACAACATCCTATTACTTCTTCCAAAAAGCCTTTCTCGGCGTCTGTGTTCAAACTTTTAATGTGAAATTTACCACATCATAGAGTAATCATATATTTGTTTCTCCCTCAACATCAACATCCCTAGTCATCTTTCTAATTATGGTGTGAGCCTATCTTACTCATCTTTCTTTACTAGGGATTGGTATATTTCTTAGCACCCAGAAGTGTTTGTTGAATGTGTGGGGCTTTGGTTCTAGTTATGGTTCTGCCAATCTCTTTGGCTTGGACATATGTCTTAGCATTCAGTTTTCTCATTTGTAAGTTTAGGGGATGTGTAAGTTCCCTTCTAACAGTGACATTCTGCAACTGCCCTGACCTTTGTGTGCTGTGCTGCATGTCCTATGAGAGCTTCTCTTTTTATGGTCAGGAACCATCAAACCAATTGCGGAAGCGTCTGGCCAGTGGTGCTGAACCAGCATTTTTCCTTAAACCACTGTGCAAATTATTTTTCACCAAAGGCTCAGTTGGGCAGTAAACTCCTTGGCGAGGTCTCAAGATATGACTGGAGAACCAGCACAGGGGCTGTGATATGATGTCCTGGGAGTTCCGAGGGTTTCTGCATTAACAAAGGAGCTGGAAAGGAACCTCAGCTTTGGCAGCTCACCAAGTAGCTCATCTTCGAACCATAAAGTCTGAGGGTTGCAAAAGACCTTTCGAGGTCATCTGATGCTTAATTCTACTGTATATGTTAGTAGTTCTCATGGGCTGTAAGGAAATCAGTGAGACTTGCCCCTCTAGTGTTGTAAAAAAAAATGAACCAAGGTTTGTATATCTGCCTCATCATAGGAGGAGCCATTGTTAGAACTCAAGTTCAAGAGTTCTTGCCTCTGTTTTATACTCAGAAGCCATATTTTGAAGGGAATGACTGCATTTTACTCTATTTGGATAAATAGAAATTGTGCAGTGTGCTGTTTAAGCGGACACCTCCACACAGTTGCTTTGTGCATTTCATTGCAAGCACAATGCGAGTTGTAACCTGTTCCTGGGACCCTGGCTCTCACATGACATGCACCAAAAAACAAAACAAAACAAAACAAAAAAATAGCTGCTTTCTAAGAACAATTATAAACATTAAATTGCTGAAGAGACCCACATTTATCCATCTTACGACAGTCAGAACAAGAATGTTATTGTAGCTTAGGGAGCTGTGTGTCTGGTGTTGAAAGACAAGGACGCTGTTTTGGCTTTGTGAGGGACTACTATGGGAATTTGAGAATGTCACATTCCATATAGGAAATAAATCCTCAGCTTAGTGCATTTTTCATCAATATGACCTTTGAGTTAATTAATGTAACAAATCCTTCTGGCTATTGAGTCACATTATTAGAGATGATAGTTTTAACTTTAAGGGACTCTAAAGAGGATGATTATTGAGGTAACATCTGCAAAAATAAAATCTAACTTTCAGAATTAATGAGGAAACATTGAACCCCGTTAACAAGGAAATATGCAACAACCACTCAGAAGTGTGTGCTGCCATCTGCCGGTCACAGTGGAAAACTACAGGCAATATTCAGAAGCCTAACGTGGCGCTGTCACCTTTTGGAGAGAGGGGAACCTGTGGTACCTAAGTTAATAGGAACTGGCCATTTTTCAAGTGATGCTGACACAAATTCTGAGGGCTGAATGGCCTCAATAAAGGGAACAGTCTATATAAAGATAAAAGTATAAGGGTATACTTTCCTCAATTGACTCAAAAGGCCAAAAGGAGGAATTCTTTATAATTTGTTAGTTTTTCAGAGGTATCTTTAGAGTCTGGAATTTTGGCTTAATGTAAATGCATAAATTCTAGGGGTTAGGACAAGATTCCAAGGTTCTAGTGGACCGTGAGGTAAAATATATAGTAACTTCTCTGAGCCTTGTTTTTCTCATTTGTAAAACCCCAAATGACTAACCTCTCATCAAGCTCTCAGTGTCTGTATGGATCTTGTTATCCTTTCTGGGCACACTCAGCAAAACCACTGGCTCTTGCTGGCTGGGTCATTAGACAGACCAGCAAGGTGAGTGACTAGTCCAGATGCTGCCTCTCAGATTCAAACTGAATTTCAAGGTACAATGGCCTTGTCTCAGATCAAATTTGAAAATAGCCATTTCTTTGAAGGTTGGTGATTAGGCTGAGAGCAGAAGTGAAGTGGAGAGGTCTATGCAATACCCTAAGAAAGGAAGTGAACAGCTTTACTCCTTTCCCGCCCACTGAATATGGCTTCCAGCTCTCTTGGCATTCCATTTCACCTTCGGTACCACTAGGAATTTATGCTTATCCTAGAAGGATTAACGAACTCCTCTGAGAAATGGAGGAAGGTGAAAAAAGAGGTAGTAGCGCACACACACACACACACACACACACACAATGGTTATGTTGGTAATTATTTTTCTATTGAACATTATATTGACCCATGAAAATTCACATAGTGCACATCTTAGAACCTAGGTTTGGTTGCCTGCCCCTCACCTTATGGCCACTAGACTTCTGGCTGAGCAGGAAATCTTGCATTTGTTGATTTCCTTCAACACTTATTTCCACCTCTGGACCGTAATACCGAGCCTGGGCCAGGCCATGTGCTAAGCACTGGGGTCTTCAGCAGTGAATGACAAATATGGTTCCCACCCTGATGGAACGCAAGGTCTACCCAATACAGAGACACAAAGCAGAAATTACAAAAGCTATGAGGATTAAGAAAGAGGCGTGCAGGGTGAGCTGTGTCTCTTTCTCTTCGTGCCTGCCTGTAGCACTGTTCTCTTTGACTGTGAGCCCTCGGGAGGCATGGGTGACCCCTGCGGCAGCACCCGAAGTCACTGCCACTTGAGAATAGACAGAAATATTCCTTCTGCAATCCATCCATCCACTGGCCAAAATGGCCCATTTGGGTAGAAGATGACAGTTAAGAAAGACTAGTTCCTGGTAGCAGAAATTACCCTAGGATTCACTGGGAGTCACAGAAACATTACTACTTCTGTGACATAAGAATTACATCAAATATATGGTGATGGAGGAACTGACTCTGGGTGGTGAGCACACAATGTGATATATAGATAATGTATTACAGAATTGTACACCTGAAATCTACGTAACTTTACTAACCACTGTCACACCCAATACATTTTAATTAAAAGAAAAAAAGAATTACATCAGGTAAGTTCCTTTATCTGATAAACGGAGGAATGACTCAGATTTCTTGTGGAATAGAGACATGATAGATGGGAAAGCTTTCAAAAGTTAAAAAAGCAGAAATGAACATTAGTGTTGATAAATAGTAAGAGGCGGTTAGGATAAATCATGCCCCAGAGTTCTTAAATCCTTTTTATTTTTATTTTTTATTATTTTTTTTAAATCCTTTTTTAAAGTACCCTCTTCTTAAACCTAAACTTGCTCCCAGTAATTTTTGCCACAATCTCAAGAAATCACATACATTGTTAGAGTTTAAATTTTTTTTTGAAAGGCACTAATGAATGAAGAGTTTATCAATGATCTTTGAAATGACTTTTTCTAGCATCCCCAAATTCAGAAGGAGTCCCAGTACATCAAGTATCTCTGCTGTGATGACGCAAGAACTCTAAACCAGTGGGTCACGGGAATAAGGATTGCCAAGGTGAGTGAGCATGTGGAGTCCCTCCCCCCACCATCTTGAATTTACCAGTTGGCTTCCTAACCTGGCTCCAGTCTTTGTGCCCCTGTGAAACAGCTGGCTCGTTCTTAATGATTCAATACCATTAATGGGTCAATGCTGCCAACATTATTTATTTGCCTGTTGGGTTTTTTAAACAGGTAAGAGGGATAGAAACATGGACCTCTCCAATGACCTGAGAATCAAGGATTTACTTTCACATGAGACTTTTCAGATCTTTATTTACTCCTGCAGAACATTGCAGGTGTCGCGTGTAATTAAGAAACATGAGGTGTAATTACATACACAAGGTGTAGCATTATATAAAGACATATGTGATCAGAATTGTGTGGCCAATGTCTAGGTAAAAGTATTAACTGACTCTGCTAATCCAGAAAAGTACTGAACACATGAAAAAACAATTTGTGAATTTTTTGTTGAAATACTAATACAGCTGATCCTTGAACAAGGCTGTAGTCAGGGAGTGCCGACTCCCCCTCTCCCCATGCAGTTGAAAAATCCAAGTATAACTTTTGACTCCCCAAAAACTTAACTATTAATAACCTACTATTGACTGAAATTACCAATAACATAAACAGTCAATTAACACATATTATATGTATTATATACTGTATTCTTACAATAAAGCTAAAGAAAATGGTATTAAGAAAATAATAAGAGAAAATGTTTACAGTATTTATTGGAAAATAATGTATATAAATGGATGCATCCAGTTCAAACCAGTGTTGTTCAAGGGTCAACTGTGCTAAAAAAACAAAACAAAACAAAACAAAAAACACTTCGGGAAAGGAGTAAAAAGAGTAGTTATGAAACACGTATTTTTCCCTCAATATGTATATTGCAACTGAGTGCAGAATATTTGAGACAAATAGATGAACTTCTCACTTCTTTTGTGCTTCCTCCCTAGTATGGAAAGACTCTCTATGATAACTATCAGCGGGCAGTGGCAAGGGCCGGGCTGGCCTCTCGGTGGACAAACCTGGGCACTATCAGTGCAGCTGCACCACCACCTCCACCTTCGACAGGTACTGCACAGAGCAGAAATTCTGACACCTGTTCAAAGCTCAGAGCTTGTGTTCAAACTTATCCGACACATTTGATAAAAGCAGAACTTTGTAGGCACTACAGCTATACATTTCCCTTCTGATGGTCAGGCTCAAGAACTACACATACACACACCTATATCTGTTTCTTTATAAGTGACTTTCAGGAACGCTTCAAACTTTTTTTCATGATGTGCTTGTGGATAAGATGGCGATCACCGTTTGGGGTGAACTGGCAGGGAGCTGTGTCTCACAAGAGTACAAATGTTGTATTTGTCCACGGTTCCGTTCGTCCCCAGCAGACTGCCCAAGGACAAGGTCATTCCCTGATGTTTGCCTGACATCATGGCTAGAGCCTCGTACCCAGTCTGGACATCACATTTTAAGGGCAGCATAACAGCTACTTGTTTATATTTCTGGGAGGACAGGACGTTGAGGGATGGAGTGGGGACTTCATGCGGCGTTACATATACTGTTTCTGGTTCTTACAACAGCCCTGCAAAGTAAAGATTATCTGCACACTACAGCTGAGGACACTGAAGCTGGGAGAAGATAGTATCTTCTCAGTGACTGAGCTATAATTCAAACACATGTATCTTTATGATAAATAATGGTTGAAAGAACTGGAACCACTTATGGCAAAAGAGCTCTGATCATTGTTTTCCACTGTTAAAGGAGAGTCAGATCAAAGGCTACTACTGTGTTTCCCCGAAAATAAGACCTAGCTGGACATCAGCTCTAATGTGTCTTTTGGAGCAAAAGTTAATATAAAACCCGGTCTTATATTATATAAAACCTGGCCTTATATTATAGTAAAATAAGACCGGGTCTTATATTAATTTTTGCTCTAAAAGACGCATTAGAGCTGATTGTCCAGCTAGGTCTTATTTTCGGGGAAATACGGTATATATGTTCTTTGCTGCTTCAAAGGGTAAAAGCAGCTTGAAAGGGTGAATGCTGCACTGAGGTAGGTTTGACCCAACCCTGGAAGATGGTTTTATTAGCTGTGTCCATTTCGGCTGCTCTGTGAATGATAAGTTTCCTGGAGGTGTTTGTGCCGAGTTGCTTTCTACAGAGCACTCATCACAACTTGTTATGATTTTATGTATTCATTATTTGTTGCCCATGTTCTCCACTAGACTCTAAGTCTTGAGAGGACAAAGATCGTTTCTGCTTGTTCTACATTGTGTTCCCAGGATGTACGAGCCTGGCACATAGTCAATATTTGTTGAGTTAGTGCACAAAAGTTTGCTGAGACTGATTGGGAGCTGGGTTTCAAAGACCCTAGAAGAAATCCTCGGCTTGGGAGTGAAACAGCATTTGAAGTTCCTGACTGTCATGGTTCCCCTCCCCAAGATGGTGTCACTCTGTAGGAGAGGCATCCTGAGTCCCTCTGAGGCATCTTTCTCAGGCGTATAGGCCCCATTTCCGGTAAAGACCCCTGGGCTCTTTCTGGGGCAGATACTGTAGCCTCAAGTCTCACTCATTAGAGTGAGCCCTGGGTTCCAAGTTCTTTGATGTGGGGGAACTCAGATCCCTTTCCTTTCCAGACCAGCCAGAGACTTTTTTCCTTTTGAGTATTTTTCTCAGAAATTAGGATCACTGGCTTTAGCAAATAGTTCTATCTCTTGCTAAGTCTTGTCATTTTTATAGTTATTTTTCACAAGCATCACCCTACCTCGTATCAAGCTGATTGAATTATGAGCTGAACTGTTTTAGAACACTTGAGATACCTTAAGGATATCAGCTGCTTCCTAGAATTAAGCGACTAGTGTTTTGCACAGACAATCATATGTCCACCTAGACAGGTGTCATAGCCTGACACTGGATGTATCTGTCAGGAGGTGTTCTGTTCAGCAGCTAGGAAGGGCCACACCCACGTAGGCTCTCTGGAGATCATTCAGATCACAAAACCCACTCTGGGGCTCAGTAAAAAATATAGCTGCTCTTGGGCCTCAGTTTCTGACACAGCTCCAACAGCTCATGGAATTTCCTGTGTGCCACTAGGTAGCTTTAGGATGGGGCTAGTCACCAAAAACACCAAGCACGTGATTACAGGATTGGAACCTTCAGCTGTCTGACCTCCAGGGAGGGGAAGTGGACTAGAGATTTAATTTGGTCACATGGCCAGTGATTTCATCCGTGGTATAGATGTTATGAAGCCCCAAAGAAAACTCTAGACACTGAGACTTGAGGGAGCTTCCTGATTGGTGAGCAAATTGATGTGCCAGGTGGGTGACATGCCCTGACTTCATAGGGAGAAGGCATGGAAGCTCCACATCCAGGGCCCTCCTAGGTCTTGCCCTGTGGGTATCCTTTATAATAAAACCGTAATTGTGAGTATAGTGCTTTCCTGAGTTTTGTGAGTCATTCTAGTGAATCACTGAACCTAATCGGGTCATGGGAACTCCTGAACTTGTACAGGGCTGGTCAGAAGTTTGGGTGGCTGGCATCTGAAGTGAAGGCAGTCTTATGGAGGTTGAGCCCTTAAGCCTGTGGAGTCTTATGCCAACTCTGGTGGTTAGTGTTTGAATTGAACTGCAATCCACTTTTGAACTGCACCCAAGTTCCACTTGGGGTGGAAACAGAACACCCTCCCTGCCAGGGCCTTGGGTCTACTAATTGTGTAAATATGTCTGAAGTCACGGGGAATTTGGGGATCTGTGAGATACCATTATGATAGGACACCCACAGATCCCATATCCAGCCATAGGCATCCCTCCTGGGAGCTCCCAAGAGAAAGAGATATATGTACAAGGAACCATGGGAAAGATTAGCTGGGCTAGTGTCCCAAACTCCTGATTCAAGGCTTTCTGGTAGAATAAGCTAGAGCATGTGGTTTAAGCCTGAAATGGACATCTCTCTTCCCTCGGTCTCAGTATTAACACCAGCCCCCGCCAGAGGCAACTAAAATACCAGCGATTTAAAGAAAAAGAGGAAAAGAAGGGAGCGAGGGAGGAGCACGGGATAACAGAAGAAAGGAAGAGAACAAAATGGCTGGGCCTGCCATTCACCCACACTGACTCTGCCCACTGTTAAGCTAGTAAACCTGGAGGGAGGGAAAAGGAGAAGATGGCAGGAGCAAGGCTTCTCTAGGAAGGGGAGAGGGTTTGAAACAGCCTTTCCTCCTAGAAGGCTCTACACACAATAGACATATTGATTCCACAAGTCTGTGGACCTCATCCACAAATGGGCCCCTAATACTGCCTATCGATCTTACTGTTTCTCTAGACTAGTGGTTCTCAACCAAGGGTGACTCTGACCCCCAGAGAACATTTGCAATGTCTGAAAACACTTCTGGCTGTCACACCTTGGGAGGTGCTGTTGTCACCTAATGGGTAGATGCTCTGGATGCTGCCTCTCTGACACTGCACAGGACAGCCCACACACAGAGAATTTTTCAGTCCCAAATACCAATAATATTGAGAAAACCTGTTGCCGTCAACACACTCTCCTAGTTTCCCTAATTATTTCAGATGTTCTTCACTCTCCTCAGACTTTCCAACCTCCAACCCCTTTACTCTCAGCAGAGAAAATGGAACCATCAAAGGGGAACTTCTTCAACTTCCTACCACCAAACCCAACAACTTACCTGCCTCTGAGCTCATCCTAGCCTGCATCCATTATGTTACCTCCTAACAAGGGCCACCGCTTCCAAGCACGCTCCCATCTCCTATTCTGACACCAACTGGTGTACTGCGGCAAAACTCAGATGCACCAGACTCTACAGGCAAGGGACACAGTCCCCAACAAGGCTGCCCTTTCTTCAGATGTCAGCCACACTTCAGGGATCTCCAGGCCACCCACATTTCTGACCTATTGCTACAAATAGGAGGTTCCCATGACCCGCTCAGATTCAACAGTTTTGCTAGAAAGACTCATAGAACTCAGGAAAGTGCTATTCTTATGACTACACCTTTATTATAAAAGATATATATCAGGACCAGCCAAATGAAGAGACACAGAGGGTGAGATCCGGGAGAGTCCTGGATGCAGAGCTTCCGTGTCCTCTCCCTGTGGAATTAGGGTGTGACACCCTCCAGTACCGCAATGTGTCCACAACCAGGGAGCTTCAGGGTTTTTACTGGGATTTCATTCATAGGCATGACTGATTGAATCACTGGCCACATGATTGAATTCGGCACCCCACTTCTCCCCAGAGGTTAGCATCCCGCTGGTAACCAGCCCCCAACCTGAGCCATGTCATTAGCATAAACTCAGATGTGGTCCTGGGGGCCCATGAATCACAAAGACACTCACATCACTTGGGAAATACCAAGGGTTTTTGAAGTTCTGTATCGGGAACCCAGGACAAAGAACAGACTGATGCTTTATTACACTCGTACCTTTCTCTCCTGCTGATCTCACCTGTGGCTTCCATGTTGCTAAATGGTACTATTGCAAACCCCTCTTCTTCTCTGATCTTTCAGTAACATCAATAAAATTGACCACTCCTCCTTGAAACAATGTCCTTTATTGGCTTTCAAGTTATCACACACCCCAGGTCCCCCACCCCACCCCACCCCACCCCACTCCACCTTCCCTGGCCACTCTTTTCTAATCTCCTCTCCTAACTCTTCTTCTACTTCACTGTGAAATTACCCAAGGCCCAGTCAAGCCTAATCCTTTTCTCATTTTGCACAATCTCTGTAAATGAGCTAATCCACTCCCTGCCCCATCTATGTGCTGACCACCTATCGATATACAACTCCAATCCAGGCTTCTCTGTTGACCTCAAAACCCATGTATCCAACTCTGCTCAATGGCTTCACTTGGATACATCACAGACACCTCAAACTCAACATCTGTAAAACTGAACTCACATCTTACCCTCCAAACATGCTCCTCCATTGTTGTTCTTTGTTTCCGTAAATTATACCATCATCTGCCCAATTGCTCCTGGAGAAAACATGCAAGAAAAGCTCACTCACCCCCAAATCTAATCACTCCGAAATCCTGTTGATTCTACCTTCTAAATATTGGTCAAATCTGGTCTAGCCTGTTCATCTCCACTGCCATTAAATCCAAGCCTCCATGATCTTTCACTTGGCCTCTTTCTCTTGCTCCTGAGTTGGTGCTGCCACCCAGCTTCCGGCATGCAGGCCTCTGTCCCTATATGAGTCACCTTTTAAAATGTAAATCTGTTTCTCCCCTACCTAAAGCCCTTCAGAAGCTTCCCCCTGCTCTCAGATAAAGTCCAAAATCAGTAGCAAGGCCAAGAAAGCTGCATAATACGTATGAGTTTGCCCACCTCTCCTGCCTTCCTGTTGCTGCCACACAGGCCATTTATTTTCCAGAAATCTTCAAAGCATCAGCACCATTCTTTCTCAGGGACTTCCCAGAGTCTGTTCCCCGTTTGTGATGTTCTCTCCTCCATGTGGCTAATTCCTACCTATCCTCAGATCTCAAATGAATTGTCTTTGTAGGCTGATGACTAGTTTAGAATCTGTTCCCTCCTCTAGACCCTGATGGAAATCATGAGGTCAGGGACCACTTCTGTCTTGCGTATGGTGATTTCCCCAGCACTGAGCGCAATGTCTGGCAGAATGCAAAGATGTTTGGAACAATTAGTGAAAAAATGAATTAATACCTTGTAGGGTTCCTCTGAGGATGAAATAAAGTATGTTAATGTCCTCAATACTAAGTGCTCAATAAATGTTAGTGCCATTTCTCCTAAATGAATCGCTTAAAACCAATTTTTGAAGAATACCATTGCAGCAGTCAGATGGGATTTCCATTGATAAAAAGGAGGGATCTTGCAAATGATGGAATATCCCTTAGTAGGGAGTAAATTAGCCCATGTTGGTGCTGCTGTAGAGTTTTATTTATCAAAAATTCTTAAGTTCTGTCACTGATACTATCCCTACAGGGAACAAGTATACTGAGATTTTTGAAATAAACCATACTGGGAGCCATCCCTGCTTATTCATAAAATGCTTCAGTGAGCATCCAAAGAGAAACAAAATGCTCAATTTAAACTTTCTTTCAGCTTATGCTTTAGAATTTATTGCCATGAGCACCTGCTGTGTTGGATTTTAAGCTCTAAAGAGCTACTATTAGTAACTAGCCTAGAAGGAAGTGAAGCCACTTTCAAACAGAAGTTGAAGTTCATTTGTTTCCGTCATATACACACATATACATACACGGTGAGTGTGATAACATCTTAGCCACAGACCTTCTTGAAATGACACCATTTTAAAATTCAGTTCTTTAAAATTCTTCACCTGAACTCATGGCACAAAATCAGTAGGGCCTTAGATTTTTCATAAGGCCCCCAGTTAATCCGTACGTGCCCACGAGTCCCTTTCTTTTGCTTTGGAGATATAAACCACTTTATATGTTCAGATGAACTTTCAAGAATGTTAAAAGGCCTTGCCCACTCTTCTTGTCTCTCTTCCTCCCTCCCTCTCAGGCATCACCCAAGCCAATGGTCAGATTCCCCAGGCTGCACACTCTGTGAGTGCTGTTTTCGAAGAAGCCCAGAGACAAGTTGACACAACTAAGGTAAGACCAGAGAGTAACCAACATAGTTCTATCAAACGGTCACCTGGAAGCCCATATTCTAAACCATTAGCAGTGCTCTAATAACTGCTCTTTTAAAAAGAGAAAATGTAACTCCAACAACTAAGTCACTGTAACTTCATTTAGATAATTGCTTTATTTTTTATTTTTTTTATCTTAAAATTACATAGGCTAGAATGGAGAGTTAAAACTATTATCACACGACTTTGGGAAAATGTAAGAATTCTTTTTTTTAATGATGAGGATGGGTAACCATTTTGAATTTAGTTACATTTATTTAGACTGAAGTGATTTTCTTGGTTTTTAGTCACTCTGAAGTGGCAGCTGAGCTTTAAGCCCTGGGGATTTTTACTTATTTTTTTCCCTAAATAAATTAGAGCAACCAATTAGTCATAAGCCCTGTATAAATGCTAATTGGGCCCCAAAACCAGATTAGAAAACTACTAAAAAGGTTCCACTATAAAATGTGCGTTTTGTATTTTTCTGTTAATATTCTACATACATCCTCAGGGTAAATGGAGAAGAAAACACATTTAAAAATAATAGCCAAACTTGGTATAACATCATCCATAACTTTTTTATCAGTACATATTAGATAAGATTCATTTAAATCTCCCTAAAAATTGCAGCTAAAGTTGTAATTTAGTTACTAGTCCAATTGGTAATATTTCAGTTGATTATACAAGTTCTCTTGAATATTTCCCATGTGTGATTCAAAGAAACCTTAAATAATTGTACCTTTACTAATTTTTCACTTCATCTCCCCCTTTCATTTTGTCTATCAGCCAGTGGTGGAAACAACTAAATATTACATTTATTGAACTTTTTGAAAACCACTGTAGATTGTTAAAAGTTGTGTTTCTCTAATATTTTTGTTAGTTTCTCAGATCTGGCAATCTCATCATGCAGTGTGCTTTCAGTGTGAAAATTATTATTTTCATGGTTTCTATGATGCCAACTGAAGAGAAACATTTTGAAGTGCTGAAAGCAACAAAAACGATCCCAGTATAGAAATCACTGGGTGTGAACACCAATTCCCAAACTGCCAGTTCAGAAAATTTTTTTAAATACATCACCAGTTGGTTTATCATGTTAAGCAAATAAACTAAATAAAATAGAAACTCATTTATAAGGCACTTTGTTGGGGAAAAACACTTCTAAATGGAATCTTCAGTGGTAAGAGGTTATTAAGCAAAGAAAGAAAGAAAACGAAAGCCTGATAAAATGTAAATTGCAATGATTATCACTAAAACAGAGGGATTCGATTCAGCTGCCTGGAATTCCTGGGGAAGTTGCAGTATATAAATATAATTTTGTATGACCTATGCTACTGTTGGCAGAAGAGCTGGGGCTCTGTTAGCCTTGGGCCAAGTTTGGTGTTCTGGTTCCCATCAATAGCGGGCATCCTGGTTTTTCCTCTTCGGAACCACTCACATATTTATCTCATTTGATCTCCGTGAGACATAGATAATCATAGGGATTATGATTAGCCAGCTGGCTTTCACACAGTTAGGAAAAGGTCGATCTAAGACTACAGACCAGGTGTGTACATTCCTGCCCCGCCCCCCACCTCCCCTGAATCTCTGTCAGAGGGAGCCGAGCTATAACTGGCTCCTCCCTAGAATCCCGCTCAGGGGAAAGGCACCTGTACTCTCAGCGACAGGTCTTTACCAGGACAGTATCCTTCGTGCTGCGGTTTGCACAGAGGTTACCTGTAGCCCAGAGAGAACTATTCTGGCTTTCCTTTTCCCTTCCATCTTCATGGTGCTAATCAAAGCCGGACATTGGAGATTTGGGGAGGGTTTGGGGAAGCCCGTTGAACACCTGTCTGCTACTGAGGGTTGGTACAGGGGCAAAATAATGGTGACAACTGAGCTTCACAACCAGCTAGACTCAGACCAAGACATATTATGGCTGCATATGCCTGGGACCCTGGGGATTTTTCTCGGGAACCGAGACCTAAGCGGGAATTCCAGGAGAGACAGTTTGCTTCCATTTTGAGCTCCTTCGGCAACCTCTCTACTAGCCAAACTCTATACCACTAAAGCTCTTCAAGACTGCAGCGGTTCTTACACATGTATAATCTAAATATAATATACAGCTTCTTGAACCAGGCGAGGTTTTCCATTTACAGAAGACAGGATAGATGAGTGTCCCCCGAGTAATAATGTGAAAGGCCTTTTGGAGTCAGTCACCGATCCCAGAGCAAAGATGAGCTCGTGAACAACCTTACAGTCTCAGGGACTGGGGGACTGAGGCTGGGGGCTGGAGGGGGGAGGTTGGGGGCGCAGACGCTGCCTAAATCAGGGCGATCGCACAAGCCTCTAAGCAGCGGTTGTGCGTCAAGGATAATGCTATTGTTGTTGCTTTGAAGGACAAGAAGCCAGCCCTTGGTAACCACGACCCAGGAGCACCCAGGGCCCATCACTCTCCGAAGTCCAGACTGCCACCGCCCCCTCCCATGCGACGGTCCTCAGACAGCAGCAGCAGCCCAGTGATAGCCCCCAAAGCCAAAGGCACGGGCTTCCCGGCTCCCCCGGACGACTTGCTGCCACCGCCCCCTCCCCCACCACCTCTAGAGGACGACGAGCTCCCGCCGCCACCCCCCTTTCTAAAAGAAGCGCCCCCAGACTTCGTGCCTCCCCCTCCGCCATCGTTTGCGGAGGATGCGGGGCCGTTACCGCCGCCTCCTCCTCCCCCACCCGCCCTCGCCCCAGAATCCGCGAGGCTACCCCCCATTGCCGCCAAAAGGCCTCCCATTCCTCCAAAGAGGCAAGAGAACCCGGGTCCGCCCAGAGCCGGAGGGGGCGAGGAGCAAGATTTCATGTCAGATCTCATGAAAGCTTTGCAAAAGAAAAGAGGCAACATGTCCTAAGGGAAACACAAATACCTTTGTGTGATAGGTATAATCATTTCTAACCTCAAATGCATTTTTGCTATTTTATTTTCGTAGTATCTTGGTCATTTTAGATAAAATTCCGAAGTGTTCATATTAGAAGTGATGTACTACGTCTTACTATTGCTTAAGTACATTCATAACCATTCACCGAACAAAGAATTTATAATATCTGCTTAAATGTACACACCTTTCCTATGTATTTCCACTGCAATGGAATTTATCTTACCTTCGGAACTAACCAAAATGTTCACTTTGTTCATTTATGTTCATTTACTTTATGATGTTCAAAAGTAACAAACTAATAAAAATTAAAAAATTTTTCCTGAAGATAGTATTCTAGAAATATCAGTGTATACATCTAATGCGGTATCAACACTATTTTATAATATACTTGACCTTTTGAAAATAGCTTTCAAAATCCTACACCTTCTAAAGTCTTGTTGCTCTTTCATATATTTTCCATCTTCAGTTCCATGACCTTCAGAATTTTCAGAAAATTCGAAAGAGGAAAATTCTCTAAAAGAGAATCTCATTGGCCTGGTCATTCCTCATCAAATCGATTGTAGCCTGCATGTGACAAAGGAGGTACTGGGACCCATCACTGTGAATCAACAGCCCTCAGAGAGTAGGAGCGGGGTGCTGGGAAGGGGAAAGGGAGAGATGTGGTTGTCATGGGCTTCAAAGAAGACCCAAATTGTGTCACTTCGAACATATTCCTAACTTAGAGAAGACATCAGGCCTGAAGGTGTGCTCACCCTCGGTCCCACAGAGCTGGACAGCAGCTGCATCTCCCAATTCTACCCACACCGTACCTTTCTTTTACAGGGGAAAAACTATAAAAAAAAATTTTTTTTGATCCACTGATAATTTACTTCTTTTAATTGGTGTGTTTAGACCATTGATGTTTAAAGTGACTACTGACATAGCTGGATTAATGTCTATCATATTTGCTACTGTTTTGTATGAGTTGCTTTTTGTTCTTTGTTCCTATTTTTGTCTTCCATTCTTTTTCTGCCTTTTGTGGTTTTAAGTATTTTATATGATTCTATTTTTCTCTCCTTTTTCAGCACATCAATTATGCTTTTTTTTTTTTCACTTTGCTAGTGACTGATTCCAGTGTTAAGGCAAGAAATACACAGGATGAACCTGTGTATACACACCAGAAACAAGGAAGTTATCAAAAACTTCTAGGATCATGTCCAAAGGAGCCAATATGAATAAAACCTCACTGGCCAAATACAGGACAATTTGTACAGCAGAAGGAATAACCGCAATCGTATAAAACATATAAAATATGCTTAAATTCAATAGATCATACTGATCCTAACACAATCAAATAAGCCCATTGGTTGTCTTTGGAGCCTGCTTGAGAATTTTTCATTTTGCCTTTCTGTATCTGAGGATATCCAAATAACAAAAGGAAGTTTTCCTGTATTGAAGGAGTACTAATAAATGAGTGATTGGATTAGATTATCATCATTTTGCAACCCTATGGAATCAGTGGGTCAAGATGATGATTCTCAATGGCTACTGGTAGCACAAAGCGACCACCAAATATGTACTTCCTGGTAGAAGGACACAGCACTTGCCTCCTGAGAGCAAGTATTTCTGCCAAATAAATCAAACCTGAATCTGAATCAGACTTTACAGAAATACAGGGGGCAGAGTAGCATGTTAAACATTACTACAGAGATGCAATCAGCTAAATGCAGACTGGGAAACACTCTAGGATAAATGATCTGGTTTCTTCAACCAAAAAAAACCAAAAATTTGTAAGGAAAAAATGATGTAGGTGGCTGTACCCGAAGATATCGAAAGAGACTTAAAAGATTTGATCATTTAATTTTAATGTATAGTTCTTATTTGGATCCCAAATCAAATAAACAATTATAAAAATAATAAATTATGGTGATCATAACTTATAAAACAATAGGAAAGATATGAAAACTGGTTATTTGAATTAATGCATTAGGGAGTTGTTAATTTGTTTTAAGGTGATAATGGTACTGTATGTGTTTAAAGTCATTAATGTTTAGGGAGGCATACAGAAATATTTGTAAATTAAATGAAACAATGTCCGGTAATTTCTTTAAAGTACTTGGGAATATATAAACCATATCTCGATTAAAACAATAAGTAGGAATATGGGGAAGTGTAAAGGGATATAAATGAAGCAAGACTGATCATGGATTGATAATTAATAAGCTGGCTGAATGGTAAATGAGGTTCATTAAACTATTCTCTTCAATTTGGTAAATGTTTGAAAATTAGCATAATAGACAAAAAACCTCTAGGAGCACAATTAAACTATATACGTATTTGGTGCCCCAAAGAGCTGGGTACATGTAAGTATTACATGAATACTTACAAATTCATTCAAAGATTATCATAAGATTTTTTTGTTAGTGAGAATAACTCATGTGATTTACCAAAAATGCTTTATGATCCCATTAAAGTTATTAGTTAGAACAAAAATTACCACAAAGATGTTCCAAAAAACAGGCCCAGTTCATGTAATTAAAAAATATTTTTATATATAATCATTATTTTGAAATTCAGGATTGCCATCAAAATGTATATGTCATTAAGAACTTATCAAGTTGATTATTCAATGTTGAGTTCAAGGATAGAAGTATTCCTTAATTTATTTTCTCCAAATTAAGATGAGCAGCTAACTCTGAGACCTTCAGCCCACGAAGGGGTAGGTGAGGCGTAGCCTGCTTTCTCAGCTGCAGAATGCTTCTGGAAAGGATGCTGAAGAATTTGCTGGAGGAGATGGACCTGGTAAACAATTTAAGTAGATAAATATAGATTTTCTGCCTCAGACCCCTTATTCATTTTCTAAATTTATCAAATGACAAGGTAAGTTTTAAATTTGTTTGAAAGTGTTTAAACATTTTATGTTTTATTAAATCTTCAACAATAGTTCTTACTTAAAATTTCCATTGTTCCACAAAGTTCCTTAAGTACAAGTTTTGTTCTAAAACAGGAGAGGGAATATGTAAAGCATCGCAAAGACTGATAATTTTAAAAATTCCTTCACAGCAGTAAGAGGATTATAATTTTCTAAAATATTTACAAAAACAAAACGATGTCAATGATTTGCAATCTTTCCAAATCAAGGGCAGGGATTCCAATTCATGCTGCTTCCTCATTTGCAGTTTTGCCCCATGAGAACAAACTGAGGCATCAAAGAACACACCGCTTTCAACAATAATTCTGGGATTAAATAATGTGTATTTTCATCCAGTTATAAAACAAATACATCATGGGAACGTAATGTATAGCATGGTGACTATAGTTAATAATACTGTATTGCATACTTAAATGTTGCTAACGGAGCTTAAAAGTCCTCATCCCAAGAAAAAAAATTTTTGTAACTGTGTATGGTGACAGATATTAACTAGACTTACTGTAATCATTTCATAATATATACAAATATTGAATTTATGTTATACACCTGAAACTAATATAATGTTTTATGTCAACTATATCTCAATTAAAAATTTTTTTCCCCAATGGTTTTATCACTTCCTTGGGTATTACTAATGAAATGCCTTGTTCTAATAGAAAAAGTTGGATGATTATCTATAATAAGAAAGTAAAGCCAAGAGATCAAGTAGACTCTATATTACTATAATATTTTAAATAGGAAGATTGCCTCATCGTCAAGGCTCTTAGAGCCCCTCTTGACTTCTCCCCAGCTACTTTCTATACATATCCTTTTATTGAAGTCAGTTTTATATCTATCTAATTTCACCTACTAGTTTAAAAGCTCCCTGAATTGATTTTTATACTTTTCCACAGCACCTCACATAGAGTAGATTCTCAAGAAAAGTTTGAAGCAAGAAGGTAAATACAAGCTGTGTGTGTAAAGGTTTCGTGTAAAAGGTTTAATAAAATCTTTTTCCTTTCCTGAATGGAATGTAACCCTTAGTTAACTCTCCAGGTCTGTTCCCTGGTAACTTGATGAGGTGGCATGTCAACCATATCACCACACAACACTGCTTACATCTGACAGATAGCATCTGGAATGGAAGAACTGTAAACACCTAACAGAAAGTTTAGGGCTTTCGTTAGTGTGGGTGACTCTGGTGACTCTTGGTATAAGGCAGGTCTCCTGTGGGGACATGAGACACTACACCTACGGCCTTGTTACAAGAGATACTGTCTCTGTGGAACGTGAAGCATTAAAGCCAGGGCTGCCCCTGCATCTTCCCAATGTGGCTCTCGTCTCCTCACACCTGAGCTGCACTGCCTTCCTGCCGGCATGGACGGCAGCCAGAACTCCTGCGAACCAGGAACCTGATGCTGCCCTGTTCATACGCCATGTTTCTGTCCTGCATCTTCTAGGTGGAGTGGGGCAAAGAGTAGCCTCTGACAGTCTTGTGAGTAGGAATGTTTACTTGACCTAGGAAGACACCTTCCTACCTCTGCTGGGTACTGCCTCGTTACTCAAATACAATTTTGAGGAAGGGGGAAAAAAGTAAGAAAGGAACAAAAGGGAGGGGGAAAAGGAGAAACAATCCACCCAAACAACTTATTAAACAATGTTTAGTTTCCTCAGTTTAGACTAATTTACCTAAAGATAAATGCTGAATTACCACTCTTCTCTTTGTTTTTCCTTAATACCATAAAAAGGTTCCATTTAATAATACTTTATTTTTCTAAAATGAGAACCTAGAGTTGTCAGACTAATTAAACTACTGAAGTAAAAAGCTAATGCAAGTTCCAAATTAGAAATAACAAAAATAGTTTCTCTCTCACGCCAACTCTGATCAGGTGGTAGTGAGGACACAGTATGCATGATTAGAATGATTCTGAGGCTGTGACCATTTTTAGAGAGAAAGAGGGCTGATCCTCAATAATGCACGCTCCGGTGTAGGACAGAAGAGTGACAGCACGAGTGCTGGTGCCCTTCCTCTTCTAAAAAATATATTACGTGCAGTGCATTTTTAAACAATTACCTAGAAATATTTGAGGCACAGAAGGTACGCAGAATAATATAACAAACTCCACCTTCCATTCAGCTTCAGAATAAAATACTTCCAAGATGGTTGAAACAGAGTATCCTTCCCTGACTCAAATTTCCTTCTAACTGTAAAGTAATCACTTTATGTCCCAAGTTGATATTTGTCATCTTTATTCATTTTGCTACTTTTATTATATATGTGTGTATCCCTAAGTAACATATAATATGATTTTGCAAGTTTTACACTGTAAGTGGTAACACACTGTATATATTCCTTTGCCACTTATTTTGCTTAACATTATATGTGAGACTCGTCCCTAGTTCATTCATGTTTACTGCTGGCAGGGTTAATTTGAGTGGATCCACGCTTCCAGTGCAGTGGGTGCCTGCTGGAGAGATGCACCCTCAAATCAGACTTCACTGGATTTTGGAGAATGAATCCACAATTCCCAAACATAAACAACAAACAGCAGAATCACATGTTCAAATAATGTAGGTATAAGATATAAAATTAATATTCAAAAATTTAAATATATTAAAGAATAAATTAGAAAATATGAGAAAATGATTCATGGATACACCAAAAAAGAGAGTTCAGGCAATGAGAATTCCGGGAAGCTGGTGTGGGCAATGGTCTAGTTTACCATGTTTACCACGTCTGCGAACAAAATCAATGTGCTTAAAACATGATACACTGAAAATTAATAAAAGTAAATGCAGAAAAATCAACTACCTTACCTCTGAAAAATCATTCCTTTCTGCTTTTTGCACTGCAGATTCTGCCATCCAGTTCTTCAGCACGTATCTCGGATTAACAGCTTAAATAAAAGGGAAAAGCACATATGGGAACCATAAATTACAAAAGTGACACAGGCCATATGAAATTAGGTAACTTTAAGAACTTTTCTGGAAGGCTCAAATGAGAAGAAGTGGTCAGCACCAGTCAATTTTGATTGTTTATAAACAATGTACAGTATTTATTGCTTTATGGTACAGAAAAACTGTTTCGAGCAATACTACGTTTTGTTTTTCTTTTCAGCATTTCATCATTAATTTGTCTTTCTGATTACATTCAGTTTGCTGAGCATTTTATAAAGCATGGAGAAAGTAGTGAATTCATCTGAATTAGGCCCCATAGTCTAAGTGTAGGGAGCGGGGGATGTTGCTGCTTTCAACATCTTCAAGCACAGAATTAAGATCTGACTCAGGGGGACTGCTTAACACTGATGCAGCCAAGAGCAAACAGGAAAGGTTAGTGTAAGCAGAACTCTCTGTAAATTTATATTTTTGATAGTAACTGCGCATTTTTTCATATTATAAAGTATAACAATGGCACATTTAGAAAAATTCAGAAACTATATCTGTATTTGAGAGGGGAGTTTTCCAAAATAGTTTCTCAACTGGGTGGCATAAGAGAAATTCCAGAGGCCTCCAGAAATCACCATTTTGTAATTCTCAATAGCAATTTTCTGTTGAGTTACTTGAATGAAGGGAACATACAAATTGTATTGCAACTTGGTTTTAAATATCTGACAAGCTCTGAGAGATAATCTAAAAATGTAAGTGTCCTGTGACTCAGTAATTCCACTTCTCTAAAAATATAGTCTATGGAAACAAATTTAAACATAAAAAGGAATTATTTACATTAAGGAAAACTAGAAACAACTTAAATACTTAATAATATGGGAAAGGTTAAGTAAAACATTACATGTCCTTTCAAAGAAGTATTATGCAGCCATTAAAAATATTGATTTTCAGTAGCAAGAAAAAATGCATAATTTATTTTTCACGAAAGGAAAAAGATCTGAAAGTATACCATATTATGATTACTACCACATTTTCTCCTAACCAATACACACAGAAGAGACTAGAAGTAAATGCATCAAAAAGTAAACAGTAATTGTATGGGTGATCTTTTTCATTCTTTCTACAAGTTTGCATTTTTAAATTTAAAGAATTCATACAGAACTCCTTTAAAATAAAAACCCATGTACACAAAATATATATACAATCTTTAAACAAAAAAGGAAACTAACATGTAAGGGAAATTGTGGAAGCACTCAGTTTAGGCAGGGACAGTGGAGTCATCCAATTCAAAGTCTGAAAAATTTGACAAATTTTTGTAGAAACTTGCCAATGAAATACTGTTAAAATACATTGGAGGGGCAGCCAGATGGCTCAGTTAGTTAGAGCTCGAGCTCTGAACAACAGGGTTGCTGGTTCGATTCCCACATGGACCAGTGAGCTGCGCCCTCCACAACTAGATTGAAGACAATGAGCTGCTGCTGAGCTGCAGAGGGGTGGACAGATGGCTCAGTTGGTTAGAGCGTGAGAGCCCAAGAACAAGGTTGCCGGTTCAATTCCCGCATGAGATGGTGGGCTGCACCCCCTGCAACTAAGATTGAAAACGGTGACTGGACTTGGAGCTGAGCTGTGCCCTCCACAACTAGACTGAAGGACAACGACTTGGAGCTGATGGGCCCTGGAGAAACACACTGTCCCCCAATAAAAGAAATTTAAAAAAAATACATTGGAAATTGCAGCTACAAGCAGAAGTACTTTGGACCATATTATAAATATACAAACTTCTTGAAAATCAGAAACTTATAGAGCTGTTTATAAGAGCCTTTGAGGAGTTATCTAATTCTGTACATTTGTACCTGATTTAGAACTTTCTGTTTATGGGTTACTTCTGTTGGCATTAAAATTTTAAGCAGTGGGGTGAGGAGGATTATATCCAAACAATATGATTTGATAATCACTGATTCACTGGAATATAGGCGACCTAAGGGCAGGTATCTAATTCATCTTTGTTGTTTTCCAGCTATAAAGAAACTGTGCAAAAAAATGGCACATAATAGGGGCTTAATATATGTTTGCTAAATAAGTAAATTTAGTGCTGAGAAAAGAGACTTAAGACCATGTTTTTACTGACTACATCATAATTTTAAATAAAGCATGCCATCGCTACCCTCCAATTGGAAAATATCAATGTATCAGAAATTCAGCAGACTCAGTAACGATAAAAAGCTGAACACTCTCCTAATGTCTGATTCTCTGGCAATGAAACTGGAAAATGTCAGTTCTATTTATGATTTATTTAATTCAATAAAATATACATAAATTTTACTTTCATAATTGTTAAATAGTTATTAAAATAATTTAAGAGAAAAATTATCTCAAATACAACAACTTTTTCTTCTCTCTCTCTTTTTTTTGATGCCCAAGAGGAAGGATGAATTAGAAAAATTTTCTTTTAATTATCTATAAAAGGTCAGGTCTGAAATATCTACTTGAGGCCAAAATTTAAATTTACACTGTCACCTTAACTGATAGCACTCTCACCTTGATTCCCAAATGATCTTGTTTAGTATCCACTGAGGTTCCTCAGGACACAAAAGAAATGTCACTGACTTGGCAATCAGTCTAGCATTCTCTTTGTGCTATTTTCAAAAGCGGTAAGTTTGTGTTGAGCCAGCCCCAGTCTGGGCCCTTGCCATTTGGCAGATGGGAGGTTTGTGGACAAGGCCTAGGGTTGTATTCTATAATGAGGCTCAAATCCAGGATTCCAAGTTAGTTGGCCTTGGGCTCTCATCAGCTGTCAATCGAGACAAAGATTTTTCTAAGCACGCGCCACAAATTCACTACGAGGCACGAAGAAAAGCAGAATTACACTGATGGGTTTTTAGAATTACAACCAACCTCATTTTATTGCAGAGGCAGATATTTTAGGACTTAAACAAAACAAAACAAAAAACTCCCTAGCAATATAGACCCAGTCGTATAATGCTGGAGCTACCCAGGGTAACAAAAATAAATGGAAAGATTTCATTTTGGTACATTATCTAGTTTTCTTTTGGCAGCCTGTTGATCTTATTCTTTCCATTAGAAACTATAGAAATGACTAATTCCTTACTAATCATTACAGTTGCAAGGTAAACACCATCAGAAACACTATCCTCTTTGAATATAAAAACAACGATGGCTGTCCTGAGTGTTACCGTAATCATACCAATCAAAATATTTATTAAACCTGGGCTGGCCTGGTGGCTCAGGCGGTTGGAGCTCCGTGCTCCTAACTCTGAAGGCTGCCAGTTCAATTCCCACATGGGCCAGTGGGCTCTCAACCACAAGGTTGCCAGTTCAACTCCCGCAAGGGATGGTGGGTTGCACCCCCTGCAACTAGTAACGGCAACTGGACCTGGAGCTGAGCTACGCCCTCCACAACTAAGACTGAAAGGACAACAACTTGAAGCTGAACGGCACCTTCCACAACTAAGATTGAAAGGACAACAACTTGACTTGGAAAAAAGGCCTGGAAGTACACACTGTTCCCCAATAAAGTCCTATTCCCCCTCCCCAATAAAATCTTTAAAAAATATATATGTTTATTAAACAAAGTTTTAATATGACCCTGGGCTGGGGACATACAAGAAAAATGATCAACACCTTTTGGTGGCTTATGATCTTAGAATTATTTGGAGCCCTAAAAATAATAAATATTGAGAATTAAAAAAATATATTTCTAAGGCTTTTAAAACACCCATCTTTGACGTTCCCATTGCTTGAAACTTGAAGCATTTCCAAAGATAATAGCACATCCTCCCCTAGTCTACTATTGATTTTTTAAATGTTTTGAAATGATGTATAATGGCAATATATTTTCAGTTGTTTTGTTTCTAAAAATCATTATATTCATTCCAGTTTCACAATATCCCTGTGACAAGGATATTTAATATATTCTATAATACGATAGTTGGTATTTATTGAGTACTGAATATGTGCCAACCACTATCATATTGAGTTTGTGCAACAACCCATGAAGTGAATGTATTTTATGGATGAGGAACCAAAAGAGAGCACAAGTGAAAAGAAAGGTTTAAAAACTGGATTTCATGATGACTGTACAATTTTTTTAATTTAGTAAGAAAAATAATAATAATCAC